>NW_017728951.1:11676694-11707707 GCF_001723895.1 Crocodylus porosus | reverse complement strand
TACCCTAGGGTATGGCGAATTGGGGCAACTGCCCCGGGCCCTGCATTTTGGGGCGGAGCAGCCACCGTCCCTCCCACAGGGCCCGCCTGGAGCTGGCAGCTCAGCCCTGTGCCACGGAAGAAGCATGGAGACCGCCCCTACCCTTTGTGGGGGTACCACAGCCCCATGCAGTGTTAAGGGGGCCCTGCACCAGCTAATTTGCCCCAGGCCCCGAACCACCCTAAGGTTGGCTTTGCTGGCAGCTGACTTTTTTGCCATGTAACTGGGGGGCCATACCTTTTTTTATAGACAGATTCAAACTGAACAGAAGATCTAGTCCACACTCCCAGAGCTTCATGGTAATTTTGACCTGGATACTGACTTTATAGCTTGGGCCCATTTCTATTTGAATGACTAATATTCAACTCCCAGGGTGCTTTATTAGAAATATACAGAGAAACTATACAACTTCATTTTCGGCTTAGAGCATTAGAGAAGTGAAGATCCTGCTAATACCCTTCATAAAGAAGGATTAAAGGCTCATAAGATGGCTGACCTCAGGCTGTGTTATCATCAGCTCTCACAGGCTAAGTAGTGTTCCACAGGTAGGTGGCTACTATGGCTGGTGAGTTATTGGCTGGGAAGCCTGGGACCCCCAGATGCTGAAGGAAGTTGAATCAGTGATTCGGTAGGTGGCACTAGTAACTGTGAAACATTGTTTAACCAGCAATATATTATTAGAAGGAACACTTCACTGGAAATGCTGTCCTTTGGTTGAGATGGAAAACCTCATGACAACTTGTGGTGATTAATGGAAATGGAATGGAAAAAATAAGGATCTTATTCCACTTCATACAAGAGCACTGCTGTTAACTTAAGTTTGTGGCCAAATTCCAGGTTGGGTAACTGCATTCAGCCTACCTAAACACCCCTACAAGGTATAACTGAATACACTAGATTCTTCCTTACTTTGTGCCCTAAACTGGTATGTAGCGTTTCTGTGTGCTGCTAAACAGCAGCCTCATTGTACCTTAGAGGTAATGTAACCACCTAGCAAATGACTTTAGTATATTTGAAGTGTTTTGAGAACCTTGAAAATGAAAGTCCCTGTATACGTGTAAGCTAATTTTAACACAAACTAAGATGGATGAAAGTGGGACACACCTAAGGGAACTAAATACATGGCAAATATTAATTACATGTAGCTGGCTACCCTTCTTGAATACAACAGAAAAAATGCCTTTCACACATTTTCCTTTTATTATTTTTTCTCTCAAAAATGGAGAAGTTAGAACAACAAAGAAAATTTGCTGAGTTTACAAATCCTTGTAAATATAGCTGCATTATCCAATCTGGGGAAATGCTTCTATACTCAGAAATATTTTTTAATTTTAACGTATTTGAGATAGATAATACATTGGCATTCCCTGGTTTATGCTCCTTGGATCAGGTTCAATATCCACTGCAGCCAAAGAAAAGACTCTCGTTGGTTTACAGGGTGTTTTGGATTTTGTAAAATCATTGGCACACTGAAGAATGCCTCCAGTGTGACTCATTTGGTAGATAAAGAAGTCAAAAGGGAGATGAGAGATGGTGGTCTCTAGAACTGGGATTCAGCCACCAAGTTCAGGTCTAGATTTTTAAATAATATTGACTTTGCCCAAAGTTCAGGTGTGGTTGGTGTGGTGTATCAATTTTGCATCCATATCAATACTAAATTCAGGGGTTTTGGACTCAGTGTGGCATAGTTTATGCAAATTGTCATTTCAAATCGTGCATAACAGAGAAAGGGTTAAAAAAAGGACAAAATTGAATGTTTTAATTAGCATGTAAGTACACATCATGTGTTTGGCTAAATAAGAGCTAGAGAAAATAAGTTGTTGGTGATATTAAGACAAACTCTGGGCAACCGACCAACCAACTGAAGATTCTCTTGGCATGGGATAATCTGTAGATCAGGGATGTCAAACTCAAATCATTCAGTAGGCTGTATTCCCTCCCTTGCAAGTGCTCTGTGACCCCACCCATCATTTTTTCCCAAAACATATTATTGACTCAGTTAAATTTCTACTTTGTAACACACTAGTTTTTGCACATTAATAGCATTATATATAATTATTTTTCATTAGTGGATGTATAAATATTTGGTACATGGAGGCCTCCAAATGTTTAAAAAAATTATTTTTAAAAATGGCTTTGCTCCTCCTCTTTTAAGGAAAATGAAGACAACAGAAAATTCATTTTGATATATTATATATACACACACACACACCATGCACTAACAATTAACATCTCAGGAAGGGCCAGAAATTACATATAAACCGGTATAAGTGATTAGAAACTGGTTCAAATCTGTAGCACTACAGAAGTTCAGTGCACTTAAACTGCTTTCAAAATAGTTGAAACTGGTTTAAGATAAGTTTGATGCTATATATATTGAAGTTTAACTGATTTAGGTTAAATTGGTTTATTGAACTTCTGTCCCAGGTCCCCCTCCAGATTCAAGTTAACTGTCAGTCCCCCAGCATCCCAGGATGCTTTGAACCTCCCTTGTTACCTCCACCTTCCCATTGCAGAGTGGACAGGTTAGCCTTCACCCAAGCTGTCTGTTCCAGCTGTGCAGGGAGGCATGCTCTAGTGCCCCCAGCATCTGTCCTAGGCCACTGCAGGCATGTGGCTGCATTCCAGAATCAAAAGTGAATGTCTGCTCACATGCTTATTGGTTTAATCTATACAGTTTAGATTAACCTGCAAAGGTTGAATCAATTCAGCCTCGGGTTTTTTGACTGTTTGTACTTAGCCCTCATGACCTGCTGGTGCATGACCTGCTTTTCACTGGAACCAGTTCTTCAAAGTTTCAAGGTCACTTTTTGAATGGTGTTCAGGTACTGCCACTGAGTCCTGAGTGTATTTTTGACTTGTTGATGCTCATTACTAAAAACATCTATTCATCAGCAAATATGCTCATGAACATGAATAGCATACCTGATGCAAGGGATTTTACTATTGAGTTGTTTTCCCCCAGGTATTGGCAATATTAATGAACTAGCCAATTGTCTGTCAAGAATGATGAGGGGGTTGGAAAGCGGGTGGGGATGGAGCCCTGTGCCCCCCCCCATCTGGGACTGCTCCCCCCATTCCATCCTGCTGCTTGGGGTCCTGGCCTTCTCTCCACTTTCCCACTGCAGTGGGGGGGGGGGAGTGAGTCTCAGGGCCTATGTGGAGGATATGGGGGAGGACCGGCCCCAAGGGTTGGGAGAAACCATCCTACTGTGGGGGGGAGGGAAGCAGCTGGCCCAGGCCAACATGGTAGAAGCAGGGGGACAGGAGGAGTGGCCTCGTGGCTGACATGGTGGGGGGAGGAGTGGGCTCAGGCCTGCCTGAGTGGGGGAGGAAGCCCAATCCTCCCCTGCCCCACTGTTGCCATGTTGGCCCAGGTCCAGTGCTCCCCTCTCCTTCCCTTCCACTGCTGCAGCAGACTGGCTTCTTCCCACCCTCCTCAGGCCCACTCCTCTCCCCACTCGGGTCTGCTCCCACTCCTCCCCTCCCCCTCACTGCCGCTGCCACCACTGCATTGATATGGGTCCACTCTTTCCTGCCCCTGCCGCAATGGCTTGTCCACTCCTCCCCCCATGGTGGGCCCTGCTCCTCCCCCCACCTCTGCCATGTTGGCCCTGCAGGCCTCAATGAAGGAAGTGGGGAGGGACAGGCTGAGGCTAGTGGCCTCACTCTTCCCCTCCATCATTGCCGCCTGCAGGGAGCAGGGCGGGGGGGGGGCAAGGCCAGGTGTGCTGGCCTTGCCACCCCCCACTCCATCCCCTGTGTCCATGCCATCATGGTAGAACTCCACACAGCCACCTCATGTCCCAACACAGTATTCTCACTCCAATTGGCTGTTTCAGACAGACAGAAAGAGTAAGGCTTTTATAATATTAGAATTCTAACTGTTGAGAACTTATCCTTCAACTTAGTGTTGCACTAAAGATCAGTGAGTTCCATTTGCAGATCCTCCACAAGGGAAGAGAACAAGGTATAGAGGGAGAGGGAGAAGGCTGAAAAGTGCTTCATGGTTCTGGAAGCCAGAGAACCTGTCATGGTATTTTTGCCTAACATCAACAGTTGTGACATTATCCTCCAAATCTTCACCATCTTCAATCCCAGCATCACTGAGCAGTGACTTCCAGATAGGGAAATGTGTTACACTGGACTGAGAGAGCTGTTTCTCCCAAAGACATAAGTTCATTTAAAGAAGCAGATATAGCACCTTAAAACATGGACACAAGCTGGTTTTGATCTTGCATTCTTAATGTCCATGTATTGAGATGATTCATTATGCTCACCAAGAAGGCAAGGTCCTGCAACCATTCTTTATCTTTCAGTTCAGTCATTGATTTCTCTATCTCACTTTACAGTTCAAAGTGTTTTAAGACAGTTCTGCTACTCAGCCAGTTCACTTCAGCATAATTTAGCAATCCATCCTGGAAACTGCCTTCCTCTAAAAGGTGGTTGAACTACCCATGGTTGAGATCCACAGTTCAGATAAAAATGTATGGGTTTACAACAACATTCATCAAATGGTCCATGCCTTGAGCTTTGGCTTAGAGAGTTTCCTGGTGTAGAAAGCCATGAAAAACACAAAAATCATGCCCTGGATCAATACTTTGCATTTTCTTCTTCTACCACAAATCCTGTTTTTCCTTCCCACCATATAACATGGTCTCTCTGCTGCAAAACTCTCTGCCTTTTTACAATCAGTCAGATATGCATGTTCATGGAATCAGAAAATGGTGGGGTTAGAAGTTATCTAAGTCCAGTCTCCAGCTAAAGGCAGGATCATCCATGACTAATCCATCCCAGTCAACTATATGTCTAACTTGTTATAAAAATATTCAAGGGTGGAGCTTCCACAGCTCCCCAGGGGAGCTTGTTTGACTCTCATAGTAATACTTTTCCCCCTACAATTACAGCAAGGGAAAGCTAAATTTGCTTTGCTGTAATTTAAGACCATTAAGTCCTTGTCCTGCCCATGTAGCCACAAAGGCTGCGTCCAGGTGAGCGCAGACATTTGGTTCCTTGGGGGCAAGTAGCAGTGGTGCATCTTGAACCACATCTAATTGTCCCTGGGGAACTCCTGTTCCTGGGATCATAGGGCTTCCCGGGGCTGCGCCAGCAGCAATCCTGCTACGCGGAGCCTGGCTGGCAGCTGCAGCATAGCTCCAGGAGATCCAGCTCTGCTTTTCAGCAGTGCACGCTGCCCGTGAGTGTGCTGCTCCATTTTTTTTTCAGAAAAAAAACCCATGGAAAAAAACCCTGGAGCACTGCACCTTTGCAGCACAGATAACAGCTGACTGTGCAGTATGTGGCCCTGCAGACACATTTGTGTTGCCACATACCATACAGCTGTGCTTGTCTGGACTCACCCAGAAAGTCTATCTACATCCTGCATATAACCCCGCAGTCTTCGCTTCTCAAGACTAAATAATCCTAGTTCTTTCAGCCTCTCCTCAAAAGCCATGTGTCCCAGGCCTCTAATCATCTTTGCTCCTCTTCCCTGGACTCTAATTTCTCCCTATCTTTCTTGAAAGTTGGGAGACCAGAACTCGATAAAGTACTCCAGGTGAGGCTTCACCAGGGCCAAACACAACGGAAGCAAAATTTCCCTTGATCTGCAAGGTAGCTACTATTAATACAACCCAGCACATTTTATTAGCCTTCCTTGCAACAAGAGCAAACTGTTGGCTCATAGTCAGCACACGGTTGGCTTATATTCAACCTGTCTTCCACTGTGACCCCTGCATCCTTTTCTGCAGTACTGAAGTCTAGCCAGTCGTTCTGCAGTCTGTATTTGTACATCCAATTGATTTCAGACCATTTCTCCAGTTTATCAAGGTTATTCTGAATCCTAGCCCTACCCTCCAAAGTGTCTGCAATTCTACCAATCTTGATGTCACCTGCAGATCTACTAAGTGTGAACTCATTTCCATCCTCCAAATCGTTAATTAACATATTAACGATGCTGGGCCCAAGACAAACCCCCAGAGAAGTGCACTCAATACTTCCCCCTAACTAGACATTAAGCCACTGATAACTTTTCACTGAACATGACAATTCAGTCAGTTTTGTATCCACCTTACAGTACTTTCATTTTATCTATAATTCTTATCTTACTCATGAGAAAGTAATGAGAGACAGTGTCAAAAGCCTTGTTAAAGTCAAGTACATAACATTCACTGCTTTCCCCCCATCCTCATAGCCTGTCACCTTATCATAGAAATAAATCAAGTTAGTCAACCACAACTTAACTCTTGATGAATCCATGCTGGCTGATCCTGATCTCCTGATCACCTTGTTCTCCTCCACATGCTTAGAAATAGACTTCTTGGTAATCTGATCCATAATCTTTCCTGGTATTGAGGACATACTGACTGGTCTGTAATTCCCCAGGTCCTCAATCTTCCCTTTCCTAAAGATGGGAGCTATATTTGCTTTTTTACAGTCATCTGAGACCTATTCAGCATCCACAGATCTCAAAGCGGCCATCCAGTGACTCTGAAATTACCTCACACAAATCCATCTAGTGTTCATCCTATCTGGCTGTGCTGACTTGAAAACATCCAGTTTCTCTAAGTAAGCCCTAACCTATTATTTTACTACTTCTCCCCTGTCCTTGCTGCCAGCTGCACTTCTCATTGGTACCTACCCTTATTAGCGACGGCTGAAATAGAAGAAGGCATTAACTACTTTGTCCTTCTTCACATCATCAGTTACTAAGTTGCTTTTTGCATTCAGTAAAGGACATACACTTCTTTTAGTCTTTCCTACCTACATGTCTGTGCAATTCTCTTATACTCTTCACTAGTAATGTGGCCAATTTTCTACTTTTTTGAGGATTTCATTTTGAGCTTCAACTCACTAAAGAGTTCACTGCTTAGCCAGACTGATCTCCTGCTGCACTTCCTTGTCTTGCTCCACATGAGGATACATTGCTCTTTCAAGGCCTCCTTAACAAGGATGATTAAAGTCTGATCAGCTCTCCTGGGCTGCTTTATCCCCCTCAGACTTGCCTGACTACCAGTTCTCTAAGTGTGTTAAAAGTCTGGTTTTCTGTGAAGTCAGGTGGCTTTATTCTGCTTCTGTCCTTCCTTCCTTTCCCCAGGATCTTGACTTTGATTATTTTGTGGTTGCAGTCAGTCAAGTTGCCTTCCACCTTCATATTCTTAACCAGGTCCTCTGTGTGAGAAGCAAGTTGATAAGAGCTTCCCCCAAGTAGGCATCTCCACTACCCATACATACCAAAAAGTTACCCCCAACACAATTAAAAAACGTGACGCCTGTATACCTCTGTGTTACCCTGCTAGCGGTTGTGATGATAATTTAAGTCCCCTATGAGGACCAGGTCCTGCAATTTCATCAATGGCTGTTGGAAAAAAACAAAATGCCTTTGACTTCTTCCAGAGTGGACGTCGTTAATTATCAGATAAGTCACAGAAAATGTGAGCTACTGTGTTTCTTAAGAGGCTGATATTTGCAAAAGCTTGCTGCTTCTCTGGACATACAATGTCTTCAGCTTCATCATGGATTTCTTCAAGAACTCTCCCTCAGCAAAGGGCTTTAAAGAAACATCACTTTCTTGAGAAAGGACACAGCTAGCTCTCTCTGCTTCCTCCATGACACATTTGTATGAAGAAGGATTATTGCTTTTTCAATGGCTGCTCCAATTCACTCAGTTTTTCTTCATACATCTTCCCAGTAAACTTATTGTAATTGATGCAATGCATGATTCATAACCTCTCTTAACACCTTTCTTTGGAAACAACCACTGCCTACTTACAAATCAAACACCGGGCTTCCCAGTCACTCCTGTAAAGATGTATAAGAAGCCTCTATTTCTCTTGAAAGACATCTGGTTTATGGTTAACACAAATATATGAGACAGGACACTTGATAAACTTGCTTGTTATGCAACAAATGACTAATAATACTGTTACAAACATAGGCCTAAGTCTTGTAAATAACAGCATCATTGTTGTGTTTTCAAACTCGTTTTTTCCATCTGCTGAGTTGATAGCGTCCCTTTCTGCAGTTTCAGCTCTTCATTTACAGCCGCTGCTGTCAACAACAACCTGCTGCACTTCACCATTTATCTATCATACTTGGCTATTTCTCAAAATGTCCATAACATTCCAGCATTTTCCTTCCAGAAAAAAATGCTTCTATGACCATGAAGTCTCTGATGTTTCCCTTTCTGTCTGCACTAGCAAGGGATAGGGAATGGATGGAAATAGGAAGTAGTTAGGAGACAGAGAGACAAGAGGATTAATATAAAGACAAGCTCCACTTATCAGGAAATACTAACACAAAATGAAAGATGAAAGAAAGAAGGTGCGAAGAAAGAATGAAAAAATAAAAGACAAAGAGCAGGCCTACAGTGGAGGCCATCTAAGTGGCCCTGGCCTAGGTCAGCCAGAGAATACTGATTTAGACTAGTTAAGGAGAGTGAGGCCACCTTCAACTCTTATTTGATGTTAAATTTGAAGAGGAACCCAAGAGTAAATTTCAGGAGAAGACAGTAAGCCAGATTACTTTCCACCAGTTTGAAACCTATGCTCTAGGTGATATAAAGCTTAGAAAATAAACCTTATGTCATACTCTCCTGGAACAGATGATGTGCCAGATGCATGGCCCAGTTGCTACTTTTGTGAGGCCTTTGGGAACCCATTATCAGTGGCTCAAATTCCTGAGGCTGCTGCAGTTGAACTGGTCTCAATGTTGCTTAGGAGCGGGGAAGTTCAAAAATGATACACAGTAATTTTGTTAGTCTGTACCCAAGGGTTAGACCTTTTATTCTAAGTACACAGAGAGAATAAATCAGTTGCCACATGCACATGGTTGAGAGGGGAAAACGCATGCATTAGGGATGGGTTGGGACTAATTAAATCCATACTGGCAAAATGCAAGGGGAGTGAATTAAGTGATCCACTAGAGGTCACTTCCAATCAAAATGATTCTATGAATGTGCAGTATATCTTTTCATTTAACAGCTGTGTAAAATACATTGAAGCCATATAACTGAGGGTGCCCACATTTTTCCTGCCACTGTTACTGGAAACGCACAGAATTGAGTGGGATGATTGGGCCCTATTTATCAGACCTTCAGACCATCCCCTTACCATTCAAACCTCAACATAAGATCCTTTAAGTAGAATTACAGCTTTGGTTCACTCACTGACTATGATTTGCTAATATGCAGTGAAAAGTCAGGTGGCCTTTTTCCTTCAAGATTTTCTTCTTGCTAGTAGTACTGCATTGCAAGCTTCCATCTGTGATTTTTTTTTTTTTGCTTTCTTACTAGATATCTGCAAAGAATAAAGTCATTTTCCTATAAAAATTGCTTTGGAAAACATGCAAATTGAAAATAACTTCGCTAGGTTTCTCTATGACAATCCACTAATAGTGGGAAGAAATGGGTTTTGACACATATCAAGACAAAATATACCAAAATACATAGTAGAGATCATGAAAAACTGGTGCCTCCTGAGAGTGGGGTGGCCTTGCACCATGGCAGCGAGTGGCAAGTGGCCACCGCCCGCAGATGCCAACGACGGTGTCATCGGGGGGGTGGTGGACAGTAAGCGGGGACTGCCTGCAGATGCTGGTGGCATTGTCAGTGGGGGGTGGGGGCAGGTGGCAAGAGGCAACCACCTGCAGAAGCCAGCAGTGGCTTCAGCTGCGGCCAATCTCAGGGGGGATACAGGGTGGCTCATCCCCCCCCCATGCATTGCCAATGCTAGAGATGTACCCAGATTAGCCAGAAATGATATATAGAAAGATGGGGTTATTTGGAAGGTCTTCTGGGAGGATGAGCAAAATGAAACAAAATATTGAGATATTCAGGGAGCTTTGAATATGCTCTTATTTTAAGCATCTACTTTAAAAACACCACTGTGTTCAAAGCAGGGCTGATTCACATGAATACTTCACTTCAGTCTACTGTATACAACACTTCACAGAGCAGTTGCCAAAACAAATCTATTTTTCATTTCTGGATGATTCAGCACACTAGCCTACCACTTTCTATTTAAGAGATGCACCTGTTTACTCACTTTTACTTGGAAGGCAACACTAACTGTCTGTCAAAACTAGAGATGTGACAAAAACATAAATATTTAATCTAATCCCCACATGCTTTGTCACCATGCCAACTCTCCCACTTTAACCAAGGGACTCAGATAAACTCCAACAGGGATCCAAGGGTTTTAGTTATACAACCTACAGTTTCAGTTATACAAAAAATGACCTACCCCATATTGCAAACACTAAAGCCAAAGTCAAATTACAACCTCCTTGATCCACCTATGATCAGAAGTGTCAGCGATGTGATTTCATCCTGTTCTTAGAACTCTTCATCATATGTTGAGAAAAAGCTTCTTCAAGGGTCATAGCCAAGAACAAAGAAATCCTTTTCATTTTGTAGGACAGCAGTAATGTTTAATACGGCCTCTTGAAGGCTCAGATCGAGCGAAAACATTTACATTACACATACTAGCTCCTCTTGCACTACTTATGACATTTCTTTGTATTATATTGCTGTTTCCATTTCTTCACTGCTAACATTCTTCAAAATACCTTCAGCTAAACGTACATAATTTTGTTTTCAACAATTCTAAAATGAAGACCATGAGGATTAGGCTAAGCCCAAGAGTACCAGAAGATACCCTTGTACCTCTTTTGAACTAGTGCTGTGCAGTACCTAGAACAAAAATAGGAGTATGAATGACATGAAGTGAAGAGATTTAGCACAAACCATTCAGTCTGCCCTTCCCTGGAACTACAATATCAAGTGAAACCAAATACATTGTCTGACAAAGCATTTTAAGCAGTGAGGTGTTTTTTCAAATAAAAGTTAACAATTTTACTTATTAGGGCTGTGCAAAGCTTTGGTCCCTGATTTGATTCAGCGGAGATTCGGCCTGATTCAGTGGCCAAATCTCTGAATCTGAATCGAATCAGGAGACCCTTTGATCTCTCTGAATCAAAGTGGAACCCTCCAAATTGATTCGGGGAGATTCAGAAAGGTTCAGAGATTCAGACACAGACACAACTTTAAATGTTTTTTCTACATACTTCAAGATACCAGGCAGCTCATGAATGTTAAGATGGTAGGGAGGATGAAGACCCATAGGAGGATGGGGGGCTCCCCAGCGCACATGGCAGGAGACCCAGAAGTGGCCCAGAAGCACTTCCAGGTCCACTGGGAAGCATGCGGGGGGGGCATGCACCCCTCTGCCTCCTGGGTCTGGCGGGGCACCCGGGGTCCACCCGTGGCCAATCACCGAGTCTGAGGGGGGGCTGCAAGGGCTGAAAGGGGTCTGCACTCCCTGGTGGACCCAGAAGTGGACTGGAAGTACTTCTGGTCCACTTCCCAGGTCACTACCAAGCATGCAGGTGGGCCCCCCATACTCCTGTGGGACACTCCATCTGTCCCAGCACCACAGTGTTCATGAGCTGCGCCTGGTACCTCCAGATATGTAGAAAAAGAATTTAAAGCTGTGTCTGTGGCTGAATTGCAGATTCTCTTAATCAACATCGAATCTTCAGATTCATCCAAGTCGAATCAGGGACAGTGAAATCAACAAATCAAATCACTGTCCCTGATTCAGGCTGAATCTAAATCTGAATTGAAGACAGCCTATTTCACCCCCCACAACACACACCAACTACTTGTGTGTTTCCTGAATATTTATTCATTCCATTCACAGATACAAGGTAAATTTGATTTTGTTTAATCTTGGTTACTTTCGCAAAAAATTAGAGTATGTACAATTTACATTCAAGAACTATAAATGGATTTTGTTTGTTTGCTTTAAACATACATAATAATTACATCCATAATGTAGATACTGAGACACATTGTAGGACATGAATTCAGTTTTAAACAGTAGAGGTCTGACAACCCAGTCATTATTTTTCAGTAAAATATTGGCACAGCATTGTTAATGGGGCACTGAGCTTGGTCCTGATATCTATGTTTGCTGACCCCATACTACCACACGTAACTTGGGAAACAGTGAGTTTTCACTGTAGCTAACAGATCCACAATGCAGTTGATCATTCCAGCTGTAAAATATTTCTTTAATTTACTTAATTATTTCATTCTGTTTTAATTGTCAGCATTTATATTCTTTTCTTTCAACCGTGGCTCATGATTTTTGTTTTTCATTATATTTTTATCATGAGCCCCTGGAACTGGTGACTGGGACTTTATGGACACTCTAAACCTGGGTAATGAAATTAAACTTTTTTCTAGATGGCTCAGTCATTTCACATAACTGAGTTTTATACCTTTCCTGGAAAGAATGACTCCCTCCCCAGTTGGCTAGGTTGAAACTGCAGGTGCTCTATGTTATGACATTTCACAATCAAACTATTCACCTTTTAATTAAACTGTGTTCTGTCTGACAGAGAGAAATGAAAGGGGTCCTATTTGTCCCAGGACATTTTTAAAAGCTAACAAAAGGATTCCTGATGGCAGACAGCCAACAAGGAAACTTGATCTTGGTCAGTTTTATTAAAGTAACTTTACACTGTTGACATTTGCCTTTTCCCAATAAAACTCCTTAAATGTTTACAAGGATGAGGAAGTTAATATACCTAAGCACAGGAGTAAATGAGGAAAGTTTTGCTTAATAATAAAATATCAGTGTGGCATCAAAATAAAGCATTCCTGCATTGGCTATTCCAGGAAAGTAATAAATTTTAACTCACTTGAAGTTCATAGCCAGAGAAGTCTGGACTTGAAGTCCTAGCTTCCACAACACAATCTGACAAATCAAGGCTCCTGTTACAGTATGAAAACCTGACTCCTACATATTGTGATTAACCTAATGGCCATGCACGGTCAGAGATTACCTCCTAGAGTTCTGTGAATTATTTAGATGTATTAAAATTGACAGATTGGACATACGATTTCACTCGCAAAGTATTAGTTAGCAGAAACCAGAAAATTTTTCACTATGATGACTGTAACTTGCTCTAGTCCTTTCAGATTTTCCTAGAGAACACGCACGTGATGTTGCATGCTGTGTTTTTCCATCTCTTAAAACGTGTCATGCAGTGGAACTAATTCTGGAATCTTGTAAAACTTGAACATAATTCTGTTTATCTTAGCTTTCGAATATTTCACTGCATGTAAAAATACAGAAATCAATGAGACCTAATGAAGCAATATATTTCAGCTGTTGAGAATGTGATTTCATGCAACATTTGGAGTCACATTAATAAAAGTATATATTTTAGTACTCAATTAATGAGCACTAAACAGCTTTCTATTTAAAGCTGGACCCCCGCCATCTAGGCTGAGAGACAAGTGTTACAATGTAAGGTAATCTCCCATCCAGTTAACTTCTGCAATTGTTTAGGAATTTGTTTGACTTTTTTACATTTGAAACCACTATGGAGTTGACCAGAATAGCCACTGATGCAGATATTCTTGAACATCAGATATTGATTTTTTATTTACATGCTGATATTGATAAAATAGAGACTCGCTTGGGCCCTCTAAAATGCGATAGTATAATTACTACTGCTTCTATTCATAGAGACATTTGGGAATAACACATTAAATTCTCTCATATTTTAAAAATGCACTGGTTCTAGAGAGTGGGTTATATTTTCTGGTTTTCCAAGCTTTTTTTTCCTACATAAAGTCTGAAACCCTAATTACACAGATATCAGTAAGAAAGTGAGGAGAGAGACTCTAAAATTACCTAGAGGGAGACCGTGACACTACATACGTGGGCTGCTAAATCAAAAGATTCATCTTAAACTAAGTTCTGTCACTGATTATTTGTGACTATCCACTAGGACATGCACACCCATCTTCAAGCAGTCAGTCCAGCTCGTACTGAGCTAATAGCATTCATGTTTTCCTTACATCAGTTTCACTTATCTCGCTCTCTCTTAGGGTCATCGTAATTCAGAGGTCAGCTGAGATCATTTACATTCATCTTAGTTCCAGCTGATGCTTGGCTCAAACAGATCAGGGTATTTCTGTATCTCCTGCCTGGGTTTTCCTGTTCTTTTGCCTTCCCTTCCTTTCCTTTCCCTTGTCTTCCCTTCCCTTTCCAGGGGCAAGAGGGGAGGTGAGGGAGGAGGGAAAGGAGGAAGGAAGGAAAAAGGTATGCTATTTATTTTAATAAAATTGTTTGCCAGCAAGAAGGTGAAATGACTATACTTTAAGCAAGGTCTTTCAAGGAAGAAATACGAGTAATCCATGATCCGTTTCACAACCCAGCTCACCAGTCCTCTCCTCCATAATAAAGCAGTCCAAACAATCAATGACCAGCTTACTACAGAAAATTCATCTCCATTTTTTTCATCTTGAGACCACCCTTTTCCTGATTTCTAAACACTACAATATTGACCTCATGTAGATGGCCCCAAATACCCATTAAACAGAGGCCTATGCAATAGGGGTGTGTGAAGCGGGCCCTATTTGATTCGGATTCGGCCCGAAGCAGGGACAGTGATTTGATTCATTGATTCAGATCACTGTCCATGTTTCGATTTGGCCAAATCCTAATCTGAAGATTCAATGTTGATTTGGAGAATCAGCAATGCGGACACAGACACAATTTTAAATGTTTTTTCTATATACCTTGAGGTAGCTGGTGTGGTGGGGCCCTCCACATGCTCGGGGGTGAACCTGGAAATGGACTGGAAGTAGTTCTGGTCCACTTCTGGGTCTGCTGAGGAGCGAGTGTGTGTGTGGGGGGGCTCCCCACGCCACCCCGGCTCAGTGATTGGCTGCAGGGAGACCCTGGATACCCCTCCAGACCCAAGAGGCACCAGTCGCTGAGCCAGAGAAGCACTAGGGCCGCCCGGCACACTCCCCAAAGGACCCAGAAGTGGATCAGAAGTGCTTCTGGTCCACTTCCAGGTCTGCTGCAGAGCACACTGGGGAGCCCTCCATGCTTCTGTAGGGAGCTCCATCTGCCCCAGCATCACAGCATTCATGAGCTGCCGCATACCTAGAGGTATATAAAAAAACATTTAAAGCTGTGTCTATGTCTGAATCTCCAAACCTCTCCGAATTGGTTTGGAGGGTTCTGATTGGTTCAGAGAGATTAAAGGGTCCTCTGATTCGATTCAGATTTGGAGATTCTGCCACCAACTCAGGCCAAATCTCTGCTGAATTGAACCAGGGACATAAGCTTCGCACAGCCCTACTATGCAAACAGTCAGTGCATTTACTACACCAAGGGAAAACTTGTAGCAGAAGCAGAAAGCAGCAGCAGCTCTGAGGATGCAGACTAACTGTAGCTGGGTAAAAAAACCTGAAAAACAGTTTGGTGTAGCATTTCCAAATTCTCTTTCATTCTGCTGGACTATTTATGGAAGAGCTTTTTGGGGCAAAGGGGGAAGCAGGAGGTTAGAATATTTATATTTTTTTTTATCTATTTCCGTTTCTTTTGCTTTTATCTCTAGTCCTTTCTAAAAAAAAGGAAATAATTATGAAAAGTCATAGAAGTGTGAAGCATGGTAATAAGCATCACTTTAGTGCACACTTTATTTTGAGAAAAGGTATTTTGTGAGTAAAAGGATTTTATTAAAAAATATGTGGATTAGCTCTAAAAGCACCTAATAATTGGACCTGCAATATGGTAGATTGCACTGATTAAATAGGTGCATAGTTCTTACCAGAAATATCAGGATTTTTGAAATATTAGTGGCTGCGTTCAACTTATGCAGCCAGCTTATTATCCACTGTGGATTTTCCTCTCATTTTTATGGACCACTTTTCCTTCAGGTGCTACTTATTGACCTCAGTGGGAGCTACACATATGTAACTGAGGGTGGAACTGGACCCAGTTCTAGTAGTGTCAGTTAAATATTTAATTTTTATTAGATTTGATAATTGTTCATTTATGCATAAGCCTCCTGTAATGAGCTCTGAAGCAATGAAGCTGGAATGCATTACTAGCACTCTAAATACTGTTACTTTTTCCGTGTCTGGAGTTGTAACTTTCCACAATCACAGAATGACAAATTGAAGAACAAGTAGTTATACAGAGACACAGTCAGAAAAATGTATGCTTTGCTCTTCACTAAATGCTAATTTCTATACTACAGGGTAAATTAAAACTGCTTCTGTCTGCAATTAGAGAAAAAAATTAGTTTCCCTTCACTACCCACCCCCTGCAAAAAACTTTTTAAATAGGTTTTGAAAGTTGCTGTTTTTGTTCTGAAAAACAATGCCTTGCCTCCTATCACAGAAAAAAAAAATCAGCTGCTTTTTGTGAAAGCCAGGGAAATCTACTTCCTACATTTTGCAGAGCTCTTTTGGAGGACCCCCAAACTGAAGCCATGATGTTTGTTCAGGGTTAAAAGCAAAGAGTATGACAGTTTAGAAATGAGGAGACAGATATAATTCACAAAGACAGCAGAGGCCAGGGTAGTCTTTGAACTCTGGGGGAAAAAATCCTATAAGGGATGAAAGTAGGGGAAATTTCCGAAAACCTATAAATTAGGCAGTCATAGAATTGTCTTTCTAACTTCTGAATATTCAATGTACAGAAATCAGTTTGATCTCAGCATTCACAAGCATTGTGTGACTGATACATGCCTATCATCTCCCCTATTTTTAAGGGAAGGGAAACACTAAATGATACAGGTGAAATCCTTACAATCTCAGGGTCAGGATTACATCCCAACTATTTGGGTCCTGCCTGTTTTGGAGATCGGTGGTGACCCACCATTCTTACCATAAATTCTCAGGCATAAAGCTAGGGAGCGAATTCACCTTTGTACGGCCATGCCCTCCCCCCCCCGGCCAGATCCTGGGGCAGAGCCACTTAGGGTATTTTGGTGAGCTGCTGTGGGCTGGGTGGGGGACGTGCTGACTTGGCCCATCAGAGCAGGGTGGGGGTGCTGACCCCCCTGACTGCCTGCAACAGTTCATCAAAACTCCCTAAGTGGCCCTCCAACCCAAATAATTGCCTGTCCCTGAGCTGGTGGAATGGAGCTGCAGCTGGGGGACCAGAGACCCCCTGCCACAGGGACCTGGCCTGGCCCTCCCTAAGAGCAGAGCTAGGCAAGCTAGGAGGGACCCACATGGCCCTTTCTGTCTCCTCTCTGTGACAGCCCAGGGGTAGGGCTGGGTCAGTGCTTTCACAAAGCAAACGTGTAATGACTGAGACTAACAAGCTGCTCAACTAGCGGTCCCTGGGATGTCAGCAGAATGCAACCTACCTTGACATGCAATGGGACGTGGTACAGTGCTCTAGGTTCAATAAAGTGCTTGAACCTAGAGCACCATAGTCTGATACTGCATCCACCCCAGGTTAACTTAGAGGGAGATCTGCCATTTTTAAAGTTCTCTATGGCCATGAACATCTGTCCAGTTATGGCCGTAGAGCACTTGCTGCACACTTCTCACGCAATAAGTATAACATCTATACCTAGCCTTTGACTACTGAAATCATCCAAGGTACTTTTTGTGCACAGTAATCAGCATGGGCCACCACCCAATGGTGGAGCGGACAGGATCATCTTAGTGGATAGCTTGATTGCCGTTCACTTTTTCTGTGGCTGCAAAGGTGAAGTCTGAAACCAACCAGGACCAAGCCCCTTTGGGCTTTTTTGGTTGTCTTTTTGTCAAGTATTTATTTTGCAAATGGCTGCAGAAGTGGTTAGATGTGTTATAGCAATTGGAAATATATTATTGATTTTGATTTGGCAAAATACAAGATACCATTGATTGATTGACATGGAAGAAGTGCAGCCAAAGAAAGACCTCCTGAGATCTTTTGGAGAAATAAAAAAGGACCCTGTATAAACATCTGGTGACATCAGTTTTCACTGGGATTTTTTGGTATGCCATAAATTCCACATTGTCACCTAAAATTTCACTTCCCACTCATGCACAAACAGTTAAGTCCTTGATCTGATCATTATTAATTTCCCCTCTGTGATCAAACCACTCAGCGAGTGCTCTCTGATTAAATTTAATCTCCACCCATTTCCTCTCCCTTTGCCTACAATCTTTTTATCTGCTTTTGTTCAACTGCCTTACAATGTCTGTGGCAAAATGCCCATCCTTTCACAACACTCGATCCTAAGCTGAATAGAGGTCATGTTTGTTGCAGTTTGGTAGAAGGGCAGTGCTAACTGTAAACCTCATCCTAATCTTTGTTCTGACTGGGGGGCACTACTGTAATCTGTTCCCAGGACTCCCCTGCCCGTTCTGTGCAAAGCCGGTCTTCCCTGGTACTCCCAATCTTCAAAGCTATGTAGAGAAATAAGTCTGAGTAGATGACATGATGTTTGTTATACTAACAATTTACATCCTTAGCAGTCTTAAGTGAAAAAATCTACGTGGGATTGTATGGTCCTTGTTGCACCTGCAGCTTCACGCTCCCTTCGCTTCTGGGAAGGACCATATACAACCGTGGAGGAAAAGATCAGTGTAGTCTGTCTCCTAACTGAGTTGAGTCTTTTTGTTTGCCTCATATGTATTTTAGCATATAGCTTCCGGATTTCTTTCTACAACCTTTCCTAGAATGACTCAGTATTTTGTCTTAATTCTTTGTGATTATTCTGTTTTGTCACACCACACTAATTATGTCACTCTCCTATAGCATATTACAAGCCCCAGATATGGCTCATTACTATTGTTAGCAACAACTGTGTTTCTTCAAGTGTTAACTGCCCTTGGCTTCCTTTCCTGATGGTTAACAGACTAGCAGGTCATTAACTACTGGAAATGACCAATTTTTCAGGGATTATGTTTTAACCTTTTGAATTCACACAGTTCACACACGTACAACTGTTTCTAATGAGCATTTTTTCCCTGCTGATCATTCTTTCTTGTTTCATATGATATTCCTGCCTGTTTCATACCTTTGCCATGTATTTTTTAGGCAGGAGTTTAGTAAATTGTTTTGACGAATCCACAGGTATCAAAAAAAACAAATTACAAATATAATTCAAGATGCATGAATACGCTTCTGGTGCTCTATGGGTGCATCTGGATTAAGCTCTAAACTGTTAGAGACAGGTCCACATGAGTTACAAATCATTTAATTTGTCAGTGTTTGTAGGAGAAAGAGTGCCATAAACTGGTTTTCCAGGGGAAGAAATCTAGCCATAAAACGAGTCAAAACTACATCTGCAAACTTTCTCCCTCTGCCTACGGTCTCTTGCTTGTCTGAGGAGACGGTCCAGAAACAGCTTTGTAGGTGCTGCTATCCTCCCCACACTGGTACCTACAAGAGAGCTGGTTCAGAGAGCTGCATATGACCTCAGACATCACAACCACCTTATGTCCCTTCAGAATTACTCAGCACAGTCAAATTTGCACTCTTGTGCAGATTAATTATTATTTCCCTGTCTGTGACATTCACAAAGGCGCTCCCCATTATCAGCACTGTAATCTTTTCTGAGCTAATTGCAAGTTTCATATTATTTGGACCTCTTCTTAACCTTCCAGGTTCTGGAATGAAGGGACTGCATGAGTATTTCAGCTTTCATTTTTAAAACTGAATTTAGCCGTAAAGACGAGGAAGAAAAAGTTGAAAATGTAAAATAAGGGAATCTTAAAGGTTCACAAACCAGAAGGCAATGAAAGAGAACCCAGCTTGTGTTGCTTTTTAAACATTCTCATGATTTTTAAAGCCATCTCCATGAATTTTGGAGGCCTGGCTCATGATTTTCAAACATTTGGACTTGGCCATTCGGAATTATGTATTGGCTGTATTCAATTGCTAGGAACACATTTCCCCCATTTCCATTCAGGCTATTTTCTACTTGTCACTAACAGCAGCAGTGTTTAATAGCCTGGAACAAAGAGGTCAATAAAATGGATGTGTATATCCATAGCCGAGAATGTACTGTGGTATCAAACAGTAAGATTAGCAATTATAAAATGTTTAGGTCAAATGTGAGCTAAAAATAGTTTTGTTCAGTAGGGAGAAACGCAGTGAATTTAGAGAAATTTGTAACCAGGCAGGACATTTACCAAAAAACTAGAACAAATTTTAATCGTTCATTTATTTGGATTCTGTGACATCTTTCCCTCGTATAAGGAATACTTCCACAAGCTATTTACTTAATATAATTGGGGATTAATACTGTGGTATTGCGGCATCTGCAGAGTTATCTAAGTCATGCACCTAAGTTCTCACTAAGTTTTAAGTCCTAAACTGCTATCCAGAAAACTCATGTTTCACTACCAGATAACTCTGCACATGCCTCAGCGCCACAGCTGCCTCCATTTAATTTTCCAGGCACTATGCATTGTGCCTCCATGCACCTATAGAACTGCCTTAATCTTGCCAGGGCTTGACAAAATAGAGAAGTGGTTAGAGGATTCAGGCAGGAAGTGGGAGACCTAGGTTGTGTTCCTCAGCTGGAGGGCTCAAGTCCATATTTCACACCTCCCTGGGAAGTACGATACCACAGGCCAGCCCACTGGTTCTCAACCCTTTTATGCAAGGCATCCCTCCTTAGACTTGAGCCATTTCTCCTTAAAGGCAAGGCACCCCATAGAAAATGCCAGATCTCAGTTTTCACTGCCTGTTTTTACTACAGAAAAGCAACATAGAGTAATTCTTTGGTTGCAAAGAACTCAGGAAGACCACAACACATCAGAATGACACTATTCATTCCTATTTCAAACCTCTGGGTTTCTCTTGTGAATTATGCTTGCACACCTAACAGTGCTAAGATTGTGTTGTACCCTGGGATGGTAGTTGAAAGGATCAATGGTAGCTGAACTGGTCTCAAAGCACCCCAAGGTGTCATGGCACCTTGGCTGGGAATCATTCTGCCGACCTATATAGGATGTACTCCACAGGAGGTTGAATCCTTGCCTCTGTGCGGAAGAGAATTCAAGATTCACTGTGAAGAAGGGACATTACTCTAGAGCCTGAAAGTAAGAGCAAGAAGTTGAGGGGCGATAGTCTTGGGTTCTGGTTCTGTTCCCAAGACTGTTTCTATGCTTACATTCAACTTCTGTTATATAAAATACACAAAGTGGTTGACTCATCCTGCTCAAAACTGGATACAATTTCACTTCCATGCTTTTTTCTATAAATTTGTGCTAAAATACAGATTTATAACAAGACCCTGTGGGAGAGTCACATTGCTTTAATTTTCATTCCAACCTTTTTACATAGTTCTAATGAAGACCCCTGGAAGAATCATACTACAGAGACCCTACATTAAAATATGCTACTTCTCTAAAAGCCTAGAGTTGCTAAACTATGCATAAAGATAGCTGCAAATATAAAAAAGCAAGCACAGACTAAAGATAGAATAGAGCCAAATGCTACAAAAGTTCAGGGGATCTGAATCCATTGGAATAATATCCGGAACCGCAGTTTAAACGGGTTTGAGATTTTTTTTTCCTGATCCAACACACAAATACATTCTTGCAGGATGAGAATTTTGAGTGATAGCTTGTAGATTAGTTTTCGCCTACTGCTTTCTCTATGTTACTTCGTATTTTATTCACAGGACAATCCTGCTGAAAGATTCATGGAATCCTTGTTATTATAAGCTTGTTAGGACAAAAACCTATACTCTTTACTTGTTCTGAAGTATGAAGTAAGATGGGCTGATAAACTACTCTTAAAAAAACATTTCTGACATACACAGAATATGCTGCTTTGATTTGGCTAGCAGAGTCTTGTCAGCTGTGCTACACAGCTGACAGCTTCCTGTGACAGCAGGAAAATATTTTGTATACCCTCCAGCAGTTATTGATTTGCAGTTTTCTCAATTAGTGATAATGAAAATGTGTTGAGTTGATTTTGCCTCTCTTCTGAGTACCTATTTTAGTTTACTCTTTTCTCTTCCAGAGGAATCTCAAAGTAGTGTCTTTTCTTTGTTCTTTTGATTATAAAGTGCTAATCAATTAAATATACCAGCAGAGAATATTTTGAAAGCAATACTTTTAGAAACCTCACATAGATCTCTCCTTTTTCCATGACGCCTTAGTACCAAGTCAAGAGACAGGAATAAAATTAAATATGCAATGTAAATGACCATGGGTGGATCTAGGGATTTGAAAAGGGAGGATTGTAGATGGTATGGTGCATCATCACATATAACACAATGTGCATTTTTATTAAGTTAAAAAGAAAGAAGAAGCTTTACTAATAACCTAGTGGCACAGACCTGTATTATTACTTAGTTTAAAATCAGAGAAAAATAAACCCAAATTTATTGGAATGTGCAAGTTGTTGCTAAATCATATATTATGCATTAAAAATCACAACAAACAATGCAAAAAATTATCAAAACATGTTGTTTCATTAGTCCTGCAGTCACTGGAATTAAATGGACATCTCTTTTTCATATTCGTAAAACAAAATCTTAGGCATCTTGACAGTGCATCCAGTGCCTTACAGAAAGTTAATACCACATCAGAGTTAATGGCTGTAGTTAAAACAGTCATCAGGAGCATGAAATAGGAGCTACATGCTGCTGTCTGTTAGCCAGGGGGCTAACAGACAGCAGAATTACAGAAGAAGGGGTAGCTCAATTAGCTGAACATCAAGACCATTAAAAAAAGGAGAGAGGGTCATTAACACCTGTGCAATTAAGAATTTAGAAGGAACCATGTAGATTATAATAACCATGTGGTCAAATGATTTAGGTCACTGCTACCTGAATGGAAATGCTGCTGGCACTGTCAGGCGGCTGATTGTAAACTTCCCAAAGAGGAGGTACAATTGCAACACTTCCCCCTTCCCTCTTCCCCCTGTGCTCCCCACCCCTGCCAAGGATCTGCTCCTGCATTTGACTATCTGGGGTATCAGCAAAACATCCATGGGTTTTATCTTCCCTGTATCTATCTTCACTTTTTCAATTGTAAGTTCTTTGAGGCAAGAATTCTCTAACATTCTGTATTTGTACAGGGCCTAGCACAAAAAGACCCTGAGCTAGCTTTTTCCCTAGGTAACAATAAAAACATGATTATTAACAAGACCCAGGCAGATTGTTTCCTAATTTAAATAGATTCTAGCCTCAGACACACCAGTGTAAACCTTTTGATTCACATACATTTAAATTTGGACGCAATATGACACAAAACCCACCAGAAATAGTACAACAGGGACATAATTAGAATATGAACTAAATTCTTTCCTCATTTAAAGTCAAGCACCTAGCTTGCATTGAAGTCCATGGGTCAAAACCTGCTGTCATTTTCAGAGGTTTAATTTCCTGTAACAGAACACTGGATTTGGCCCATGGAAGTAAGGGAAAATGGCTGGTGATTCATACAGCTCTCTTTCCACCTTAACTCAGCAGAAAACTTAAGTATTTGGAGCATTCAGTCTAGATAGAGGTATTGAATTTATTTATCTTGATTGTGTTGCATATTTCTGTTGGGTTGGAGCTAATAAAAGACTAATCAATTATTTAAAGCATGCACCTAAATTCTCATGATGTTTTAAGTCCAGGACTGAGATTCGGGAAACCCACGCTCAACTACCAGCTGAAATTCAACAAATCAAATACCAAGGAACTAAAAGAGTGGAACGTAGAGCTACAAAGGACATACCTGAGCCATTTTTACAGTATGAAGTAAGCAAGTAGTAAAGGACATTCTTCAAAATCAGTCTTAAGAAGGTAGGAAATCAACACATTCTGTCACTCCATATTGAGAGGTTAGAGAAGATATGGACTATGTGACCTGGGGACAAAAGTACGAAATGTTAGCAGTAAGATCAGGTAGAATTATGATATCACTGACTCATCTCTACACATATACTCATCAGAAAAAAAGACACAGCATCATATAGAAAGACATAGATTATAGAATATTTCTGGATCTTGGAAGACAGTTGAAAAAAGGGGAAGTCCAAGTGATTTTTCTCAGATATCCTTCTAGTCCCCAAAACAAGGAAAAGAAGGAAAATAAAATTTGTAAGCTGAACAGTTGACTTCATGACCGTGCACAGCCAGAGGTTTTGATTTTGTGGAATATCGGGCAGTGGGACTAATAGTCTCAAGTGAAGATGAGTTTATCTGGAGCTGGTAGAAGGACTAATGGGTTTTAAATAGGGCTAGGAAGATTATGGGTGAGGCTCATCAGTAGGAAAAGTATGGACATAAGTGCATGACTAGAGACAGGGAGTTCTTTCTAAGAAGAGCTGAGTCATAATTCCATATCAAAAAGAAAACTCCTTCAGCTTTTAAAGCACAGCAGTCCTTTAGTCACCTGCACCCCCTTCTATTTCCTAATGGTAATGAAAGTCAAGATCTTACCCCAGAGTCCAGAACAATATACCAAGACTTAAACCTCTCCCTAATCTGGGATTTGCTAATTCTTAGTCCCTTTACCTTCAAGCCCCTCACTTCCTTTTCTTCAGGGGTGGGGAGAAGAGTCAAGGGGAAACCAGGCTACCCCTGTCTTCTAGGACTCCAGCTCAGGGGACCCATGTTAAGCAGCGGATGAATGTTCTTTACTACCCTTGATGCTTCACTACTTGTAGCTAATCAGTACTAAATGCAAAGTGCAGAAAAGCCATTCAGAGTAACAACCAGAAGTCAGGAACCCCTTCCTTCTGAAATACTGTCCACTTCAGTGATCCACTCCCTCTGCCTGAACAAAAGATGAGCTCCAAGAAGAGAGATTGAGGGTCCTATGGCCCTGAAGCCTAGACTGTGAGTGGTTAGGGCACTTTATTGTGCCATGGGGAGGCAGGTTCAAATGCTTGCAGGTGAGGAGGATTATTGGCCAAGTGTCCTAACCACTAGACATCTGGGTTGAAGGATGGCTGGTCTCCTTCTCCTGTCAGTTATCAGGCTGTCACTTTCTGCTCCAAGGGGAAATAAAATCTGAAACCTGTGGAAGTGCCAGAAATTGTAGTTAGGTGACTACATAAGTGTTAATTAGGTACATAAAATTGAAATAGGAGTTTCAGCCTTTCAATCTGTTTAGTTTATCAAAAAGAAGACTAAAAGAAGACTTGACTGAAGTGGCCAAACACTGACAGAGAGGATAAAATGCAGGGTAGTAAAGGGCTCTTCAGTGCACTAGAGAAAGGTGTAACAAGAAACAATTCCATATTTTGGAAGTGGAAGCTAGACAAGTTTTAAAAAGGCAAGAAGGCACAAATTCCCAACAGTGTAGATGATTAGCTGTTGGGACAAGTACTAAGGGAAGTGATGGACTCTCCACCTTTGATGTTTGCAGATCAAAACAGGATACTTTTCTGGAATGTCAACCAAACATGAGTTTCTGGGCTTCATATAGGGAGAACAGGGTAAACTGTAATGGCCTAAGACAGAGCTGTCCAACTTCTCAGTGGCTGCGGGCCATCTGATGGAGGGGAAGGATGGGGAGCACACAATCATGCAAGACAAGGGCCCCCCCGCACCCTCCCAGGTTGCATGGCACAAGCAGGCAGCCCTTTCCCACCCCACTGCTGTACTACACACATGGGCAGTAGGCCTGTGCGAAGCGGCAAGTATTCGCTTTGGATTCAGATTCGGCCAGTTCAAAGGAGATTCAAGTTACTGTACCAATTTGATTCGACTGAATCAAAAGATTTGGCGTCACTTTGGAGATTTGGCCATAGACTAAACAGGCAGCTGACACAGCTGCCTTCAGCTGGTAAGTCTGTTGGGACTGGGGGAGGGAGATATTGGGGTTGGGGCTGGGACAAGCAGCCCAGCCAGAGCAGGGGGTGCAGGACTTGGGAAGGGGTGTGGGGAGCATGGGATGCAGGTGTGGTAGCGCTTGGAGTGGGGGCTCTACCCTGCTGATGCTGCTTGCCCAGCTGGGGCAGGAGAGGCAGGATGTGTGCATGGCTCGTTCCAGGTGGAAGAGGGCAAGTGGCAGCAGGGCATAGCCCCCACTCCCAGCTCTGCCGCACCCACATCCCATGCCCCCCCATACCGGCTGGCAAGTGGTAGCAGGGCAGACCCCCTGCTCCCATCATTGATACAGGCGCGGCAACACTGGGAGTGGGAGCTATGCCCTGCTGCCACTTGCCCCCTTCCTCCTGGAGTAAACCATGCCTACATCGCACCTCCCCTGCCCCCTACACCAGCTGGGTAAGCAGCAGCATGGCATAGCCCCCACTCCCAGGGGTGCCGTGCCTGCATCAGTGCTGGGAGTGGGGACTCTGTGCTGCCGCCACTTGCCAACTGGAGCAGGAAGGCAGGCGCTGCCGCCACTTGCCCAACTAGCTTGGGGGGGCATGGGATGCAAGCACAGCAGCACTGGGAATGGGAGCTGTGTCCTGTCACTGCTTGCCCAGCTGGAGCAAGCAGTGCAGGGGGTGGGTGCTGTAACCACTTGCCAGCTGGCACAGAGGGGGTACAGGATGTGGGTGCAGCAGCGCTGGGAGTGGGGCCTATGCCCTGTCGCTGCTTGTCCCCTTTCACCCAGAACAAGCCACGCCCACATCCCGCCCCCCCTTGCCCCAGTTGGGCAAGTAGAAGGGCAGAGCCTCCGCTCTGAGCGTTGCAGCACCCACATCCCATGCCCCGCCCCTCCCTGAGTCCCACACCCCCTGCCCTAGCTGGGCAGCTTGTCCCAGCCCCAATCCATCCCTCCCCCATGTCCCTTCCCTCCCCCCTTCCCCCAACCCTAATGGACTTACCAGCTGGAGGCAGCTGTGTCAGCTGCCTGTTTAGACTATGGCGGAATCACCAAATCTTCTCTGAATCTTTTTCCAAATCAATTCGGATGCTTTGAATCAATTTGGAGCGTTTAATTGGTCTCCCAATTTGATTCTGATTTGGAGATTCAGTCTCCGAATCAGGCCAAATTTCCTCCAAATTGAATACCAAAGCTTCTCACAGCCCTAATGGGCATCCCCTTTCCCTGCTCCATCATGTGCATGAGCAAGGGACCCCCTGCCTATTGCTTCACCATGTGCAGGCAGGCACGTCAACAAATCCCCTCTTCCCTCAACTCAGCAGCTGCAGACTTCTCTATTGTACTGTGCCAATGGATTACAGTGTGCAACACCAGCCTTTGAGGTAGGCACAAGAAATGAAGCTGGAGGGAAAGCCCAGAGCCTGTGGCTGCTGCTGCAGACAGTGATGAGGGAGCAGCAGCCAGGTAGAAACCAGGAGGTTACAAATCAACCTTTTGCGGAATACATGTAGCCTGTGAGCCACCAGTTGGACAGCCCTGGCCTATGATATATAGGACATCTATTATGTGACCGTTAGGTCTTCAGCTCCATAAATCAAATGCTTAACTTTAAGCATATGTTTAAATCATACTAATGTGCTTTGTAACGAAGTTCCATTAATGATATTAACAGTGGGAGAAGGATCATTCATATGTACCTTAAATTTTATTTACCAACAAATCTTTAAACAAGAAAAAAGCTTTCCAGGGAACCAAAACTGCATGCAGTTTACGTCTCCATAGTATCCACCACTTGTGTTTAGCAAAGATGGAAAACCTTGGTGGAAAACTCCTAAATCTTACAACTCCCAAGCCAAGAAGTTCTTAAATTTGGCTTGACTATAATCCTATGATGTAGCTGTCTCAGTTATTGTGAAGTTGTTTTTTCAAGCATTTTAACTAGGGCAGCAAGTGTGAATGCCAACCTCTTGACACAGTCACAAATTTGTAGCTTTTATCCTAACCAGATTCTTTTTTAAATGATAACCCTGAATTGAATTATGAGAATTTCTTTTGATTTATTTACAGTAGTTCTACAGCATTCCTCAGAAAACAACGTTTTCTTTGCTAGACTGAGAGACCAGTTATCTAATGATGATTTATATTGTTGTAAAAGACACTTTCTAGTACTGTTATGCCCAAGCAGTGGGACAGCTCAAAAAGCTGCATATATGAAATATGGTTCCAGGCTCCCTTCTTGAGAAATTACATTCTAGTCTCAAGGTTGCAGTTTTTTGTTGCAGACAGCACTCCACTGATGGTTATTTGTTTTTGCCATTTTAACAGGATTCAAATACAAGAGATGAATGGAAAACATATTTCATGGGCTTGAAGGCTCGTGAAGAATGCAGACTTAATCTGAACATGTAGTATTATTTGCTGCGTGTCACCATGTGTTTGGATGCTGTCAGTGAGTAGTGCCCCATAACCACTTTAATTTAATTGGAAAAAAGTAGTATATATTTAATTTAAAGCCTGACGTTACAAAATATTTTCACATAACAGAGAGCCCATTGAAATCAGTCAGTGACCTACTATTAACTTCAGTGGGTTGGATCAGGCACTGTATACATATCGGGTCTGAAGGTGGTTTTGGACTGTGCCAAAAATGGGTATGAAACTGTTTTGTTCAGTGTGTCAATGATCCATCACTAAAAGACAAAGAATTCTACCCCTCAGATTTTAAAACCTTCCTGTTCAATTCACATAGGCTAAACACATTTTTACATGACATACTTTCTATGTCTACCATTGAAAATTTATACTATGTCTCTTAATGAATCACTTCTTAAGAGAGAGCCACTTGAATGTGCCATGTAGGAAACCTGATCTAAGCTCTCATACACTTGGACACATCTTTTTAAAAAAAGGTACCTTTACATTTCAGAAATATATGGTTCACCCAAACTACTCAGATTGGATTTTATTACTGGGCATAGGGACCAAATTTTAATAAGTTTAAGTGAGCTGTCTATGTAATAGTAACAAGAATTATACATTATATACTAAGGGCCTGGTTCTCCATCTTGTATACTAGTTTATACTAGAGCTAGATGGGAAACAGTTTTTCTATCATGAAAAAGTTTTTGAGATTTCAGAAATCTTCCATTCTATGATGGGATGAAACCAGGGCTTTCAAATGACAAAGTAGAGATAATCAGAGAGCCAGAGAGATTCAAATACTCATCCCACCCCAGAAAAGTCAATTGGTACTCACCTCAGATGAAGCCAAATTCTGTTTCAATGAATTTATACAAAGTGAAACAGGTCTAACAGAATACACTGAGAGTGACTAAGCCTAGATAAGCCCATAACCTGTTGGTCATAGCCTTCCACCAGGAGGATGGAGACGAAGGGCAATTCCTTGGGTCAGAGTCAACAACAGAGGCATAACTTCAATATTGGCACCTTGGGCAGGATAGGGGACCATGGATGGGGAAAGGAGTGCTTACCTTAGAGGCTGGCAATTATTTTGGCTGGTGGGCCACATAATGAGTTTTGGTGAGCTGTCAAGGGCTGCACAGATAAAATTTTCAGAAGCAGGAGTAGTTGAGCAGTACCTAGGTAGCTGCAGCAGCAGTGAGAACAGCCCCACCAGGAAGTTGTGTGCATTGGCTGGGACCAGGGTGGTGCTGTTGGCAGGTGAAGGCTGCGTCCCTGATACAACCTTAAAGGGAGTAAGAAGTCAAGAGAGATCCTCTCCCATTTCAACGTAAGTGGTCTAAGCACAATAATTCAACCAAGTAAAGTCATTAATAATTCAAGTAGGGTATTTCTTGAAAACCCTTAAACTAGATTTACTTAAGTCCTTAGCTTTATGGTTGTCTCCCGCAGGGCCTATACCAGAGAATCCTCCTCAGGCAAGATAAAGAACTTTTATGACTTCTCTTTTGCCCCTATGAGGTGTTATTATTCCCACTTGACAAGTGGGGAAAATGAGTGCCAAAAACATAAAGTTAATTATGCAAGATCACACCATGAATCAGCATATGAAACTTAAATAGAAACCTGGAGGCCTTTGCTGATTCATGGTCCTTTGCTGACTCACAATCCTCTGCTTTAACCTCTAGATAAACTCCCACCCAGAAGAGCATTTGTTTGTGTGCAGTGTGCCAAATTTTATTCTTGTTTGATAAGAAAAATACAATGCAAAACAGTTCGTTACTGAGGTAAGATTTAACTTTCATGCACATTTCTATGTTTCCCTAGGGAGCCATAAATTAGAGTTGTGTGTTTATGAGAGCGGAGGTAGCACTGCATTCTAACTCTGATGTGTAGTATAAAAGACAGAAAAGGCTCATGGGGTTGAAGGCTTTTGATGGACTCAAATAGGATTCTTTCACACTAAAAGCTGATGCCTAACTTTATTTTGATGGTATTTTCAGAAGAAAGCAAGAAAAACATTTTGTCCATCTAAATGTTTGAATGGGTGGGGTGTTTGTGTGTGAGGGCAGGGGCAGAATTCAGATAGTGATGAAATGAACTTGGGCTCCTGAAAGCTTTTTCTACACACACACACATATTTATATACATATATTTTGGTTAGTCTACGATTAAGGAAGCAGCTAGTTAAGACTTCTGCTTTTAGCTACATTTCTTCTTGGAATATATATTATTAGCTCATACCCCAGTTTTCTCTCTCCCATTTGACTATTGAATCTACCTGGGTGTATCTACATGTGAATTTAAGTGTGCTTAAATTTAATGTGCCTTAAGCTAATGTGCATTAAGTATTTTTGGCAGGTGTCTACACGTGGTGGGATTTGGGATTAACTTTAGTTCCAAATCATGCCAGCCCTGTGGCTACCAGGGGGAGCTCCAGCCTCTGGACACATGGTTGCCAGAACTTGGCATCCATGCTGAAGGCAGAGCCATTGGCCAACACTTAGCAGCCATCTTGAAAGCATACCCACCTCACTGTAACCTCTAGGTTAACGCTTCTTGTGTCAGAGCAGCAAAGTGGCTGAAACACAGGAAATACATGCCTGCCCTGCTCCTGCTGCAGCTGCACTTCCCAGTCCTGGCTGCCCCAGCTCCTGGCCCTGGCATCCAGGGACAGGGTCCTCCACTCCTCAGGGTGCTGCAGCTGTCCTTCTTGCCCACCACCATTCTGGCCATCCTGTGCCATCCACCCACTCTGGCTGCCTGCTGGTACATAGCCTTCAGGGGCCCCCCACCACTGCACAGCTACTGCCACAAGCCATGGTGACCATGGGCTCCAGGACACCCCTGCCAGGGCTGCCATCACCCTCCTGACCTACCATCCTCACTACCTCTTAGCCTGCTATGCTGCAGGAATGGGATGGCAACCAGTAGGTTGACACACTCTGGATCACCTGGTCCACCTTTGAAAACCAGCTGTGCCAACTCCAGC
>NW_017728951.1:11643964-11676564 GCF_001723895.1 Crocodylus porosus | reverse complement strand
ACCTTTATTCCCCTCACAACCCCCCCTCAACCAATAGAGCCTCCTCTCCCCAGCCTTCCCAACACGCAGATCCCCTCCACCTCCATTCCCACACACCAACAATAAAAAAACCCTCCTACTAAACTGAAAACTGTGTGAAAGCATCTCTGTCTTTCTCTGAGTCCCAGAGTGGGGGGCTGTGTGGCAAGGGTGCCTAGGGTGCAAAGCCCAATGGAAGACAGCCAGCATCCTGACCATACACATTTCCTAGGTGGGTCTGGGAGCCATGACAAATGCCAGGGGCTCCTATGGTGGAAGGTGGTAGAGGCCCTCCAAGGCCCAGGTAGGGAGCCTACTGCAGAGCAGTGGGTGGAATCCAGGGGCCCACCATGGCCAGGGCTGGGGGCCAGGTGGAAGTTTGGGGGGAAGCCTGGAAATGGCCTCCACTGGCCTGTCCTGGCTGGCCAGCTGCTACTGGAGCAGTTCCATACTGCTGGAGCTGCTCCAGGACCTCCAGCTGGGCCCAGTACTCCTGCTGCACCCCATCCCATGCCTCCTCCTAGGCATATCTTCCTCCTGCCAGGCTAGCTCCTGTGCCTCCTGCACCTGCTGCTGCACCTGTTTCTGTGCTAACCAGTTCACCACCAGCCATTGGAGCAGGAGGGTCCTGTCCCTAATGCACTGGTGGTGCAGCCAGCACATCTGGGCAGCTCCAGCAGTGGGTGGGCAGCTCCAACAGCAGGTGGGCAGCTCCAATGGAAGCAAGAGACAGAAGGCTTTTGTGTATGTTTACAATATTTCAGAAAAAAGATGCTCTGCACGAGGGACCCTGTGCTGCCCAACCTCAGATCAGAGGTTGGCCATGTGTGGGTGCCCAGGGAGCATGATAAGTTATCCAGGCAGAGCTGGGCCCAGGCAGCCACCAGCCAAGTCCCCCAGCCCCACTCGCTCCCCTGGGGACAGCAGGCCACTGGGTGGTGGCCACTGGCACCCTTCCTCCCCTGCCCCCTTCTTAGGGCAGGCCAGGCCAGGCTGCTGGCAGCACATGCTGCCAAAGCTCCAGACCCCACTCCCCACCACCTGCAGGCCAACCCTTCTGCTGTGCTGATGCCCAGCCCATGGCAACTGGGCTTGGGGTGCACAGGGGTCCTGGACAACTGGGGCAAGGGGCTGGCCATACCCCTGGCTTCCTCTCTGGGGCCTCTTCAGGGCAGTACCTAAAAGCTGGCTCCCCCCATGCTGACACCGCATCCTATGCATGCCCCTGGACAGTGCACAATGAGTTGTTTGTGCAGCCAGAGGGCTGCCTGAACCACTATGCCGTGATGATGATGATCCTTCTGGTGCCCCAGGAACACCTGCATTCCCAGCTTAGGATCCTGAGATATGATGGGGGGCAAGCCGGCTGCCCCACAACCTCCACCACCACATAGAGGGCTACCTGTGGCAGTGCTATGTCCCTGCTCCCTGCTGCCAAGGAGGATATTGCTGCTAGCATCAGTGCCTTCTTTAGCATGCAAGAGGCCTGTGCCCACCCAGCTGCAGGGACATGGGCTGCTCACTAAAGTTTTGAACTGTGTCCTGCCTCTCTGCATGCTATTGTGGGGACCTGGGGCTAGGGGAGGGGAGTGTGAGTGGGCTGGGCAGGGAGCAGGGGCATGGGCTGGTGAAGGGCTGAGGACTAGAAGGGCCCTCCCCCAGTGCAGAACTTACTATATGTCCAGGGATGGCAAGGCTGGCAGCTTGGCATGGGGCTCTCCATCAGCTATGGTGTCCAGCTGCAACCACTATCCATTACCTGAGGTGTGAAGCAGGCCAGCATCTGGCCAGGCCCTCTAGCTCCTCCCCCCTCCCACCCCACCCTCAGAGCTGACGGCCAGTGGTAGTGTGGCTGTCCACTCTTTGTGGTGGAGTGTGGGGGTAGGCTGAGGGTGACACAACCACTCAGAAGAGCTCCTCAAGCTGCCAGTGGATGCAGCAGCCAGGGAGGTGGGTGGGGCAGGATGCTGAAGACCTGAGGTCCCCTCTTCAGGTGACACATCACTAGAGGCATCAGGGCAGGGTATGAGTAATGGTAGACCACCCCTACTAGGTCTCTGGGCCCCCACAAAGCTGTCCCTGCAATGTCAGCCCTGGAGGCTGCAAGTAGCACTGGGAATAAGGACATGGGTAGGGACTGTGAGCCACATGGCAGAGGTTCTTCATCACAGTACCTGCAAAGAGACAGAGCTGGGGATGAGAAGCAGCAGGGAGCAGGTGCTGGCCTTCCTGTCTGGGCAATGGACTCAGCAGGCTGCAGCCCTCTGCAACACTCACCTGTGGCCAAGGAGTAGGTCCAGCTAGGGGACGGGACAGGCAGAGACTTCCTGGATCCTATCCAGAGGGGCACACAGGGTCTGGCGGGCTCCTGCAGATAGCACTGGCTCCTTCAGCCTCCCTGTAACAGGTCTCCCTCCCCAGCACCATCTTCCTGGACATCCGTGCCTTACGTGGGGTGCCCTTGGGGCCCTCTTGGAATTCTTCTGTCCCACCCTAATCTCACCTGCCACGTCTTGATGGAAATTATTATGTGAGCGAGAGACTGCCTATTCTGTTGGGTATGTTGGAGTCTCTCTTAGGATGGCCTGACCCCTTTTTTCTCTAGCTAGGCCTCCCTGTCCAAACCCATGAAACAGGGTTTGACTCTGAGGCTCTAGCTTCTTTTTCTAGTATCTGGAGGCTTGTGGCCCCCTTTTCTGTTCCCTTCTGTAGCATGGCACTCCCTGGCTCAGAGGCACAGGTGCCAGCCCTACAACAAGGGGGCTGCTAGTTCAAAACCAGCATGTGACCCTGCCAATCCTAACCAAAACACAAACAAAAAAAGGATATATACTTGTACCCCCAGGTATACTAGGCCTCCCTAGCCTTTTTAAGATCGTTCCAAACTGGCCCCTTACTGGCACTCGGGCTCTCCACAGCCCTGTCTCACTCTGCACCTCGATGACACCAGGGTCTGTGCCCTAAAAAAAGTTGCCCCCTCGCTGGCACTGGGGTTCGCACTCCAACGTGGGTCGCCAAAAATGAGGCCGCCTCTGTCCCCTAATAGCCTCACCCAAACCTCCAGTAACAGCAAACAAAACACAAGCCCCTGTGCTGTAACATAAATTCATGCCTCTCAGCTAAAATATCGTACAAGCCACCCCAAGGGTGCTCCATCTTTTGTCAGGATCAGGAGCTGTTCATGCAGTCAGGCCTCTCCCCTTTGCTCATGCATGCAAAGCTCCTTTCCCCTTGGCTGCCAGCAGGGAACTGCCTGCCTGGCCTCAGCCCTGGGGTTTAAATGTGAGCCAGGCCCTGCCCCTTCCGGTCAGCTGACTGCTGGCAGGTGTGGGTCACTAGCTTCCTCTGGTTGCCTAGCAACCTGCACCTGGGTAGTTATCCCTGCTCTACAAGTAGCAGGCACCTTAGTGCCCTGCTACACTCCCTGTATTATGTTCCCCAAAGCAGAAAATGGCTGGAGGCTTTTATATCCTGCAGCTGAGGGCTGCCAAAAAGCAGCCTAGCCCTGGAGGGGGAGAGGTGGCCAGCCAGGAGCTTTGGGGCTGGGCTCTGGCCAGCCACCTAGTGGCTGGGCAGACCCAGCACTAAAGTCCCTGCAATAATGTGTATTAACACATCTGCATGTGTGTTAAGGCGGCTTAATTAATTGTGCCTAAATTTGATACTTGCTTTATGCAGGTATCAAATTTATGTGGGATCAGCCTAAATTTCCAATTAAGGTGTGTAGATGCATGCCCCTAAAGAGCCTTAAATTGGGATAATATGAAATGTCCATGTGTAGGCACCCCTCAGTTTCACTCTATCTAGCATGTGGGTTGTGAGCAAGGAGGGACTGGAACTCTTCTTTATTACTTGCTTGTACTGTGAATAGCACGCTAAAGCCCTGTCCTTTGACTTCCCTAGGAATTAGTAGAAAGCAATAATAATAATAATAATAATAATAAATGCATCACTGTCTTAACCTCAAAACCACTATCTTCTATCCCAACACATGTAAAAGGACCCTAGACCATATTTTGCTTTCACTCATACACATCAAACATGGAAATAAGTTAGAAATAACTTCTACTGTATTTTCACAAAAACAGTTTCCCTTGCTAGTAAAATACCTAACTCATTTCACGTGAAAAAAATTATGATCCGTTATTTTGCTTTAATGCTTCCAGTTGAACTCACTGCTGAAGAAAAATGCTTCTATTCAGCTGGAACACTGGATAGCATAATAGGTTATTTATTGGCAGTGCGTTGTGTGTGGATGATTACATTCTGGTAGGTATTTAAGTTAAAAGTCCAAAACTGCAGAACAAAAAGCTGTTTTCTATTCACATTTGGCTAGAGATACTCAAAATAAAATGGACCACCCACAATCTGACACTTAGGAAGGCTGCAATGTATTGAATCTGCTGAGAGTCAATTACCAAAATTGATTCAGTGAGACCCTGGTAGGTAAATACAAAGGGAAAAAATTGATGCAAAGAGAACCTTTTAAAAAAAATACTAAACATGATGAACCAACCAAAACATACACATGATAAAACAGTACCTTCTTGAGGGGACTTTATTTACACTGGAGTCCCAGATCATTTCAACATGTTGCAGTGTGCACGTTTCATATTCTTATTAGAAAGTGCATCATGTAAAAGCTTGCTTTATGACAGTGAGCACCCAAAATCCTCAACAACTTAATTACTCAGCACTGATCTGGGGATTTGACCTTTCTATTGACTGTTTTGCTGAAGTGTGGTTATAACATATAATAATGCATCTAGAGGCTGGGTTAATACTTTGCATAGATTGTTACCTTTCTCAAATGCAACCAATGAAAACAACTGAACAAAACTTAAGCTGACAGTAAAGCATAAAAGAAATGCAATTTTCATTGTGATGACAAGTTCTTTTGCAACAATACAGAATGTACATTTCTGGCATCTTTCTCAGAAACTAGGCAATACATTAACAGAGCTAAAATACACCAAAGAATCACTGGGTCAGACATGACACTTCAATTCAGGCAGAAGCAATTGACCATTGTTAACCTAACTTGTAAAGTTAAACTTTGTATTTCCTGAATTCTGGGCTTAATCCTGCAAGGAACTTGGTACTTTGGCTCCAGTCTAGCAAAGTATTGAACTGTGCACTTAAGTTGGTTAATTAATCTATTTTTGAGTTTAAAGTTAAGCGTGTGCTTAAGTGCCTTGCTAGCCTAGAATTAAAATGCTCAACCCCTTTCTGAATCAGGTTTTCTGTGCTTTATTTTCATTTGTCCAAAAAACATTGTAAGTGCATTACACTTTTCAATCTATTTTTGCAGAAGTGCCTGATGGTAAATTGACTTGTAATGACAAGGTCATTTAATATCATGATACAGCAATAGCATAGCTAAAGGAATGATTGGGACACCAGCTCTGGGCACTGAGTTGGGAAGTAAAAAATCACAGCCATTGCACTTCTGGTCCTGATGTGCTACCAGTCCATGGGCCACTGCCCAGGGTGCAGAATTGCCCAGTTATGTCTCTCTGATACAGTAATATTCATTAGGGCTGTGTGAAATGACACCGTTCTGTTTTGCCTTGAGTTTCAATGGTTCAATGGAACAGTGTTTCGTATCAAATTTCATTTCGAGTCGAAACAGCTGTTCCATTCCATTGAAACAGAAAGGCTGTTTTGACACTGTTTCGAGTTTCACTGTTTTGCTGTTTTGACTACATCGCGCCCGGGTGGGAGGCAGCCCAGCTGCGCTGCTTTCCAGTCCCCTGCACTATATTATATCAGCACAATGTAGCGTGAGGGATGGGAAAGCAGCCCAGCTGGGCTGCCTCTCACCGGCAGCGCAATGCAAGCCCATGTTACATGTTGCTCAGGGTCGTTCCTCATATATAGTTAAGGACACTTATCTGGCAAGCCATTATATGGGTCAACAGTCTAACCTTTTTCCTCCTCTGTCCTATAACATCTGTAGGGGCCAGTCATGCCTCGTAATCTAACTGAACACTGTGTTCCGTCTTGCTCTTCAGCAGAGAGTGTCTTTTAGGTACTTGCTGCTCTATTCTATTAAGTCATCTATCCTACATTGCCTGCTGCTGCCAGCAGGCGAAAGAGCATGGTCTTCAGTGGGCAATTGTCCTTCACCCAGCAGATGTATTTTCACACAGTCAGTGCTTCTTTCTCATCGCCTCATCAACTATTATGTCTTTTATAATGATCCTTTTTTCTGATCATCTCATGTCTGGTGTGGTCTCACCACAAGCACAAGTTGACCACAAGCAACCATCTCTTACATCTTTAATTTTAAGAATGGTAGTGAACTTCAAGTTTCTTGAAGGTCACTGTGCTATACTGTGTCAAATGTCATTTTGAAGTCAAGGTAGTATTTTAAAACATTTCTGTTTACCATTTCTGTTGTCTGTGATCAGTCTCAGGCACAGGATCTCTCATACTACCTTCCTGTCTTTGAGAAAACTATTTTCCAAATGTTCTATGTTTTCAATGACACTTTCAAGAATAATGAAGGGAACTTTGCAGAGATGGTTGATCATGGATACTTCTGCTATATTTTGTGCAGTTTTGAAGGTTGCGCTTGTTTATTATTTTTGCTTAACATCTACTTCTGCACTCTTTAGGAATCTTTTCTTCTTTTCAGATATTGTTGTATAGACCATGCAACTGCTTGATGAGATTTTCACCTCCTGAGTATATAAAGGCCTAAAGTTTCAAATCTTTTGAGTAGCTCCTTGTATTTTGATCCTCATCAAAAGCTTTGGCAAAATTCAGCCTTCCTCTTCAGGATATCCTTTTCTGAGAGTAGTAGGCTTTTCTTGTCCTCAGTGATCCAAAATTCTAAACTGGTACTTCTTCTGGGTCATACTCTTGATTTAAGGTCTCCTGGGAGCTCTTGATGTTGCATTACTGCTCTTTGAGCCAGTTCTTCTTGTATATCTGAGCCACTCCCTTTTCTATACAGTTCATGATATGTTTGCAAAAGCAAGTTTTGCTTTTGGCCTCCTGCTTTTCACTGGCCAAGAAGTGGTGATATCCAGTACTTGCTACTTGCCTTTGATCCCTAATATATCTGGGATAGCTAACTTCAGAACCCATTCCTCAGTGCTCATTTCCCAGCCAAGTCATTAAAGCCACTCTTAATATTTTCTTTTTACCTCATCCTACTCCAGCACTGCAACACTGTGCCTGTACCTGACTGGCCTGAACAGCTCATACCCCACACAGAGCCACTTCAAGAAGAATTTGATGCAGAGGATGTAGTTGTAAAGCAAAAAGACAGATAATCTGGGAAAACTGGCACTGAGATCAATACAAAATGGATAATTGAAGTAAAGGGACAAAGTTGATCATGTTTCCAGATCAATTTCCTACTTGAACCTCCTACACAGGGAGGCCATAAGATCTTGTGAACTGTGGCAGTTGTTCACCTCATTCTTTTCTGGCACCATATTCAAACTTGCCCATGGTCTCCTCCCATCCAGTGCTATCCTTGCTGATCTTTGTATTGCAGTCACCAGACACTATAGAAATGTCTGTCTTCAGGATACTGTTTAGGCTTTCCTCAACATAGTAGTCCAATGCTGTGGTAAATCCTATATTTTCTATGAGGCACTGTTAGGCCCTCATCTCTTATTATCCTTCCAACTACTTTTGGTTTCTGATACAGATCTAATTACTTGTTCAACATGTTCCAAGTTTATAAGTAATAAACCTTAACTGCATGTCCTTGCCTGATACTCTTTACCACTCTTTAGGCTTCGGTCAAGATAGCTGAGGGGTTCAGAATCGTTTTTCAGCCCTTAGCTTTTCTCATCAAGTTTTCTCCTCCATATTAGCCTGTTTGCTTTGTTTTGGTTTTAATCTACAAGAGTCCTTATACCACATCTGCCTTTCTCATGGCCAAGCTCGGTGTGTTCCCCACACCAGTGTGTCCTTTATAACCCCTGCTTTCTCCCCTCCATCCCTCTAGAGCAGTGGGGCTCAACTAATTCAATCCTGTGGGACAGATGAGTAACATAGGGTCAGTCTTCAGGCCCAATCTAGGGCACAGAGACATGACATCTGGTGCACAGGACTCACCACAAGTCCAGAAATTTGGCAGTAAACAGTGCTACTACTACCCTCCCCCCCAGTGTTAAATTTCTGGACGTAAGGGCTAAATGACTTGGCTCCGTGGTGTGAATCCTGGTTACCTATGGTTTAGAGCAGAGGTTCCCAACCAGTGGGCCGTGGTACGGTACTGGGCTGCAGTGGGTTGGCTGCTGGATCATGACACAAGCCCCCTGCTCAGACCTCCATCTGTTCACCCAGTCAAGTGGCTTCTGAGGTCACAGCTGAGCTTCAGAAGTTAAAGCCGGGTGGCGGGGGAGCCCCAGAAGGGAGGCAGCTGGTTTCACATGCCCTGCTCCTGCAGGGACCACGGTAAAAAAAAAGTTGGGAACCACTGCTCTAGAGGTATTCACCACTCTTTCTCATACTTTCAGACAAATATAGGAAAACTAGTTCTCCCAGATCAAGGCAATTTCTACAGCATTACTGTTGTTCAACCAGAATCCAGTCGTTAAGATTAACAACTCTTCATTGTCTCTAATTTCTAAGTACATCACACAGTCCTAATGTTAGCAACTGGAGAATCCTGCAGACATTGAGAGTGTCCCAAAAACATACTCATAAAAGCAGGTTCAGAGCATTAACCAGATACATAAATTGTATAGAAAAGGATTCCCGCAGTCATACAGTCCTGCTTATATGTAATATTATATAAGATACCAGTTGAAGAAGCAGCATTTCTACCATATCACTGATACAGTGACCAAGAAAACTGTAATCAAATGAGGCATTAACTGGGATTGTTCAATGAATCATTTAGGGTTTCTGATAAAGGGCATTTCTTAATTCATATCCCAGATGACTCCATAATTTCTGTCCTTATCCATTAGTCTTTTCATGATGTATCATTTTCAATGTAATTCCTGAAGGTCAGCTAAATTACAGGATGTACTCATGTACTCAGGATGTATGTTATGGCCATGTTAATCCAATCATGCCTAATATCTTAGTTTAACCTTTTGTGTTAAAACCTCAATTCAACCAAGCATGTAAGCACAGACTTAACTGGACTGAGAATTAGGAGACTATTCCCTGTTGTGTGACTGGCCTGCTGAGTTAGACCGATCACTTCACCTCTATATGCCTACTTTTCCTTTTATGTAAAACATGTATAACTAACTTCCTTTCACAAAGCACTTGGAGATCTACTTATGAAAAGCGCTATATAAAAGTCAGGAATTATTATAAAGTGAATTTTGTGCTTAAATGCTTTCCTGAATAGCAATCATAGAATCATAAGAAGTTAGGGTTGAAAGGGACCTCACAAGGTCATCTAGTTCAACCCCCTGCTCAAAGCAGGACCATCCCCAACAAGATCATCCCAGCCAAAGCTTTGTCTAGCTGGGTTTTGAAACCCTCCAAGGATGGAGCTTTCACCACCTCTCTGGGCAACCTGTTCCAGTACTATCCTTCTATTGAGAAAATGCTTCCTAATTTCTAACCTAAACTTCCCTTGCTGCAACTTGATACCATTGCTCCTTGTTCTGTCATCTGCCACCACTAAAAATAGTCTAGCTCCATCCTCTTTCAACCCCTCCTTCAGGTAGGGGAATGAAGGCTTCTAGTAAATCCCCTCTCAGTCTTCTCTTCTGTAGACAAAATAATCCCAGTTCCCTCAGCTTGTCCTCATAAATCATGTCCTCTAGCCTCCTCACCATTTTTGTTGCCCTCCACTGGACTCTCTCCAATTTGTCCACATGCTTTCTGTAGTGGGAGGCCCAAAACTGAACACAGGACTCCAGATGTGGCCTCCCCAGTGGGAATAATCACTTCCCTTGACCTGCTGGCAACACACCTGCCAATGTGTTGGTCTATAGTATGCCAGTATGCCTTCTTGGCAACAAGGGGACACTGCTGGCTTATATTCAGCTTATTGTCCACTGTAACCCCCAGGTCCTTTTTTACAGAGCTGCTGCCCAGCAAGTCAACTCCCACCCTGTACTGGTGCATGGGACTGTTCCATCCTAAGTGCAAGACTTTGCACTTGTCTTGCTGAACCACATGACATTTCTTTTGGCCCAATCCTCCAATTTGTCTAGGTCACTCTGAACCCTAGCCCTACCTTCAAGTGTATTTACTATGCCCCCCAGCTTGGTGTAATCTCCAAACTTGCTGAGGGTGTACTCTATGCCATCTTCTAGGTCATTGATGAAGACATTGAACAAAACTGGCCCCCAAACCAACCCCTGGGGCACTCCACTTGATTCCGGCTGCCAACTTGACATCAAGCCATCAATTACTACACTCTGAGCCTGATGCTCCAGCCAATTTTCCATTCACCTTACAGTCCATTCATCCTGGCCAGACTTGTTTAGCTTGCCTGTGAGAAAGTTGTGAGAAACAATATCAAAAACCTTGCTAAAATCAAGGTACACCACATCCACCAGTCTCCCCACATCAGCAGAACCAGTGATCTCTTTGTAGAAGTCCATCATATTGGTCAGGCATGACTTGCCCCTGATGAATCCAAGCTGACTGTTCCTAATCACCTGCTTCTCCTCCAAGTGCTTAGAAATGGATTCCTTGAGGATTTGCTCCATGATTTTTCCAGGGACTGAAGTTTCATGGTTTCATAGTAGCTAGGGTCAAGAGGGACCTGAACAGATCATCTAGCCTGGCCCCCTGCTACAGGCAGGAATGAATGCTGGGTTCACAAGACCCCAGACAGGTGATCATCCAACCTCTTCTTGAATTTGCCTAAGGTAGGAGTGAGGACCACTTCCCTGGGAACTTGGTTCCAGATTTTGGCCACCCTAACTGTAAAATATTGCCTTCTGATCTCTAACCTAAACCTATTCTCCATCAGCTTATTACCATTGTTCCCCCATCACCCCAAGTGGTGCTGGGGAGAAAAGGGCTCTACCTATTTGCTGATGATCTCCCCTGATGACTTTGTAGGCAGCCACCAGGTCCCCCCTCAGCCTCCTCTTGCTGAAGCTGAACAGGTTCAGGTCCCTTAGTCTCTCCTCATAGGGCCTGTCCTGCTGCCCTCTCACCAAGTGGGTGGCCCTGCTCTGAACCCTCTCAAGGCTGGCCACATCCCTTTTGAAGTGCAGCACTCAGTACGGGACTCAGTACTCCAACTTCGGCCTGACCAAAGTAGCATAGAGGGGGAATATGACCTCTCTGGAACAGCTTGAGATACACCTTTATCCAAAAGGCATGACAAGGCATGGCTGGCCTTGCTTGCTGAGGTCTGGCATTGGCAGCTTATGTTCATCTTGGAGTCAATAATGACTACAAGATCCCTTTCCGCCTCTGTGTTTTCAAGAGGGAAACTCCCCAGCTTGTATGTATGCAGTGGATTCCTTCTCCCAAGGTGCAGCATCCTGCATTTGTCTACGTTGAACCCCATCCTATTCTCATCTGCCCACTTTTGTAGTCTGTCTAAATCTATTTGCAGCCTCTCTCTCCCTTCAAGTGTGTCTACCTCATCTCACATCTTAGTGTCATCAGCAAACTTGTTCAGCATGTTTTCCACCCCCTTGTCCAAGTCGCTGATGAAGATGTTAAACAGTGCAGGCCTGAGGACTGAGCCCTGGGGTATCCCACTGCTCACATCTTGCCAGGTTGAGTACAACCCATCCACCACTACTCTCTGGGTGTGCCCCATCAGCCAATTTTTTACCCATCCAACTGTGCAGGAATCAATGCCACAGTCACTTAATTTATTGATGAGGACAGTCACTTAATTTATTGAGGCAGACTGGTCCGTAGTTCCCTGGATCCTCCTTTTTCCTTCTTAAATGTTGTCCTTTTCCATTCATCCAGGATGTCTCCTGATCACCATGAGTTTTCAAAGATGCTCTACAATCACATCAACCAACTCCCTTAGCACACTTGGGTGTATCCCATCCAGCCCCATGGACTTTAACATGTCCAGCTTTTTAAATAGTCCCTAATCTATTCTTTCACCATTGAGGGCTGCTCACCTTCTCCCCAAGCTGTGCTGCCCAATAGCTGTCAGCAGTCTGGTAGCTGACCTTGCCTGTGAAGAGTGAGTCAAAAAAGGCATTGAGCACTTCAGACTTTTCTTCATCCTCTATCACAAGGTTTCCTCCCCCATTCAGTAAGGGATCCACAGTTTCCCTCCTCTTGCTATTGACATACTTATAGAAACCCTTCTTGTTACCCGTCACAACCCCAGTTGCAACTCCAATTGCACATTGGCCTTCATAACTTCATCCCTGCATGCCCAAGTAATGTTCCTATATTCTTCCCTAGTTATTTGTCCAATGTGTTTATAATTAAACCCATACTTAAGTGGTTTGCTGAATTGGGACCTAGAGAGTATCAACCTCCAGAGATACTACTTTTTAAATTACTTACAGTATTCTGGTATGATCTCGATTTCCTTCAGTGTTTCTTCATCCTTCCCTGGAAAATGTAGCTGTGTTTACAGCATCTGTCGTCATATCTTTCTTTATAAACAACCTGGCAAAGAATTTGTTTAATGATACATGCAAGGCCAGTGGTAAATTCTTTTGTAAAGAATAGATGCAAGCTATTGTGGATGTTGCTTCAAGTGAGATTTTGGCAAACACATGCAGACCCCTAGTCTGGTATTTCTTTGTTTTTCTCTCTTTATGGAAACAACTATAAATAATTTAATACAAAATGATATATTTTCTATATATTTCTGACCATCCTTTAATAGCAAATGATCTCTTTGTGATAGAATCCAACAGCATGATTCAAAATATGTCCTGAAGAAATATTCTCTGTTAAATACTGTTGTTTTTAATTTCAGTAAGTTTTCAGTAACGTACATTGATCCCTTGTGATTTCATCTCCATTATATTTGACAGGAATTTTCCATAAGGGTTAAGACTGAATGAAAGTCTATATTGTGCCACTTTGGCTACTACATTATCCTAGACTACCCTCTTCTGTAATATCTGTTTAATATCAGAATTTTATCACACTGTAGTATCACAATGATAATTACAGTGCTACAATATTATCTACTCACCTTTATGAATTAGGCAAAGGAAAGAAGTTTTTGAATTATATTAATGTAATAATAATATAATAGTAAAGTGAATATAGCATTTTTTCCAGTGACAAACATTGCTTTTAAAAGGTGCAGGAGTTTAGGGTTCTTAGGAACAGAGCTTAGTGGGCACATGTAGATGTGCCCCTGATTGCGCATTTGATACTGCACAGTCATTTAGTACTTGGTTTATTGAGTAGTAACTTGGTTTAGTAACTTGGTTTATTGACTTGTAGTAACTTGGTTTACCAAGTACTAAATGACTACACAGTACCTGCCATTACTTCACAGTCCTAGTGGCGGACAATTATTTTTAGATGATACATCACCATTGCGATGAGCTACAGTGACATAGCTCATCATGATGGCAACATAGCATTAGCATCACTGTTTTTTCCCACCAATGCTACATCACCATAACATGTCACTACAATGATGCAGCGTATCGTGTGGACACACCCAGTGAATAATTTGTAGTCTAGGATTTTCAAAAAAGCAAAATTACATTGAAATTTTCAAATTCAACCCAGGAAACTATAGGCCAGTCAGTCTTACCTCAATCCTGGGTAAGCTTTTTGAGAGAATTATCCTGGCGCATGTCTGCGAGGGGCCAGCAGGGGAGATTATGCTTAGGGGCAATCAACATGGGTTCATTACAGGTAGGTCCTGTCAGACCAACCTGGTGGCCTTCTATGACCAGGTCACCAAATCTTTAGATGCAGGGGTAGCAGTGGATGTAGTCTTTCTCAACTTTAGGAAGGCCTTCGACATGGTCTCTCACCCCATTCTCATTAAAAAACTAAGAGACTGTGGTGTTGACACCTACACAGTCAAATGGGTCACCAACTGGCTGGAAGGCCACAACCAGGGAGTGGTGGTGGATGGGTCCTTCTCAACCTGGAAGGACGTGGGCAGTGGGGTTCCGCAGGGCTCAGTCCTCAGGCCCGCACTGTTCAACGTCTTCATCAGCAACTTGGATGAGGGGGTAAAAAGCACCCTGTTCAAATTCGCAGATGACACTAAGATGTGGGGAGAAGTGAGCGTGCTAGAAGGGAGGAATAGGCTGCAATCAGACCTAGACAGGTTACAGGGGTGGGCAGATGAAATCAGGATGGGTTTCAACACTGACAAGTGCAAGGTGCTGCACCTGGGGAGGAGGAACCAGCACCTACCTACAGGCTGGGGAACTCCCTTCTTCTCAGTGCAGAGGCAGAAAAGGATCTTGGAGTCATTATTGATGCCAAAATGAACATGGGCTGGCAGTGTGGGGAGGCAGTCAGGAAGGCCAACTGCACCTTGTCATGCATCCACAAATGCATCTTAAGCAGGTCCAAGAAGGTGATCCTCCCCCTCTATGTGGCATCTGTCAGGCTGCAGCTGGAGTACTGCGTCCAGTTCTGGGCACCATACTTCAAGAGGGATGTGGACAACATGGAGAGGGTCCAGAGGAGGGCCACCTACATGATCAGGGGACAGCAGGACAGGCTTTATGAGGAAAGGTTAAGGGACCTGAACCTGTTCAGCCTCCACAAGAGAAGGCTGAGGGGGGATCTAGGGGCCTTTTACAAACTAGGCAGGGGGGACCAGCAGGCATTGCGGAAGTCCCTGTTCCCCCGTACACTACCAGGAGTGGCAAGAAATAACGGTTGCAAGCTGGCAGAGGGTAGATTTAGGCTAGATATCAGAGGGTGCTACTTCACTGTCAGGGTGGCTAGGATCTGGAACCAACCTCCCAGAGAAGTGGCGCTGGCTCCTACCCTGCCATCCTGCCTCTAGAGGAAGCTAGATGAACACCTTGCTGGGGTCGTTTGACCCCAGTACTCTTTCCTGCCATGGCAGGGGGTCAGACTTGATAATCTGCTCAGGTCCCTTTCGACCCTACCAATTATAAAACTATCAGTGGGAGTTAGATGTCAAACTTCTTTTGGAGCCTTTGATAATCCTGGCAATATTGAATAATAATTTGACAATTTTCTTGTTAGTCTATGCACATTATCTGAGATATTCACTTATTTATTTATTATTCAAAATTATTTCAAATATGAGTCTGCTGCTCATTTAAGAAAAAATCTTCGCAAATTTTTAAAATAAGGAAATAAAATCCACTTAAGTCAATTATCTGATACTATATTTTTTTTCTTCCTCCTGACGAGCGATGTATATAAATAGCCAATATCAGTAGGAATTTTGTTATTTACATTCAAATATAAACATTACAATACAAAATTGTCAATATTTTCTGTTGGTTCAAAGTACAAGCTGTAGTACTCAAGTCCTGTTGTCACAGAATAATTAATAACACATTCTAGTTATGTACCCCCAAAATTATTCGTTTTATTGAAAAGCATGAAAAAGGGAGATTCATAGCTGCATTCTGTGAAGAATTTGTCCTTTTTCTCTATTCCTTAGCAACTAGCTTCTCCTGAAGAAAAATACTGCAAACAGAAAGGTCCTGTTATAGGTGGTTAATTTAGTCTTTTATATCCGCAAAGAACTTTGGAGTACTATTTTTATAGAGGCAGGATGGCAGCTACAGAAACTCCATGATATTTTGCACTAGGCATTTGTGGTGGCTTTAAACTGATATGTAACACAAGAGATGCACTTTGTTGTATTATACAACTGACATTCACTTGTTTTAAGGAGATCCTTTTATCTGTGATTGTAACAGGCAAAAAAAAGAACAACCAAACTCAAGTGACAGGGCAGGAGATGTTCCCTTAATGAAGTTATACCATGAAAATATGTCATATATACTGAATAACAATTAATTCCAAAAGGCACTGCAATTTCCTGTCAACCCAAATTTCCAGTTTGCTCGCTTCCATACAGAATCTGAGTTTTTAAACTTATGCTGCCAACCTGACCCTAGAGTGACACTAACATAAGTTCTATGAAAACTACCCATTGAAGGTCACTTGTTTAATTCTCTATCAAATTTCTCACGCATGGCTTTGCAACCAATAGGATTTCTTGGGTGGTAGGAAGGTTGCTATTGGTTGCACAGCTGCACTTGCTATGGCAACGACTCCTGGTGTTGGGGGAAGCACCATTCCTTTTGCCTCACTCACCCTCTGCTTGCCAGATTCACTAGCCTGTATGGGGCTGCGCTGCCTGGCTTCCACACCTGGGCAGTGTAGGGCTGCTTCTGCTGTGGCCAAAAGTCCAGGGGGATTCTGGAGTACCAGGTGGAACTCCTAGGGGGGCCCACCCATGAGAAGGCTGCCACTGGACCTGACACTGCTACAGTAGTAGCAGCAGCAACAGCTGTGTAGGGAGCCTGGGCAGGTAAGACTCCTCCCCTTTCCCCTCCTTTGTCTACATGAGATGCTGACTGCACAACAGCCAAAAAATACTGTCCAGTAATGTGTTACAGCACTGACAGTGCTAATACAGTGCAGTAGCCTAATAATACAATTCAATTCAGTGATTTGAATCACTGTCTCGAATCAATATGGCAAAATTTGATTTGGAGATTCAGCTACTGCCAAATCAGCCAAATTTCTGAATTGGACAAGCCCATTCCCTGCCCACTCATCCAGCCCTGTCAATGGCTGCCCCATCTGGCCCCCAGCTCCTGGCATTCAAAGACAAAAAACAACAACAAAATCCCCAAACTCACCGGCTCCTGCCAGGCTGAGGGGTGATTCCCGCTCTGCCATGAGCCCTCCAACCCCTGCCCACTCTCCCATACCCCATACCCCATGGCCACCATGCCCAGTCCCAGGTCCTGGTTCTTTAAAAGAAACCAAAAAAGCCCCAAACTCACCAGCTCCTGCCAGGTGGTGGGGGTGATTTCCACTGCCCCCCACTCCCCTGTGCTGCAGTGGGGGGCTCTGTCACAAGGCTCCAGAAGCCCTGAGGCCACTGCAGCAGCTGGTAGTGGGGGATTTTTTTTTCTTTTAAGAGCCAGGAGCTGGGGCCAGGTGGGGTAGCCATGGGGCAGCTGCGAGAGCGGACGGGGTGGCAGGGGTGCTCTGGGGGGCTAGGGGAGCAGAAAGGAGATGGGACCTGGTGGGGGTCCCCTGCCATGGTCTCCTTCTCCCTCCTCCTGCCCTCCCTTCCCCTGCCCCCTACTTACCAGCAGGACAAGTCCTGGTCCAGCTCCCTGTGGCAACAAGTAGGGACTTCCCAAATCTCCGAAGCTCTCCGAATCGATTTGGACCATTTTATTGGTCTCCTGATTTGATTCAGATTTGAAGATTTGGCCACCAAATCAGGCCGAATCTCCTCCAAATTGAATCAGCACTGAAAGCTTCACATGGCCCTAATGAAAAATATACTTTAGCTGGGAAAAAATGGAGCATGAGGAACCCACAGCTATGTTACCTAAGAAGTAGTGCACTAGCTCAGACAATACAGAAATTAATTAGTCTGACCCACAAGTAAATGTTTCATTTTAGGTTAACAAACTAAAAAATAGCTTTTGGACAGGGAAAGTCAAAACAGAAGATGTTATAATAAAACAAATTTAAAAAGAAATATCTTTCAGGAGATAGTGGGAGATATTTTGATTTTTTTACCTTTTGTTCCAGTTAGGACCAAAATAAGTGCTGAGACATCAAAAATTCATGCAGGCCAGAAATTCTGGGTTATATCAGCTCTACATCACTGAAAGCTATTGAATGCTCAGCAATTCTGAAAATCTGGCTATTTATATGGTTAAATATGAATGTAAGTATTGAACTGTAGGCTCTCTTTTTTAATATCTTACCCTAATACATATCAGGTAAATATTAAGATACCAAGGGGTTTGACCCCTTGGTAAAAACAATGAGATATTTCTATTCTGTAGTTGTTCAATTACTGATGAAATAGTTCCATCCTGCAAATAACACAGCAGCTGAAGCCACAATTTATCTTTTAATTTCTTCATTATTTGATGGCTTGTTCAGTATTTTGAAAAAAAATAACACGCAGATAAAGTAAGAAGTTCCATTTTAATCACTGACAAAAGAACCCCAAATGTTTATGCAAACCATATAGAGTCAAACATATTTGTCATACAGTTATAATAGATTCATTGTTCCCTTAAACACAGATTTATAATTGTCCTTTGACAGATCAGAGTGTTCTTTTTTCATGCTTCACTTAATCTGTTCACACATCATATTTTTACACAATTCTCATAATTCTAGTGTCACTCTTTGTGAAGTTATAGTTTAAAAGCCATGTTATGCTTGTTCCAAAGAAGATTTACAAGAAGATAGGGGTACAGAATATTCTGGAAGCCTTCTTAGCATTCTCATGTAAAAACTGGCCAGAATACTTCACAGCATCTGGTGAAATGAGCTATAGCTCACAAAAGCTTGTGCTATATAGATGTATTCTAGTTCGTCTATAAGGTGAAAATCTACCCTTTCTTCTACAGAATACCTAGGCCGGTGACTCCGCAGTGAATCAAGAATGAGTGGAAGGGGAATTAAGGTGCATCTACATGTACAGTTAGTTGTAACTAAATTTACTACGCATTAAGCTAATTTGCAGTAACTGATTTTTGACAGGTGTCTACATGCAGAGACTTGGTGCTAAATTTGGAGTTGGGCCACCAGGGGAGTTCCAGGGTTCAGGCCTCTCTTCTAGCACTTGGCAGCTATCTTTAAACCCCCAAAATTGCTGCCAGCACTTGGATGCCATCTTGGAAACACAAACCTGCCAGCTGATTCCTGGCCAGCCCCTTCCCTTCTCAGAAGCAGCGTGCCCAACACACGGGCAGCACACAGAAGCTCCTTCCTTGCCCACCCTGCCTCTCTGCACCATGGCTGCTCCGGTCCCTGCCCCTGCCAGTGATGCCCAGTGCCCCACTGCTCCAGCCTTGCCCCTGGCAGCAACAACCAGTACCCTGGGCTCCTGCTGGCCACAGTGCTGGCCCTGCTGGCTCCAGCAGGCCTTCCCCACCTAGGCCCCAGGAGAACCATGCACCCACCAGCTGGGGCCAGGGCACTGGGTGTGGAAAACCCTGCCTGACTTCCTGGACAACTGGAGCAAGGGGCTAGCCAACCCTCCCCCCTAGAGACCACTCTGGGGAGGCACCCCAGGGCCAGCCCCCCTAAATTGCTGCTGTGCCTCAAACCTGACCACCTCCTCCAGCACTCCTCACTCTAGTTTGCCTGCACCACCACTCATAGACCACCCCCACACTACCTGACTTCTCCCTGCATCACACTCACTACAGAAACGTGTCAGAAGAACAAATCTTTATTTCCCCTTGCATCATATAGATCCCCTCCCTCCCCAACACACAGAAACCCTCCACCACAATCCTCACTCATCAACAATAAAAGACCCATTTTACAATGTCAAACTATTTACAATGTCTCTGTTTTTCTTTCTCAGAGTGGGGGGCTGTGGGCTGAGGAGGTCTAGGGGGCAGAGCCTGGGGGCTGGTGCCCAGCACACCAGCCTTGGGCCATTTCTTTGTGGGTCTGGGGGCCTTGGTGATCTCAGCAAGCAGTGTTCTTGTGCTGCAGCCACCTGGGATGGCACTCCCAAGGCCAGGCAGCTCCCCCTCCAGTTGCCCGAGTGCAGCCCCATTGCCCCCGTGAGGCATGTCTGGGTCCCCCGGCATGTGGTGCAGGGAAGAGTGGCAGGGCCAATCCAAAGCGAGTGGCAACAGGCCTGAGGCAGGGGCCTGGCCAGGCCAGGGGCTCCTGCAGGCAGGAGGTGCCAGAGGACCTCCTCCCAGGCCCAGGTAGGGACCTGTTATCTGGCAGCAGGCTGGACCCAGGGGCTGTGAGGGGCCATGGATGGAGGCTGGGCAGTGGGTGGCAGTGGAATGGACCAGGTCAGGCTGCTAACAGCACCTGCTGCTGCAGCTCCAGACCCCACACTCTCCCTTTTCCCCTACAGGCCACCTGCTCTGCTACATTGCTGCCCAGTTCATAGCATCCAGGCCCAGGGCACACAGGGCTCCTGAACAACTGGAGCAACGCTCCCCCCTAGAGACCTCTCTGGGGAGGCACCCCAGAGCCAGCCTCCCTGCATTGCTGCTGTGCCTCAAGCCTGCCCTTGCTGTGTGTGCCCTGGGTGGTGCATGATGAGCTGTTTGTGCAGGCAGAGGGCTGACTAACCACTACGCTCCACTGATGCTAATCCTCCTGGTGCCCCAGACTCATCTGTGCTCCTTGTTTGGGACCCGGAGATACAATGGTATGGGAGGCAAGTCTGTGCTGCTCTTCAATCTCCACCACCACCTGGAAGACTACCTGTGGCAGTGTAACATGTCCCTGCCCCTCACTGCCAAGGAGGACATTGCCACCAGAATCAATGCCTTCCTTGGAGTAAGGGAGACCTGTGCCCACCCAGCTGTGGGGACAAGGGCTGCTGAATAAAGTTCTGATCTGTGCCCACCTCTCTGAGTGCTGCAAGAGGGAGAACCTGGGGTCAGGGGAGTGCGGGCAGGCCAGGCAGAGAGCGGGGGCAGAGGCCAAAGCTGGGGTCAGGGGCTGGAACTGGGGACAGGGGCAGGGGTGGGGCCTGGGAGGTTCCTCCCACCAGCACGTGACTTACCAAGTGCCCAGGGCTGGCGAGGCTGGTGACACTCACACAGGGGTGCAGCCTGGGTCCTGGGGCAGCAAAATCTGAGTCAGCTCCCAGATAAAAGCCGTGGTCTTATGGCACAATTGAACTGGCAATTATAGTTGGTCACATCCATCCACTGTGCCTGCAAGTACTTCAGCTGAATGCAGGACTGCTACACTGACTGGGAGTGCCATCACACCCACCCTACTCAAACTGCTTCAGTACCTTGGCACCATCCCAGAGTACCATGAGGTTGCCAAACTGGTCCAGCTGGTCCAGTTGGGGGCCCAGGCAGTTACCGGGACAGGGGGACAGGCCTCAATGGAGAGGATGGTAAGAACGTGATGTCCCACACTGGCTCTCTGGGCCTCCATGCAGCTGTCCTTGTAATGTCTGCCCTGGACAGCTGCTAACAGTGCAGGGGCATGGCCAGGGACTTGGAGCCATTTCGCTGAGGCACTTCACCACAGGACCTGCGTTTTGTGTAGACATGCTGTTAGTGAAGTTAAACACCTAATGTGTATGGGTTGAGGCTATAGCTATCTCATCTTCCTGCCTATCCTCTACTATCCCTTTAGTCTCTGATGGATATACTTTTTCAGTTTTAAGGGATGCATGACAATAATGGTCTACTTCAGCCTTCAAATCGATAATCTATTAATTAAACTGGTTGAAAATTATTCCTTCATTTTTTTTCCCCCACACAAAATGAGATTTTTGACAGGGAAAAAGTTGTGCAGAAAGAAGTGGATTTCTTCTAATATTTTTTTTTATTATTATTAGAAAACCGTATTCATTAATGAAGCTTTTTTTGGCCAAGGCTTTATTCTATCGGTTATTCTTTTCAGTTTTGAAGCAATTTATGGGGGTTTTTAAAAATTTTTCTTAAAAATTATTTTTGTCTATGGTTTCTTTTCCACAGAAAATCTGGACAAAATTTTAAATTTTTGTTGAAATTTTCCTTGGGGAAAATAGTCAATGTTACCGTTAGCAATCTATTAATTTCTCTGGTGTTGCACAGTTTGAAACTCCAAGGGATTTTTTTTCCAGCAGAGGAGGAAAATTTAACATTCAGGTATCAGATTTGTATAAATCAAATATGAAAAATAAATAAGGAAGAAGTAATTGATATTTGGCTAACTGGTTTTCAGGTATTTTTATAGTAGTGTAACCTCAAAAAAAACCTGTAATTTGAAAGTAATCGTGATGATAAGCCATGAACATTGTTTTTTACTGAAACCGTATCACTTCACATTTCAGTGAGAAATAAAGTCCTGATTTAAATCAAATGTAGAAGTCCTTTCAGCAGTGGCTACAGTTATTCAGCACAGTAAGCACTTACCTAAGAAAAATCTCAAACAAATATTTATTACGTGCCTCCATACATTTTTATACAACAAATTTCCTATCAATACAGAGGCTTGAGAAGTAAGGTTCTAGGATTTACCTTCTTTCCCCTACTAGATAGTTTCCCCAAAATGTATTTTTCAGAAAAATAAGATTAATTAAGGACAAATTCTGCCCTTAGATATATGAGTGTATCTCTACCCAGGGTTTGCATGAATAGTAGATTTACAACATATTAGCTATTTGGATCTATTCTAGGGCATGCCTATATTACCTCAGGCCTGCACTAGGGACTACAGCAATGAAGTGGCAATGACCATCACTCAGCAACCATCAGCTGTGGGAGGCTGTTTATATGAAATGGCCATGATGTGGTTCACTATGGCATTCTGTACCATACTTGTTAAGCGGTATGAACATGACTTGGGCGGACCTTTGTGTGGGAAGCTGTCCGCAACTTTACTTGAAAGCCGAGTAAGTTCTCTCAAACTTACAATGCAGTAGGAATGCCATGTGGGGAATTAGTGGGAATAGCTATTGCGCTATGAATTCACGGCGCTGTCCAGTAATTCCCCAAGGCATTCCTAGGAGTCTGAATAAAACATTGAGCTGTAAGAACTGGAAGAAGGGATCATTTTTTCACTATATCTTACATCTAATATTAACCAGTCCAGGAAGGGATGATCTGATGGAGAAGGAGCAGGTGACCTATGACTGTGAAAGCCATCATTCTTCAACTCCAAAGGTGAGACCACATTGTGGGGAAGAAATGTACTGTCACTAGCTGTCCATGGATAGGTTATGGAACCTTCCTGTCCTTCCAGCATATTTAGCTATGTTCAGCCCAGGTATTAGGGCTGGGCACAGATACGAGCCTTTGAGTCTCAGAACTCAAGGTCACGGTACTAGCATACTCATCAAAATGAATGGGACTTCTGCCTTTATCTTAAATCTTAAAGCTTTAAAACCTAGGCTTTACACTTCATAGTCTAAGAAGGCACTACAAACCAAAGTGTCCTATTTTAGTTTTTGTATTTCTTACTGTGCAGAATGACTGGTCTTGCAAACATTTTCTGTGGTTTCATGTGCTCTGTAGTAAAATTACTTTTCTGGAATCACATGTGTCCTTTTGTTCCATGGTCTCACTTGGCACTAAATACTCAGTTCTTGTGCCGATCTGATTAGGTCAAATTACATGCTTTTACTACTCCTACAAGCTAATGCAGCAGTCCTACAATTAAGTGTGGGATGGTTTAAGCCTTAAATGGAACTAATGTCTGGCCTTAGCAAATGCCTGAGGTCCTATTTTTTTTCCTTAAATTGCTATTTTTTTAGGCTGTTTTCCAACAGTTGAGCCCCTGAAACAAGTTGGAACAATGAACCTAATCACTTTATTCACAATTATTATTGCTCCCAGGCCATTTTTAGTATCTCTGACAGATTGCTAAATGTACAATATTGCCCTTGTAAGGCAAGCATGAATTAGGAGGAGTGATATGATGTCATTAAATATTATTTAGTATCAGTATTTAGAAGAAATTCATTTTTAATGTGGCCAGAAATATGTGCTAAATACCACAGCCTTTCCTTCCTCCCTCCCCTCCTTAAAATTAAATACCATAAACAAGTATTTGGGGGGAAAAAAAGACCTAAAAATATCAAAGGTGTTAGAAGTCCTCTAGCATTGTGATTCCTGAAATAGTGACAGAATAGTTTAATTTGTTCTGGTTAGTTAGACTGAGAACTCCTTAGAAGGAAACAGATAAATGGATAATAAACATGATTATTGCCTGTAGGCTCTGATGGAAAGGAGTATAATTTCAGTATGCTGATATGATTATCTTTAATTTGCCTGCTATGAGTTGCAGCACGTCGTATGCTGAGGAGGACAATCAGATAACCCTCTGAATGGTGCTTCTGGAATGTAAAGCTTTTGGCACCAGGATTAAAATTAAATTAAGCACAGTGTACTACATTTTCCATAATGTGAAGGGTTTACATAAAAATCTGTACTGAGTCTCATTTCACTAAATATCTAGGTCTCAAACTCTTTCTCAGAGAAAGAGAGTTTGAGACATATATATATAAATATAATAAAGAAATAAATCAGTGACCCAGAGACCTGATAATGGGGAAAAATATCTCATCAGCATACATGGCAAAAAAAATATTTTTTCTATTTCTTGATAATACATGGACAATATCAACGGTATGTTTCAGTAGTTTTTCTGTGTGTCTACACATGCACATTCACTGTGCAGTAACCAAAAATTACCGTGAGGAAATGGTGTGCATTTACACATGCACACCCATACTGCACAGTAACTATGGCAACTTACATCAATTTGGGCATAAATGTGATACCTGCATTGTGCAGGTATCACATTTATGTCCAATTAGTTACTGCGCAGTAACACATGTGTAGACACCTTACTACACAGTAACATTGTGTGTATGAACTGACTTGGTACTAATTTAGTGGTACTGCACTTTAATGGCTTCACATGTAGATGCCAGCCTAAAAACTGCTTACTGCCCAGTAAATTACTGTGGAGTAAGTTACTGCACAGTAAATGCATGTATACTCGTGCCCATTCAGTCCAATCTAATTGAACCATGTAAGGGTGTGTCTTCATTTTTCTTGTGAATCTAACATTTGGAAAGGAGGCAGTTCACATGTTGTGGCCCTTCCTCTTCAAATTAAACAGATGATTGATATTTGTTTCTCTAGGGTACGTGCCAGAGTAACCTGCTTTACATTGTGTTTTTTCCCTTGCTTGTCTCGCTTTAGCTGTTCAGGGCATCATAGATTTCATAGATGCTAGGGTTGGAAGGGACCTCAACAGATCATCAAGTCTGACCCACTGCCCGAGCAGGAAAGAGTGCTGAGGCCAAATGCCTGTCCAGCCTTCTCTTAAAGACACCTAATCATATTCAAGCATTGTCCAACATTGGCTAAAGATGCACCTAAGCGTATATTTGCTTTATTCTACATACTAGTATTATGACATTTTATTTTCCAAATGTGCCATTTTGTAGTTTGTCAGCCTCAATACAGCTCCATAATTTATATAAGAATCAAGAAAAATAAATAGAAAAATCTTTTGCTCTGCATAATAACTGATGGTTACAACATGTTTTACAAACAGCAGTCAGTTCATTGACATTCAGTCAATCTGTTTTAATAAAGGCTTGATGTCGGAATGTAATTATTTTCTACACTGATGACTTTGAATTGTTGGATCTTTTCCACCTACGTTCAACCTTCCAACTACATTCTCCTTCTTAATCATTTGTGACAGACACAGCCTCTGGGGTAACTGGCTAGCCCAATCTTTTCCAGTCTTGTCTTTTAGATGACTCCACCCTCAGCAAGGACTGTAGCCCCAAGCTAGTTGATTTACACAGAAAACATTATCACTGTGTAACAAACACAACCTCTTGTATACTAGAAGACAGTCATTGCTTTCTGAGGGCCTAATCCTACAATCCATAAGCCTGCCACACCGAGCTTGATCCCAACTTCATTGAAGCTGATGGCCTAATTCCCAGTGACTTCAATTGAAACTTATAAACCTATAATGCCATGAACTTCCATGTACTAAATTCAGGAAGGAAGGTTTGACAATCAGAACCATTATCCAATTTTTTGCAAACCTATGGAACAGAGTAAGCCCAAAGACCAATAAGCCCAAGTATCAAGAATTAAGGTTATCTTCATAAACCATATTACCTTGCATATACCACACCCCTGAATATGATACACACTAAGCCTGAGCGAAGTGGCTAGTATTCACTTCAGATTTGGATTAGGCCAATTTGGGGGACAGTGCTTCAATTTGGTGATTCAAATCACTGTCCCGAATCATTTCAGCAAAATCTGATTCAGAGATTCGGCCACTGCTGAATCAGCTGAATTGGGCCCCATCCCACACCTATTCTCAATGGCTGCCCTGCCCGCTCTCCCAGCTCCCAGTTCTTTAAAAAAAAAAAAGAAAGAAAGAAAAATAAAGCCTCCACTCACAGGATGCTCCCAGGTTGGGGGAGGGAAATCTCTACTGCCACCCACTACCCCACACCATGTGGGGGGCTCTGCCATGAGCCCTGTCCCAGCTCCTACTCCCCAAGGCTGCCCTATCCGCCCCAGCTCCTGGCCCTTAAAAAAAAAAGTCCCCACTCCTGTCAGGATCCCTGCCACCCCCCAGTGCCCTGACAGAGCCCCCCCATACAAAGTAGGGCAGTGGGGGACAGTGGAGAACAGCCCCCCCACCTGCAGCCAGTGAGTGGGGGCTTTTTTTAAAGAGCTGGGGCCGAGCAGGGCAGCCATGGAGGGGGCTGGAGAGCAGGCGAGGGTTGGGGTGCTCAGGGGACCTAGGGGAGCAGGCAGGGGATGAGACCTGGCAGCGGTTCCCTCCCACCCCCTACTTACCAGCACAAAGTCTGGGTCCAGCTCCCTGATGAGGCATTCAGGGACTGCCCAAATTGCTGAAGCTCTCTAAATCTTTTCTGAATTGATTCAGAGAGCTTCACATCAATTCAGACCTTTAAACTGGTCTCCTGATTCAATTCGGATTTGGAGATTCAGCCACCAAATTGGGCCAAATCTTCTCCCAATCAAATCGGCACCTGAAGCTTCACAGAGCCTTAATACACACCCTTGTTTTAATAGACAGCATGAAGCTAAAAATTCTAACCTTGTAGGAAAGGTATGTAACTGGATCTGGGGCTATGTGCTGGGTCTGACCCCAAGTGCTGGCTCCAGAGTCCAGGATCACACTCCACAGCTTCCAGAGCTGGGTCTGAGCCCATGTGTTGGCTCCAAGGCTACATTGCATTTGCAGCCATGAACCAACCCCACGCACCAGCTCCCAGAGCTGCAACAGTTTATGCTACCACCTCTCCCTCACCTCTCCCTCACAAATTCCCAGATCCTTTTCTCAAATATCATATGCACCACAATTTTCACCAGCTGGTTTTGGTGGAAAAAGTGTGGGTTGTATTTGAGAAAATATGGCATGTGTCACTTGTCTGGATGCACTGGATGCTTTCAACCAGGCAGACAAAAGGAAAACAAAAGTGGTTTGGCATAAAGTTATTTTAAAGCAAAAATAGAATATTGGCCCATTTTCCCCTTCATTTATACATTGCACATGACATTTCCCTTCCAATTTCCAGTCCATAGATATCTTATAGAACATCAGATATGAAAATGTGGCACTGTGGTGAGAGACATTTCCAACCAGATGTGGTTGGCTTTCCCAGAAAAAAAGAAGTATCATGAAAATTTCAACAAGCAACTTGGCTACATGAAAGGCAGATTGTAATTCTAACGGTCCTTCACAATTGTGAGGCTCTGATTGTCTCCTTACTTTGGGATGGTTGTTGTTGCATACTGTTTTGCCAGAGAAAGCATGTAAGTTCTTTTGTACATCCGCCCTTTTACAAGATAATCTTATACTTTTTTGTTTGTGTAAGGGCATTCTTCTTGAATTTTATACCGCCAAAATACTTTGCCTGGAGCAACTTTTCCAGTAAATGATATTATAGTTTAAATAATTCAAGGGGATATGATTTATTCTTACTATTTTTAATTGGAATCTATGCCCCTCAAAATTCACATTACTTGACCCGAATTATTCATCCTTTCCACTATCCATCATCCTACAGAATATGGCACTCATTCTTTAGAGAAAATAACTGTTATCTGTGTCCAAATAAATGATCATTACAAAAATAAACCAGAGTTGTAAACAGATTTCTGGATAGGAGTGGACTTGAAGGCCATCTGTTAAAATAAGAGCCTTCTTGTTTTATAGTCCTATTTTATTTCCAGGATTGTTAATTCAGAGGGCTTTGAGGTAGGAGAGGATCCTAATTTCAAGGTGCCTACTTTTTCTGAAGACTCCCTCTCATTTAGGGGTTATTATTATAGAAAATGTAGCCCCTATTTTATAACATGGTGCAGTGAACATAGTATAATAGGGTTTCACCTTGCTATGTAGAAACTACGGACCTGTAATGTAACAATGGATTGTGAAGTCCCATTCTATAGCCCAACTTACAAGTACAGTTAAAAATAAGGTTTGGCCCTGCCTGTAAAAGTGTATTTCAATCAAGTTCAGATGTAACTTAATTCTAACCACAGGCAGCCTGTCTAAACTATAAGACAAACATGATTGAGGATGAAGGCTCCTGGCATGATTTCTCCATACAGACAAGAATTTAGTCAAACCTGATGCTGAAGATTATCCCCTACTGAGTTTCCATTGCTTGCACCATAACGAGAGGCAGGATTTTCCATGTTGTTTACAAAAACAGAAACGTCCTTCACAGGAACAACTTCCTCTTCCTCATCAGGTATCTATCTTTTAACCAGGGGAACCTTCCCTGTGGACATGGGAAAAGTGCTCTACAGGTCAATACAGTGCTGGCCGTGCTTTGTAGCTTTATCTTCTCAACACTCATTGGTCTGGGACAGACATTGCACAAACTGGTGTGAGCTCAATCAGTTAAGTGTGATACTACATTCAACCAGGTTTATCTCAAACAGGGTTTGGCCATTTTGAAACGGGTTTATGTGCACTGGACTTACGTTCTGTTACAGGTTTAAACCAGTTTCTGAACACTTAAACTGGTTTATGTGTAATGTCTGTCCCTAGCCACTGTCTTTCTGCTCAAAGCAGTATGAGGTTCATCTGAGATCCCTTCCTCTATGTCTAGCCAGTTGCAGGAAGATCTTTTCTGGGTTAGCATGATTCCTATGGGAGCTATACTATTTGATGGAGAATGTGCGGTGAAGTTGTGTTGGGAGTGGCAAACTTCAGTGGGGAGTATTTCAGCTATGCAACTCAAAGTTGCCTTTGCAATGGATCTCACAGAGAATACTCACTGAAGTGGGAGGCCCCGCCTTTTGAAATTCTACAGTGCAGCTGTGAGAGCGATGACTTACTGTGAACCTTTCTACTTCTCTGGCACCAACCTTGGCTTTTAGAGGCCAGGTCTACATGAGACACTGACAGTGCAGTAGCCCAATACTACACTACTGCACACAGTAGTGTCACTTGGCAACAACCATGATGCAACGCTACTGCGCAGTAGCATCACGGAGAAAACAGCTCATCGGCACTACTGCTCAGTAACTCAAGTTACTGAACAGTCATTTGGTACTTGTTTATACAAGTACTAAATGACTGCGCAGTAATGGGTGCGCAGGCAGCATCTCATGTGGACGTGGCCAGAGAAAATAAACCTAATGACCTTTACCAGAGAAAATGGGCTAGACAACACTAGCAGCAACTGGAATCTGTTGCTAACACTCCTTCAACTGCAGTGTGACCTAGCCTTGCTTGGAAATCTAGACCTGAATGAATGAATATATTCTGTCCAGGCATCTCAGAATACAGCTCATTTTCTTTAAAACACATGCACACAGGCAATTCCAAATACAATTCAAGGAAGAAAGCTTCTTACTTCATATCTTACAGAGTTCAATCAGTTATGGGGGAGATAATGCTCCCTACTCACAGCATCAAAAAAATAAAGTTGAGAATTGATACAAATTAAGGCCAGAGTTAAGTTTCGGCCACATTGGAACTCTTAAGGAATCTGAATTAATAGAAGTCTTTATCTTTGTTTTGTTTTCTACTTTTTTTGTGGCCAGAGATTACAAGCGAAATAAACATTATTTTCAGCCACTCTGGAGAGATTTTTTTAAGGCAATAGTGTTAAATAAAAGCTTTAGTACTGAGAAGCCTGAGCTAGCTGGGCAATGATTTTCCTATCCCAAGAAAAAGAGGTATTTTAAAAACTTTTCTGTTTACTATCAGGACAAGCCTAAGATCTTTTGGGCATTGACAGATGGGTGCAGAACACTTTAAAAATGCCCAATCATGTGAACCCTCATTACATAAGAGTGCAGATGAAGGCACTCCGTTCACCTTAGGGAGGCTCCATATCCACCCATCACACCCTCCAGCACAGGCTGGGCAAACCCCAGACCAAGCTCCCTCTGCTCCCTTCCTCCCCACCCAATTCTGAAGACAACACCTGAGCCAGGAAGGAGGAAGGGTGGGGCTAGGGTAGAGCAGCTGCTGACTCACAGCTGCTCTAAATTGGAGCTCAATCCTGCAATCCCCCAGACCCAATAGCAAAAATCTGTTGGTTCCAGGGTTCTCTGTAACTCATGGTGCTTCCTGCAAAGTGCCATGAGTTACAGCAGAGAGCTGCACATCTATCAGCACCCTTTGAGGTCTTTCCATCAAAAATTCTAGAGAGGGAAAACACCATGCCAGAATATTCAGTAGCTTGCTGGGCAGGACATTCAGATGGGCTGTCAAAGACCAAAATTTAAGCCCCAGCTTTTCCTAAAATTAGACCAGGGATTTGAATTTCAGTGCTATATCCTAGGTGAGGGGCCTCATTACCAACACTATTCGCAACTCTCTTTTTCCTTCTGGTTTTGTCTAAAAAAAATCTATTCTGAGAAGGTTTTCTCAAAAAGAAAGCTGTATTGGAACTGTTGTATTCTCTCAAAAAGTTTCAACCTCAACAAATCCACGCTTTCAAACAAAAGCATTTCAAAGGAATATTTCTGACCATTTCCACCGAGAAAGCCAAAACAGCCTGGATAATAGAGTGATTGCCTAGGAATTTTTCCCTTGAATTTACCCTTTAATCAACCATGTCTTTTCAGTAAAAAAACATTTAAAAACTTCCCAGGAACTGGCTTTGACCTCTTATCAGGGAAAGATCCAGAGGAAGTGCACCCATATAGCTGCATTCCCCACACTTAGTCTGTGTTGCATGTCCGCTCTTGGTGTGGGATCTGGCTGGTGTCTCAGCTTTTTCAAACTAGCTTAGCCCCACCACACTGAGATCAACTGTCAGAGGCTCTGCAATTGGGAGCAGCAGGATGCACATGGGGAGTGGCCAGGATGCAGTTTGGGAGCAGCAGGATGCACATGACTGGGCTGAGCTGTGCACCCTGCCACCGGGGCTGGGCCAGGTGAGTGGGACAATCCCCCTCCATGCCCTCTGCCACTGGGTGAGTGAGGCCCTGGCCAGGCTGGGCTGGGCTGAGCCGAGCCAGGGGACAGTCACAGCCCAGGTGACTCATCCAGGTGTGGCGGGGGGAGCGGGGGGGCCACTGCTGCACGTACCCCAGCCACACCATTCACAGCTCTGTCCCACACCCCAGCACCACTCCCACTCCCTCCCCACCCCTGCTGCAGCCACCAGAAACCTGTGGCCAGGCTGTCTTATGGCCCTAATGCTGCTCCATGGTTGGGGGGACTAAGCCCTGTTAGCCCCTCCTTCCACCATCTATGCCTGGGGGCACCTTCCCCCCGCAGATTTGTGTGTGAGGTGAGGTGGTTCCAGCTGTGGACTAGGCTTTGCACCCCGAGCAGCTGCAGCAGGGCTTGGGATGCAAAGCCCAGTGTGCAGCAGCAGCCACCTCACCCTGCACACAGATCGGGAGGCACGTGCCCCCTGGTCCTCTGCTGGGGTGCATGCAGAAGTGGTCCCCCTGCCCCTCCACACACCTGGACGAGTCACCTGGGCTGTGACTCTCCCCTGGATCAGCTCAGCCCAGCCTAGCCTGGCCAGGGCCTCACTCACCCAGTGGCAGAGGGCATGGAGGGGGATTGTCCCACTCACCTGGCCCAGCCCCACGTGCAGGGTGTACAGCTCAGCCCAGTCTTGTGCATCCTGCTGCTCCCAGACTGCATCCTGGCCACTCCTCATGTTTGCGGAATGGTTTGTCTTGGTGGTGGCTGGCATGGGAAGGGGGGAGCAGGTCCTACTGCTGCACACATCCCAGGAAGGCATGGGGTCATGTGCTCCTGGTTCTGCACAGAGGGAGACTCAGCCTCCCCAAATAATGCTTTTGCCCTCTGCCTATGCCCCCAGGCCTCTGCTGTGGGGTGTGCAGCAGGAGGAGCCCCCTCCTCTCATGAGCCTGGATGAGCTGCCTAGACTCTGACCCTCCCCTGGCCCAGCTCAGCCAAGCTGGGACCCCAACTCACCCCTGCACCACTCCTTCCCTCACTGCAGGGGCCATGATCTGCACCACTCCCCAGACTGATCTGCTGGGCTGGGTTGCCATTTACTTCAAAAAGTGATTTTCACCTTAAAATGGTTGGAGACCACTGGCTTACTTGAAACTCAGGCAGGAGACTACCCTGCCCAGGCAGCGAGGTCAGAGTTCACTAAGCATATGTGGCACAACCAAAGTAGGTAGGGAGCTGCACCTTCCTTGCCCTAGATTTCTGTTCCTGAATATATTTTAAGTGTTCATCTCAGAGATCACATTCATGATTTTAAATTTCAGAAAGATACTAGTAACTTTGTTACTACTATGAAGAAAAATACAATGGAGAGCATGCTTCCAGGCATAAACTGATTACTTAGACAAACTCAGTAGATGATCATATATTTTTGATGTTGTCCTTTCAGACTACAATAACACAAAAGAACATAACAGCTAATTCACTGGTTTTGTGTTTTTCTATTTGTTCATATACAGGTTTCATAGTTTCATAGTTTCTAGGGTCAGAAGGGACCGGAGCAGATCATCTAGTCCGACCCCCTGCCATGGCAGGAAAGAATACTG
>NW_017728951.1:11641065-11642900 GCF_001723895.1 Crocodylus porosus | reverse complement strand
AACAGCTTGCCTAGGATCGAGGTAAGACTAACCGGCCTATAGTTTCCCGGGTCCTCCTTCCTGCCTTTTTTGATGATGGGAACCACGTTGGCCCTCTTCCAGTCCTCCGGTACTTCACCAGAGCACCATGAGTGCCTGTAAAGCCGTGCCAGGGGACTTGCAATGACCTCAGCCAGTTCCTTTAGAACTCTAGGGTGGAGATCATCCGGACCGTAAATGTGAAGCGCAGCATTCTGGAACAATATGGATTAGTCCTTAAATATTTAATGGACAGTTCTGTGCACCATAGAAAAATGCTTTATAGTCAAAAGGTCCTATTGCTCTGGTAATCTGTTAAAATGCTTTCTTATCTCTACACCAGACTTACTGTATTTATTCTATTATAGCCAGATTTAGTGCCTGAATGTTATACGTCTGGATACGTAGGTGAGAGTGATGCCTGGTTTTAGGATATCAGTGTATCTACTGTTTAAGTGCCTTTACAATAAAAGAAGATACTTTTAAATGGTCTGTCTAATTTATATGTATAGTTATATTCTTCCATCTGTGAGAAACCACCTTCTTCTACTGCGTGAGAGCTGGGTGAGAAAAGAGACATTAGCTATAAGCTCTACATATACTATAGCTACAGACCTAAGAACATTTTAAATTAATCACAAAGAGGATGTAGCAGGTACAAACATCCCTGAGAGACCCAGTGCTGCTTGGAGAGACAAGGGAATTTATCAAGATACAAAAATCAGACTGTTCAAGATGTGCCAGTTCTTGACCCTGATCTATGTGGTAGATGCACAGAACTTCAAGAACAATGTACAGAAAAACTGCTGGCCTTTGAAAATGAACATTACAATCACTTACTGAGACTTTCAGGGAAAAAGCAGTGTGAAAAAGACTGTCATTGATGCAGTGACTGCGGGGGGAGCTCCAGATATCTGAACATATCTGCCAGAGGAAGGAGAAACCTGTATACATGCTGATACTGTTTATTAAAGATGATGATCTTTGGCTTGGTGGATGACAACAAACCAAGAAGCTAGCTATTCAGGAAGTGACTGTGGGGTGGAGAAAGGAAGGACGGAAGCAGACATTTACAGAGAGCACTAATAGTGCAATTTGGAACCACTGCAAGTAATAGCATCTGCAATTGTTCTGAATAGCCTCAAAATAAAAAGAAAAACTTTTGAGGATGTGAATTTTTTGCAGTTATCCTAACTAACAGCAACCTAAGTCATAAAAGATTGTGTATGCGTATATGTATAGATGCATATGTATACACACACACACACACACCAACACACACACATATTCTAACATTATAAAAACCTTAATTTGTCTGTTTGTCCATAATGCTTTATTTGTACTTTGATTGGCTGACAAACAGCCAATCAGAGTGTGAAAAAGTGTTTGGACAGGTGGCAGTACACCACCATGATGGCAGGGACATGGGGGGACAAAGTGGAGACAGCAGCAATGGAGCAGACAGAATGGGTGGCAACCTGCAGGTGGCAATGATGGAGTGGGAGGGGCAAGGCCACTGGAGTCCCCCCTTGCTCCTTGGAGGTGATGGCAGCAGTGGTGGTGCAGGGGAGAGTGGGGTCAGGACACCGCAGGAGGGCCTAGGCCCATGCCTGCTCCTCCCCTCCCCCTACCACTGCGGTGGGGAGGGGAGGAGTGGGCCCAGATGGGGTGAGGCGTGGGGCTCCATCCCCACCCACTCCCCGCTTGTCATTCTTGACAGACAATATATATACACACATGCTAGCAAATTGCCTGCCAAGTATGACAGGGGGGCAGGCGGAGCTCCAGGGTCCAACTCAACTCAATTCCACCCCCTC
>NW_017728951.1:11601702-11639701 GCF_001723895.1 Crocodylus porosus | reverse complement strand
AGCCTGGAAAAGCGCAGGCTCAGGGGTGATCTGATGGCCACCTATAAGTTTATCAGGGGTGACCACCAGGATCTGGGGGAACGTTTGATCACCATAGCACCCCAAGGGATGATGAGGTTGAACGGTCACAAACTCCTGCAAGACCGTTTCAGGCTGGACATGAGGAAGAATTTCTTTACTTTCCGAGCCCCCAAGGTCTGGAACAGCCTGCCATCAGAGGTGGTTCAAGCACCTACGTTGAACACCATCAAGAGTAAGTTGGATACTTATCTTGCTGGGATCCTATGACCCCAGCTGACTTCCTGCCCTTCAGGAGGGGGCTGAACTCGATGAACTTCTGAGGTCCCTTCCAGCCCTAATGTCTATGAAAGTCTGTCAAAGTGTATGTTTATGTGGATGTGGATGTATGTATTCAATGATCATTTAACCTAACAACCCATGTGAATAACTGCTCATGTATATGAGAAAAGGATTTTAAAATGTATGTAGGGAAGAAAGGTGTAAGCACACCTTAACACAGCATTGTGTTGCTGTGCCTCAGACAATCAAGTACAAAAGAGTCCAGTGAAATCACTGACCTTAGTACAGAAGGAAGAGGATCAGAACAATGGATACTTTGAGGCAATTATATCTAATGTACATTGAAAAAAAAGTCAAAAAGCCATCCCTTCCCCTAGGCCTGGTGAAATATGAAAAGATCTCATGTAAAGACATCTTTTCTATTTTGATTCACAGAGCAGACAAAAAAATCCAAATACCCTTATTGTTTAGTGTAGTAGGTAATGCTATGCATTGAAAGACAGTAGTTGTATAAAGAATTAATTATATTATCTCCCATGGTTTACACTGTATTATTGGTGATCTGATTCGGTTCCTACAATTTCAAATCAGCTGACTTAAAATCAGAACCAATGTCACTCCCCAAAACTGCTCCAGTCTCTTCCACCCGAGTCCAATTTAAACAAAAACAGCTTCTCTTGTTCATTGCTTAACATAAAACTTGGTTCCTTGCAAGAAAAAACATGCAGTAAATTTTGAGGGAGACTGCTTCAGACATTCTCAATTTTTTTTGTTTTGTTTTGGCACCACAGTGTCTATGTTTAATTTTATGTCTACTTGCCAGATTTGTGAAGTTGGAGTGATAACATCAATATGATGGGAGACAGAGTGCAGTGCCTTAGTCAAAATAATTATCACATTTTTTGTAGAGCAAAAAATGGGTCCTGGTGAGCTGTTGAAGAAAATCACATTAAAGGAGCTGAGAAACAGCTGAGGAACCACCGTGATGACCTAGGACAAAGAATATTCTGGTTCCAGAGCTCTACCATTAATGCCAAGTAAACAGGCAGCTAATTTCTTTTCTCAGATCTGTAGTCTACTTGTTCCTAAGGGTTTACTGCAAGGACAGAGAAGTGGTAAAGGCAATCTTCTCCATCTGAGCTGACTAACAGAGCGGATCAGGACTTTTTCATCAACATGTTTACTGGACTTTTTTAAAATAAAAATTGAATTTCAGTAAAATTGGAACCTTCCCTTTGATTTTTTCCCCCATGTGTTGTCTGTAATTCATTAGGAAACATGAAGTGAAATATTTCTTGTGGGGGTATGGTAAACCCAAATCCAAGCATTGTGAAATTGCACCAAAATATTTCATTTCCAGCCGGTTCAGCATTACATTGGATTTGCCCACAGTACCACACTGCTTTTCAGTAGTGACGTTTGAGTGCTTTGAGCTCCTTTCTCTCTTACGTGAGATTCTTGGATTGGAGCATGTCTACCACGATGTACTCTGCCTGGCCTCCCTTTTAGCTGAGTCATAAAATGTTTCATTAGTCATGATTACAGGGACTAATGGCATCAGGCATCTTAACAAATGTCGCAACTTTTAACAATAGAAACAGATGCATTTCTAGCAGATGTTATGATTTGATTCTGCGAAGCAAAAAGAAACAAAATGAAATAGGTTGATATTTTCCTGATTCTTCTTTTCCTTGTTGGCCTTCAGTGTTATATCTGGACTTACTTCTACCTACCTATTGAAATACACTCTGATTTCTAAGTTTGTCTTCTCTACCAGACATTGCCTGCATGGAGGAGTTTCCCCAGAACCAGGAATCCTACAAGCCTTGGTTCCCAAGACCTCTCTATGGACTGCCAACTTGATGGGATGGAGAGGCTTTCACATACCAATGACCCTAAGAGCAACATTGTCAGGAGTCTTGTATTCCTGGTAGGGTCACCCATGGCAGTAAAGTCAAAGGTAGCAGATGAAGAGCAGTCCAATATAACATAAAGACCTCAGTGGTAGAGCTGGTGGATGAAGAAGGTGGTGGTGCATTGCCACCTGCCACCTGTCCATGCTATTCAATGACTACAAGGGCAGATGAAGGCTGCAGAGGAGGAGTAACCCCATTTGTCTCGAATCTCTTTGCCACCAGACACAGGTTTCTCTTCTGCCAAGATCCAGATGATTGCCGATGCACAGCAACCTCCTCATCTAAAACAAGTCATGTGCAGGCTTCTCCCATTGGAAAGACCTGTGGGAGCGATCATCCTTGACCGTGAGTGTTCGCCAATGACAACAGTTCCCAAGAAGCTCACCAAAGCAGCTGCAAGAAAGCAAACAGATCCCAGTCATAACCCTGCCTGTGATTCATCAGGAGTTCATCAAAATGGATACATGTAGCTGAAGTGTTTCAGGTTTCATAAAATGGCATTTTCCTGTTTTGTGTGAAAATTCCCAACTAGCTCTTTTCTGGTCGGATTGTCCAAGCTGAGTAAACTGCACACCACGGAAAGTTAAACTATTAACCATTAAAATGATTGAAAAAGCATTAATGATAGTTCTAAAAATATGTAAAATCTTAATCATACCATGTATTATAGGTAACATAGAATGGATAGGCCAGTCAGGTAAATACTGAAGGAAGTGATACTGTATTTCCATTTGCCCTAACGCTGAAAGAGAAGCAGAGGCGTAACAAGCAGTTTTTGTGCCGTGGGTGATAATTATAGCAGTTCCTGGGCTAACAGCTGAAATTCTTATGCTCCCCCAAAATCAGCACCCAGGGCTCATACCCTGGGTATAGGTCACTTGCCCCTAGTTATGCTACTAATGGGGAGGCTTGGGTTTTCTTCCCTATTCTGCCACTTGCTTTGCACCAGTAACTTCCCCTTGAAATATTTAAACATTCATAACTTTTCATAATTCCATTAAATATATATGTGTTTGCCCAGTCAGGGTTTAAGAATTGATATTACTCACCTGAATAATTCTTAATGACCCAAGAAGTTTCCAACACAAGTCAAGGCACAGGTAAGAGTAACAATACCGAACAGGGCTGGCTAAAGCTATCAGGTTTGCGACCTTCTTTTCTTTATTGTAAAGATGTGACATTTGATCCTGTCAGTGTCCCACTAAAGCAAACCCATGGCAGGCACTGATAAAAAGAATCCTGGAAACCCTTTTTAATAAAAAGTAAAACCTGCTTACTACTTTTGATATTCATTTTAATAACATTAATCATGACAAATTCATTCAGCAAGTCTCATGACTGCAATGTGTAATTTCTTAGGAATTCCATTTTCATTTTAACATTAATTAAAAAACACTTATAAAGTGTTACCAAAATTAATTCCTGGTCTGCAGCCCTGTCTGCCAAGTTTCAACCTTCAGCGAATTATTGTGAGTGAATTATAGACCCTGGGAAAATGAGGTCTAAAATGGAATCTTAACTATAGCGAGGCATTTATCACTGTGTTAAAGTGGGTAGACGATTCAGGTTGATGGTGGCTGTTGCTGCTTGCAACAACCTATCCTGTGATCTTCCTTAATTCTGTCCCTTTATGACAACCCTTGGAGCCCTCAGACATTAAAGACATTTAGTGAGTTTGTTTAATCTAATATGGCTTGTGAGACACTATATCATTCATGTTTGGAGACCATTTGATTATGATATAATGATCAGACTCAGGATATTACCTCTATGGCAATTCAGCTTCCTGTTGCTGAGGCTGCACAGACACCATGGCAATACTTTTGATACAGACCAGCAGAGCTAAGTACAGTTCATTAAAAGAAGATTTATTCAGACACATCTGTCTTGAGCCTGTCATATTCCCCCAAAAGAGACTCAAGGTTGCTGAAATCTTAATTTTTTTTCAGCTATGACATTCACAGTTTTAATTATCCCACATTTCTAATATATGTAAGAGAAGTTTTGTATATCTTAAAGCATTTTGCTGGATCCTGTTTCCACAAGAAATCTTAACTACTCTGTGAATTACACAGAATAGAGAAAAAGGGAGGTTGGGCTTTCACCCTCCCACTCCCCCCCCCCCACTTTTGTTTCAAAAAAGATCACACACTGCTATTGGCCCCTTGTTTTTGCATCTAGCTTATAATACCTACTGTGAACAGATCCAAGTCTGTTTGGGGAAAAAAAGCTGTCTGGTATGAAAAAAAGAAGACGAACAAAAGAAAAAGAGGGGAAAAAAGAGCATTCCAAGTTTAGGCGCCTTTTTAAATGAATGGGGGGGAAACTAAGAGAGAATGCTTGATACAGGCAAAATTGGGGAACAGGACTTCTGGGTTCCCTTCAGCTACTTATTTGTTGTATGATTTTGAAATATTTGTTTAGAAGTGGATTCACAACAGGAAGTAGTACGCCACCTAAACACTACATAGCGCACACAGGTGTCGACTGCGGTGTCACCTTACTTCATTTTGGAGGTGCCTCAAATTCCTGGCCATCTTAGTTTCTACCACAAAATCCCCGGAGCGCCTAAATATCGAGGCAGGTTCAGACCCACCTACGTTGGGAGCCCTATGCATCTGTCACATGGCTAAGGCACACCATAAGTCAGAACCTAAATATTTCCCTCACCCCACCTCTCTCACCACTAAGGATGCTCGGTGTTTGCCCTGTCTCTGTCAAAATAAAACAATCCCTCACCCGCAACAACAACAAACCACCAAGAGGAAGAGACCGCTTTCTGTCCAATGTCAGACCAGTCTTTCTCCACCTAAACAAAACTTGAATCTGCACTTTCAACATCCCAGTAGTGTGCCCTATCACATGATGTAGTACCCTCGAATGGGTCTCTCTCAGTCTTTCCTGAAGAAGCTGTTCCAGTATGAATAAAATATCCAAATATTCAGTGAAGCAGAACCTTGGGCCCAAGCCTCTTCCCTCCAGATGCCACTTGGCTATCAAGCAGGGCTGTGTGAGGCTTCGGACAGAGCTTCGGACTCAGAGAAGCTCTGGATGCGTCGGGGTCTGAAGCAGCACATCCGGGTCGAAGCGCTGGCCTTGTTAGGCTTCCCGAAGCAGTTCGGAGCTTCCAGTGTTTCGGAGCCACCTCGAAGATCTGGCCATAGGGGATAATGGGGAAACAATAAAGTATCTATAACTTTGTTTTTTGTCCAATTTGGATGACATTTTCAGGAGTCATAGATTCTGCAGAGAGGGCAAAGCTTGCCATGTTTCAAGAAGATCGGTGCAGGGGTTTGGGGAGAACGGCACCCCAAATTCTTGCAAGCAAAATTCATGTCACGTCTAGGCATTACAGCATAGCAGGGTGAAAACAGAAGGTATGGTAGCTCTTACTGAGGCCACAAAGCCTGCCAAGTTTCAAGAAGTTCGGTGCAGGGGTTTGGGGGGAACAAAATTGGCAGGTTTCATGTTCTCAGCAGAGGCAATCATCCCTGAAAATTTCATCTAAATCAGACAAAAAACAACAAAGTTGTAGATATTTCATTGATTTCCCATTATACCCTATGGCTGGATCAAGGCAGAAACCCAGTCTGGAGCTCTGGATTGGATTGTGGCCATCTGAAGCAGCCAGACCCGAAGCCAGATCAGGTCGCCGCCAACTTGTACTATCAAGTCATCTCCTCTCTCTTCCTCCCAGTCCCAATGAATATTTAGGTGCCACCCTCTAGGAGTGGTCACCGCTGTAAATCCCAAGTAAAGATAAACAGTACTCTCCTGCCTGTAGGCGGATGCCTTACTCTTTTGAGATGTGTAGCTTAAGACACCCCCCGCCTCCCTTTGGCATTTCCTCTTCGCTATCTTCAGTGGCTTCTCACTCAGTGTTCAGGTTTTGTTAAGGCATCTATTCATAGGTATCTAATTCTCCCTGGTATGGTACCTAACCTAAGGAACCTAATCTATGTTTTGCACTTCACTAGGCAATAGTGTGCATAAAAGTTAGGCATTTTAACACCAAGTCCAAGTCCCATCTTTTGAATATAACTCTTAGTCTCTGTGAGGACATCTACATGTGCACTTCACTGAAGAGATGACTAATTAGCTCTGCAGTAAGGCATCATGTGCAGTGCTATTAGACTGGAGTAAATTAATTAACACTCCATTGTAGGATAGGACTGCCCAACACAAGTACCATCCTCCACTGTAACACATGTAGATGATGACTGGGACTGGCTGGGGCATGTGGGTATCACAGTGGGGGAGCTGCCTGCCAGCTGGCCCTACATAGTAGCAGCCTCTTGCCTCTGCCAGCTTCTCCACAGCACATTAAGCTAGGGCAGAGAAGCTCTGGGCTAGCAGGCTGACCCCGCAGGTCCCCTGGCAGCCAGGGTTGTGCCACCTCAGCTAAATGTGGCGCAGTCTCAGGTGCACGTGAAAACTTGATGTCCTGGCACTATAAACATTGGAGTGAAAAGTGCCAGAGTTTATTGCATCACATTAATAGCATATGTAGATGTGCCCAGTGTCTCTATATTTACATTTACAGCTGAAAAATATTTACATGCATTTATATGACTTTCTATATTATAAAACCACAAATAAGGGTTTATTTGATGAAGATGATCATCTTGAGACCATGGTGCTGGCTTGATATTTCTTTCTTGTGATTTATAAAAACTACATAAAAGTGCCCCTTTTCCTTATTTTTGGCACCCCTGACAAAATCTTAAAAATATATTTACAAGCAGTTGTGGAGACGACTCTACTACTATTACCCATTGTTCTCCTGTTACAAAAGTTCAGTCAGTCAGTCAGCTAGCTAGGGAGCAGAGACTATTTAATGAGACACAACACCATCAATAGCAAAAACTGAGCAAAATGAGAGATGTTTGGCCTGGTTTTGTTCAATATCTTCATGAACTCTCTGGAAGATGGGATGGAGTATGCCCTTGTTGCCAAGAAGGATAAGAGCATACTGTCTGCATTAGTAGGAGTATTGCCAGAAAATTGAGGGAAACATTGTATTTATTTAGGATACGCAGTTTTGGCATATTGTTTCAGCCATCTAAGGCAACATCATCATCACCAGTGTAAAGAGTTTGAAGGTCACCAGGTAGCATAGTAAATGGATACAAGTCAACAATGTGGGACATGGTTAGAATTGTCCACAAGGGCATTTGTTGTTATTGCAAAGGTCCCATTGGTATAGGTTTGAGGAAGAGTGACCCTGTTTAGTTCAAAAATGGCTGAGAAGTGCCCAATACTGGCATTGCCAGTTAAATCCTGGTTGACTGACTGTAGGGTCAGAAAGGATGTGGTTATTGATTAGTGCTTGTGCTGACCCTTCTTTGTGCCATTGAGTAAGTAAGGAAAAGTCAAAGGATTTTGAAAGGGTGGACCATCTTGAGGGAAGCTGAGCTAATGTTAGGTGGAATATGTCCCAGTGCACTGGAAGGGGGTTGGATTAGATGCCTCCTGAGGTCCCTTCTAACCCTAATTTTCTATGATTCTATGATTTTCTATGATTCATTCTGACTGCTATCACAAACTATAGAATTTCATCCAGGGCACAGACAGAAGTGCAGCTCCCTGATCTCCCAGACAGCTTACACCTCAGGGTACTTAAGGAGCTGGCAAGCATCATAGCTCTGCCACTAGCACAGATCTTCGAGAACTCATGGCACTCAGGTGAAGTGCCCAAAGACTGGAAGAAGGCCAATGTGGTGCCTATCTTCAAGAAAGGGAAGAAAGTAGATCTGAGGAACTACAGGCCCATGAGCCTGACTGCTATCTTGGGGAAGATCTTGGAAAAAATCATCAAAAAGACCATTCTTGATAAACTGGCTGAAGGCAACTTCCTGAGGGATATTCATCATGGGTTTGTTGCAGGTAGGTCTTGCCTGACCAATCTCATCTCCTTGTGACATATCACCTCGACAAGGGAGAAGAGATTGGCATTATATATCTTGATGTTAAAAAAGCTTTCGATCTGGTATCCCACGATCATCTCATAGAAAAACTGGCCAACTGAGCAACTGAGGCCTGGGCTATATCACAGTACCCTGGCTGGGGAATTGGCTCTGAGGTCAGACCCAGAGAGTGGTAGCTGAGAGAAGTCAATCATCATGGTGAGCCATGACCAGTGGGGTCCCCCAAAGCTCCGTCCTTGGGCCTATTCTTTTCAACATCTTCATTAATGATGTGGACATCAGTATCAGAAGTAGACTGGCCAAGTTTGCTGATGACACCAGATTTGGGGTAAAGCATCCACACCCAAGGACAGGATGGTGATCCAGGCCAACCTTGACAGGCCGCGGAAAATGGACAGACAAAAACCTGATAGCCTTTAACACCAAAAAATGCAAGGTACTCCACCTTGGGAAGAAAAACCCGCAGCATGCTTATAGGCTTGGCAGTGCTACGCTTGCTAGCACCACGGCCAAAGGGGACTTGGGGGTCATAGTTGACCACAAGATGAATATTAGCCACCAATGTGATGTTGCAGCCAGCAATGTGAACAAAACTCTGGCTTGCATCCACAGATGCTTCCCTAGCAAATCTCAGGATGTCATCCTCCCGCTGTACTTGGCCATGGTGAGGCTGCAGCTGGAGTACTGTATCCAATTCTGGGCTCCACAATTTAAAAAGGACATGGAGAACCTTGAGATAGTCCAGAAGATAGTCATGTGCATGACCAGAGGGCAGGAAAACAGGTTTTATGATGAAAGGCCAAGAGCTATGGGACTCTTCAGCCTGGAAAAGTACAGGCTCAGGGGGACCTGGTAGCTGCCTATAAGTATATAACTGGTGTGCATCAGGATCTGGTGGAATGCCTGTTCACCAGAGAGCCCCGGGGCATGACAAGGTCAAATGGTCACAAATTCCTCCAAGTCTGTTTCAGGCTGGACTTAAGGAAGAACTTCTTTACTATCCGGGCCCCCAAGGCCTGGAACAGACTCCTTTAAGAGTCAATTGGATATTTATCTTGCTGGGATCCTGTGATCCCAGCTGACTTCCTGCACCTGGGGCAGGGGGCCGGACTCCATGATCTTCCAAGGTCCCTTCCAGCCCTAATGTCTATGAGAAGTACAGCTCCCCGATCTAACTCAAAGTGCTTCACAAAAAGCACCATGAGTCAGAGTGATCCACTCCACCCAACAGACATTAGCTGTTGAGTCAGGAGGGTGGAGGATGGAGCTCCAATTTGGAGCTGATCCAGGAAGAGGGGCTACATCACTATGGCCTTTTCTGCTCATCCCATTGTCCTCTCCCAGCCTCCAGTGCTATTTCAGAATGGGAAGGGGAGAAGGCAGAGGAAGGGGGCCCATTCTTGGGTTTCCCTAGCCTGCACTGGAGTGGGGGCGGGGGGAGGAATTGGAGCTCCCCATCTTGTGGGGGCTCTGATTCACCTGCCCTACCCTCAAGCACTGGCTGAGCAACCCCCACACAATGAGCTCCCTCCACTCCCTTCCCCCCTCCCATTCTGAAAACAGCACCAGGAGCAGGGTTGGGCTGCACCAGCCCAGCTCTGTTTCTAGAGTGTACAGAAGTTACTGAAGGTGCTCTGCTTTGGAGCACCTTCATCTGAACCCTTATGTAATGAGGGTTTGGACTGTTGCAGGATCAGTCCTTTTTAAAGTCTTCTGCAGGCCCGCACTTGTGTTAGGTCATGGCTATAGAGTCCTTCCAGGGGCCAGCCGGATCAGCCAAAAATTGTCACTTCTGTCTGAAACCCCAATTTCTCCTGTAACTCCCAATAACTTGTGTTTGACTGAAGCATTCATCCCAGAATAGAACTGATTCTTGAAAAAAGCCTATAACTTAAAAATTATTACCATATTTCACAGTGTGTAAGTCGAGGTTTGAAGCCAAGATATTTCCCTTCACATTTCCACCTTAACATATACACTATATCAATACTTTTGACCTTCACCCCAGCGCTGCCCTGACCCGGCCCGTGCCTCAGCCGAACCCCAGTCTGGCCCCAACTGAACTTGACCTTCTTCACCTACCACAAGATGGCATCCCTGTCACTGGAGGCCATGGGGCCCAGGCCCGGCCCAAGCATGGCCAGAGGGCCTTGCCGTCACCATGGAGATGCTACTCGGCCAAGTGCCAATCCCAGCCCTGTCCCCTTGAAGCAGCGCTGTCTGAGCCATGCCAGCCAAGCACCGAGCGCAGCCCCATCCTTGTGAGTGGTGCTGCAACACGTGTCCACTCCCTGGGTGCCCAACCCACAGTGAGGGAGTACAGGGGCCGAAAAAAATTGACTCCATATTTCTGATCTCAAAAGTTAGATTAGCATACACGGGATCTATGAAAATCCTAACTTTCTGGATCAGAAAAATGGAATCTACTTATACACCACATCAAATTGTACAGTATGAAGTATGATAATTTAGCAAATATTTTAAAATAAAAAGAAATCAATGCTTGTTTTTAAATGATAAAATAGTGAGATATATATTGTTTAAAACGATAATCTCTGCTTTTATGAAAAAATGTATACTGGAAATTGATTACAATATGGGCTTTTAATTATCAAACCATTATTTATTTAACTTAGTCAAAAATCACTTAATCAACTAAAATATTTCATCTCTTCCTCCTCCCCAGAAATATTTGCTTTAAAGAAAAACAGAAAAAGAATTGAAACATTAAAGAAAGAAGAAGCAAGTTGTGCAAGATGCATGAAAAAAAATCCTCAGAAAAGGTACTAGCATGACTTATCCAATCATTGGAATCATGTGGATGATATTATTAACCATTCTGCCAGGAACTATGCAAAATAAATAAATTAAGATAATTTCTTTCCTTGCCAGGTGACAAACATCCCATCCAAGCCTCAACTTGCAACAGTTTGTTTTAAAAAACTCTTTTTGTGAACTGTTCTTACAATAAATGAGGGAGATAACGCTCACCACAGCAGTCAATAAGATTCTAGTCAATGGAAATATGCATACCTGTGAGATGACACAATGCTGAATCAATATTTTGAAGAGAGAAGGATTTATATACTTTTTATACACTTCTTCCGTACCATGCCAAAACATGCCTATGGTATGAATAAAAGAATATACCCAGCAAATATACCTGTCATTAGCAAGCAATATACTACTGGTTGGTGATTCATTCAAAGACTGTTTTCATCTATAATGTGCAATTTGCCTAATTTATTACAATAATTTTGTCAACATTAATTTGTTATGATGCTCAAAGTTAAGCATCTTCAGTTATGAGTAGCTGCATAAAAGCTGAAAAAAAAATTAATCTTGGTTCCTCTCTCCAAGCCTTGTAATGTCACTGCTCATACCACAAGAAGTTCTTGTAGCAATGAAGAACAAAAGTAAAACACAACATTTCCTAAGATAGTCAAACAAAATAAGACATTAAAAATGTTTACAATGATTATGACAATGAAAAGAATTGTGTAAGAATAAAGATATGTATTTTACCTCCTCCAGGTGACATTCCTATTCTTGGCCACGTATAGACATTATGTTCCTATGGCAGAATAGCCACTCACCTGGTAGAAATGGACTGGACAAGTATTCATTCCATTTTCCCCCAGAAGAAACATGCCCCCTCCAGGAGAAAAATCTACCAGTTTGTCTTGGAAGAATGAAGACTTCTTGACTTCTTAGGGATTGGGAAATGTCAATCAGTATCTTCCTCTGTGCCTTCTCTAGGTTCTGGGGCTCTGGTCTGGGGGAGGTGAACAGCACTATACCTAGACTCCTGGTGGCCCCGGGGAAACTTTTAGTATTGGGCTCCTCTCCCAGTCTGGTGCACAGAAGGGGAATGGAGCACTGGGGAAAGACTCTTCCCTTGCCACACCACTTGTACCTGGAAACAGGAGAAGTGGAAAAGCCACTGTTCCCCATGTCTTCCCCAAACCAGGATCACCCCAATCTGGGGACACCATGGAGGCAGCTGTAGGCTGAATGCTTGCACTGCTTCCCCTTCCAGAAAGATTTTTAGAGAAATCCACCCTACAGTACTTCCACCTAGTCCATATTTCCTTTGCTTGTTAATGAGAATGCCATGAGACACAGTGTTGAAAACCTTCCTGAAGTCAAGTTATATCACATCCACTGCTTTCCACTCATCCACAGAGCAGCCACCTTTGCATAGAAGGAAATCAGTTTGGTCAAGCATGATTTGCTCTTGGTGAGTCCATGCTGGCTCTTCCTGATCTCTTTGTTCTCTCCTAGGTCTTTCAGAAGAGCTTCCTTAAGGACCTGCTCAATGATCTTTCCAAACATCAAGGTCAGAGCTGCTGGTCTGCTATTCCCTGGATACTCCTTTTTGTCTTTCTTAGAGATGGGCACTATATTTGCCATTTTCCAATCATCCCACACCTCACCCATCCTCCGTGAGTTCTCAAAGAGGACAACTAAGGATTCAGAAATTACCTCGGCCAATTCTTTCAGTATCCAAGGATGCATGCCATCTGGCCCTACCAATCTGAAACTGTCTGACTTCTCTCAGTAATCCCTTAACCTGTTTTAACACTACTCTAGGCTGTTTAACTCCTTCCCTAACTTTGCTGCCAACTGCACTTGTCACCTGGTAGCTAACCCTATCTGTGAAGACTGAAGTAAAAAATAAAAGGTAAACAAAAATTATTTGAGGCCCTTGTGGGACATAAAACCTATGGAGAGGGAAGGAGAAATGTGTGGGTTACTCATATAATCTTCTCAGCTACCATAGTGAAACTGAAGAAAAAATACTGGACATAGGAGTAGGAGATAATGAGAAGTTGGGAAAATCCAGTGGTGCAGCTTCATTGAAATTAGGGAATATGAAAAGAGAACTAGAAAAGTTTATTGTAAAGCTTGCAAAGAGGCACAGACCTCTGACTGGGTATCTGTGTATTTCTAGTGGTCTGTTCACATTCTGGACAGGGCCAAGCATGCCCCACCACACTCAAGCATTGGTCACCAGCATGCTTGAGAACATATGAAGACGAGCCCAGAGCAGCCTCACTTGTAACTTTCTAGGTTTCGAGTATGTCTGCAGACACAGGTAGGCAGGGCGTGGAGTAGGCATCCTTGGGGCCATACTCTTTGGGATCCACTGTTGCCATATTGTAGGCAAGCCAGAAGAGAAACAAATGAACTGGAGCTTCAATCATGTATATTTACTATTGCTTGCACTAGAGAAAATCCCATTCATACGGACTAAATTGATGCAGTTATATTCAAATACATATACCTTTTAAAAACACATTCGTGCACACACTTCTACTTCCTACTGTCTTTCCTCTATGGCTTTATTTGTGTGGGAAAAATATCACTATTCTTTCTGTATTATACATGTTTGTTACCTTTTCCTGATTTTGCAACTAACTCTGCGGCATTATATGTAGGGGCTAGGAGATAAGTCCTGGAAAAAATGTCTTTCTTACCAATCCAGATGAACAGGAAAGTTGTAAACATAATATTTGAATAAGAACAAATGACTTACACTACCTAGATAAAGAGCCCAGGTTAGCAAAATATCTCAAAAGCATTTTAGCATTAAGCATATGCTTAAGTACCTCTATATTGCACAAAGCAGTCCATAAAAAGTTTTCTTTCCAGATACAGAGCTGTTCTCCGAACAATTTCATAATTAAAGCTTATGACATGTAAAGACTAACCACTGAAATGACACGTTAGGTTGAAGTTGCAACTAAAAAAACCACAACTGTCCTGTCTGAATTTACACAAAACCGAAGGTTTGCACTTACAAGGGAACTTTGTCATTTTATAGGGTTTTAGATCCTTGAATATATCAATGAAGTCTGTAGGTGCATTTTAAAAAGGACCCATTGAACAACAACCATTTAATAAGTTAAATACACATTTGAATTACCAAATAAATTAAGACAACCAAATAAACTCACAATCAGTTGTAAATCACATCAAACCAGATGCTACTGTCAGATCTGCACTCCAGAGCCATGACTTTTGGCTTTATTTATTTTTTAAAGCTGGGTTTTTTCAAAGGAGCCGAAGGGAATTAGGTGTCCAATTCCCATTGAATTTCAATATGCTTCGCATTTCACTATGAGGAGGCACCTTTATTTCTTTTAGCTTACTTTGAAAATCCTAGTTTCAGAGTTTTATGACCTAAAAGTCCCTTCCTTGATTAAGGATTAGCTCACTGGATCCATTTCAAATGGATAATATTTGTGTAGTTACATATCTAAAAGATACATTCTAACATATATATATATAGTCTGGGTCCGGGAGTTACAGCCTGTGTTATGCAGGAAGACAGACTAGAGCAGTGGTCTCCAAAGTGGGGCGTGCAGACGATCCATTGGGGTGCGGGAAGAAAATATTAGAACTTCTATTTATATTTATTTTTTATCTAAAAAAAATAAGAAAGAAATTAAGCTTTAATATATGGATTGACACTGGCGCCCTCACTCGGTCCGTATGTTGGACGGTCACGTGTCACGTACGGTACGCGAGGTATCCTGAGGGAAGAGTGGGAGTTCCACAATGCGGAGGGGTTCACAGTGGCGCCCTCAGTGGTGCCCCCAGTAAATATACATATATTGGGGGCGCGTGCTCAAAATATTTTACTGACAGGGGTGTGCGATCAAAAAAGTTTGGAGACCACTGGACTAGAGGATCATAATGGTCCTGTCAGGATTTATGATCTATGAATCTATACCTTTTAGATGGTTTAGACTAAAGATGGGCCCAAACTAAATCCATTTATCTTCATATTTTGTGTTCCTTAAAATTCAGATTCATATGATGCATCTCATCTTTAATTTTTAAGAAATCTTTAGAACAAGAAGAATAACTGATGGAGAAAATAGGAAATTCACAGTCTCAGAAATCTGTCCGAGCCATGGTTCTAATACGCATTAACATCTTGGGTGATGAAATGGAGAGTACATTTATAAATTTTGTGATCAGAAGGGTTGCAGACACTGAGGGAAAGAATTAAAACTCAAAATGGTCTTGAAAGAGATATGATCCAAAATCAACAAGTTAAAAGTGAAAAAAATGAGTAAAAATTACTATAATTAAGGAGGAGAAATTTGCCTCACAAATACAATGCATGGAATTACTAGTTAGAACCATAGACAATGAGAGTTGTAAGGGACCTCGGGGAGTCATCTAGTTCAACCCCCTGATCAAAGCAGGACTAGCTCCAACTAAAACATTTAAGCCAGGGCTTTGTCAAGCCAAGGCTTAAAAACCTCCAAGGATAGAGATTCCACCACTTCTCAGAGGAGCCTGTTCCAGTGCTTTATCACTCTCTGAGTGACACTGTTTTCCTAATATCCAGTCTAAACTTCCCTAGATGCAACTTGAGACCATTTCTCCTTGTTCTGTCATCTGCCACCACTGAGACTCTATCCTCTTTGGCACTGCCCGTCAGGTACTACTACTATCAAATCCCCCCTATCTTTTCTTGTTCAGACTATATAAACCCAAGTTCCCTCAACCTCTTATTAGAAGACACATGCTGCGGCCCACTGACCATTTTCATTGCCCTCCACTGGACTCTCTCCAACTTTTCCATATGCTTTCTGTAGTAGGGGGCCCAAAACTGGACACAGTACTCCAGATGTGGCCTCACCAGTGATGAATAGAGGGGAATAATAACTCCACTTGATCTGCTGGTAGCACTCCTACTAATGCAGCCCTGTATGCCATTAGCTTTCTTGGCAACAAGGGTGCACTGTTGACTCATATTCAGCTTACTGTCCACTGTCACTCCCCGGTCCTTTTCTGCAGAGCTGCTACTTACCCATTCTGCCCCCAGCCTGTACCAGCGCATGGCATTATTCTATCCTAAGTGCAGGACTTTGCACTTGTCCTTACTGAACCTCATGGCATTTCTTTTGGCCCAATCCTGCAATCTGTATAGGTCACTCTGAATCCTATCCCTACCCTCCAACATATCTATTACACCTGCCCAGCTTGGTGTCATCTGCTAATTTGCTTAGGATACAATCCATCCCATCTTCCAGATCATTAATGAAGATATTGAACAAAACCAGCCACAGGACCAACCCTTGGGGCACTTCATTTGATCCTGACTGCCAACTAGACCTCAAGCCATTGATCACTACCCATTGAGCCCGATGATTCTGCCAGCTATCTACCTTACTGTCCATTCATCCAACCCATACTTCCTCAGTTTGCTTGCAAGAATGCTGTGGGAAACCATATCAAAATCCTTACTAAAGTCAAGGTATATCATGTCCATTGCTTTGCCCACATCCACAGAACCAGTCACTTCATCGTAGAAGGCAATCAGGTTGGTCATGCATGACTTGCCCTTGGTGAATCCCTGCTGACTGTTCCTCATCACTTCCTTCTCCTCCAAATGTTTAGAAATGGATTTCTTGAGAACCTACTCCATGATTTTTCTGAGGACTGAGGTGAGGCTGCCTGGTGTTTAGTTCCCTGGATCCTCCTTCTTCTTGTGCTTAAAGATGGGCAGTATATTTGTCCTTTTCCAATCATCTGGGACCTCCCCTGATCATCGCAAGTGTTCAAAGATAATGGCCAGCGGCTGTACAGTTACATCATCCAACTCCCTTGGGACCCTCGGATTCATTGTATCTAACCCCATGGATTTATACACATCCAGCTTTTCTAATAGTTCCTAACCTGTTCTTTCACCACTGAGGGCAACTCACCTTTTCCCAAAACTGTACAGTAGTCTGGGAGCTGACCCTGCTTGCGAAGACCGAAGTCAAAAAAGGCATTGAGTACTTCAGCCTTTTCCTCATCATCTTTCACTAGGATGTCTCCCCCATTCAGTAAGGGTCCAACACTTTCCTTGACCTTCCTCTTGTTGCCAATATACTTGTAGAAACCCTTCTTGTTACTCTTCACATCCCTTGCTAGCTGCAACTCCAATTGTGCTTTGGCCTTCCTGACTTCATCCCTGCATGCCTGAGCAATATTCTTATATTCGTCCCATGTCGTCTGTCCAAGCTTCCACTTATTGTAAGCTTCCTTTTTGTGTTTAAACTGACCACAGAGTTCTCTGTAAAGCCAAGCTGGCAGAATATTTGCTATTCTTCTTGCACATTAAGATAGTTAGTTCCTGAGCGCTCAGTGAGGTTTCTTTAAAATCCAAGAATAGTTCATCAGCCATACGTTAGGAAAGGGTCTGAGTGGACCACAGACTGAATATGAGTCAACAAGGTGACTTTTCTGCTCTACTTAGAACTGAAGAGGTCCTAATTAGGAGTACTGTGTCCAGCTTAGGGCACTATGCTTTAAGAAAGGGATAAAAAATTGAAGAGAATCCAGAGGAAAGCATCAGGAATAATAAGTGGTTTAGAAAACATGACCTATGAGGAAAGGTTGTGAAAACTGTGTTTGTTTAATCTACAAAAGAGAAGGCTGAAGGGGGACATTCTTTCAACATGTACAAGGTTGAAGAGTACATTGGTAGGAGTTTAGGGTACATTGATAAATTGTTCTCCATGACCAGTGCAGTAGGGCAACAGGTAATCAGTTTAATTTGCATATTCACTATTTAAGTTAGGTGTAATGAAATATTTTCCAGCTGTAAGATTAGTGAAACACTGAAACAGACTACAAAGAGAGGCTATGGAATCCCATTCACTAGAGGTTTTTAGGAACAGATTAGGTAAACACCTGTCAGAGATGGTCTAGATATCCTTCCTCAGAATTGGTTGAGAGTTGGAAAAGGCAAGATAGAGAAAATGACCTGATCCAGGGTAAGAACTAAAACTCAAACCCCAAAAGTACTATGCTAGACCCTGTACTAATGGCTCTTCTGCACCTTGGATTTAAAGTTTGTTGGATAAGTGGATAAAGAGCACCAAAATCCAGGGCCTCCCTCCTTCCAAGAGGTTTCCCTCTCACAGGACCACATACTACCTCTAGGTTTTATTTCTTCTGACCACTAATTTTCATCCATAAGAAATTCTAGTATTAATCTGGTTTCCCTTAGAATGCATTGGCTAATAAGAGTCATCGTTTGGGACCCCATTCCCACTGAAGGGCCAGACTCCCTGGCTGGATGACTGCATCAACAATCACCTGCCTCTCTTTTAGCTCAAATCCATAATCCACTGTTTGTTTTGTTGAACTGATTTAGGTGAAAAATATATTATGCACGTTCCAAAAACCCAACATTTTCTGACTTGTCTCACAATCAATAAAAATGAAAAATGTCTCCAAGCTTGTGCTTGGAGAAATGCTCACCATGCATTTGAGTTTCTCCGAAGACAATCCTAGCTTTTGTTGGATGCTGCTGTTCCTTCTCCTGTGGGTCCCAGAACTTCTTTCTACTTTGCAGGAGAAAGAACAATGCACTGGGTCCATCCAAGGGCAGTGTGAACCTTTCCCTGAGGCCTCAGCTGTAGGTGGTGCTGGCTATTCTCTGCTTCACATATATCTTCTACTCTTGCCTGCCCAGTGGGCTAGATTCAAAAGGAAGGTTGGAGAATGCACTGTGCAATGCTTGAACTATGGCCTGGTGGTTGGACTCGTGATTGGGAAGTAAGAGATGCAGCTTCAAACCCCTTCTGAAAAGGGGAGCCCAGAGCCCAATCCAATACCCTTTTAGTCCATTACCATTATAAATAGGGTATTGAACTAAAAGGTATGTGAGATCCTTCTCTTTCTCCCTTCCCCATCGTGGCTTTTCTCCAGCTAAAGTGTTGGATACTTACATAGGCATGGATATGTGCAATTCTATCTCTTCCCAGAAATTACATGGGAAGCACACAATAAGCATAGCTAGGTAAATGGAAATAGAAGCTACATTCTGCTTTTACTGACCTTAGGTAGACGAGCAGGCTGTACTGAGGCAAGGCTAAACTAATAAGAACTGTGAAGTGATTCAGGGTTTCTGGAAGGAACACTGTCTGGCAGCATGGAGGCATTTATTCCCAAGGACAAATGTAAATATTTTACTGCCCATAAGATATTTGCTAAGGAATCTGTTCTGCTGACAGAAGTTCTAGCCTCTCACTACATCTATATAATTTTACCAAAGTCAGCCAGCAGAAACATCTATACAGAAGTCAGTGGCAGAAACCCTATCCCCTACCCATTTTATCCATGTGTACAGTAGCCACTTCTCTCCCACAGGCTTCTCCAGACTGAAATAATTTTTCATAATTTCAAATGCCTGTGTCCAACAGTGTTTCTTCCATCTCCCCTGGCATTCAGCGTAAAGTTCTTCAACATCTACCTTTTCCCACTGGGCTCACTTAATAAAATGTATTTTTCTTGTTATGATGGGGAAGAAGGGGCTTGGGAATTGTGGCTGTATGAACAATTGTCTGTCCCAGCCATTCCTCACTATGTGCTGACACTGCATTGGGCTGTGGAAACCGATTTCATCCCCTTCATCATTTCTTAGCTTCCTCTTTGGTTTCCATTTCCCATTAATATACACAATATGTTGCCATAAATGATGAAAAAGGGGAGTTTGCCTCCATGACAAATTTAGAAAATCACAACACCATGAAGTAAGTGTCATTCAGTTGAAAGGCTGCAGAAATTTATGCAGAAATGACTATTTTCCCCTCACATTTATCTGACGTGAGTATGCTCAGCATATATCAAAATTCCTCTATAAATGGGATTAACATCCTCCTTTTAAGGTAGTAGTGGTGGGCTTTTCTTGGGGAGGAGGAGGGGGTTTGTGACCATTTCAGGTAATGATGCTTGACTTAGTCTACAGCATGCAGGGAAGTCTGGTGAATGTTACAATTGTTTGGTAGACAGGAAGTGACTGCATCATTAACACTATCCAGAAGTGAGTGGTGATAAAATCTGGCACAGCAACAAAAAGAATAGCCAAGAAGAGTGACACAAGAACTTGTGAAATACATTCTGCAGTTCAAGACATGAAACCCACATGAACTCAAAACAGAACCAGTTCAAATAAACCTTGTCCTTTGCAGGCTATAAACAGAAGAAATTGAAGGCTGTGTATATTGATTATGGCATGACAGTGAAACCAGATAAAATATTTTCTTATTTCTTCTTTTAATATAAATGTTGAATATGTTTCAGCCATATTGTAAATATGCTTTGGAGCAGAGTACAATTTTAATCAGTCTGCTGAAGCAGCAAAGTTGAAGTTACCATCTTGAATTTATCTTTCAAGAATTTCCTGCTATTATTATCCTAAGACCCCTGACAGTTTAATTGAGACTGAATGGCAGCTAACTCCATAAAAATCCCTGAGAACAGACTTACAGTAGGGAAAGGGAGAAAAATACATCAGATGTTACTTCAAATTCTGATGTGCCACTCATGTTTTAACTTGCAACTCGATAGTTACATGACTTTCTACACGGTGTTCATGCCCCTACATGTTGTTTATACTGAATTATTGCCGTCATTCCCCTTTTAGCATGAAATATGAGCTAACTAATGGATTTGCCTTATTTTCATACAAAGTTTAAGGCTGTATGTCCAAACTTGGAAAGCTCTTCATTGAGGGAAAAATGTTTCCCCATTCACCAGTAGAATTTGAAATAAAATACTTGTAAATCTACAACCTTTTTCACAAAGGAAACATCTTTTGCCATATTTTACAGAAATGTAGTGTACTGATAGATATTGATGTGTCTAATATAGTAGTGCTTCCATGTCTGTCTGGTGTAATAACCTGAATTCTCTCAAACGTAAAACATACTTTTGTTAATGAGTTCAGGGGAATCCGAATATTTGTTTTGGCATGCTGGATATTTTTGATCCACAGCCTTAACCCATCGAGGCATAATCAACAGCAGGAGAAGACATTAACCTTTCCTCAGTGTTCCTAAGTCAAAAGTCTGATTGCCAGGCACAAAGACAGGTAGTCCAGATAATTATTTAGAAAAACAAGAATCACAGCCTAGTGAGAGTAATATGAGATTCTAATAGAGATTGGGGGGGTGGACAGGGAATGGAAAAGAAAGGTTAAATATGAGTAATATTTGAATAAGAAATATATTAGACTCAATTTAATTCTCTCATATATTTGCTTATTCACATTAAACAGATACTTTAGCTCTTACTCTAGCACAGACTCTTTACTTAGTTTACTCAGTGGAAAATAGATTACCAAGGGAGTAGAGGCACTCTCAGTAATACAGGGTAGCTTTGATCCAGGTATACAGTGTGTACGCACTTTTATTTTACTAACACAGATGTACCATTTTTTAAACAGTTGTGGACAACAGAGGTGATGGAAGAGTTAAATGGCCTAAGGTACAATTTGCAAAAGTAAAATTTTCTAACATTTGACAAACCTAAGGCTGAAAGTTAATGAGACTCATATTCCTCAGTCACTTAGTCCCATGTTCGGAAAAATACCATGGCATTTAACTCTCACTGAAGCCAACAGGGGTCAATGGTCTTAATATATCCTTTTGGATATAAGCCTAAAGAATTCAGAATGGGACATAGGCTCCTAGTAGCAGATTTTTAAAAGGTATTTAGGCTCCTATGGGCATATCTATATTGCTTCCACAGGGCTGATACGATTATGGCATTCACTGACTGTGCTACAAAGTACCTCAGCACTTTTTTACCACTACAAAAAAGTGGAGTGCTATGGGGGCGTGCAGACATTTCAGCCCCTTGGCTGGAGAGCTACAAAGTCATCCCAAAGATGCACTCTCCAGCCAAGGGGGCTAGCATGCTGCTCCTTAGGTCCCCGAACTCCCAAGGGAGCTTGTCAGTGGGCCTGGTCCTCTCCTGTGTTTCCCCAGGGCCTATGACAGTAGAAAGATCTGCCACTGCCACCCCAGGAAAAATGACTCTTCCTATTTGTGTACATGCACCCATTTTGTAGCATGGCAAGAGCTTTTGTAGCATTACAAATGTAATGGCTAACCATGCCCTAAGAGTGCCACTGAGAAGCACTCTCCACTTGCTCTCTCCTTCTCCCACCTGTAGGTGCCTCCAGAGTGAGGTGGAGCAAAGCTGCTCTTAAGATGTCTGTCAAACTGCTTGAGAGTGACAGCAGTGATACCCATAAGGTGGCTTCACAGTCTCACTTCCATGGTTAACACTTGTAGAGTGGGAGTGGGAGTGGGAGTGGGAGTGGGAGTGGGAGTGGTGTATGTTGCCCAGTAGTAAAAACAGTAAAGATATACTCGAACTCAGTCAGATGCTTTGTAAATCTGAGTAGGTGCTTATCTGAGCATTTAGTCGCCTTTGTCCCAGTATTATCTATTTTGGACACCTCAAGGTTGACAAAATCTTTCCCTGTGCCAACTAAAACTAAGTGCAGTCAGCTTTTCCTTAGACAGCTGGGGGGGGGTGTTGGTTTGGAGGTGGGGAGTTGTAGGTTTGTTTCTGTTATTAAAAAAGAATTTAGACTCCTAAGTAAAGCTGTGTGAATAATGATTTTTTAGCATGCTGTTAGGTACAAGTAATCCAAATAAACAAACCAAAGTAACGCATTTTTTAGAAAATATTTTGACAAATTATATTACACTAGCAATTTGGCAAAATGAGCGTAGACTTGCTAACCATTTCAGCTTGTAGCATCTGCACTTTTTGCTGCACAACTTTTCTAGGAGTTACCAGGAAAGAACTCTGATTTACTATGGAGATGTAACTACACAAAGCACCAGTGTACTCCTGGACATAAGGTACAATATCCCTCTTTCTAAAATTACCACTACAACATGAAACAGAGTGTAAACCTGTGTTTAACAAAGAGCAGACAAATTTTCCAATTCACAGAAGCTAAAACCACTGCCAGTCCTGGCTGAGTTCCTCATCCCACAGTCTTACCCAGGATGAGTCCCAGCTAGTGAGACATAACTTAAGCCTGACGAAAAAAGCACATGGTGGTCGTGTGTACACATGCCTATTAATACCATGTAATAAACTCTGGCACATATCATACTGGAGTTTATTGCTCCCGGGCACCACGTTTACACATGTACCCACGACCACAGCACATTGAACCACGTCAGAGCATCCCTGGCTGGAAGAGGACCTGGGGGATTAGGCTACCAGCCTGGGGCTGCTTCAATCTCACTCAATGTGCTGTGGAGGGGCTGGATGGCACACGAGTGTGCCCCCACACTGAATCAACCTCATGCCCCAGCCAGTTGTGTCAGCATCTACACAGAATAAAAAATCTCTACAGCAGAATAGTCCTGTGGAGTTTATTAGTTTACTCCAGTCTAATAGCCCTGCACATGTAGATGCAAAACATTTACTACTGTGCTAACTAATCTAGTCCACAGTAAAGCAAAATGTGTAAATGTACTCACTGACCCTCACAAGCGATTTAATCCTCTTTAGCTAGGACCCACAGTTGTGTAACAATCAGTCATGCTCTGTCACGTCAAAATCTGCTGAAAGATCTAAAAAAAAGCATTCCAACGAAAAGCATGAGCTTCATACTATATACAGCACTAAACACAAATTGTCTGGAGTCAAGAAGACTCAAGGACTCCAAATGCTACCAGAGTTGCTTAGCCACAAAGATAACGTTTCCTGAAAAAGGCCTCGCTGGAGGGCAATAATTAGAATTTCAGCTTCGTTGTCAGCCTCAATACCTACTTTCTTGAAGAGGTGTCAAGGAGCATTTTTCCCACAAAGAAGCAGTTCATAGGCCCTCACTGGGGGCATCTATACAAGACATTACTGCACAGTAGCAATGAGCTACTGCACAGCAGCTTGATGCTACCGTACAGTAGCACTGCCGGGCACTAACTGTGCAGTGGCAATACTGCACAGCAATAACAAGCTACTGAGAAGTAATGTCATTGCTACTGTGCAGTAATGCTGGGGGAAAAATGTGCCCTGGTGGTACTGTGCAGTAATGCCGAGTACTGCACAGTCATTTAGTTCTTGCTTATGCACGTTTATTTAGTACTAAAGTATAAGCATGGACTAAATGACTGTGCAGTAACAACTGCATACCCTACCACTCATGTAGACACAGCCACTAAGGATATCTGACAATCAGTTTCAGTAATGATCTAATGCAATGCTGCTGACTTACTAGCTCATGGATTATTAACCAGACCATCCCCAATTCTGTCATACTCTCAAAGAGCTATGCTAATTTAGGATGGGTCAACACTGACTGCCATGTTGTATGGCTATATAGCCAATATAAGTTTAAAATAGCTAGTTTGGGACTGCTAGCCATCAAATCATGGCAGCAGATTGCAAAATCCAGCAAAGAAACCAAGTAACTACTCTAGCAATTAGCCCATTTTGCATTCCACATAACCATGGCTATCCCAAACCAGCTAGTTCAACAGTAGCTGCACTATACTTCAGTCATGGTAATGCAGGCATACCCCAAAACTCAGGTGAGCAAGATTCTGCTTTCCATAGAAAATCCCTTTTTTCAACTAGCTCTGGTGAACACACTTATAAAATAGATCAAGACCACAAATTATTCCATCTTAATATCAGCAGCACCCTAAACTATAAATTTGTCTTCAGATCTACTTTCATCTAATGCTAGCACGTAAAGTATTGTTTCTTGCTACTTTAACTGTTTAATGGACAAACAACATCCTTTTTAGGGCATTGCTGGTATACATTTATGAAGGCAGCTGAAATTGGGGGTCTTTCTATGGATAGCTGAAGTTTGTAATAGATTTTCACATTACAGGGTGTTGTTGGTCCTCAAATCCAAAAATAAAAGCATATTTTGCTGGTCAGATCAAAGAGTGTTATCTGTTCACAAGTTTATTCCTAAGAAATAACCTAGCATTTATTGAAGAGGCAGGGCTGAAAGTTGTATGAAATTAACATTTGAAGATCTGAATACAGTATTCGCCTCCTGGATTGTGTGTTAGGAGAAGAAATATGGTCCCTAAAGCCATAATTTCAAGAACTGACACACAGTAAATAAAAAGCTTACCTCATCTGGGAAATCTCATATAATAGTTTTAAAAATGTACAAAATCCCAATGTTTATTCACTCAAATGGATTAAAAAGGACAAACTCACCAATTCATCACAATGGTGAATTGTATGGGAAGCTGTAAAAGGCCTCTTCTGACAGCCAGTGAAAAATAACATTTGTGCCCATAAAAAAAAAAAAAATCAACTTGTGTTGTATTTCATATTGAAAGGCCAATAGGAGTCCCCAGCCAAATGGTTTTATCACTGGACTATCTTGATTTATACTCCTTTTGAAGTTTTCAAAATGAAACTCTCAGTCTTTTACTAACTAAAAATAAACTGCCTTCACCTTATCTGGGTAGGAAGTATTTGACATGGGCAGAGTTTAAGCATTCAGCAGTTACGAAAAGAACAATCTAGGGATTTCTCCTTAAATCCTTAGAGATAATGCAGTAGAAATAAGGGACTGAACTCTTTGCTCCTATAACATAAAGTTGAAAATGTTTACTCACATGAATAGTCCCACAGAAGGTGATTTGTGGGATGGGTTCATGGGCTTAACCCACAAGAGATGATGTCACTGGGCAAATGCACTCTCTCTCAAAATACTTTAAACTTATTTGTTAAAAGAGTGAAGCAGTGATGGGCAAATGTTTCTAGTTTATCAGAGAATTTCATCTTTAGATTTAAGTTGCATTTTATCATGTAAGCTTCAAGAAAGATTCATAACAGTTTGTCTTTGTTGTAAAGTCAATTCAACCTCGTACTTGGGTATTGGTCCTAACTTAGTTTGTGTTTGTACACAAAGCACTCTGGCCAATAGAGAATGGGGCTTTACCCCTAAACTGCCTAATCCCTTTGGACAAATGCTTGAGTCTCGGTTACAGTCTGAGTGGTAACTTGCCTACTTTTTACTGCGCATAGAAGCTAAATTACTTAAGTACCGCTAGCCTTTAAGTTATTTTACACAATTTCCTCTCCCCTTACATGCTCAGAAGGACAGAAGAAATCTCCCCAAAGAACAGGTGAGCTTACTCCAGGATTAAGAAGCATGGCATAGGACTCCAGTAATGGCTTATAAAGACGGGGTAACAGTAACCGAGTGATGCAGCCACCTGTACCCATGGTAGATCAAACTGGTTGCTGATTTCTTGGACTCCATCTGCAATTAAGGCACACCCTGAAGAATAGTAGATCACAGCTACATAGTGCACATTTACAAGGAAATAAGAGAGAGAGGACATCCAAGAAGATAGATTTGCTTTCTGTATGGAGTGCCCTGAAGGGTTATCTCAGACCAGGAATGGGTTCAGCGCCAAGACATCTTCACAAGGAATGGTTAGGCTCTCTCAAATCAAGGCGGTGCCAGACAGGCACTTCCACTGACAGGGACTCTACAATAGAGATATTGTAGGTCCCTCAAGTAGGGCATTCTCAAGCTACCTGGGACTTCATAGGGCAAAGCCAGCTCATGGTGATATTTTATGATCAGTCCCTAACACCTGCCCCACATACTTTTACTTTTTTTATCATTCACCTTTATTTTTTTTTAATCTCTTCTGCTTAATTCTTGTGATAAACACAATGGAAAAAAATTGCGGTAAGTAGGACTTTAATTTTGCAAGGGGCTTCTTGTTGGTATGGCTGCATTATTAGCTTGATAGCTTTGTTGTAATGAAGCCATCCTTATGGGGTGCATGACCTTCAAAATTTGCCAACCAGGTGACATAATAATTTGAAGTAAAGAATGTGTTCAGTGAATGTATTCAGTTCCCCTTTCTGTCCTGTTTACAAATTGTTCACCAGTGTTTTAATATTTTCTCTGCTTTAGCCTTTATCACATAATATTGCTAGAGCATCATATCTAACCCAGGAAGACATCAAAAGTGAGTGGATGGATGTAGGCATATCCTCTAAAGCCAAGGCCAGGTGTCTAAGGCCAGCAATCCTCTTGTTCTCTTATGTTTCACCGTCGGCATCACAGTCACAGAAACGGATAAGAATTCCTGGCTGTTCTCAAAAGATTACAAAAATAAATTAGGTGAGTTCAAGCTTAAAGGCCCAATATTTAGGGACCTATATGTATAAGCTAGACTTACTTTAATTGGAGTAATAGCACTGCCCTGAGCTGTGCATAATGCATAACGCACTGAAACACTGTGAAAGCTGCTGCACAGATGTCTGTGTCTCTGTAAGCTCAACTTGCTACAACTTATGTGCCAGACTAAGATTTCTCTTATGCAAAGCCTGCTGATCATGCAAAATTGTCCACTTAGTGAAAACTTTTGAACTCATTTTACACTTGTACTTAAATCAGAATTTGCAATAAAGTCTACAGAGATGAAAAGGCAGGGCACTGACTTCCTGCAAAACTTAGGACCAGAACTTCAAAAGACTTCAGTTCTTATTTAGGTAGGAAAATACATTGCCAGATTTTCAAAAGTTTTGTACATGTCGAGTACTGAGCCCTTTCAAAAATCTGGCTCCAATTGTGAATACTGGTCCTGAAAAAATTTAACCTTGGGTTCATTTGAAAGTCTGGCCCCTGTCAAAGTCTGAGAAATATCCTCAATGCAACACTTTTTTCCCCCCAAGAGAACAATGTCAAGCCTAGGATTTATGTGGAGTGGTTAGGGATTCAACACTTACCTACTGCTACTGCATATTCATTTTTGCAATATATAAAGAAAACCCAGTTGTTCAAGATGGAGCTCAAGATGAGGTACTTTCAGCAGTCTAGTTACAACAGGAAGAAATTATTTGGAGATACAAATAAATACTACCCAATCAATATTCAATACAGACCAGTATGCATGGCTTAGACACCCTGCTTTAAATAGCCTTATCGAAATATCAGGTTGTCATAACATTTTAGGGTTTTGCCCACGGAAGTCACAGGCTGGTGTATAGTACAATAGTACACATATAGTATACAGTATATGTGCTTCTACTGGCAATAATTCTGGTATTGATACAGTTATGCTGACAAAAAAACTTCCACTTTAGCCAGTATAACTTTATACTTTAGCCAGTATTTCATTCATGGAACTGGTGTAAAATATGCTAGCAAAAGCTTTTTTTTTGGAGATGTAGCCATACCCATCCATTTTTTTTCTAAAGAAGGCCCAATGCATGCACTTTTAGTTCCTTAGACCTGTATTTCACTGGAGGATATCATTACAGCACATGGTTAGACAGATTAGTTATTGAAATATATACTCTTTAATTCAAATTCTTCTGCTGCAAAAACATTATGTTTAAATTATAAGTCAATCTGAGACTTGCCAAGGAAGATATCAGATGGTTTTTCAGAGTTCACCCAAAATATACCTTACCAAAGAAAACAGAATTAGAACATATGCATATGAATATAGACACACATACACATACTAGGATGAATTTCCTCACTACACCAGATTAGTTTCCAACAGGAGTAACATTCCCCAAACCGGCAAAAACAGACGAAAGTGCTCTTCATCAGCAGTGTTGCACATCAGTGTTTAAGAGAGTTCTCATGAAAGATTTTTCTAACTAGAAATGAAATACTGCTTTAGGAAATACTGTTCTAGCTGATTCTACAGTGGAAACCTAGTGTGTCCAACTGGGCTAGGGACAGAATTTACACATAAACTAGTATAAGTAATTGGAAACCAGTGCAAGTCTGTAACATAACAGAAGTTCAGTGCACATAAACCAACTTCAAAATAGCCAAAACCAGTTTAAGATAGACCTGGATGGCTGTAGTATAAGATTTAACTGATTTAGGTTAAGTCAGTTTATTGAACTTCTGTCCCTGATCCCCTAACATGCAGATTCAAGTTAACTCACAGTCCCCCAGCATCCCAAGATGCTTTGCACCTCCCCAACATATCCTCTTCACAGGGTGGGTTAGCCTTGGCCCAAGCTGTCTGCTTCACCTAAGCAGGAAGATGTGTTCTAGCATCCCCCCAGTTCTGTCCTGGGCCACTGTAGGCATGTGGCTGCACTTCCAGAATCAAAAGCTAATGTCTGTTCACTTGCTTATGGGTTCACTCTATGTAGCTTAAATTAATCCGTGAAGATTGAATTGATCAGCCTCAGGCTTTTTGATTGTCTGTGCTTTGTCCCAAGGTCAGAATCCAGCCCTTAATTTTAGCTCTTCTGAGGGAACGTGCATTTCAAGAAAAGTGGCAGTAGATTAAGGTTATATCCAAAGAGCCAAATCTCATGTGTCATTTGAACCCTGAAGCATGACTGTGGGTAAAATCCTAGAGTCCTCACTCAGGCCCAGATAATACTATATTAATCCACAATAGAAAAAAGCAAGGGACTCTTTCCATTCACAAAGAAGGCTCAGCTGTTTCTCTGATTTTACCCCTTATGCAGGTCCCATCAAGGCTGGGAAAGCAAAGGCTTAATGGGGCTGAAGTGAAAAGAAACATGTTAACTTCTCTTCTGGCCTCAGAGCTTTTCTGGACAAGGTAATGAAGTTTGGGATTATGTTTGCGGTACCACTGATCTCACTCCATGGGACCTTGAAGGTGATCCTAGTGGCAGCCTCACTTGGTAATGGACTCTGGCTAGCTGGACCCCTAAGAAGTGGGTGGGTGGAGCAAAGAGGTGGACAATACTGGCAGTTGCAGCCCCACGGCACTGACACGCTCTCTCTGGATGACCCAGCACTTCAGGGGTGTCTCGGTGATGTTCCAGGTTTGTGGATAGGCCTTGAAACTCAGTCTGCAAGGAGACAGATTTCCTTTTTCAGTGTTAGGGTTTACTGATAGAGTCCTGACAATGTTTTCACAGGATTTCCTCCCAGAATGCTGGAGAGCTTATTAAATCAATAGTTTTCACAAACTATATCAGATCTTAGACTAAAAGTCCATGCAATGTTTGTTTCTAGGATATTGGCCCCATATAAACTTGATAATTGGCCCCTGAGACAGTTTAGATTCCATGAAGATCCAAACCATGGACAAGAGTTTGGATGAAGAAGTTGGAAGCCACTCCTAATTTCTCCCTGAAAATTGGATGTGGTTCAAATGTAAAGCGCTGGTGTTGTACCATCTATTACTGGACCTTCGGACGTGCCAGAAAAGATTCAATTTACTTTTACATAGATTAATCCACACGTTAAGAAAATCAATTAATCTTACACGGCTGATCCACCACTGAGAAGAGACATTTAAATATGAAGTGGCTTGGTCATACATACTGCCAAGGGCTAACAGACTGAAAGGGGTACAACACGGAAATGTTGTTAAATGTTCCCAAAGGCTTCTGGGTTTCACTGCAAACAATGTTTCAGAAACTGTCTTGCTCTGAATACAAACTAAATTTTAAAACATAAGGAAACTATTGTCCCTGCATTGTACAGAACACACTATACGTTATACCGTATATGTTTCAATAAGTCAAAGTTAGGATAGCATGGAGTGCAGACTTTAAAATAACAAATCTACACTCATGCAGAGGTTATACCGCAAGGGGGTGTTCATTTCCCTTTGTCCTAGTTGCATATGTTAAAAAACAATCCTATATAGTAAATGATTTCTGCCCCATTGTCTTACATAAATACTCTTTTGTTATTCTTCAGTGAAAAGCTGTATTTAAAGAAAGCTCTGTATGAATTCCAGTAAAGAAACTAGTATAAGAAAACTGGATTTGTAACATGAATTAGAACAGCTCTACTGTTCCATTGGCTGGCTCTGGAAAGCCAAGAAAGTCAGATAATATTTTACTTGGAGCTGAAGTGAACTGTTGTGAACTCTGACAAGCCAGCATTTCAAAGCTTTGTGAATGCAGTGCCACTAGCATGAGTATATTCATCTACGCCGGGGAGTCTGATTCTGACCCCATTTACTTCAGCTTTACACTACTCTTACTGCTGACTTCAGCAGACCTACTCCTGATTTACAACAGAATTAAGTCATTTGGGGCCTATTTCCCTCTGGGGGATTTAGATGAGAGAAAAGTAAGGCTCTGTGCATTGGTTTCACTCACAGCAGTCTGCATCTTTTTAAATAAAATAAGTAAAGCACTGCATGGATTCAGACATCTTCACATGTGGCCCATTCAGGGAACCTCTAAAAAGAAAGCTGTCACATCCAGCGACCTTGCTGCTGTGTCAAGATCTGACATTGCCTGGGTGAGGGGTTACTGCCCAATAGTCCACTGTTCACATTGCTTTGAATTTTAGAAATGTGTCAATATAGCAGGAATAAGGCAAATTTTAAGGTGAAATACTTCATTTTAATCACATCACTATTTTAAAGGTTTTAAACAAAAATACATATTATATGACTTCTACAATCTTCTATCATGGCCACCGAGACTGACTATTAATAGTGGGTATTTAACAGTATTATTATTATTTATTTGCATTCTTCAGTCATCCGCAAATGTTCCAGAGGCAAGATCAGGGCAGTGTTTTGTTCTGTATCTCATAATCACGTAGGATGACCATTTTGGGCACGTTCAAACGAGTGCGCATGTGCAGTATGCAGCACAGCACACCACATGCACCGCACATGCAGGCATTCCCTGTGCTGCACCAGAGATCTTGGTGTCACAAAACCCTGTGCCTAACAAGCAGGGTAGTGAACATGGCAGCAGCATACACCACTCAAAACTGGAGCCTGGCTGGCTGGAGCCATACTCCAGCTGCTGGCCAGGCTCCCTGCTGCAGGATTGCTGTGGCGGCAGCCCCCAGAGGCCCCCAGAACCCAGGTAAGACTGCTGGGACCAACCCAGGTGCTGACCCAGACTCCCCTACCCCACCTGGGGCAAAATGCCATGAGCCAGAGCACGCCCGCACAGGGGTTCCCCAGGGATAAGTAGTAGTGGCATATAGTGTGCCCCTGCTGCCTGTCTCTGAGGAAATGCACATTCCCACTTGTGGGGACGTGCCCTCTGTGTTCATAAATCAATGAAATAGTGTAGTATCTGTATGAGCACAAAAATCAGAATGCCAGAGGATCCATAGACAAGTGAAATTATATATCAAGGAATCCCAGAAGGTTTATTATTTGGAACTATACTAAGTTTTAATCTGTCCTATATATACTCTGCTTCAGACACAGAAAGGAGCTAAAATCTTGTGAAATTCCTTGATAATACACAATTGAATTAATAGTACATACAGTGGAGCCCCCAAAAGGAATTCAATGGGCTTTAGCTCTGCTGTGTAATTTAGCTGACACATGGCACGTGAAACTTAATATGAAGTAATGCAGATTGGTTACAGAAATACATTTGAGAAGTATAAAATGAAAGGGGAGAGAAGCAGGAAAGCTTAACAACACTGGAGATCCAATAAAACAATCATACATACTGGAATAGTGCCAGTATAGTATAAATGTATATATAGCCATGTATCAGAAACAGCAAAAATCCTATCATCTCTCCATAACGGAGAAAGTTGACTCTTAACCCACAACTATGATGCATCAAAAGGTATATTTAACTCGTTTTTTAAAATACAAACACAGCCAAGATAAATTGCACAGGTTTTAAGCAATGTTATTGCTATCAGTACACTAGTGGAGTGACTAGGAATGCAGGTATACGTGAAAATAAAATTCAGTAGGAAAAAAGAAAGGTTTATGGACCGTCTGAAATAATATAGCTCTGTATAGATTAAGGGTGAACCAACAAGGCAGGATGAACCAAAGTTATATTATAATATTACCTATAAGAGGCATAATTGTATGCTTTGGGGATGAAATACACTCCCCTGGAGGGGCCAACGAAGAGTCGATGTATCACTGAAATCCTGCTTAAGCTCTATTTTGATGGCCCTTGGTACTGAGATACATTTCACTTTGCAGGGGGTTGGACTACTTGACCTTTGAGGTCCCTTCCAATCTTGTGATTCTATGTATGCATGAAAGCTACACAATTTTACTCACTTCAATCCATGCACACAAGGGATTAAAGAAATATGTGAAATTTTATCTCCCTTCATAGTAAATTGCTGTAACAAGGCGTTTTGTTAAAATACTTCTTTAAAAGTCCCTTGAGTTTAGTTATCACTTCCGAATCCCTTAAAATTCCACCAGATAGTGTGTCTTTAATGGTATTTCATAAATACTGTCATCTGCCTACCTTTTTACTTCACTTTCTCAAATAAAACCCTTTTTCATTTCTTATTCTCCCATTATCTTTAAACATTCAGAAACACTGATTTTAATTCATAACTTTTGCCAGAAACTGCCAAGAATCGTACATTTATACATGCAGGGTGAGATAAGTGCTTTACTATCTTACTGTGCAATTAGAGCTTTTCAACATGATATTTGCTTACAAGTCCAAAATGTCCTTTGTGACATGTCAGTCTTTTGTATATCTGAAAAACCTCTTGAAACCCAGGTTAGCTGAAGTGTTCAGTTACAGCCTTTTCCTAATCCTGTTTACTCAGTGGCCGTGTCTACACGCAGTTGGCACTGTGCAGTCCCAGCAGCGCCCAGGTCATTTCTGACCCTATGTCACCGTAATGATGAGCTACTGCAGGGTAACTCATTGTTACGGCAACGTAGCAGCAGCATCCCAATTGGTGCCCACTAACACTATGTCGCTGTAGCAATGAGCTACATCACCGCTATGGTGACGTAGCATCTTGCATAGATGTGCCCAGTGATCCTCAACCGGGGCCCTGTGGCATCCTGGGGTGCCCTGAGATCCTTTATGGGTGATGCGGGGTACCAAGCAATGTTAGCTCTGTTAGGTGTACAGTGGCGTACCAACGGGGGAGGGGAGATGGTAGAGGGCCACGGCCCCTGGGTACTGGCCTGGGGAGGGGCTCAGCGGCCGGAGAAGCCGGGGTGTCTTCCACGTTTTGCATGTGCCCTGCCCACCCGCCCGGTGGGTTGTGGGCTTCTTGTGCCATTCTGGCCAGAAATTCCAACCGCCGACTCTCCCCCCCATGGCCAGTGTGCCACACTGCTAATTCTCCCAGGGTGGGAGGCAGGCTGATTTGCTTTGGGACCCGCACCCTGCTCAGATCGTCCCGGTGGGGGAATGGCACAAATACAGGCATTGGCCCCTGGGCACTGGAGACCCACGGGATGCCACTGTAGGTGTGTAAACATGATTTACAACATTGAATTCCTTTTGGAGGCTCCACTGTATGTACTATTAATTCAATTGTGTATTACAACATAAACCCAGAGATTTTGAATAGGAATCCATGGTGTTAAAACATTCTGCCCTGCTGTGAGCTGAGTTCTTTACAATAGGGGGATTGCTTTATTATTTTCCGTATTCAAAAAATGAGTGAAGGCAAATAGCTGGCATTTTCCGAGGAGTGTCTTGAGTCTAAAATATGTTACTGGAATACTAACCTTGTCACTCCCACATTTTAAGCCTTTCCCACTTTATATTAATTAATCTCAGACCACATGACATGTGTTAACACAGCGTAAAATCATCAAAGTGTTAATCATGAATGCAGGAGCAATGTAACGAGAAAAATGCTGACCATTCCAGAAAAAAAAACAACATCCCCAGAACCTAGGCTTGGCACCTCTAAAAGCTTTAATAAATCTAAAGAAAGAAAATAAATACAGGCCAAAATAGGCTGAATTGTTACAAATCATATAACTAAGTTATTCAAAGGTGTCTTAAGCATGATTTAAAACAAGAGGAATATCCAGCTTGAGGTCAGATTGAAGTTATTAGAACTAGGAACAGACTCAGAAAATGGAAAGACTTTTATGGGTGACAGACTCCTGTCCTCCATAATTCACTGCAGCTTGGGTAAATGATTCCTTCAGATCTGCTGTTGACAGCTTAATATCCCCTATGATAATGTTGTCAGTTGATAACATGGAGCCAGCCTATAAGCTTTGATCTGAATGGAAAGTTTGTATTGACTGTAACACTTGGAGAAAGGTTCCATTTGGAGGGGAAAAAAACCCCTACCAAGCTGAAACACTAGCTGAAGAGCGTTTCAGCATGGTCAAAATAGAAGCCTAAAAACAGTCCAAATTGCTTCCACTGAGTAAGGCCAGATTCGTAACTACAGCTTTCTCCTTCAGAAAAAAAAATATTACTGATGTGGCTAGGAGCACACAAGAACAGCTCGAAAGGACCCTGAACTCTGCTTTTAAAATGCATACTCTTGTTAAAGACATTCTCTCATATTTCAGAGACATGAGTGTACGGCTCTTACAAACCATGCTTTAAACGTCTCTCAGTATTTCTCTTTAACTAACCACAATACCAATGAAATTCCTCCAGGTTTCTATGTGCATACAGTTAAATGTGCTTTCAATTATTTTCTTGGCATAGTCAAAGAAGGGTTTTGATAGTCTAAGGCCTTTATGTCAGGATAGTATAAACGTGTCTTTTAGAATGATATTGATACTGCTCCGTTACCGAATGTCTAACCGAGTAATTGCAACAGTAAAAGGCCAGATTGCCCCTGTGGGCGTTTTGGGGGAGGGGAGGGCCCAAGAACTATTTCACTCCATATACAAAGGTTAGGTACAATTGTTTCCTTTATGGGTGTACATCACCCCAAAAGGGACAGGGCAAGGTGAAAAGATGCAGGGCTATGACCACCTTTCTCACCAGCTCTGTAGGGAGATGGTGGAGTACAGACAGGGGAACTGTTTGCAACATTATAAAAGCTACGTTTTGTGCAGACCCCTCCATATTCTGGAGATGCACTAGGATGAAGTTTTGTGCTGCACCTAAAGCCAGCACCTCTCAAGGCCTGGGGTTTTCCTACCATGCATCATGTTTAAAGGGTAACATCCACTCTAGCAGCATGCACTCACCTTGTACAATATTCAAGCCCGTCTAAATACATTGTTTATTTTACCTTGCAGTGTTGTATTGAAGGAAGAAGTGGCAGCATTTGACCTGATGAACTGAGTGGTATTACATGATTAAAAAAAAAGAAAAAAAGGCTGAAGACAGGCTGCAAAGAAAATAATCTAACTCTTTGGAATTGTTATGCTTTAGATACCAAGAAAGACCTTGAATGTTGCTTTCAGGTATTGCATTTACAAAAAATTGCTTTCCTGTCTCACATTTACAAAATGCAGAATTATCATCTCCCACAGGTAACTGGAGATATGCTGCAGTGTGTGTAACTGGAGCATTATTGATGTGAAGCTGATAAAGTGACGGACCCCCACACAACGCACGTGTGCGTGCCTGCATGCAAGTGCCCCATCAACCTCTATGTGCACTGTCAAACAACTGAGCATTCATTTGCAAAATTAAGGTTAATATTTCATTTAGAATAAGAGTTTGGGAGCCATCAAGGTCATGGGGATAAGGCACAGCTAAAGCCTTAGAGCTACAATAGTTGAAGAGTTTCCTGGTATTTCTTCCAACTGTGGGTGACTTGTAAGTGCATGTAACATACCAGCGGAGAGAGCAGTGCAGTCAAGCCCAGCAAAATGAGATGCTAAGATGCGATTCCCTTTTATGAATCACATTTTCTTGCTTCTTACAAAGCACAATAATATATTTACAATAGACAAACCTGAACTTCAGAAGGGAACAGCAAGGCTGTAGTCATTCCAGTTATCAAGATCAGTCTTTGGCAGCCTAACAGAAGTGACATGCAATGCAAGAGAAGCCCTATCTTGCAGCTGTTTCTCATTAGACAGTACATTCCTAATTTTAACCCTAATACACAAAGCTGGTGTTCCATATTGCAAATTTAGAGTTGAAAGGAAACATTTGCAAAGAAATGTGGTTTCATTCAGCTCAGCCCTTTGCTAAAGCAAAGCACCAAAGTCTTCCAAATATGTGGGATGAAATCCTGGCCCCTCTGGAGTCAGTGGGAATTTTACCACTGAATTCAGTGAGACCAGGACTTCTGTTCCAGGTCCCCATGTATGATAGACATGAAAGGGGTAAAGAACCAAAAGGGCAGGATCACAATCAAGGGTTTACAACACAGGTAGTAACAGCGAACATTTCCCTAATAACATGTCCAAACGCTACAAAAATCATATTTTTTATTTGTGAGGCCAGTTGTGTCTTCATGCCTCGCTAGTCCTCTAGCTCATTGCTGAGATTGTCAATGAAATTTCCAGTTTGTGTCAAAAGCAATGACAGCCTTTATGATGCAGACTCATCAATTAGAAAAGGGAGCGAGACCAAATATTTATTTCACTTGAGTCTAGCCAACAAGAACTACCACAGTATGTCAGATTTAACCTGAAGAGATGCATGGAGATGGATGATGGTATCCCATCACCACTCCTCTGATAAATACTAGATAAAGAAAGACCTGCAAAGATATATCTTGCCTAATCCACTTTTCTTTCATGTAGGAATGATAAAAGACCTGTGGAATAAGGGTCTACAAATAAGAGCATCTAAAAAGTGTCTCTTGCACAGTTCTTGCACCCTGCAACCTGTTCTGCATCATATATATCCATTATGTCACTTCCTCCTCTGTAAAGGGCTAGATTTACTGAGTGCCGTCCTCCAATTCATGAGCAAAACACCTATTGATTTCAATAGTAGGAGCTGCCTCCTAAAGGGGAGGGTTGTCTTAATCTATAACCCCAAATAAATTGTGTTGTTGTATGTTTAACACTAATGTTTCATGTGCAACTGTTTAACTGCAAACAGTGTAAATAAGTTGAGCAATTTTTAAACAGATTTTCCCATTAATTCAGCAACCATATTTGTGCGTAAGTAAATCTCTTTAGGTGAAATTCCCCAGTGTGCGAGGAGTCAAAAAAAAGCCTATGCTACATCCAAGTCCTATTCAAGTTCTCAAATTAGAATCCAACTTAAAAGGCTTTAAACCAGCAGTCAAAACACCAATGAATTTTACCTTAGAATCACAGAATCACTGAGTCGGGAGGGACCTAGACAGATCATCGAGTCCGACCCCCCTCCATGGGCAGGAAGGAGCACTGGGGGTGGGAGGGGTCATAAGACCCCAGCCAGGTGCCTGTCCAGTCTCCTCTTGAAGATCTCCAGGGAAGGTGAGAGCAC
>NW_017728951.1:11600003-11601242 GCF_001723895.1 Crocodylus porosus | reverse complement strand
TCAGCCCCTAACCTATAACCATAATGCTGGTTCCTTCTCCCCAGGTGCAGCACTCTGCACTTGTCCTTGTTGAACCACATCCTCTTCAGATCCTCCCACTTCTCTAACCTATCCAGGTCTGCCTGGATGTGGTCCCTGCCTGCCGGTGGATTCACTTTACCCCACAGCTTGGTGTCATCAGCAAACTTGAATAGGGTGCTCTCCACACCCTCATCCAGGTCCAATGTTACCCCGAGACTTCTTCTTGCTACCTATATACTTGAAAAAGGACTTTTGGTTATCATTAATCCCAGAAGCTAATCTAAGCTCTAGTGCTGCTTTAGCCTTCCTTAACAAATCCCTACAAGCTCAGGTCAGGGAGGTGTACTCCTCCTTTGTCCCTGCCCCCTGCTTCCACAGCCAATACACTTTTTTTCTTTGCCCTCAGGCCAGCCTGGATAGCCACGCTCAGCCATGTAGGTTTCTTGGACCCTATGCCTGCCAGAGGTATTGCATCCTGCTGCGCCCCAAGGATAGCCTCCTTGAGGAAGGACCACTTTTTTTGGACTCCCATACTAGCTACTCCCTGGGCTCTGAGTGCCTCCCTGACTACTGCCCTGAGCACATCAGAGTTGGCTTTCCTAAAGTCCAGCATTTGCGCTCTGCTAGTTACCCACCCCACCTCTCTCTGAATAGCAAACTGGATCATTTCATGATCACTGTCCCCTAGGCTCCCTTGTACTAGCACCTCTCGCACCAGGTCATCCCCAGAGGCTAACACCAGATCCAGTACGGTGTTTTCTCTAGTGGGGATGTGTACCTCCTGCACAAGATATAGGTCCTGTACGCATGTCAGGAACCTTCGTGAGTGGCTAGACCTGTTGATGTTAGGGTAGCTCATATCACCCATGATCACAAAATCCTTTGCACACACGGCCTCCCCAAGCTGCCTGGAAAATTCCAGGTCCATCTCTTCCTCCTGATGTGGTGGCCTGTAGTAAACCCCTACCACCAGATCCCTCTCCCCCAACCCTCCTTGAAGTTTGACCCACATGGTCTCAGTTAAGCCTTCCTCTGGTCCCATTTGGAAGGTAGAACTGGTATACTGTTCCCTAACATAGAACACAACCCCCACACCTTTTTTCCCCTTCCTATCTCTTCTAAACAACCTATAGCCCTCTATGTCTACTGCCCAGTCAAAAGTTTCATCCCACCATGTCTCCACTAAGCCAACCAGGTCAATTTTACTACTTGCAAGCA
>NW_017728951.1:11544906-11599903 GCF_001723895.1 Crocodylus porosus | reverse complement strand
GGGGTGACAGTTGATGCAGCTACGTGCCGCCTGCAATGCCACCTGGCCCTGGAGGTGACCGTCCTCCATTTGCCTCCTGCAGACTCCTGGGTGGTGACAGCCTGAGGGAGAAGGGCCCTGCAGAGAGACGGGCCCTTTCAGCATCGCCTTTCTTTGCCTGGTAAACGTGCATCAGTAATGAAAAACAAAGGACAAACCATTAGAAACAGGCAAGAAATGAGGTTTCCTGTCCCATGGAAAGCATAGTTTTCAAACAATTTTCCTGTCATAAACTGGGACAAAAGTCAAATTCTTAATTTTTTTTCTATGAAGCAATCATCCAAAAATATTCAGATACGGTCAACTGAAAGTACTGAAGGAATTCATGTAGCTTTCACTTCTTTAATTTTTGGTCTTTTTCTTTTTGGTATAAACTAGCAAAAATGTCAAAAGAAAAAGACGTTTCAAACACAAAAGAACACAAGAACTGCCAATTTACTGAATTGGACCATAATCCTGTGACACACAATGGCAGAGTGTGGATGCTGAAAGGGACAGTGAACAGGGCATGACGGGTTTTTTCAGCTGAGACAGGGTGCACCTCCATGGGTGCCTGGTGGCTGGACAGCACCTATCTGCCTTCCCCAATCCCTAATCTGGCTCCTCTCTCCTTCCTGCCATACCTTGGTGTTGTAGTTACTATGTTGTTTAAGAGGCTGCCTCTAGATAACCAGTCTAGCTGAGGATGCCTCACTTCCCCTCCCCTCTTCCTTTCCTGGCTACTGGCCTGACTGGGGAGCACGAGGTTGTGCCCTTCTCTTGTTCACTCTCTCCCTCTGTCCTTGGCTGGGGCTTCAACTCTATTGGGTTCAGGTCCACCAGACTTCAGTCAGGGCCTCCAGCCTATCTAAGATTTGATCCTCTCCCAAGCCTCCAACTGCTGGATGCTGCTGCCTACCTCCATCTCCGAAACCACCATGGAAATAGGAAGGAGTAAACATGGGGAAAAACACACAAGAGAGAAATCTGTGGGAGGCTGAGCACTCTGCTCTATGGCCTCCATACCTCCCCTCACAGCCGCCCTTTTCTACTGGGTGTTACTAATACCTGAGCAGATGTGGAAAGAAAGGAAAACAGACCCTTGCTGGATTCACACAAACTGCCCTGGGCCCTCTGTGTGCGCATGATGCAGAAAAACCTTAGGTCTGAATGTTCTTCATGAAGAGAGTACAACAAAGTGTATATAAGTCTCATTTCAGCTGTACACAAGGGGCGCGTCTACGCGACACTACGTCACCATAGTAATGCGCTATGGTGACATAGCATCCATGAGTGTCTACATATGACCAGCGGCTACTTTGCCATAGCAGCGCACTTCCCTATTATGGTGCACCACTACGGCGAAGTATCTGCTAAAAATAACCATGCGCCGTACATACAGCGCAGTACAGGTGGTTACTGTAATGGCACAGTAACAATGTCGCCATAGAGCAACGTGTAGATATGCCCAAGTGGCACATAGGCCTTGTACTGGCTCCTTATATAGGACTAAATTAATCCTCTAATATTTAGCTTTGTCTCTATTTGGTAATTCTTCTTATATTTGAAAGAAAAAATATGACAGACAAAAAAAATGGAAAACTGTGATAACAGTTGTTTGCTTCACATGCAAGTATATATCATATATACATTTTTAAGTACGTCCTTAAAATCAATGCTACTTTAATAGCATTGATTGCACACTTTGATAGATGATGATGTTAAAATAGAAAGTATACTCATACACCTCAGTATTCTCTTAAATGACTCTAAAATCCCCCCCCAAAATTATATTTTCATATATATGTTTGGTGTTGTGAATATGCATATGTTAAATACTAAATGTGTCTTTAAATATTATTATAGACTCACACTATTCATTGATGAAACTTTTAATAACCCAGGTTACATTTTGCTCATTTCTATTGTTTTAATTAGCACTGTCTTTTATACAGTGCTATGCTGACAAAAATACAATTATTATGCTGAAGTGCTAAGCCACTGAAACTTCTGTAATATTTTAGATGGAAATACATCTTGTATGTGTTTTGAGAAATGGCTTCCAAGGTATGGGAAATATTCAACAGTCTCCAGAGTCTCGCCATGAATCAAAATTACTGGAGCTGGAGGCTGCTCATTAAGAGCTTGTTGATGGAGGACCTTAGTCTTCTAAAGCTAAGCGTCAGTCCCATTTTCTTGTATGCCTCAGTAAAGACATCAATGATTGCCTGGAGGTCTGCTTCTGAGTGAGCACAAGACTACAGCATCATCGCATACCATAACATATTCTCATACCAACAAACGCCGCCTCCCCCGCATTAAATGCATTAGCTATCATTAAACTGCTGCCAAAGCTCTATGTGCCCAGCCATGGAAACCCGCTATAAAGCTGACTGAATGCATCTTATGTTCAGCATGCCCACATAACACATGGCCCATATTGGGCAAACACACTAATGGGAACGCTGTGTGTGTGTCTTAAACAGAATGGGCACATAGTCCCAAAGGAGGGAATGAGCACCAGGTTGGAGAGTACTGTAATACCACATTGGCACTTGGAGAGGCCAGAGCGAGCTCCGACACCCTCTCCTGGTGCCAAAAATACTGATGGGAACCTGTATTCATTCATTTATTTATGATTTGGGCCCTTAAAAAGAACAGGCAGGTGTTCCATCTGCAGGTAACTAGCACCGGGCCTGGAGGTACTGCAATACCAGACCAGCACTGGGAGGACCAAAGCCAGCCCTGAAACTGCTGATGCCAAAAATGCCACATTTGATATTAGCCAAAATATACTGATATACAAGATATTGATGGTAACTGTATTTTTTTTTTTACAAATATTAAAAAATATACCTACCACCCTATCTTTGCAAAGCTAGGCATACTGAGCACCCTTGTTTTACCAAGGCTTTGTATCACAGAAACAACTACATATCAAAAACATACTCCTGCATATATTAAACCTTTAAACAACATATATCAACCTGCCATAAAAATGAACCCTTATAGAAATCTTTTCCTTCATACAGCCCCCCCCATGAAAAACTGTTACTGCAGTAACCACCTGAGACTCCCTATCCCTCCCATCAGTCCTCTCTGTTGGTTTAGTGAAACAAGTGTGTCCAGTCCTTTTTCATCCACTGCTTCTCCACCTCTTCCTCTCTGATCTCTTCTTGGCCCTGATTGACCTAGTATTTCAGTTCATGCAGTCCCAGTTTCAGGCACTCTCTTTCTGTGAAAACCAGCCCCTTAAACACCCATGTCCCACCATTTCTCCAAGTCCCACCTGTGTTGCACTTTGCTCATTGGCAAGATATTTCTTACAACCATCCATGGGAGGTCAGCATGTTCACCTTCTAGTTGTTTACTTGCTGCTGCTCCCCACACCTTCTTCACTCGTCCTTCTGTGATGTTTCCCACTGGTGCCATCCTGTCTCTATCCCTTCCCATTTTCATCAGCTTCTTATGATCCTTCAGGACCTCCAGCCCTACCTTCTCTATTTTATACCTTGGTATGGATCCTTCCATCCTGATGTAATGAATCAGTGGTTGCCATGCCCATGGACTCTTCAAAGATTTCTGATGTGCTCCCTATTTCTGCAGATTTGCAGCTGCCTGAAATCAGGTGATATGCTCTGCTTTCCCCTCTCCCTTCGTCACTGCTTTGCATATTGCACTTACATATTTCACGCAGACAAACAATTCCAAGTCCAGCAGCCCCTATTTCTCTTATTTTGTACAGTTCAGCTCTAGCCGACCTCTGTCCTGGCACTCCTGAAGAACAGATATATTTCAGTCTGTACTTTTGCTATCTGCCACCATGCCACAGGGACTACAATTCCCATACACAGAATAACCAGCAGTATATAGACTAAGCACAACCTTAAATGCCGCCACTTTTCTGGCAAAGGACAGTGTCCTTCCAGACTATAACCAAAGTATTTGCCATGACCTCTCTGTCACCTTTTCCGATGCTGTATTACCTTTCCCTTCAGAAGCCATCCCTAGCACTCCGATTTCTCTCTCTCCTATTTGAAGGCCCAACTTCTCCAAGTGCTTCCAGTCCCCCACTCCCATTATCATGCTTTTGAGCTATTTAGTTTAGCCCCCATTGCTTCTCCATATGCTTAGCATGCTTTAGCACCCTTTCCATTAAAAGTCTAACTCTAACTACTACATTTATATCATTTATGTATAGTACATATTTTACCTCTCCCGCACCCGTTATCTTTACTTTGCTTCTTGTCTTTTCTTATTCTTTGTTCTAACAGTGTCATGCTGTGCACAAATAGTAATGGCAAGAGGGGGTACCCTTGTCACACCCCTGTATGGATTTTAAAGGCCCTGCTTATGTGCCCATTAATTTGGACTTCACTCTCTGCTTCTCTATACAAAAACTTTATCCAACATACACATTTCTCTGGGAACCCCATTTTTCCTACCACCTCAAATATAGGATCATGGTCCACTCTGCCATATGGTTTTTCTAAATCTAGGTTTGCTATAACTGTGCTTATTTTCCTCTCTTGGATGTGGGAGAGTGTATGTCTGATCACTAGGGCTGTAGCACAGGGGATGGGAAGTCAGCCCAGCTGGACTGACTTCCCATCCCCAGCCTACGGTCAAAACGTTTCAACTTTCAAAACGTTTTGACCAACCTCATTTTGTTTCAAGGCTATTTTGATGGCCTTTGTTTCATTCCAATTTTGCTGTTTCGACCTCGAAATTGGTCAAAACAGTGTCGGAATGAAATTGTGAGCAAAATTTCACACAGCCCTACTGATCACTCTGGTTGCTTCGGAGATCTGTCTACCTGGTACTGAAGGTTTTTCCTTATCCTCAAAGTCAGCATCTTAGCCATTAACTTATAATCCATACTCAGGAGTGTAATTGGTCTTCAGTTCTTCTGGATTTCCTTCTCCCCTTTCTTAAAGAGTAAGATTACAGTGCCTCTTGCAAAATCTTTCCTTGCCTCTCCTGTTTGCACTGTTTCCTCAAACACTTCCACTATATCCATCCCTTCCCATGCCCTAAACCGTCTCGCAAAAGTCCACAGGCAGTCCATCTGCTCCTGGTGATTTCCCTCTTTTACATAGTTTTTAAACACTCCTCCACTTCCTTTAAGCTTATCTTATCTTCCATCTTGTTTGCTTCCTCCTCCTCTACTTTCTTTTCAGTCTCTTCCAAGAAAACCTTCCTCTTCTACCCATCTTCCTTCTTCTGGTGCAGCTCTTCATAAAATCTTCTCATTGCCTCCAACACCTTTTCCTGCTTTTTTACCTGGGCACTACATTCTTCCCTCACTGCTTTCAGCCCACCTTCACTCTGGCAGAAAAATATCTGGACCACTTCATTTTCTCCAGCCTAAGGTTCTTGTGCTAAAAATATTTTCTCTCTTGTCTTTCTTTTAAACCAGGTTCCTACCTCTTGCCTTGTTTCTTCTAGCTCTTCTCGCACCTGTCTTCCATCTGAAGCTTCCTTGAGTGGATCCCGCATCTTTCTATATAGCTGTCGTAGCTCTTTTGTTCTTTTCTCCATGCATCTTTGGCCTTCCTTCCTGAAGAATTCTCCCATCCTCTTCTTCACTATCATCCATCATTCTCTGCTATTCCCAAAATATTTCTTCAGTGTTCACCACCCCTCCTACTGTCTCCTGTGCACTTGACATCTCTTCATCTTGTACCTGCTGCACATTTAACTTCTACAGCGCCTTCCTTCTCGTGGGACTCTTATGAAAACTCATTTCCATCTTCAGCATCCAGTGATCACTAAAAGCCACAGGTATGGTTTCTTTCTTCCTTATCCCAATTTCCTTTGCTACAAACACAAAGTCACCTCTTGATTGTTTCTTCCCATCTCCACCTTCTCTTAAAGTGTTTATACCCCTCTGCCCTGGTATACCAACATTCCTGTAGGCAGATTATAGCTGTCCTTACTTGGTTCAATGCTGGTTTAATCTGTTCCCATCTTTTCCATGTTAAGATGCTTCTGATATTAAGTGAAACAATTGTCAATGCCATTTATGCTTGTTTTAAAATAAATGCACCTCGCCCTTTCAGGTTTATTCATGCTTGCTTTGAGTTGAGTGCACCTGTCCCTTTAAGGTTTGTTTGTGCCACTGCCTGGGGTGGTCGGCTTCTCGCCCGCCCTCACCCGCCTTCCTGTAGCTTATGCAAGCTGCCAGTTGGGTTTCGCTTTTAGGAAGGCTTACATATTCCTGCCTCCCCACCACTTCCTCCACTGTGGTCTCCACTCTGGGTCTCAGCAAACTGCTCTCCAGGTCTTCCTCCAACTTACCTCCCTCATTATTAGGTGTCTTCCTCCTTTCTTCCTCCCTGCATATTCTCTCTTTTTCAGGCCTGTCTTTCTGGTTCTGTTTCTTGCTCCATCTCCATTTCTGTTGTCTGTAGGGTCTCTTCTTTTTTCCCCATCCCCATCTCCATGCCTGAACCGTTCGCTATTTCTGCCTTCCCTTCCATCTCCTAGCTCCTCCTGGCCTGCCTCAATCGTAGAAATTCTGCCCCTCTCCTTCTCTGTTTCACCCTCCAGCAGGGTTTCTTCCACTATTTCCATATCAGTGTCCTCTCCTCTCCTCTGGTCTCCACATCTGGGTTACATGTTCCTCAGGGTGTCTGATTATATTTGCAAAGGCTTTGGGGCACTTACAATACAAATGAGGTCCCGCTCCCTTACAAATAGGGCATTTTAAGGACTCCTGGCACTCTGCTGCTCTATGCCCATCCCTTCACATGTGTAGCACATTGTGAGGTGGCAGTGCGAGGACAAGTGCCTCACCTTTCTACTTTTGCTGCACCATTTTGTTTGCTTGTGGTACATTATTAAACCCTGGTATGCCCCAGTCTGAATCACTGACAGGAGGTACAGCACCCAACTTGGACTCCACTCATCTGCTTCTAATACTGCTTGTGCCCTCCAAGACCCTGTCCAGATACCATATTTATCCCTTACCTTCCCTACTGACAATACCCTTTGGACATACGTTTCCATCCATCATTCTATGTCTTCGGGGTCTAGTAATTCCATATACATTCAAATTATAATCACTCTTTTTCTTGGCTTTTCCCCATGCTATGAACTTTATCCTTCTTAATTCCTCCCTCCCACATTTCTCTGCATATTTCTTCCAGAAGTCCCCATTCCCTTCCTCCATTCCAGTAAGTCACTTCCCAGGGCTTTTGGTTGGAGAAAGCAATGAGGTTGGTGAGACGTTCTGCCTGCACCTCCAAAATCTTAAACAGTACCTTTTCCAGGAAATCATACCTGTTCATCATCAGTCCTGCCTGCCTCCCATCACCAGTTAAAGCTGCCTTTATCCTCAGCCTTCACTCCTCTCTAGCTGCTTCTAGTACATCTTCCATCTTTTCCCACCACACCATTCCAGTGGGCTGGCCTGCTGTCATCCTCCTTTGCTTCTCACCCAATGTACCTTCTCCTGCTGCTCCCACTCTCCTCTGCCCCGGTCTTCCTTCTGGCATCATCACTCTCATCATTGCTGCCTCCACCATTGCTCCTGCGATCACCTTCTTTCTACTTTTCTTCTCCACTCTCATCTACTGTCCATCTGTCTCCAGATGGTTATTTCTACTCTCCAACTCTTTTTCCACTTCAGGCTTACTTGCCACCACTGCCATTGTTTTGACCTTTGGATCTCCCACCTCTATTCCTTACAACCTGGTGCTCTGTTAATCCCTTTCTCTGCCTTTAAGGCATAGATTAAGCTTTCAGTACTGATGGGAGCCCTCCCCCCACTCTTTTTTTTCTTTTAACAAATTGTATTAAAATGCACTTATCACTTCTTCTCCAACTCTTCCTCTTTGATTTCTTCTTTGTCTCAATTGATTAAGTATTTCAATTCATGGGAGCCTACCACAAAGATAGATTAGTGCAGTGCACATTGTGCCCAGTTTCTGTTAGTGCCAACTCTTTTTCAAGCCATGGAAAACCACTGCATCAAGTACATTCCAACTTCCTCTTCATTCCCACGGCCGAGCAGTGCCTTTCTTTCCCATTTCCAATTATTCCTGTTTCTTCATGAGCCTTAAATGTCCAGCAAACAATACCAAACTTCTGTGTAGCTGAGGGGTTCTGCTGCCCTCTCTCTCAAACCATCATATGTGATTAGTGTGGCCCTACCCTCCACTGGGAAGAGATGGATCAAGCAGCCCTGTGTCTCATCTGCATATATTTTTTTGAAGGTCTCAGGACCTTTGACAAGAACACCAGGTTTCAGCTGTGAGTGGGGTGCTAATTAGCACATGAACCGTTCATGGGGGGGCGTATCTGGAGTATACACACATATTGTGCAATGCTGAGCTCTGAGGTCACCCTGGCTTGAAATCCTGTTGTCTCTGCTGGGGTCCAGCCCAATGAACTATATGGTAAATCATGAGCTTTTTGGCCCTGGAGTAATAGTAAGCATAATATGTAGGTACAAAAGTAGTTCTCAAAAATGTGTCTGTGGAGTACCTTTGCTGAAATTTTCAGTCAGGGTTAGGGCCATAGTCAGAGCCACAGTGGTCTCCTGTTCCCCTTGGAAGTTTCTGCCCTCCTCTCCATCCCTTGCACACCCCCTTCCTGCCACACACAGCCATAGGCACCAACTTTTTTTTTTGCTAGTGGGTGCTTGCAGGTGTAAAAAAACCCGCCCAGAATGGCACTTTACTTTTAACTTAGTGCATTCCCAAGCCAAGCCCAGCATATGCCCAGAAGAGGCACCGTGCTACTTCTACCTGGCTCTGCAGCATCTGTAAAGATTGGACACTTTAGTGGGACTTTTTGGGCACTTTTATCTATTACCTGATTGAATCAGTTTTAGCCAGAAGCACCAAAAAGCCCCAGTGAGGCGCTTAATCTTTACAGACACTGAAGAGGCGGGTTGAGGTCATGCACTCCTTCTGGTAAAGTGCATTTTGGGGGTTTTGTAATATCTGCAAGTGGCTCTGTAGGTGCTGAGCACCAGCTAATTTTTTCTGGTGGGTGCTTGAGCCCCAGAGCACCCACTGAATCAGTGCCTATGCATGCAGCTCTCTTCCACATTGTACTTTGGGAGAGAACCGAACCCGAGCAGGGTCTGCCAGTAAGTGGGGGCAGAAAGTCTGCAGAGGGAAGTTGGGGGTCAGAGGGAAAGGGGGTAGTATTTTCCCTGCTGTAGTAGTAAGAGGGGGATGAATTCAGGAAAATGCTCTGATAATCAGATTGTACACCTGGAAAATTATAACAAATTTATAAATCTTCCATATGTAGAATCTAATTACTGGCGGTTCATTTTATATTCAGGGTCATCTTGTACTTGAGTAAATATGGCAGGCAGGCAGCAGTTAGATTAAACAGATAGATAACATTTAATACACAGCTAATAATACTTATGAAGAATTATCGTGCTCACTACAAACAGTCCACATTGCTCCTTGAGAACAAATGGGCAGAAATTCAGGATAGAAGGTTTTTTGCTTTGAAACCAACATTTATAAGCACCTGGCAACCTGCTCTCATATACAGCTCTGCCACCTCCTACAATCACACTTCAAACTTATAAACCAATTTGGCCATACAACCCTTGTAACCACCCTGTGTCAACCTTGCCATGGCTGAAAGGGTTGCTGCTGTCAACATTAGTATTGTTAGAAAACACAGCCACAGAAATTAGGCCCCATGATAAATATGCCATAGGGAAAATCCAGCCTCTCCCAAGGAAGCATGCTTCTCATTTTTAGCAGAGCTATTTGGCATTATTTCTATAACACTTCCAATGTCCCCTAGCTGAGAAGCAACACCAAGCTATGAATCTGCTTAGTGTGCCCAACACACTGGCTCATCAGGACTGCTTTTTGCACCATCATAGTGAGTAGCAGCCCCAAACCCAGGTTATTCTCCTAGGAAATAATCTTCTCAAGAAATCGAAGCAATCCAGATTCAATGTTGATCAAAGATGTGCTCTGCTTTCTGCTCCCTACCCAATCTGCTCTGTACAGCTTGCTCTCTCCCTGATCTGCCACGTGCCACAAACAGAGGCTACCTGTGCCATCTGTGGCATGTATGCTGCAGTTTGGCAATCTTACATGATCTCTCAAAACCTAGTGGTGTGGAAGTGGTCAGACTAGGTTATTGTTATGACTGTTTGGATAAATAGTTGCCTACAAATGTAGGAATGTTTGGAAAAGTAGTTGTAGCCCAGGAGGCCGCTACCAGTCCTATGTTCCTATGGGAAGAGGAAGGATTAAATCACCATCTAGCCTAAAAATGTCTTTCCACCCTCTTTGGATCAGTTTTACGGATTAAGCTGATATAACTGAAGTCAAAGATGGTGGCAGGGGATGTTCATTGATTTTAATGGGAGGTGGATTAGACCCATATGGATCTCCTAAGTGATAAATACCACTTCTTTCAATAAGATGGCAGCCTCCACTGGCGGGTTCAGAAAGACCAAGTATGGGTATAGGTGTATCCATTTTAAATCACAATTCCACTTTATACTCTATGAACTGCTGGGATGACAAAATGGCTGATTTTCCCCCTTACTGTTGTTATGATAATATGCTAAAATAAACCCCAGTTCCACTAATATTATAAAAAAATACATCAGGGAGAGCCTTGGGATTAAAATACTAAATGTAATACTGTTCCAGGTTTTCTGGGAATAGCAGTTTTGTATAGAGAATAGTCTGTATAAATCAGAAAAGGAAAAGTTCAAAGTTAGAAAAAGACTACAAAGCTATTTGCATGATGAAAGCAGCAAATGCAGTGCATACAGTACAGGCTTCCATTACAGAGAGAAGGAGATGATTATAAAAGGGAAACTAAAGCCATCAGATATTAAAAAGAATAAAGAATGACTCCGTGTAGATACTCAGTTAGTGGCGGTTTTTTCTTCTACTCAGAACAGTAGGATTTGAAAGTGCTTTTTTACTGAAAAATATACAAAATGACAACAGCGGAGGCAAGCTTTCAAGTCCATATATAAACACAACTGCTTAGTTTTGAACGTCTTGCTTCTTACAACCTTATATTTTATTTTCAGACGGTGTACCCCCTGCCAAGAAGTTACATATTTTCCCCACTTTAAATAAGCAGTGAGGGTAATGGCATGATGAACAAATTTCATTTCTTCTGTTCAGGTTTTTCCATCTCTAATACAGCCTCCAGCAGGCCAGATGGCACCAGTGCAATTGCTAGTAAGTCAATACATCTGGCTACATTCCTGAAATGACAAATCTGATGGATAGAACTCCAGCTTCTATACAAAGCCTCTTTTCAAAACGCTCTCCCTGGTACTTGTCTGCTTTAAGCAAAACCTAATGTGTGAAAACAAAATAAAATTGAGCTCTTTCACCACCCCTTGCTAACGTTTCATTTTCAGTGTTTTTATTAACACTGCTCTCTCACTGCCCTGCTTCTGCACCTCAACCTGAACCTGATGAGAGCTCGCCTTTTGGCACAGGAGAGACGAGCTCTGTTCTACAGCCTCCGTGCTATGATTGTGTTGGAACTGCTAACAGTTCAAAGCAGGTTATAATAAACGCATGGGGCTTTTCTCATTAAGAGTGGCAAGATCAGCTAGGAAATTGTCCTAAAAAAAAATTAAAAAAAAAAAAAGCACAACCAAAAAATGTAAAAATTAGGCGGCATTGCTGCTTACAGCCACAATCACCTTTCAGCAGGGAAATTATGAGTTTGAAGTCTCATGTGACCTTTTAGCCTCATCAGAGTAGCAATCTGTCAGTAAAGCATTACACTGATACAGTGTGCCATACAAAGGAGGTATGCAGAAGCCTACAGGTTTGCACTGCATAATGGTATTTGTTAGGCACACAAACACACACCCACAAAGTACTCTTAGAATGGCTAATCTGAGTTTCCCAGTAAAGCAATGCATAATGGATATGGACTAAGGGTAACACATGAGGGGTTTCCGGCACCATCTTTTTGACTAGGCTATTTTCTATCATTTTTATAGACTTGAGGAAAGCAATATGGACCAGATAAAATAGAGAAACATACTGAATGTATAAATGTCCCTCCTCCAAAGAAAGTCTGAGTCTGTGTAATGCATAGCCACACTACAAAAACACAGAGCAGGGTGGGGTGCTTCAAGCCTTGCTGTGCCATGTTAATTCATCACCCACAGTGTCAACACATGACAAAGGATACGGGATTACTTCTGCATTCGCCACAGCCAGTGTCAAAATGAATATTAGACAATTTAATGTAGTGAAATCCTAGTTTATTAAACAAGAAGTGACTGCAACTCTTCTCTAACTAAAGAGAACTTGTTGCTTGGGCTGTTCTAATGAAGCCTGTGAGGCTGCTTCAGGTGTAAGGTATTTCTCAGTAATGGGGCACTGAGACATGTGAATGCATAATAAACTAATATGGAGAGAAGAATTAGGGCAGTTAGCAACTAGTGAGGATCTCCATGTGCTGCATCAATCCAAAAGAAATACCTTCTGCATACCTTTACCTCAACAGGCAAGCTGTGCCCATGATTCTCAGCAGCTCTGCAGAGCCCATGAGACATGTAAGCAGAACGAAGATCAGCTCCAAAACTGTAAGACACAAAATTTGAGGTGTATTTGGTTTAGACTCTGGTCTTTAAAACAAACAAATGGTCAGAATCAGCCTCACCCTATTTTACTGTCACATATTTCCTTTTCTTATTTTATCTTTGTAAATGGGCAATAGATTAAAGGCAAAGATTACAAGAGAGACCTAAGGGAATTAGGCGCTCAGGCATTAGGATTTCAGTGCCAAATTCTATCTGGGCCCTTTGAAAATGCCAGTCCTGTATTATGACGACGTCAGTCTTCAGGGTCTATTCAAACTTAGCTACATTCTACCCACAGAGTCCAACATTATCGACATTGGCCATTGGGGTCAGCTGAACTTTTCTTGGATCATTCAAATCTACATTTTAAACACGTAATCCCTATTTAAATTGAATTGTTTGTTTCAAATTCTTCCAGGAATAACCACCTTAATAACCATGATACCTGAAGTGCTAAAATATTTACAGAACATACCAGCAGTGAATGACCAAACCATGCCTGCTTGCCTCACAGAGAGAAAACTTCTAGGGTAACTGCAACCTCTGGGCATCATGGAGCCTTTCCCAGGCAGCCCTGAGCTAACCACAGAGTCTGTTCCAGCTGCCTGGGTGTTTGCTTGTCTCCTCCCTAGGGAAAACCCCGACACTCACCTCCCATGCCTTTGATGTTGAGTTCAGAAGTAGGGTTCCCCTTGGTGAAGGGAGGACATACTGGAAGGCATCGCTGGCAGCTGCTCCAGGGACTCCACCTCCCCTACACCCCTGCCATGCACCAGCCCGTTGGAATGGTCAAACGTTGGTCAGTCCAACCCTTTTTGGGTGCTGCAGTCCTGGCATCCCCAATCTTGTACTCTTGAGCTTGGAGGTCCAGTGCCACAACGACTTGGTCGACTGCCTCTTTCCTTCTTGGCCATGATCCGCAGCTAGTCTGCCGTGGACCTAGCGTCAATTCAATACCCCCACCCCAATGGTGTTTCTCAGGTATAGGGTTGACCCTGAGATGCCAGGAGTCTCTGAAGGGCCCCAGGTGCTCAGCCCCCGATGTTAATCCTCTGGCCTTATCCCCAGCCTACAGGGCCTCAAAAGGAACAAAAAGAACAGTGAACAACTTAAAATTCAGGGAGGGTCTGAGGCCTCATCCCTACTCACATATCCTGCATCAGAAGGCGCTGATTGTCCCTTGGCATAATCCTGGGTTCCAGCTCACTCCCTGGGCCCAGTGTTGCATACTTCTCTGATGGGGACTGGACCCCCGGCTGGATCCTCTCCCAGGCTCTCCTTTTGGGACCAGGAAAGTTCCTGACTGGCCCAAGAGGGGGACTCACAGCCTCCTCTCTGCTATGTTCCCCCTGCCTTTTCCCCACCACTGGATTTTAAAACACCTGGCCGGCACCCCCTGATGTTGTTATCCTCTCACCCTGGTTCATCGCTTCCGAAAAAGGTAAGCTTGCCCCACTCGCGGGACTGTTTTTCTGGGGTTCTGGTGGGCTATCCCCACCACGGCCCCAACCATGGGAAAGAGGTTCCTGCCCCTCTATTTTCATCCCCCGGGACAGTAATCTTTATCGACCATTCCATTTCGAAAATTCTTAAAGGCATACTCAGCGAACTTTATTGCAACTCTGTACATCTACAAGGTTTTTGGCACCATGCATACCTTCTCCAGACTTCTCCTTCTATGACAAGGTCATGGTACCTTCTTAGGTTCTCTGCTTACAGTCCCAAGAAGGATGGCAATGTGGATGAGTAATGCTTCATTCATTTACCCAAGCACAACTATGACATGGTGTTAGTTGTATGGAAGTATCTGGTTTGTGATGGTCATGATAACCCAGAAAATTTTGGCTTATTCCACCATGGTAGACTAGAGTTCTATTAAGAGTTGAAGGCCTTGGTTGATGCTGTTGTTACTACTACAGTATATAGAAATCAAGCTCAACTCAGATGTATCACCACCAGTAGGTGATGGCTAAAAAATGATGTTTAGAGATTTACTTTTAGAATTTGGCTTGTAGGTAACATAGATATTTCATTAGAACAATAGTCCAGGGCAATCATAAGGGTTAATTGGTTTCTAAAAGCCTATTTGTGACAAAGGTTCCTTCAAGGCCCACTGTATCCGAAGCCAGCAGACAAACAGGCTAGGAAACTGAAGACATGCTACACACTGTTCCCTGAAAAACTATAACAAAGATAAGGGATTTTGCAGCATTGGTGCCAGGTCATAGTGCCCAGCTGCAAAGCCCCTTCCAGCTTTGGCAGACAACTTAGGCCAGGCATGCCCAAATTAAGACACTGGTAAATTACCAAATTAAGATGTATGCTTGTGATGGGTTTGTTGGAACAAAACAGTATGTTGACAGAACAGAACATAGACAGTATGATGACCACAGGGAAAACCAATCAATGGTACCTGGAAATTAAGTGTCATCAGAGGAGGAAAAAATATAAAAGGAGGGATTTCAGAGCAACAGAAGGTCCCCAAGGGGGATATCCAGAGGCCACTATGGGCAGAAGATGCACCACCAACCCAGCTCCCCCACCCCATGGGGGGGGGGGGGGGGGAGGAGAAAGAGCTCTACCCTCAACCTCCAAGGCTGTTGACATCTGACATTCATGAAAGAACCACACGGTAAAGTTCACATACTGGCCAAGCACACATTTCCTCTGTGAACCCTGGAACTGGTAGATAAGGGGGGTTATTTTGTTCACTTTGTCTACATTACTCTTATCACTGTGTATCAATAAAATTTGCCTTTATCAAATGAAAGAAGTTGTGGTCAGTTTGAGGGTTTGGGTCCACCCAGAAAGGTATCTGTCTCATAAATCCAGTGCCAACAGTAGGTCCCATCTCAAGGAGCTCACAATCTAAATTCAGAAAAGGTAGTTTGCCAGTGCAAACCCATTTTGAGTGGTAAAAAAGGCCAATGGGTCCCTGATTCTCAGGGGCAAGCCCACCCCCACTCTTCTCAGGGCAGTTCTAAATGACATCATTAATATAGGTTCTTTAATGGTGTTACACTGATTTGTACCAGCTGTGTTTCTGGCCCTAAGTTTCTAATTACCTGTTGCCCACTCAGAGGCCTGCAATAGGGAAAGTAGCCAGGATACCAAAATAAGTTGAAAAGCTTTCCTGAATCTTCCCCCTGTGACTTTTTCAGTGTTTTTGTTTTCCTGCCAGCTAACATGGTAGGTTTTAATAGCTAGGTTAAAAATATTAATTTCACTGAGGAGTAAATCCTTATCCTTAACCTTATCAATAATTTATACGTACACAGTATAAGCATTGAGTTAAATATAGCTTAAAATTCAAGGTGCAAAGCATGCTTCAAATTCCCTAAATATCAGAAAACAGGAACAAAAAAAAAATCAAATACAGTAGCAGCTGAAAAAAGAAACATTAAACCATAATAAGCATAAGCACTGCATTTGTTTCCTTTCTCATATATTCAAAGGATGTAACTATTTCCAGCTTATAAGTGGTGTCTCTCAGTGAATTGTTCACTGCAATAAAGACTGATAAATCCAAGTGTACTTCTTTTCATGTACTTTCTCTGTATTTGATCTAGTGTGTGCTGTGCTTCTCTATTATCCTGTCTTCTATCAGAAAACATCGAAGCTTTCAGCTCATGGAGGCCTATATTATAAAGGCTACTGGGAGCATATTTGCTCTACTCTTGAAATACATAGCGTGGGTCAATACAGAGTCATTTGATCACCAGAGGTTCTGTCTCCCTTCATAATAAGAGTTTTCAGATGTGCATATTAAACCATACTTGATTTTTCTGTGTGCCCAATCCATGATACCACCAGACCCCCCAAATGCCCAGTACAGTGGATTAATATGGCTCAGAATCATTGATTCTTTAACTGATAAGCCTGAAAACTTGTAGCGGAGATAAAAAAAATCAATCATGAGTTCGGTTCAAGCAGGGTTCAGGCATGAGGATAGAGTTAGTGGATAAGAAGAGAGGTACCGCCAAATACAACGGCCTTTGAGATTGAACAGATGAGGCCAGTACAGTAGCAACAAAAAGGTTGGTGCCCAGGACAAAGCACACAGTGGCAGCACTTGCCCCACACACAGATCTGGGGGGTACCCCCCGCATGCTTCCTCAGCAGTGCATGAAGCAGTGGGAGCTGCTCTTCCCTGTCCTCACACCCCCAGAAATGCAAGCAGCAGTGGGAGCTGCCATTCCTTGTCCTCACACCCCCAGAAATGAGCTACTTACAGCTCCATCCCACACCCTGCACTCCACCCCCTGCCCCGGCTGAGCAGCGCCTCTTGGTGCCCCTTCGCTTCGGTGCCTGAGGTGGTCGCCCCACTTGCTCACCCTTGCTACAGCACTGGATGAAGCTGAGACGAGCCTAATTTTTCATGGACTTGCACGACCTGTGTCTATGTTACAGTCTCTCATCTCCCATCCATTAACTAACTCTCTCATCTCAAAATCCTTCACAATCCATGAATCCTTTCTACTCCCAGACCACCTAAAATCTTTTCAGGCTTTCCTTGTGCAGCAATATTATCCTGTTTTTTGTCTTGTCTTCATTAGCCCAAAAAACTCCTTGGGACAAGATAATACATCTATGCATAGTATACAGACATGTACAGACAAATATTTCCTTTGAATCGGCTTATTTATCCCTTTCAAACACTGCATTTCAAATATCCTTTTTTACCTCAAAAGCTCAAGAACGTATAGCATTAAGGCATGAAAAAAGGAATATATTAAAGGAATATATTCTGCAGTAATCAGTCCATTTCATTTTCAAATTTATTTCACGTATTTTGTTTGTCAGAAAATTATATAAGAAGAAGGAAGACATACTGAATTTTAATATTTTTGGCCAACCAAAATCTTTATAATGTGGATATTAGCCATATTCCACTTCCATCTTTGCCGGGGGGGGGTGTTGAAATGAAAACAATTCTTGCATTATTACCATACTTAACTTCCTCATATGAAAAGGCCTCTGCTTTCAAGTATACATCTGCTGATTAGAATAAAGCTTAGACCTGGCACCAAGAGGACCTCACCTGTGGAGAGGTGTTCCCGGCCAAGCTCCTGGTTCTGGGGTGGGAGCATCTGTGGCTCCTGTGCAAAGAGATTGCCATCCTGTGCTGGGCAGTGGAGGCCATGGATGATTAATCGCCAGACCCTGGACACCCTCCTAGGCCTGTCAGTCATGTGCATGCCTCCCACCACCCAGCCCACCACCCAGCCCCTGTCCAGGGCTCTGCAGGGCTCCTAGCCACCTACCATCCCACAGCAGGTCCCCGCACCTCCCTCACAATACCCCACCGCAGGATGGGTAGAAAAGCCTTGGCCCAAGCAGTCTGCTCTAGCCAAGCAGAAAGGTATGCTCTATCACAGCACTTCTCAAACTATCTGATGTGGCGGACCGGAAATTTTTTTTCCAGTGGGTCAGGGACCAGTGCCCGGTTCAGCTGGTGGCAGCAACTGCATGTAACATCACTATACAAATGCGCGACCGGCTGTTTCTCTCTCTTTCCTCACCTCACAAGACGTGATGTCACCTGAAGTGTTGGAATGTACGAACTGTGACATATCAATGTTATACTTCTGAAAATATATTTCTTTCTTTCCTGGCAACTCACTGTGGACCGGTGACTGGTGGCTTGCGGACCGGCACCCATCTGCGGACCACCACTTTAAGAAGCACTGCTCTAGCACACCGTTATGCCCCAACTACTGGCTAGGGCCACTGCAGATATGTGGCTGCATTTGCAGAATCAAAAGTAAATGTCTGTTCACTTGCTAATTGGTTCAATCTATGCAGTTTAAACTAACCTGAAAAGATTGAATTGATTCAGCCTTGGGGTTTTTGACTGTCTATACTTAGGTATAAGGACAAATATTCCAATTACAGTTTTAAAATGGAGAAAAGATTTGTTGAAAAGACATTTCAAATTAAACCACTTGAATATCTATGGAAACTCTTTAAAAATATTAACACGAGCATTTATAGGTGTTTAGGTGTCCAGCAGAGATTTTTTTTTTTTAATCTGGTGCTTCAATGGTAAGGTGGTGGGCACTAAAGAAATTGATATTTTCACAGCTACAAGGTTCTGGTTAATGGGTAATTATAATATCTATAAATAGGTGTGCATATGCTACGTGAGCAGTTATTATTGATTATATATTAAACACTAACCATCAGCATTTTTTCAATACGACAAATAGGATCTGAAGAAGGATTGTCTTGTGGTTAAAGTACTTAAATACATTAGATTGGTTGTAGGTCACCCAGTTTATTTTCCAGTGTTGCCACAGAAATATACGATTGTGTGGGTTTCTTAATCATGCTAGGTACACGTTTATATGCATTTAAAGTGATGCAATACACTCTGGAGCAGTTCAAGCCAGAGTAAACTGTTCCTGGGCACAACATCTACACGTGTGCCCAAGACAGCAGCAATTTGAGCTGGCTGGGATGACCAGGCCCCTGGCTAGCTGGGATGACCAGGCATAATTTACACCCCTGGTCAGCATTTACACATCTACACTCTGCCATAAAATAGCATGGTCCCCAACAATACAATCCTCCAGCAAAGTTAATTGGTTTACTGCACCCTATTACCAGTGCATGTGTAGACAGTAATGCTTTACTATGAAGCTAATTAATCTACTCTTCAATAAAGCACGTGTGTAGATGCACCTGCTGTGTCTTCAGTTCCCAGTCTGTAAAATGGAGCTAAACACTTCCTTTGTCCTACCTGGTCAGGGACCATCTTTTCTTTGGTATTCCCTAAACATGTTGTAAAAGTGGCTGCAATTTCAGTTCTAGGCACTATTACTAAAAAATTACAAAAAATAATCATATTACTAAAATATAATAATATTAATAATAATATTGTAAACTATAAGTAAGTCCAAATCTCATTTTCCCCAAGAGTGGAGGAAGTTTGTATTCAGGTTCAATACCAGGATGAAGAAAGTTAGCCGTAATCTATTTTTGAGAAATATGCTTGGTCAATTGCTCACACCTGCTGGATCTACTAAGCCAAATCTCCAATACTTCCTGATTTAGTATGTCAAAAAAAATTCCACAGTATTAGCAAGGATGGCTGCCTTCTGTTCATGGCCACAGAATTTCCTACCATTTCAAAAGGCTTCATTTTTATGAGAGATTGAAGGTTGAAGCTTTTGTTGGGGTGAGTTGGGGAGAATTGACAGGAATCACATCAGCTCATCTTCTATGCCTTGTCCAGAAGATTAGGAAAAAAGCAACAGCAGCAGATAAGATCATTTCCATCTAATTGACTTCAATGGAAAGTTTTTTTACTGGTTTCAAGGGATTTAGGATCAAATCGCTAGTAACAATTTCTTAAGCTCCATTCAGACAACTGTTAGAAAGCATTGGGTCTAGATACCTCTCACCAGACTCACATGGCAAGAATCCATGTTGCCTAAGATGGCACAGTGCTTTGAGATGTTCTGGTGGCAAGACAAGACCAATCTCATGCTCAGTGTCCTTCCTTTGTCCTGAATGCATCTCCCTAGACCTAAAGAAAATGCCCCATATTCAAAAGTGCTCGTCCATGAAAGGTATGGTCAGGGGCAGCTGATACTTGAGTTTATCTATGTAACAGATACTGTGTTATCAGTAATGACTGCATATAGAAAGGCATTGTTTCCAGTGTAAGAGAAATATACAGATTGCATCATTCTCCAAAGAACAGAGTTTCTAAAAGGAAATATAACTTATATGTACCATGGCTACAAAAAATATACTCCCCATTATTATAAATATTACTTCAAGACAAAACAAACTGGGAATTGCTCTTTGGACAACAACAAGCTGTGGCGATTAATAAAAGTGCTTTTCAGGGTTCATTAACCACTAATCATACCTTAGATTGATACTAAGGAACTGCAGGCCACGGACGGTTTGAAAGGGTGTGTTTCATAGTGTTCAGAAATTCAAGACAGGTCAGCCTAAGTTCTATTTAATTTAAGAGATACTCATCTATTATGTACTTGTTAGAAGTTTGTGAGAACTCTGTAGGTCTTTGTTATAAGAAAATACAGAGGACAACGAACCAGAAAGAAAATAAATATAAATGAAGGGCATAGATTCCAGCAAAGCACCAGATTTCTCCTGTGCTCTAAAAAAAAAAAAAAAAAAAATCACTCATTTAAAAGCTTTGTCAACTACATCCTTCAGGAAAGCCGGGCAGCTTTACTTCATGAAAGGACCTCCAATATATTTGCAAGCAGTTGTCCTCACCAAATACGTTTTACCATTAATTGACCTCACCAGTGCACAAAGACTTGTGCCAGCAAGGGGTAGCCTCCCAGTTGACATGTATTTGAAATATTTGCTTTCTGGTATTGGCTAAAGAGCGCCATATTACAGCCTTCAAAATACCTATGCCTTCTGTTTAACAGAGAATTTAGGCCCAAATATATGTAGGTGTATGTGTATTTGTGCATGCATGTATACATATATTTGCTCATATATGTTCACACCAACACATGTATAAACACACACACACAAACAAAAAATAGCCTTTTTAGTACAGTAGCTAAATTATTCCAGAGGAAGATTATATCACCCATTAAAATTTACTGGTGCAGTCACCATATCATTCACGTGCCGACGCGAATCTTTCTGTAAAATACTTAGGACCAGTTTTTAATAAATCTTTATCATTAGCAACCTGCCCTTTCACTTCTCCTGGCAAGTTGCTCCTGGGCCTAATGCAAACCACAGATTGGTCAAGAGGAACAGTAGCATAACGAGAGACCAGACCACTATCCTTGGGCACCCATTTAGAGGGAGACTAAGAATAGCAGCCACTGCCACCAGTGCCACAGCTGGCCTTGCCCTTTCTGCCACCGAGGATAGTTTTATGTCTGAAAATGTATTTTTCCCCTTGACTAAAGGCCCCGGCTCAACAATACCAGCTCAAGTACTAGTATAGAGGTGACATGTCAACTATCAATTTTTCAGAGAATGGGTCTTTATCCAGAAATATTAAGACAACTACAAATTACCACTCTATAGCCTATGTGGCATCATCAGATGCCAAAATGGAGTGGGAAAAGAACATCTTTAAAATGGGAGAGAGGTTTTGAAGGCATTATTGGGTTTTTTTTACTCCTTTTTTCCCTTTCTTCTCTGGGGAAACCACGAGAAGAGATACAGACTGTTTTCAAGGGGATCTGGAGATTGCATCCCTCAAATGAAACATTCAAAGAAAGGGGAATAAAGTCACTCCTATGGGAAAGGTTATTCCTAAGAAAATGGTAGCGAAGCCAGCGGGGAATACTGAATTGAATATCAAGGAGTACGAGGATGAAATAGGCATAAAATGACAAACAATATATAAAACATTTGACAGAGGGTATGAAGCCCTTTCATGCAGACAATGGTAACACTGAAGAGACGGTAAAAGTCTGCAGCTGTATTATAAACTTTCCTCCATCCCCATTGCTTAGAGATAAGCCATTAAGTCCTAACAACGTTGACTGTTCAACAAACTTCATAGCTGCAAGCTGCACAAAGGACTGTGCTACATATTTTCCCCCTACCTAACCTGGCAGGGCTAGAAATTCGCAATTAGTTAATGGAGGATATTGTGCTTTTTTGGTGATTTGTTTTCTCATGAGAAAACGTGCTCTGTAGTACTTCTAAAAGAACCCGCGTGTCGATCACAAGGAACCACAAAGCCATGTCTTACAAACCTCGACTTTTTTGTGTTAAGTAATGATGAACTAGGTTTCATGAGCCCGTTGTCTAGGCATAAGAACCCAAAAAGGAAGACAAAATGGATGGCCCTTGTGCATCTTCTGATACTGCTCCGATTCATGTTCCTCTGAAGCAGCATAGTGCCATGACTCAAAATTGTTTATGCTTGTCAACTAGATTCTGATGGTGAAACATGCCTGAAAAACAAGCCAACGTAGATAAAATATTTAAGAGTGTGCGTGTGAGGTGTCTGGTAGCTTGATCAATAAGTTAGAGAGCCAGAGTCCAGAAACTATAGTACAATCTATTGAAAGTAAGAGTAACAGATGACTTTCTACTATGGACCGTTACTGCAGGCTGCAGGCTACACCAGCTAGCGCCCACGTTACAAGGGCTTCACCCCTCCCCCAATCACCTGTTGGAACACAAAAACGTAATAATTTGCAGAGCTCAAACAGCTATCTGAACAGCATGTCGGATCAGACATGGGAGTACAATATCCAGTTGGATCAGGGCTTTTATCATGAAAACTGTTCAAGGAACTCACTTCACTTAATCAGTCATGTAATCAGGAATCCAATACAGTAAAAACAATCGTGTGCTTTTTTTTCTTCCATTTTAAAGCCTTTCCAGTGCAAACCATCCCTTCTATTTCAAAACCTACTACAGGGAAGTTCTACCCTCCGCATAAAAGTGCCAGAGATCCCATGAACTCTCCTAGGAAATTCATTATTGCTATTGATTTTACACGGAAAGTACTTAACTACTACAATGATGGGCAGCAGAATAAAACTTTGAGAGAGACATTTATAACTTCTTTTCACCTGAGAATCTCCAATAATTTTGTAGACTCCTTAATTAAATTAGATAAGATACACTATACTTATATGTTCAATAAGTGTTCCCCATTACAGCTTGTCTAAATATGGGATACTTTCCCACAGTTACAGTCAATAAAACAATGTTTCCTCTTTTGCACTGGATAATTTTGACGTGACTAGCAGTGGAGAATCCGTATTTCTCAAGAAGCTCAGCTTAAAAGAAATACATCAAGGACTAAAATATAGCAAGAGGTAGTTACAGAAGTTAGACACCTATGCTAGAACAGAGTTTTACTGAGCATAGAAGAGGGTTTGTCAAAACTGAAAAAGTAGGTGCACATGGACCTGATTGTAGGCTCAAGGCCAAAATTAGCATTAATATCATCCAAACTTTCTGTCATTTCTGCTGTCCTTCCCTAAAGCAACTTCTCTTTCTTAAATATGTTTCAACTAAGGAGTGTATTGGAGAAGTGTTTCCAGGCACTGACACACAGAAGTCCAATGAAGACTTGAAAACCTCAAAAAAGCAAGAAAGTATTGGCTGTTTTTAAAGGTAGCCATGTGGTCAACAGCAGGAAACCAAATGAATTCCTAATTAAGAGAACAGTGGTAGTCACCATTCTGCTACCAAACTCAAAAAAAGGGGACAGAAGAACATCTCATTAAGGATGACATTGCTTTGTTAATTATAATATTTTTTTAAATACTCATTAAGGAGCAAAAGCACATACTTGACATTATTTTCCCTTGAAACATATGTGAAATTACATTTATGCTGCTTGTAAAATACAAAAGCAATGCCTATTAAAAGACATGTTTGGGTGTCTTTCAAAGAAGTACCGTGTTTTCTCTAAGCAAGCATCTGCCACCACTAACAGCTAAGTGGGGCATGGTATTGTGCTCTGAAAAAAATCACAGGCAAATAATGCAGATTTGAAGGTGTGGGTTCTGAATGGCCTGGGACCCAGCCCACAATGTGACTGCTCGTCTTCCCATTATGTGCTACCAAAGTTGTACGGGGCGTGTGTAGATTAAACAGGGGCCCTAAATTGAAGTGGTGGGTTTTAATTTAGGGCTGATTAAACCCCTGTGTTGTGCACTCACCCTGCTGACTTGCCTGCTCCCTCCCCAGGCAGCACCCATCTGCAGGCACCCAGCCCAGCCCAGGTGGTCCTGGGGGCACCACAGCTCCTCAAAGGAGTCTTAGTTTGCTGCATCCCAAGTCATTTAAGGTGCATTACACCACCAAATTTCCTACAGGGGCTGGAACTAATGCACAATATGCTGCCGAGCCGTGCAAACACCGACACCGTTAAAGCGGTGCAGAAGCAATTAGCCTGCTTTCAAGTGTCATGCACACACGCCTCTCATTTGGTCTACACACGGTCAACAGCTGTTGCTAGTTCTCCCTCAGTAAGAGTACTTAGCAAGCCCTGGAACAGTTAAAATTCACTGTGGCCTTTTGGGGCTCAGCCTAGGGGTTTGATCTGACCTTTGAGCAGAGTTAGGAGAGTTAAAATTCTTGCACAAAGTTCCTTTTTGTGTTTGAACCTGTTTCTTGGCAGCTGGGGGGAAAGGGCTGATACTGGTAACTAATTATTAAATTAATTGGCATGATCATCAGCACTTACACTTTGCTTTAAATGAAATGAATACCCACCTATCCACATATCCATACACACACACACACACACATACAAACTGGGTTGCTGAAAAAACACATGCAACAGTTTTTTATCCCTGTTTCATGAACATTTATGAAAATGAAAAATTATTCCATTGGAGCTAGTGAGTTACACTACAGCAGTAGTTTTCAACCTGTGGCCTGGGGATCTGCAAAAAATGATGATGATCAACCAAAAGTATGTAAATATCCACAACTCAGAGGGCTCTGCACCTCCATTCAAAAATGTTTAGGGGTCTGAAAACGAAAAAAGGTTGAAAACCACTATACTAGAGTAAAACTACAGTAATGGAATAAAGATCAGCCACAGCTTAGAACAAAAGCTAAAGTAATTTTGTAACCAGTACACAGCACTTACCACTTATTGCAGCCATATTTCCATTTTTACTCAATAACTTTTGAAATATTCTCTTTCTTGCAACAAACTGGGTTATTCTTTTGAGGCTGTAGGACCCAAATGGCATATACAACATGAGGTTTTTTTCTGTTAGTTAGGATAAATAAAATTCAATAAATCATATATATTTATTTGCTAAAATGATTTTTCCTACACTGGTTTTGCATAAGAAGCGTAATGTCCACAGGACGAAAACCATAAATACAGGAACACAGGACTGGAAGGAGACTTCCAGGCAATTAGAGCATTAGGACAGAAAGAGAAGGAAATGTAGAAAGCAAAAAGAAAGTATAGAAAAAATGAAATCACCAACAGCAGTCAAAACTGCAAAACACTAAAGGTAGGAAATGGCCACACATCTGCTGTGAGTTTCGTATTTGACAAATAACTTTGAATACAGTTTTACTTTCCTGCTTAGTTTTTATTATCATTTCAGCTGCCTTGCAAGACCCTTGACAAATGGGTTGAAATTGAAGACTATGTCATTTGCATATAGCATTGTTCTGAAGGGATATAGAGATATTAAGTTATTTGAACTCTATATACTACAAGCTATCACTATAGTGGTATTTTTGATGGCCACTGGAAAATGTGTTTCATCAACAGACATTTTGATTTGTTTTCAGTTTTTCAGGGTCTTTGCTTTAATTTCATTTCGATTTCGAACGGTTCATTTCAGTTTCTGAAAACTGAAAATGCCAATTTCCATTTCTAGTTTTGGACTGCCAGGGTTTTCTCCCTCTCTTGTTCTTCGACTATCACAACTTTCCTAATAGAAGAAGAGAAGTGAAAAGTAGGGAGGACTTTTTCAATTTATTGAAATTTTCCAGCTGAAAAGTGGTAAAGCAGGGTAGTCCCTATTTTCACAATTAACCCATTAACATTTTTAAAAGCTGTCAAATTCTTTCAAACATGAATTATATTTGAAATCCCAGTCTTCTGAAGTATCCTGAAAAACAGAATTCATTAGTTAACTTTCTCATTATGTTATTGGCTTCAAATAGCACACAAGCTATTTGGACAAGAAAACATTTCCTCCACTAATATAAATGTATCGCTGCCAGTTAAGCCTGAGCTAAACCACGGATTCCATTATTGCTACTAACAATTTGAATTTCAGATTCATGCACTGTACTGTTGGAAACAATAGAGCTGACCTTTGTCAAAACATTAACATTAAAATGATCAAACTTGTTTGCTCAGTGGTGAAAGCAGTCTAGTCTGATCCTTGCTTTTGTTAGATATAAGCCAAGGAGGCAGCTTTGGAACCAATATTGGGTCTGGTGAGAAGTTCAGTATTCAGCTTTATATTCAAATCAGGATTACAAGCAATTTCAAAATCTCCAAACCGCATAACATTTCTACCTCAAAAGCAGAGTTCTTACAAGATCGCTGTTCAGTTGAAGACCTAGACAATGAAGGCCTAGTTACCACAAGGTTAAGGTGAAGGAGAACCTTACTGTATGCCAGTTGAGCCACAATAATTGCTCATGTGTAAATTTTTATCCCATCATAAATGAAAACAATTATTCAATGAAAGAAGTTAGCTTTATGTATATGACATATAAGAGCATTAGCTGAGTCTGACACTTGCAAATCCCCAAACCTTTTTTCCTTACAGTGCCTCTTCTAGGTACTCAGGCTCTGAGGTTTTAAGTGCATCTGACCTGAACCATGTATCATTTAATGACCATCTGGAACCAAAAGCCTTAAATGCAGGTCTGGATTTGAAGATTCAACTCTGAACCTTGGTGAAATTGAAGAGATTACTAAATAATTTATCAGATTTGGCCATCTCTTCTTTTTTATGTCTAATTTAGTATAAATTTAAAATAAAGGACAGATTGTGCATATAATTTTAAGTCTTCTTAAGTTGTTAGTCATTGCAATCTTGTGCACCAGTATGCACAAAGTCATCCTCCAAGACACGTAAGTAAGAGGCTGCTTCAATTAATCCCTCAAGGCTTTGATCCTGGGACTTTCAGAATTACAGCACAGAGCCCCGCTGCCTGTGCTGAAGGAGTAACCACACCGCATAGTAACAATACTAAGCTGCCATCCTCTCACAAATCAGCCTTGAGAGGGGGACATAGCACACACCTGGGCTAGTACAGGTTACATGTGCAAATAAAGTTACATGTGCATCTCATCCTCATCATTTTACACATGTAATATTCTACTCCTGTCATTTGGCCAGGATCAACTTCTGTAGGGCAACAGAGTGAACATTTGCTAATAAACTCTAGAGGTTCCTAGAGACCTTAATATTTGACATAGGTGTAACTGGATGATTGTGAGCCCTTGGCTGGTGTCTCAGTCACCCCCCTCCTCCCCCACTCCTGCTTTGTTACACAATTGGTATTTGACAAAGCCACATGCAGCAGTAAAGCAAAATTAAATATTTAAGAAAGGAGAAAGATGGCTTTTACAAATGATAGCAAAGCATTTTCTCTGTTATGGAAGGCAAAGTAATTCAGGCAAACAAAATACACTCTCTGCTTACGCATTTGAGCAACAAATAGTTTAGCTGCTGAAATTTTAAAGTTTCAGCTAAGTGAAAATGTGAGCTGTAGCAACCTTTTAAAAAGCAATCATCAAATAATGCAAGTTCACAATTTCCCCATGAGTTAGTTGCAGTCTATCACTAGGTCTGTACCAAGAACAAAGGATTACAACTTAGTTTGCAATCTAGATCCTGCATCCATTAAAGTTCAATATAAATATTATTTCCTCTGCTACCATCATTGCCACCAACCCCCGCACCTCCTGCTTTCATAATATACACCTAACTTTTACATGTCAGCACTGAAATGCTCTCTAGCACATGTTCCTAGTTCCCAAGGAAAACATTAAGGAGTGGGTGTGCTTCCTTAAGATTGCATTATACTTAAAAGATAAAGCAAACAGAAAACAAAGAGCACTTTATAACTGACTGAGGTAGCTGCTTCTGAGGTTTCCAGAATTTAAGTAGAAGATTAAAATAGGTTGGACGTTAATAGAAAAACCTCCTCCTCCCCTGGTGAACAATTTGTATCATGTTCTGCAACAGACAGTTTTGGTCAGAGAACATTCTTCACTGATAATGATTCATTTTGCTAAGGCTGAAGCTACCGATCCTGAGCAGAAAATAGTACAGTGAGATGAAATCATGTAATGTTATAAGCCAGGGCTGTCTGACTTCTGAGTGGCTGGGGGCCACATGTTGCATGGATTGCATACTACATATGCTAGGGACAGAAGTTATACATAAACCAGTTTAAGTGATCAGAAACTGGTTTAAACCTGTAACAGGGCAGAAGCTCAGTGCACATAAACCAGTTTCAAAATGGCTGAAACTGGTTTAAGATAAACCTGGTTGAATATAGTATCAGACTTAACTGATTTGGATCAAACTAATTTATGAAATGTCTGTCCCAGACCCCTTCCTGGTTCAAATTAAATCACAGTCCCCCAGCATCCCAGGATGCTTCTCAGCCCTGGGCTGGGTTGTCTGCTCCAGAGAGCAGGGCTGGCCCCACCCCCCTGCTCCCTAGCTGGACTACTGAGTACTGGCTGATCGGGGGCAAGCCCAGCTGGAGATACAGCCCAGTCTACGGGGGGGAGGGGGGGGGTGACAGGGACTACTCTCCCCGAGGCAAACCCCAGCTGGGGTCTAGGACCAGGGAGAGAAGTTAAACACCCATTACCCTGCTCAAACTTACTGCAGGCTGCAACTGTGGGCTATAAATCCCAGCAGCACCTGGAAGCAGGAAGAAGTGATGAGCAACCCTGCAGAGTCCTGCTGCTAGAATTCTGGACTGCAAATCCCAGAGAACTTGGAGCAATAGGAAGAAGAAGTGAACACACAGCCAGAAAGCTGTGCTCTAGTGCTTCTGGCCTGAGCCACTGCAGCATGTGGTTGCATTTCCAGATTCAAAGGTAAAAGTCTGTTCACTTCTGTTTCAGTGTAATCTGTGCAGCTTATGCTAACCTGCAAAGACTGAATTGATTCAGCCTTGGGCTTTTTGACTGTCTGTACTTAGCCCCAGGAGGTAAAAGCTGGAGGAGGGACCTGAAGCCTGGAGATCCCAGCCACAGACACAGCAGGAGCAGTGTGGGAAGAGGTGCCCAGGTAGGAGTTTGCAATCCATGAGTAACTGCTTGTGGGCTGTATAGGGACAGCCCTTTATAAGGCATCTCTACATTGCAACCTGCAGCGTTTTGTAGAGCTATTCAAGCTGGCTTTCAATTAGTTAACATGGGGACTAGAAACAGCCTAGCAAGCTGTCTACACAAGAGGCCAGGGAAATTAGATAGCCCAGAACTCCAGAATTAGGCTTGCTTCTGCTACCTGAAAGAGTTTATTTAAAGTAGCTATGCTACAGGCTGCAGTGTAGACATCTCCGCAGGGGGAAATGGAAGCACTCTCTATGGTTAGACTGTGTACACTTGTCCATTTATAAAGGATTCCTACAAGCCTTTCTTCTAGAAAATATCCCACCGCTGATGTTTGCAGCAAGCTTTTGGCACTTGGCAAGGGGAACCGTCCTCAGGTTAGGGAAGTCTCTTTTCTTCATCCCATCGAATTCCTCACAGCCTATATTGAGAGAGAAACTGTTAAAGATAGCCATTTCCCTTTTCTTCCTTGCATTTCTCGGGGAAATTTTGGCTGCCTGCCAAAATAACAATGGGATATCAAGGCAGCCGGGTTAAGGTTCCACAAGCAACTGTAAATCTTGTATATTTTTAACTTCCAAGTGCTTTAGTGTCCAAGCTAAATAACCTTTTTTAGTGCAGCCTTCCAATACATATAAAGGTTGTGTGTGTGGACATCAGTGATTCAGAAGGGAAGGAGACTGTTCGCTTAGTGAGGCTACATACCAAGAAGAAAAAAGCCATTTGTTAATATAGGGCTAATTAGGTGTTTCTGAGGCCTGGCATGTTGTTTTGCAAAGAGAACCTCTTCCCTATTTTTGTTTTTCAGTTGTTTTGAAAAGAAAAAAGTCAGAAAGCATGGGAAGCTTGTGTAGATGGGACTGTTTGATGAAATACAGACAAACTAGCTGAACAGGAAGAGCAGGGGACTAATAAATTATATTTGCTTTAATGTACAAGTAGGAAAAAGAAGTCAACAAGTATTCAATGGAGAGGGGATAACAAAAGGAGCCACAAAGAAATATAGCAGAGGAAGTGTTTTCTCCTCTCTCTCTCTCTTGCAAAAATTACTATTTCTATGGAAATTTAAGGAGAGGCAACAACAGAAGGATAAAAAGTGACAAGGGTAAGAGAAACTTATCTATTTCGGGTAAAAATAGTAGACTGGGGTTTTCAAAGCCCACCAAAATAGCTTGCCAGTTGAGACTGAGTGTGAGATGGATGAAAACCTAACTCCCTTACGCATATTTGAAAAACCCAACTATAGGGGCCATCATTAAATGATTAGCACTTGTAAACAACGGCTGCATAGTTATATTTAAATATAAGTACCACACTGCCAGGGAAAGTGAATATCAGCAAATGCCACATGATAATGGCAGCCACTCTGCTTATCAGTTTCTCATTATCTAAGAAAAAGCAGCGAGAAAGAAGTGCCAAGGCAACGTGAGTGAAAATGCCATTTTAAAACTGAAGTCCAAGCAGCAAGTGTTGTGTTTGGTTAATCCCTTGTAAACTGTACTGTAAACGTTTGCCAAAAGACGATAGTTACGTATATTGGTAAGCGCAAAGCTCCTTCCCATAGGGGGAATGCTTTGAAAGCCTCTTTGGAACACAGATCACAAAGCCAGCAAACAGAAAAAGAAATCTGATATAGTCACTAAGCCCCGTGAAATAGATTGACGTAACAATCCTTCATTTCAGGTTACCAGTGGGAACAGACCTTGCAACGATCCGCACAGGTTTCTTCCACTTGAGCTCAAGGACAACTACAATCGCCTGATAGCAATGCACGGCGTTGGGGAATCTTACGGACCAGGTGCTTATGTAGACAAAACCCCAGCAATGGAACTGCCGTGTTAGAAGAAAAAGTCATAAAGCACTGACAGCAAGAGGCAACAATGGGGAATTTTAGGTTAGAGAGAGAGAGTATAGCAGAGCCCATGAATGCAACTTTTCATCTAGGGCTACTCTTATTCTATTTCCATGGAAAATGCTGAAGTTTCCAAAAGAATGCGTTTAGAATGGAAGTGATATATATTTGCCCAAAAACTGGAATTCTCAAAAAGGCTGAGATAAATTTCAATATTTCCAAGGTTCCTCAGCCTGCCTGAAACCCAGAGCAGGTGATGAAGCAGGCAGTTTCAGAAACTGGAGAGCTAGACGCTCTGGGACCCCCAGCTCTAAAGCACTCAGTTGCTGTGGGAGCTGGGGAGTCTTACAGCCTAGATAAGGCTTGTTTTTTGTTGGATGTGCTTATTGACATGACACCAGTGGGTCACTCAGCTGGGCCATATCACTTTTGGGTCATAGTGCACATAGCACAAGCAAGTAATGCTTTGGTGTGGTGGTCCCTTTAACACATATCCATTAAGATACTCTTTACAGCAGGGGTTGGCAATATTTTCAGCAGTGTGCCCAAAACACCCACAACTTCAATTTGTAAGATGTTGGCGTGCCCGGGGCTGATGGTAGGAGAGCCAGGAGGGGCTCGATCCTACTTGTGGTCATGCAGCCTCAGTTCCTTCCCCACCACCCTCCCAGAGGCACACATGCCAAGCAAAATGCCTCTGAGTACCGCACTCTGGCGCCCGTGCCAGGGGTTGCCTACCCCTGCTGTACAGTGATGCCAGCTGGGGCTAAAACCTAGAAAAATAATTAGAGGGTGATGAGGGGGAACCTCAGTTTCTGTTATGAAGGCAATGCTGTCAGTAGGACTTTCTTAACATGAATAATCCATGTGTTCTAGAAGGAAAACTGCCAGAGCTAACTTTCACAGGGTTTTAACTCTTAAATCTTGGTTACAATACAGTATTGCACATGCTGTAGTGTAGGTGCTTATTTGGACACTGCATTGGAATAAGAAGAAGTCAGCAAGAACAAATGTTGGGTTTTATAGACTGAGAGCAGAAATTGCTTCCTTGAACCAGAGCTCTACCAAGCTATAAGATCAAGCAGTGCTCTGACAGACCCACACTTCATGCTATGAGTACAGATGTGTATCTTGAGCCCCAGAAACTCTGGGGATACACATCTGAGTTTGAGACATTTGGAGATAAGAGCTAGCTACAAAATTTGGATCCAGAATCCTTCAAAGATCGTGGCTATTTACATAGAGTAAAACTCTGAAGAACTAGACATGATAAATCAAATTAATACCTATAGACACTGATGGCCCACTTAGGTTGTACCTATGAAGCTTCTGAAATAAACCTACGAGTGGTCCCAAGAGATGTGCCCTTCCCGCTCATGTCTACGCCACAGTGTCACATAAATCAGGAAATGAAGATGGTTTGGGAGCTCACGTGATAAGTTTGAGTGCATGGATCTGGGCAGCCATGTCTGGAAAACCTGAGGTGCATGCTCAGGGTTGCTCCAACCCTCTGCTACACTCCCAAACCATGTATTATGCTGCTAATTTGCAGGCTTGGGTGCATGTAGCAAGGGTGAGTGGTTTCTGCTCTGGTAGCTGCGCTTCTAGACTCACCTTTGAAGTTGTAGAGGCATCACCTTAGACAACTTCTCGCATAGACGGATCAGAAGTTAAGAGAAGAGAAACCCACAAAACCAGATCCTCAGAGCAGTTTAGCTTGATTGAAATCCAAAAGGATGGCGGGGGGAGAAGTAGCCCACAAATAGAAGCTGATGTTTTTGTTACACACTTAATCCACTGTGGGATGAAAGCATGACTCCTGCTTCATTCTTAGTAGCTGGCAAATGCCATGCAGTAGAGAATGAGGAAACAGGAGAGAATTCAACAACAGCAAAAAAGCATGAATAACAGCCTTCTTAACATGCTTGAATAACTTGCGTACACACCTTAAAGCTGACCAAAGTATATTTAAATTAAGTAATACAAGCTATTAAGAAACAGATAACCCATGTAGATTCTGCTTTGGCATCATTGCAGGGATATTTTTGGTCACAGAGGAAGATTTAGAACAACTGGTGCTCCTTAAACATACAGATGTGAAGAAAAGACAAAGACTGCACATGCAAATTAACAAAATAGGAAATTTTAAATATCATAGATATAGCCGCTTTACAGATCTATGAGAGGATGAAAAATTGGTTTCCAAAGAAAAGCTGTCCTAGGGAATGGGAGGATTTAAGTACTAGAAGCAAACAGGCTTTCCCCTTTCACACAGGAAAGCTGGTTTTTATTCTGTGTCAATGTTTTTCTGGATGAATATTCATTGTATACTACCTAGGAAGAATTCTTTGTTCCACCACGTTTCAGTTCTCCATACAGCAGAAAGTTTATTGAGCCTCATTTTGGGCTCATATGAAAAACCACTTCTAGCTTACACAGCTGGCTACCTCACTCCCTTGTGTGCCACTGGCTACAGGTACGAGCACGCCTTATCCGCACTAAACCTGATCAGACTTTCGATTGCCCAGTATAATCCAGACCTTCCTTGTGGCGTGGTGTCCTTCCAACCGTGTCGTCTACAAATAAACAACTCTGCTGAAAGAAAATAGAGAGAGATGACCTCTGAAGTGGGTACAAAAACGATTAAAACCTTTAAACAAGAGTTCTGAGAGTGAGCTCCTTGAGGAATATCGGTGAAAGTTTGCAAAGCGCTTGGAGTAGCGCTAGCAGATACTGTATTCGCTAACAAGACCTCACAGATTCAGAAGCTTCTATTCTGCTCAAGACTGGAAAATCAGTTCCTTTCATGACGGCCTAAGGGACACGCTAGAAAATAAAGACCAGACAGTTTTATATCCATTATGAGAGAGAGTCAAATGGGAGAACACATTTATAAGGCAAAACCTTGATTAGAGGAAACCAGCATGATTTCATGAAGGAAGTCTGATGCCTGACTAGGCTACTGGAATTCTTAGCCTGTTTCCCAATAGCAGCAAGAAGGGGGGTGTATCATATACTGCTGCTGAATTTTACAGAACCACTAGGCAAAAACCCTGTAAAAGTTAATATGCAACTTTCAGAGGCCACCTAAAGCATCCCTATATGAATCCCCTGATGTGAATTAAAGCACTAGGGATTCGATTGTGCAGCAACCACTCATATAAGCTTGGGATTGTAGAGTGAGATAATGCTAAAATATTCCACAGGACTCCTCAGCCAACACCTAGATGGGGTCAGTCTGCCTGAAGTCATTCTAAATGAAGCAAATTGAAGTGCTAGAAATTAAATAGAATAACCCAACTCACATAATTTTTGTGCAGTATGACTTGAATCCAACTCCACTGGAGTTAATGGAAAAGTTCATGGGAAGTGATATCATATCCTACAGAACAGGTCTGCTGTAAGACTGGCATGTCAAAGAGAAATGTTGCTAGATAATGGAAAATATGTATCAGAACAGCAGGGGTAAGGAAAGAAAAGTAATTCAATTTGCATAGGAGCTGAATATTTCCACTTTGATTTTGTTCCAGTTTGGGGTAAATGAAACATTGCAAGTTTATCTGAGAAATGGTATGAAGGCCCAGCTATGAGATAATCTGTCTGGTGAGATGATTTGGAACAAGAATCCTTTGGGTTCCAGGACACAGAGGTGGGTTAGTAGAAAATCTTCTACTGGAATTCAGCCCAGACTCTTTCAAATCTCTGCTTAAATTATCCTATCACCACTGAACATTTCTATTTTGATGAATTACCAAATCCCAACCAAAAAACAAACAATATTTTTCTGGAATTTTGGAAGAAGCTGTAATGTTGATAACAATCCAGAGCTCTCAGAAGTTCAAGAGAAAAAAAGCAAATAGAATGAAAACCTGATTCTAACTTTCAGAGTCTCAAGATAAAGCAAGAACAGAAGGAGCAAGAATTTTAAGAAGCGAGTTTGATATAGGTCTTAATAAAATGAGGTTAAAGGAACTGTAAGCCTGATCCAAAGCCCATGAAAGGCAATGGATGGTCTAGATTGGATCCTGTATAAGACTGCAAGAAGACCAGGGACAGTACATTCTGGATGAGCAACTCCACTGCTGCATGAAAAGACGCAAGATGCTCCATGTCAGGTCTGATGGCCACTGTAGACCTGAAGCAGTAGACTGGCCATCATATCATCTTAGGAGAAGCTAGCCTGCCAGGTAACCTACTTCCTTCCACATTCACAGTTTAAATACTTCTCAGGCTGTGGGTTAATTAGCACAGATACTTTGAACTCATTTTCTCCCCTACTTTATATTTCCATAATTGACAGCTTCCACCTGACTTCCCCCACAAATATTTTTTTCCCCTGAATAATAGGGCTGCCTCTCTAAAGATTCTTGGGCTCCATCCTCCTTACAGACTTAGATCCAGAATTAGCTCTGCTCTGTATCTCAAATAAGTCTCAAATAAGTTGTAGATTTGACAGCAGTTCAAGTGACATTAGCGTGTGCATACATGTCACAGCAGGATAAAACCTACAGTTCACCGCACACTGCCTCTTCGTCTGGTCTTCAGATACCTTTTTGTATTTCCTTATATTACATATGTGCACCTTTTGCACATTTCTTGTGCTTAAAATAGGTTTTATGTGCATAAATGCTAAACGTTTTAAGCTAATAGTAAGATTTGCATTATAAGCAGCAGTTTGGCATCTAAATTCCTTTATTTCTACAACCTTGGTATACACAGTAAGACTATATGACATGTTACATTTAGTTTGCAACTTTGTTTTATTTCTATTAGGTAAAGATATAGAGCCGGGCCGAACCTGGAGCAGTGGTGGGGTAGAGCGGGACTGGACCTGAAACAGCAGAGCGGACCTGAAGCAGCGTCCCCGTCCCCCCTCCTCCCCGTCATTCTTGACGGGCAATTTGTTATGTAATAAATTTAGACCAGCTATGCATCCAAATTATTACACCATAAAAATTACCATGCTGGTATAAAAAGAGCCAACCAGCTATAAAGCTAGTGCTAAAAAATGTGTAACGACTGTACAGCTGGTTTCTATCCGCTGTAATTTGAATTTGTAGCAGAGTCCCTATTTTCCTAAAAACCCATATTTCCTACACTATGTCTACTTCCAATAGCTGAACACTACAAGGTCAAAGGAGGTACTAAAAAAGCTTTTCTTGGCTCTAAAGGTTGTAAAGCTTTAATTTACTTTGAGTTGTCTTAGTGGTCAGGCCTATTGTTCTTGTCTTAAAAAGAAGTTGCAAAGAAGGACCCCTTCAAGAAGAACAGGAGACCTAGAAGAAGGAAAACAAATGATAGGCAACAATTATTCTAATGAGAACTGAAAACCTTAATCTCTTCTCTGGACTAATTTAAATCAGTAGCTTTGCTCCTAATTCTTTCCTGGGTAACTCTGCGCTGGATTGGGAGAAGTAACCCAGGGTTACAGTTTTAGTCTGTATGATATTTTGTATATTTTGTCCATCCATACCCTATTATTCTTGAACTATCAGAAAATGTGTTTGGAATTGGCCTGGAAATAGGGGACTGTAGCTCACAGATATTGTCTGCCCATTTGGTTACATTTTGAGACAAACCAAAAAAGGCATGCTGTAGCCTTGATTATAGCCTTACTCATTTATTCAACTGAAGCAAAAATCCCTTTCCAAGGTGAATAAATTTGAACTGTAAGTATAAGTTCTGCTTAAATATTGACACAAAGCAGTATACATTCTGCTGCCCACTGTTTTGTTAGCAATTAAAGTATTAGATAACAGGCACATGTATGCAGCTGGATACAGAAACCCAGAATTTCTGAACAGTGTCCCAGTTTCAGGAGTTGGCATGAAATCAAAATGACCTTTATCTTGCCAGTGTTAACAAATTCAGATTAAATATATAGATAGTGAATTCCTTGCATGATTTATCAACCACGTAACATTCATTCTTGTACCCACACTATTTGAACATTCATTCTTGTACCCACACTATCTCATTTTACTAGTAGTGTATAAAGCAAGAGCTCAAGTATCTGACAATATTGATGTTAAAAAGATTTATTCTTTCCCCCTAGAATCACCTTAAAATGACATGACAATTAAGTTTATGATCTACCTAGAGAAGCAGATGGATAAAAAAGGAATAAGGGGCCTCAGTGCTTGGTTGTTAAGCATGTTCAGTGAAGAGTGGTTAAGCTCTTAGGTGTCAGCTTTGCAATGGACTTTGTGTAGACATTGGCTTCAGCGGGTCTTCACATAAGAACTAAGCATTGCCCATAAAGGACTTATTGAAGGATCCAGTTATCATCACTGGGCAGCACTTAGGAAAGAGAGGACATATACTGAAAAGAATAGAATCCACCTCATTGCTCATTAGCACACCAGAAAGCTGACATTGGAAACATATGAGTTTGGCCTACCTTACTTATTCATAAGGAGTAGGGCCAAAGTCACATGTATTGAGATGTCCACAGTCCCATAGGTGAGCAGGAGAAGCAAACCTGTGAAAGTGTTAATTCAAGTTCCCATTGTCAATCTTCTAGCTTTAGGGACATTTTGTATTATCAGACTAGAAAGGGATGCAAGCAAACATCAGCTGTGTATTTTATGTTGCGACCATATTCAGTTTGATAAGTACCATAAGTCTACTAAAATCAAAAGAACTACTTAGGATTTACACCAACATAAATTATTGTGTCTCTCTCGTGTCTTTGTCGTCTGGGATCTTCAATGGTTCCAGAGGACAGTTAGATAATCCATTAAAATATAATGGGGTTTGAGTGCCTATCTCCTTCAACAAGACTTAGCAGTGTCATTGCTACAGCAACGTAGCATTGGCGGGCACAAACCGTGACCAGTAACACCAGTTACTGCACAGACATTTAGTATTTGCTTAAGCAAGTCCTAAATGACTTCACAGTCCAGCACACGTGTAGATGCACCCCCAGTCATATAATAGATGCATGTTTTAACAGTAAAATTGGCTTTTAAGACCTGAGGGAGGGCACTTGTTGCCCAAAAGCTCTTCCAATAGCTCTCCCAACCATACAGTTGGTCCAAAATATCCCCAAAATCCTTGCTGCTCCGACGAACTAGAATGATTCACTGAACCTTTATTTCATGGAATGTGGCATCCAAAGAACATCAGCGAAGCTCACCTAGAAATGACATATTTACCGTATTCACAGTGTTCAGAGACTTTATGGGCACAAGCAATGTTTGTGTTCTAAAGAAAATAAAATAAACTCATTTTTCTCTGAAATAAGGTTCATTCATTCCTACTGAAGCCATTTATCCATTGCTAGCACACACTGAAGACACTCCGTATCTGACTCTCATTTCGGCAAATGCCCAGAATAAATTTTTAAAAAATTAACTGAATGCAGACTTGTATAAAAGAAATCACTGAAGGATTTGATTCCCTGAATGCAGCTGTGAGGTCAGAAAGTCACACACATGCTCTCTTCCAAATCTCCTGTTATATATATTTGAATACAGTTAGCAAATTACACGGCAAAAGGAACTTACAGGAGTGGTTTACAAAGGTCAGATGCACAATATCACATGAGCTTTAGGTTTGATAGTTTTGATATCGTTTTGGAAACGCTGGGATACTTAGCCAATGCCTTTGCATGGAACACTTCTCTTCAAAATGTGGGATATGCTCCAGCCAAGATAGTTAATTAGTGCATGGGCCACGTCTGCTGCATTCCATAGCAGAAACTTTTGTTTAATTTTCAAATGAATCTAAATTTGTCATTCCTGTTCTGTTGCTCCGTATGTCACAACATAGAGTGTCCGTGACTTCAGCGAACACAACGAAAAGTCTTAAGAAGCCTATATCTGAATCAAAGAGAGAGATTGGCAAGTTATGATTCAGGTGTATGCCTGCATCAAGTCATTGTCGCTGGTCCAATCAAACGAGTTCTACATTCAGTTAGAAAAAAACAAAATTGTGAAAAATATCCAGGACAATACAAGGTGTTATAACTTATGGGCCTACTTCATATTTAGTCTTCCTTAAACTAGCCTACATTTCATAGTGCAATGCTTGAGAGCTGGTAACCTTTAAACATGGTAACAAAGTGCAGGGCTAAAACCATGCTGGCTTGGGAAAGTACTAAATGAGAACAGTCCCCTGTGGTCAGCTACAGCTGAAGAGAACTTTTGGAAGGGATGGCTGGAGCAGTAAAAAAGGCTTTTTGAGTAATGTGGTAAAATATTAAAGACACATTTTAGCTAGCTTCAGCAAGACTCTTGAGATTGGAGTCAATCTCTGTAGTCACCCTTATGTATTTCAACAGGGCAGCAATACTAAGCCTTAATAATATTTGCATGCTAACATGGTAACAAGGGAAGGCCGAGAAGAATCATAATGGCCCTAGGACAAGGATCCCTTTCAAACAGCACTGCTTCCACAAATGTCATGCTCCCTTGGCTGGATTTTTTGTATTTTCTCCATTCTGTTTAGAGTCTTCTGTTGCAACCTTTACCAGGCCATTGAGTTTGTGCCTCTCCAGTTGTGTTCTCAGAAGTTAATAGCTCTGAAAGGATCTTCACCATATCAGGAACTTTAGCTTTGTTATCCATGAAAAATAATAGTATCCATTAAGCAGAAAAGGTAGCTGAGGCACCTGCTATTACCCAGGATGGCTATACTTTTAAAAATCATTAGTTTTGAAGGCCAGACAGTCTTCTGAACCAGCAGTGTAAGACCTGGAAGCACTACCTCTATTGCCAACTTATAGAGAAAAGCCAGACACCTCAAGCAAGCCAGAAAGCTGTAGAAGAAAAGTTAGGAACTCATTCAAAAACTTATTACAGCAAAGGACAGAAAGTAAAGGGACAGGAAAGAGAGGATGGGCTCATACAAGTCATCTTATATGAACCAGATCACCTCATAGCCGCGAAGACACTCTACAGAGGTGAACAGAAAGCAGTCAATCTGCTGGCTTCATAGAGATGTGGGGGAGTGGGAGTGCAAAAGGAGGTCTACCTTCCCCTTATGAAAGTGAAGTATGGTACACAGAGAGTTATCTTAGTGAGGGCAGTTTAAGATGAACGTTTCTTGCCCAAGATGCCTTACCTTTAGCCACTATGGCTTTTTTTTAGTCCTTTCAACTGTGTTATAGTTTGTAGGGCTGTGCAAAATTTCACCAGGTGTTTCATTTTAAAGCTGTTTTGATGCATTTTGAGCTTGAAACAGCGAAATTGAAACAAAAGAAAAGCCTCTGAAACAGCTTTGAAACAAAAGAAGGCACTCGAAATGTTTCAAAAGTTTCAAAACATTTTGAGTTTCAAACCAGGCTTACTTGGCTTCAGCGCCGGTCCCAGCTGGCAGCGGCAGCCTCCTGGCATCGGGCGTGCAGATCCAGGGGCAGCACCCCCTGGGAGGAGTCCAGCACAGCCCTGCAGTCCTCCCAGGGGTGCAGGACCCCAATCTGTGCACCAGATAACAGGAGGCTGCTGCTGCTGCTGGCTGGGACCGGCTCTGGGTGCAGCCTGTGCCAAGTGCCAGGAAGATTGGTGCTGCCACTGACCCAGCCAGCAGCGACAGCGTGCTGTCATCCTGCAAGCAGATCCGGGGATCTGCATCCCCAGGAAGGCTGTGGGGCTGTGCCAGACTCCTCCTGGGAGGCATAGGCCCCCATATTTACATGCCAGGAGGCTGTCTCTGCTGCCTCAGGCCAGTGGCAGCACCAATCTTCCCGATGCTGGATGCAGGCTGTGCCCAGTTCCAGTAGTCCCCGGAGGCGGCAGCAGCCTCCTGCCATCTGGCACAGATCTGGAGTCCCACACCCCTGGGAGGAGTCCAGCGCAGCCCTGCAGCCCTCCTGGGGGTAGAGGCCCCCAGATCTGCTGACCAGACGACAGGAGGCTGCTGCTACTGGCAAGCGTCACAAGTTTTGCTTTGAACAGTTTGAGGTGCGGTTTCCCAGAAACCTGTGCACCTACCTCTCTCCTTGAAACTTGGCAGGCTTCATGCCCTCAGAAGGGGCTACCATCCCTACAAGTCTCATCCAAACCAGGCAAGAAATGCAAAGTTGTAGGCAGTTTCATGCTTCCCCTTTATAGCCTATGGGTGAAATGTCAAAACAGCATCGAAACAGTTTTAACGAAACGAAACAGAACAGTACTTTCAAAACTCTGTCCCGTCAAAACAGTGAAATGGAAGTCAAAACGAAACGGTGCTGTTTCACACAGCCCTAATAGTTTCCTTTTATTTGAAAGGTATTTGTTATAATAAAACTGAACTTTTCTATTTATCCTGATAGACCTCCAGTACTGCACACATTTACTGGTACCAGGGAAGGCCATTGAACCTGCCAGGGAATATTGTTGGGTGCACCATAAACACCCAGCCAATGAAACTGTAAGGGGACATGATCTGAATCTATTTCCATTTCCTCTCTCTGCTTAACACCCTACATCTTATCTGCGATGGTGGATCTGTCCTGGCTACCTGCAGGGTACCTGGATAGAAGGAACTCGAGACTGCCTGACACTGCTGCAGCAGAAGACTTTCCAGTGATGGAGTACAGCCACAAAAGGTAGTTTCAATGCAAGAATGAATGTTCCCTACTGGACATGTCAGGCAGCATAAAGGGCTTGATTATCGAGTTATAATGGATACATACAGTAATGTACTTGGCTGTTGAAGCTACATTTTGATTACTAATTTATACCTGCACATCTGCTGGGTTTTGGATAGCTTGTTAGTTTTCTCTGAAGGAAAAAAAGCCACTTGCTATAAGCCACAGTCTGATTTAAACTTTTCGCCATTTTGAGTTCCAAAAAGTGAATTGTTGTCTTCTTCCTGGGTACACAGTGTCCAATGTAAGACTAAGAATATCCAGCCATTAGGAGGTGGGGGTGAGAAGATGGTTAAAATCTGAGGCAGCAAGGCAGGCAGCCAAATGAATTGTATTTATAAGTGAATTGGTGATGAGTAAACATTCAAAGGGGGCTTTAATGAAGCTTAAATTAAATGCGTACTTCGGATCCTCAGATCTATAGCCTTACTCCTTACAAAGGGAGCAAATAAACTCACATGACATGTGAGTTATTGTCCCTGTGTTCTGTGGGTGTGTTAAAAAGCTAGAACCAAATGCAAAGACTTTGATTCCAGCTTTACATTATTTAATTAAAGGTTTTAATTATTTCAGCAAATCTGGTAGCCAGCTGCAGAATCTAGCTGAGGATTCTGGAAGTGTTTTTATTTGCCATTTGTGGGTTTCAAAGGCATAAAAAGAACGGAGCTTGGAAAAGCAATTTTGCTGATGCACAAGAAGGAAAAGTAGCTCTTAAGCTACTCTCTTCTGCATTCTTTTTTTTAGTTTGATAATTATTGGCTATTAGAAGTACCACTCCATGACACAATGTAATGACATACAAGGATACCTGTGGAGGCTTCAAGGAAGATGGCATGTCTACATAGTGCAGTGAATACTTTTCTCAACAGTGGCACGATTGCAATGCCCTCAGGCAGAGGAAAGAATTAAGAGTTGGGTCTCCCAATTCCAGAGTAAGTGTTTTAAGTCCTAGGCTCTTTATAACAGTATTGAAAGTCTAAGGGGTAGTAGGTTAAGTGTATTTCTTTGATCAAAGTCCCTATAACAGAAATAAGGCTGAAATCATTGAACTGTGGGGTCTATAGGGTAAAGCAAAACACATGTTTATAATCAAACCCTATAACATTTATAGAAAGAAGCACCTTCAAGAGGTCATTCCATAAGCCCAGAGAAGCAATGCTGTTCAGATATTTCCATTCTTTCATGCCATTTCAGTGTGACCCCAATGCCAAAAGTTCAAACGTGGCAATGCAGAGCTTTTATATGTACTCTGTCGTATTCAAGGACTCCTCCTCAACTGAGACGCTCTGTAGTGACAGGATCTGCTAACTTTTACAGGGAGAGGGGCATAAGGGGTCTTTAACATAATCAAGAATCTCGCCAGCCTTAGGTTTCTTGAGAGATTTAAAGCTACAAAGTCTCAAAAGATTTTGAGCCATCGTCATTATTGTTTGGCTGCTTTCAGTGACCGTTTCTTTTCTACGCACCAACAGCAGATGAGCCTGGAGCCATTACAAAATAAATCAGTTTACAAACTAAAGCAATCCCCTAAACCCAAAAGATCCTCAACCTCAGGGTAAACAATAGTAAAGATCAGCAGCAACCCCAACTCAGTGCTAGTAGCTCATCCCCTCCATCCCTCTCCACTGTTTCTGAAATCTGAAGCCATGGCACTGCTGTCAGCAAATGCCTCTGGAATTTGCTTTGCTTTTTAGAGCTGCATGCAGTACAGGTGTTTCTCATTTACTACAAAGGTAATTAAGGTAACAATAGCTTTTGCATGGAAAGATACACTTAAATGGGAGAAAATCTAATAATGAGGTGAAGTAAAGGGGTGTGGCAAGAAGTTCACAAAGTCACATGCAAGAGTGGTTTAAAGTTCATCTGGGGAACATTATCAAACGATTACAACATGCCAAGCACAACTGCTGCATCTAGATGCCTCTGAGGTCATTTGTCCCATACTGGCATAGAGGCTTGAGCTCTAAATCCATCACCTGGAAGACATCAGGCAATTCCAGCAATTCTCAGTCTATTATTTTCTGCATCTATGATTCACTGAGCAAAGACTTATTAGGTAGTCTAGTACCTACTGAAACAGGAGTGTCCCCCAAGGCTATACTTCTAAAACCTTTATGCGTGCTATTTGCAGAATGACTCAGGCAATAGAGTTCTTATCACTTCTGACAATTTCCTAGCCACATTTAACTTACCATGTGCATCAGCCTGACTTCATGCACACTATACTGTTCCAGGAATGAAGGAGTATAACTGGAAGGTGCGTAACAGGTAGGGCAATTAGCATAAGGGCAGTACTAATTAGCCCAACTGCAGCAACTCAGAGATGTGGCTAAACTGCCTCCGGTAATGGTCAGTCCACCTGGACAGTGTGGTAAGCTTGAGGGGGCTGTTAGCAAGAACAGTAAGGTTGTTGTGCAGCTATGACCTCCTAAACTGGCTGGGATCTCTGCTTTGAGCCATACAGCAGCAGATTGGCTTCTAATGTAATTTTACCTGCCGATTCATTTAGGTGTCTAATAACCTCGCTGGGCGCATCCAGACAAGCATGCATGTGCTTCTTGCAGCATCCCAAACTGGTTTTAGATGCTGCAAGAGGCACACTGAGAATGCAAAAATGTTCCCCACACTGCATACTTGGTATCCAAATAAAAACACCCCAGAAAAAAATGGCGCAGGGCATAGTTCCTCTGAGGCAAGCTGGGGCTCAGACCTCCAGAAACACTCTGGCATCCAGCCAGAGCATCTCTGTGGTACCCCCTGCTGCCCTCGCATGCTACCTTCACGTGCAGGGTGAGCAGGAATAGCACAAGGCTGTGACTGGGGCACTGTAAGTAGGGCCTAGGTGTGGGGGGGGCTGTAGATTTGTGGGGGTTGTGTGGAGGGCTGGTCGGGGGGCCGTGGGTCCCCTGCAGGGCCCCAGATCCCCCTGCAGTAGCAGTGCCCATGGCGTGCTCAGGGCCTGCTGCAGCCAGAGCCCCCAGGGGTGCAGTATGGGCCCAATCACCCCAGAGCCGGCACCACCTGTGCTGCTTGTCTTGGGGCCAGACTGGCTTGGCACATCTCGGCACCAGGCCGTGCAGATTTAGGCAGCCCTGGGGCTGCTTGGGTTGTCACCCAGGGCCTGGCCCCACTCGTGGGGACCATGTGTTACACTGGATCAGGTCTTGCCTCCAGGGGCCCCGTGTGCTATTAAGCCAGGCCGGATCCATGGAGGCAGGACCCAGCCTTTCATGACACATGAACCCTGTGAGCAGGGCTGGGACCCAGGTGACAGCCCAAGCAGTCCTGGAGCTTCCTGAAGCCATATGGCATGGTGCTGCACCGCGCTGGGCTGGCCCTGTGACAAGCAACACAGGTGGCACCAGCTCTGGAGTGATTGGGGCCACACGGCACTGCCGGGGGCTCTGGACGCAGCGGGCCCCGAGTGCCCCATGGCCGCTGTTGCTGCGGGGGTGAGCTGTAGCCCTGCGGGCAGAGCTGGAGCCCTGCAGGGGAGAAGCATGTGGGCACTGTGGGGGGCATGCACTCTGTGCGAGAGCTGTGGTCCCTGTGGGGAGAAGCTGTGGGCTCTGCAGGGGGGGCAGTCCATGTGATGTGCAGGGGCTGCACCCTGTGGGAGGGACAGGGGACCCACCCCTCCTGAGCAGCAGCCCCCAGACAGCCCCCCCACAGTCCACCCACATCATACCCAAGCCACCCTCACAAACCTCTCACTCATACCCAGCCACAAACCCCAAACCCCTGCACAAGCCCCATACTCCCCAAACCTCACCCCCACAAACCTATACCCACCCACAAACTCTCCCAAACCACGCCCTCTAAATTGCTTTACACTTGTAAATATGTCAATAAACCATTGCCCAACTGATCTCTCTCTATATAGTGGTGTTTCACTTTAGTAGCGGAAGAATACTATTTTGGGTATTTTAATGAGAGAATTTGGATTTCTTATCAAAGTATTTGCAATTCAAAAACAGGGAACACCAGGATCTCTGCTGGTGAGATAAGTGGTGTGACCTGTACAGAGGAGCCTGTCTAGGGCCAGCACTGGGGACCATCTGGAGGGCAGACGAGGTGGCTGACCTCTTGGCCATTTGGGGCCAAGGTGACATGCTTGGACAGTTCAAAGTGGGACACCACAGGGAGCACATGATTTGGGAAATAGCTGCAGTGGGTAGAGGCTGCAGGAGCCACTCCAGGCTAGGGCTGCTTCAACAGTTCAGCTGGCATAAGGGGTAGTGACCCCGATACTAAGTGGCCGGGCCTCAGAAGCTCCTATCTGTCCTTCCGATTACCATGGGGAAGGCCCACCTTGCTAACTAGTAGCCCCTTTTTACGGGGACTAATGGACAAATGGAACAACTAAATTCTTAGGACAACTAATGAAAAAAACAGGATAGGAGTGTTGTGTGGGTCAAAGGGTCAAAATGTGAAAATAAGTGCACCTAAGGGGGACACCGAGCAGAGCCCCCCTGGGCTGTACCCACCAGTCCTCAAAGGCATCCAAGAAACTGGTGAACGCCACCCACTGGTACTCTGCCCAGAAACATGAACAGACAAGTGAGAGGAAAGTAGCCCCACAATCTCCAGGCACCTTCCCAGTCAGAGCCTCCTTCCTGGTCAAGCACAGGGCTCACTTGGCCAGGGCCAGGAGGAGATTGACCAGGAGGTCCCGGGACTTGGTGGGGCCATGGATGGGGTGACCAAAAACAAAAAGCCGGGGGGTGAAATTTAACCAGAACCTCAAGAGGAGGCTCGAGGTGGAGGTGGAGGGGCTGCAGCTTGGCGCACTCAAGGGTCATGTGCAGCAGGGTCTCCCTCCACTTGCAGAAGGGGCAGGAGACCATGTGGTGTCCATGAAGCTCACCACATACATGCCTGTGGTGATGGCCCTCAGAAGCTCCTCAGGTCAAACAGTCCTGAACTGCTCACCAGGGCAGGTTTTTATACTGCTGAGGCCAGCATAGGTGCTGGCCCCAGGCTCGAGCTCCCCTGACTACAGATCTGGGAGGAGCTGGGCAGGGTTATTTTGCCGCAAGTGGCACAGTTTGCTCCACACCAAATTGCATGCCCAGGCACGTGTGCTAAGGCAAAAATCCCTGGCTCAAATTTGTGCCACTCCTATTTGAGTTTCTGGAAGCATGCATGCCTGCATGTGTGGATGTGCCTACTGATGGCTAAAAAAGGAGACCTGTTCATTTAAAACTTCTGTAACTGTAATAGAACTGAATAATATTTTTTAGACCAAGTTAACCCCCACTAAACCAGTGAAAGTCCCAATAAGGGGAAAATGGTGGCAAAGAAGTAATGAAGAACTATGAAATATCATGGAACTGTCCCTCATTACACGTGTTGTGTGCACAGCAGTTAGCATGGCTCAGCCATGTGGTGAGAGCAGAGGGATTGAGAAACATCAAAAGTATCTATTATCATCAGCTGATAGGGCAACATCCTTGAGGTAGGCCTTACCAATGGTTGATGGACAACATAAAAAAAAAAAAGACCTTAAGGTACTTAATACCTTCAGGGACTGAAAAGAGATAGCTCATGCTAGATGAGAATGGAGGTGCAACATCAAGGAAGCCAAAGCACTACAAGTGCTGGCTAGCCATTACAAGCAAGTAGAAATCAGTAACCCCTTGTTCTGCTCTTAGAATAGCTGTTAACTGACTAGTTTTCTTGACCCTGTAAGCTGGAAGAACCAGTCTGGTGCACTAAATGGACCTGGTGCCAGAGGCACAGCACACAGCAAGGGGAGTCGGTCTGTGACAAATGCTGCATACAGTGCCCATGCTAAACCAGCCCTAAATTTAGTCTCAATCCAGCCTACAGATAAGCCCAGCAAACCTCATCTGAATTAGTTTGATGCCTCTGGTCTAATTTATTAGCAAACACACACAGTCAACTCTAACACAGTAGAAAGACATAATACCTTAATCTACCATGGATAAAGCAGAGGGGTCATGACAGCCAGCATCCTGCTGCATTCCCTCCACTACAGAGGAAGAATGGCTCATGGGAAAGACTGAATTCTCTTTTGCTCATGATCAATCCCGTAAGGCAGCTAAGACGTCTTAATACCATGTCAAATCAAGTTGAAATGAAAATAAGCCTCTGCAAATTAAGTAGTTGGGTTTATTTATTTAATTAATTGGATCCCTGCTTTAGGATTCAGAGTAAGGGCCAAATTCAGCCCAGGTGAATCAGCTGGTGTAACTTCCTGTGGTCAGTGATGCAGTCTATTAAGCACACTTCCATCATATCCTACACTGATAGTTGCTGCAAGAATTAATATGCATTTAAGTTCTCTTTTGAACGCTCACTCTCAATATAGAAATTAATAGAACATTGTTTTCTAACATATGCTGTTCTGTAGTTCCTCAGAACTCATTGTAAGCCTTCTAATAAATAGAAGTGTCCACACAAACGTTGGCTGACAAACCTAAGTGACAGATGTTGGATCAGCATGTGATACAGGTCAGACAAAGCTAACTGGAAATGGGATTTCCCATGCCTATTATATTTGCTGAAGTACAGCAGCCTTGAGACCTCTCTGCAGTAATAGAAAGATTTGAAGACATGTTTCTGAATCTCAGCATCTGCCAATACTACTACTACTTAGTTAACACAGCTTACAGCCCAGCCATTAGCCTGTGCCTCTAATCACAACCTAGGCTTTGGCATTTTTTGTTGTTGGTATTTTATTTCTGTGTAAAAAATAGAGGGTTGGGGGGGTTGTTTGGTGGGGGAGGGGTTTGGGTTTTTTTTTTTTTACAGAGCAACAATTAAGTAATTTTATTGCGGTTAGGTCTTATATTGCGATATTTTCTGAGTGATCCTGGCTGCTTAGGAGGTATGGAGGAATTTAAATATGAAGATTATAAAACATAGACATTTCAGAGGAAATTATCACAGGTGTTTCAAGGTAATGAAGAGTAGAAAGTAATTCAACCCTCCCTGGTCCACTGTCTCTTATTAAAGGACTCAAGGGCTACTTAGCAAAATGAATGTAAACCTAGAGCAAATCCAAGAAAATAATTCCTTTGCACAGCAGGTACCAGCCTGTGGAATTCGCTGCTCTCTTGGGTCACAAAGTATAATACTTTGGCTGGATTTAGAACTTCAAGTCTGATTTAGCATTTGCATTTCAATATTTATTCTAAACTCAAATCACTGTTTCTCAGGCTCCAAGGTATAAACTGATAGGGTCAGAAAGAAACCTACCCTATCTCCCAAAGTACAGCACTGGACATTTGGCCCCTATATTGCTGTGGGTTTCTGATCCCTTCCTTTGAGGCATCAGATATTGCTCATTGCTAGGAATAAGACACTAGACCTGATGGACAATGGCCTGAACCAGCATGGCATTAGTGGCATGTAAGTCACACTAACATTAAGACAAGTTGTATGTGAAGTTAAGACATACTGGTTGCCCTACAGATCCCAGGCTGATAGGAATCTTTTCCTTCTAACTGTGTGAAACAATAATTGTCTAAAGTACATTACTGTCCTTTCCACCTCTCACTGTCCTGCTTCCATATGTGCCAAAAACTGGCATGCCTAGCAGAGTTGTAACAATTCTCCAGGCAGCTGTTGGCACTACGTTCTCATATGGGTGGGTGAATATTTAAAGGTCAGCATATTGCTTTTGTCTGGGACTCGTATGTAATTAATTATCCCTGAACACTAACTCATGAGGGATACATATATGATGCTAATTCCATGCAGACTGATGTCTCAATATTTGAGATGTTCATCATGTTATCAAATATGTTTAGACATTTCCACAGGAGCAAAAGCTGCACCCTAACTTCTTGGGCTAATTCCATGCTTCACAATACAGTATGGAAACTTTAATTGCTACATTTTTATAGCAATGTTGAAAATTAACTTTACTGTGTCCATGATGCACATTTTTCAGAACTGCTTTCTAAAAACATGGCATTCCACATCTCAAATATTTCTCACCTTTCAAAGCAAAACACTAGAATACATACACAAGTTGCCAACAGTTAAGAAAGGACTTGACTATATTGTTGCATACATCTTTTGTACAGGATCTTAGTACATCCTTAGTACATCATCTCTCGCAAATACTCTGTTAAATGTAAGTGGCAAATGGCCTGTTTTCAATGGCATTTATTGTACTGAAGGCTGGATAGATTTGTATCATACAGAGTAACTAAATTAGAGATGTGGTGTGTAGCATACATTTTCATGAACAATGGCTTACTCCATCAGATGCTGTGGGCATCTGGATGAAATATCTGATGAAGTAAGTCTGCTGCTTAGAGAAGCTGCTCTCTTTTATAGACTAACTGAATCAGAAATATCTCTCTGATTCAGTTAGTCTGTAAAGGTGCAAATCTATCCTGTCTTCTACCTGACTTCAGACTGGTATAGCTAACCACCTCTCATTTGCTATACACACATGCTGGATCCTATCTAGACCCCTATAACTGTGATTGTCTGAGCTGGGCTGCCTCAGGACATTAGGCTGTTTGGAAGTACAAATACAAGTGGAACAATAGCATTGTGTAGGCTGAGCAATAAAGTAGCTGAACAAGACTTATTTAAAGCAACTTCCCAGTTATTTCAGGGCCGTCTTTCCTCACTTCTCAAATGAAGAACCCATAAGGCACATCCCCACAAGTGGGAACATGCATTTCCCTGGGGACAAGTAGCAGCAGCACACCTTGTGCCATTGCTACTTGTCCCCAGGGAACACCTTTGCCATATGTGCTCTGGCACGCAGCATGTTTTTCTGGGGGGTAGGGGAGGCTGGGACCAGCAATTATGCTGGCCCCAGAGGCCTTACCTGAGGTCCTGGGGGCCTCCAGGAGTTGCAGCCATAGCAGTCCTGCAGCAGGGAGCCTGGACAGCAGCTGAACTGTGGCTCCAGCCAGCCAGGCTCTGGTTTTGGGCAGCACGTGCTGCTACCACACACATCACCCTGCTTTTTTTTAGGCATGGGGGATTTTTTTCGACTCCTAGAGATTCTGGGGTCAAAAAACCCACGCATGCTGCAAAGTACAGCATGGGGAACACCTGCATGTGCAGCATGTCCGTGCTTATCTGGATGCAGCCATAGAGTGCAAAAGGTTTACCACCGAGCTAACATATAAATAGGAGTCAGGAAGGCTTTCAGTTCTGGGTTTATACAATTTCAAGAACCCATATATATAACTACACTCACACGTGTGTATGATGAATCTTGTCCTCTTTCACCAATATTATAATAGCCAGAAACTTTCCCTTTGGCCTAGAGGGTTTGGGGCATTGTCAGCACCATTCTGTATAGGGATGTTCCTGGAATGATTTCAATAAGGAAAGAACATGTATAACACAGGCTTTACTCTCAAATAACTTCCATTTTCCTCCAGAACTGTTCCTTCACACACACACACACACACACACACACACACACACACAGAGATTATCACATGCCAGTAGGTATAACCACCACCATAATAATATTGACACTGCATTTGTTATAGTATAATATCACAGAACTCTGCAAATTCCTCCTCCCAGGATAAACAGTGGAACAAAGGATCTGATCTTCAAAACTTATATTATTACATAATTGTTATAATTACTTTGAGAAAAAATATTGTAATTAATGGCAACAAGAAGTTAGGCTGCTTCTGTTCTTTGGGAAGATTTCTGGAAATGAGAGAGATCTCCGAGGAGAAAAATACTGTGGAAATCAAAAGAACTGAAACTCCAAACAAAGGTTTACACGGGTGACAAATGGCTTTCCAGGATTTGCATAAGTTCTTTTTGCTGGTGTGTATTAGCGAGGAACCTTTTCCCCAAAGGAACATACTATCCGAGATTGTTGTCCTACTCAAAACAGGACAGCAAAGGAATTGCTTTAGTCCTGGAGAGTTACTATTTTTGCTGGTCCCCTTTGTGCCCCCCTCACAAGGTGAAATGAACTGAAGCAGCAGAAAGCTCTTTTTTTTTTTTCCTCTTTGCCTCATTTAAGATCTGTTTTCTGAGTGAATGAAAACAGTATTTAAAGTTAACATATTGTCTTTGTTTTTCCTCACTGCCTCTAGAAGGGCCACTCCAGTTGTAGGGAGCTTTGAAATAGATTCCACCAGCACTATCTGGAAACCCTGGTTGAACTGATTGATTATGTTTAATTGCATTGTTTCATAAACGCATCGTAAATCTACCAATTGTCAAACACAGCAGGGTGATTAATGGAGCACCAGCTGTCTGTAGAGTTGCAAAGAAATCTCCCAAAATATGACAGTCTTTGAAGACAAATGTTGTTGAACCACTGATGTGGCATGTGCTTTGGTAGGAGATTGGAGCTGGGGGGAAGGTGTGGGAGGAGGAGGGCCCCAGACAGAAAGCATGTACAGTACAATCAAAAGCAATTAACAGTGTTGTATTTTCATTTTTTATCCATTTACCACAAGCCAGAGCATAAGGGAAACCACAGCAGATTCTCCCTTCATGTTTATTGCAACATCGCAGGGCAGGAGGGATGGCTGGTCGGCACAGATACACAAGGTGGCTGCGCCAATACAGTATGTGAAAAAGTTTATCGACTCTTAGAAGGCCCAGAACTGGATGATTTCACCGTTTGGTTTGGAGCTGACATCCTTCACATATAAAGCAGTTAGTGCTGGCTAGGAGACGGAATGTAAAATTTGGGAGTGATTTTAAAGAGTTGTCAGAACTAGCCTGAGCTATAAATGCTGCTTCCGGATCATTAAGCCTAGGATAAGCACAGCGTCTGTGAACACAGAGTCAAGTGAAAGTAGCAAACAAAACATTGCCAAGCACTACGGAAAAAATGTTTAATTCACAAATGCACACATTTCTATTACGGACTCTGTTGACAAAATATGTACTAAAATAACTGAAAAGCTTGTGTATTATGAATATTGAGCAGTTACATTATATGTAGCTTCATGATTTAGCAGTCCATAGATGGGACAGGATCTAATATTAATTATGCATATTTAAGAAGGGAGCAGATCCTTCAATAATTACACACACTTTGGGAGTGCTGTTGAATATTAAAAAAATTAGAGTCAACTTCATGGGCCAGATCTGTAACTGGCATAAAGCAGTATAGCACCCCTGAAATTAGGCTGATTTACAGCTATCCCCATAAGTAGGGTGCTACCAAATTCACTGCAAAAGCAGGCTGCACTGTGGCTCCTTTAATTTTTCAGGTTCCCCTTGTACCCCTCCCCCTCCCACCGCTGATTGGTGGAGGGGTCCTGGCTGGCAGCTCACTCCTGATTGGTGGGAAAGTGACAGCTGCAGTTTTAAACACGGTGCTATTTTCCTCCCCACTAATCAGCAGCAAGCAGCGGGGCCACCAGGGCCCCTTGGCCAATCAGCAGCAGGGAGGCAAAAATGGTGCCATGTTTAAAACCATGATTTTCACTTCCCCACTGATCAGAAGTGAGCTGCAAGTGGGTCCCTTCCACCAATCAGCGGCAGGGGGTGGGGGGCAGGAGGTCGCACAGGGGAACCTGCAGGATTAAAGGAACCTCAGCACAGCTTACTTTCACCGTGAATTTGGTAGGGCCCTACCAATAAGTTTAAACAAATGTTATGGAAATAATTGACATTTTTACCAAATTTATCATTTTTAAAGGTAACAACATTTTTATAAACAGGCAAGAAGTGTTTTGCAAATCAGCAAGAACCATGATAAATTTCTTCCACTCACCATATTTAAAAATGTAAATAATTTTCAATACTGAAAAAAAAAAAATGAAGCGCAGGTAAAAAAGCTGGTATAAAAAATAAAGACCAATGATTAATGAAAGACAATAAATGGAACAAAAAGTTGTCTGCACAAAGTTGCCTAGAGGGCAAATTTATTTCATATTTATTGGCAATTTCACAGTAGATAAATCATACAGGCATTCATGTTGGCAGCTTCACAGCACCAGCAGAGGTAGAATGAGCAGAAACGTTCGTAAGTGCAGACTTTGAATTGAAACCAAATCCTAGTGTAAAGATTATCTTGTAGCACCTTTTCTTTTGAGCATGGTGTCCATTTTGGGAGTCAAATATCATTCTCCCCTGAGCTCAAGTCCTTAAGTCAGTCTTTCTTGAAAAGTCTCTGGAGGAGTGGGATCACTTTCTATGTTTTTATAGGAAGTGCTGAGCAGTCCTGTGCAGTGGCTTTGTTGTGATTTTAGAAATGACTTCTTTTTGCCATATGACAGTCCAAACTGTATTGACAGGAGTACAAAGACATGATGTGATCATTGACACCAAAAAGCATCAACCATATTGCATTGAGAATGTTCTCGTTTCTGAACTACTTTTCATAACTACATGCTATGGAGTTCATTTTGTACTCAGTGGGAGCATCTACACATGTGCTTTATTATGAAGTGGACTAGCTCTGCAGTAAAGCATCACAGTCTACACATGCACTGGCATTTGGGTGCAGTAAAGTAATTAACTCTGCCATGAAATAGTACTGTCAAAGATAGCACTATCACAGAATACTCTGCTGTACTGAAACACACGTATAAATGGTGAAAGGGTGGGGGCCAGACTCCTGTTTGCCACCCACCCACACAGCTCTGTAGGAGCTGGCTCGTGTCCCAGCCAGCTCCACAACCACCCAGGACTGACCCCCTGTGCCCTCTGCCAGCTCAAATTGCTGCCATTCTGGGCACACATGTAGATGCTATGCTTTGGAGCAGTTTACTCCAGCTCCGACTGCTCCAGCGTTTATCATTTCACCTTAATTTCACATATAGATGCACCCAGTGAGACCAACAGCAAAACTCCATCTGCCTTTGGTAGGAGAACAGGCTGCGCAGTGCCCTTTGTATATCCCATGTAAAATCTTCAACCAAAACAGTTTCATGCCATGTGTAAATTCTGAGCATAAGTTACACCAGGGAGTTATGCAAGGATGAGTTTGTTCTATGTTGACTGGTACAACCTATCTCCACAAATGTGTGTGCTATTAAGTGTTATTTTGCAAGGAGTATCAGTAGAGGAAAGGTGGAGTGTGTTCGCATTTCTGAGTCATTGTGTGCATCATGGTTCCTTTTACTTCCATGCTGCATTTACTGCAAATTCATGAGATCATTTAATTTGGAAAACAATTGAAAAAATTTTGGACCACTGAAGTCAAATGCTTCACTCAATGTCAGAGAAAGCTAAAGTTACAAAAGTTACAACTGCCAAGGAGGTGATCCTCCCCCTCTA
>NW_017728951.1:11497870-11544559 GCF_001723895.1 Crocodylus porosus | reverse complement strand
AAGTGGTGCTGGCTCCTACCCTGGGGGTCTTTAAGAAGAGGCTTGATGCCTACCTGGCTGGAGTCATCTGAGCCCAGTTTTTCTCCTGCTCAGGCAGGGGGTTGGACTTGAAGATCTACAAGGTCCCTTCTGACCCTACTTCTATGATTCTGTGAGACATCACGTCTCCCAGATTAAACCGTTTTACCATGTGACAAAATGCAACTGTTTGGACATCCATGTCTGTTGTCCTGAAATAAATCCTACAAAGGTACACAGGATAAGAAGTACACACAAAGTATGTCTGAAAGGTTATTCCACCATTGCATCATTACATCAGTAGCAGAAAAGAGAGTGCATTCAGTTGCCCACTAAACCCCAGTTAGACCTGATGTGTGCACATGCCAATCCTGGAACATTTCTGTTCCTGGACAAAAACAGACACAATTCATGCAGAGACATAGGCAATGTCTATTCTTAGCCTAAGGTACTCAAAATACAGTCCTCAATCGTAAAATGGCAAAGAAACAAACAAACAAAGAACCTGAAAAACCACGCACCCTTCTTCCATTGCAGGTTGATTCTTTCCCCAGTACAGATCATCTGGGCAAATGTCAGCCACAAATGTTTATAACTTAGCTCAGAAATATTGGCATTAACATCTCCTGTAGTAAGTATATCCTCAACTGTTATAGATACTTTATGGTTTATGAAATAAATTTGCCACTCAGCCACTGTGGACCTCCATCTTTTTTGGGCCATTGCACCCGTTTCTTCCAGGACCACATTTACTTTAGTATTATGATCTGCCAGATACTAATTCAAGTCATCACTCATTGTGTTCAGTTCAGCAATATAATATTAAACTTTCAGTTTGTAGAGCTGTGGCAACATAGGTTTGGAAAAGAAACCACTGTACGCTGCTGAATAGACCTCAAAAGCTATAGTTGTGCCAGGGAAACATGTCTAGACAAAATATTGTACCTTGGCTACCTTCTTTCTGAAATGTCTTTAAAACGCAGTCTTTGGCAGTCAAGATTTTTCCATAAATTTTCATTCCGTCTTGCTCAGATATATGTTGTACACTTCTCGAGACAGCAGGGATGTCAGAATTTTTGTCTCCCTTTCTATTCCTCTATCTTCTCTCTTTATTGCCTCAGAACAACAACATACTAGAGGCTGAACTTCAAGGAGTAGCACCACATTAGAATTGGTGCAAAGCCATTGTATTTGAAGGAAAAGTACTAAATCTCATCCTGAAACTGTTCCAGCAACGGGGGATCCTTATTTAGGATCTTAGGAGGCAGCGTCATATGGCCTGAGAATACATTGTTGACTTGTGATTATGGTCTTTCTCTCTGCTTAACTACCATTCAAGGCGTCTTGCATCCAATGGAAGTATGGAAATAGTACATCCTTATCTTCAGCTTATAGGGTATAACATGTCTCTTGGGTACCTCACCACAAATGCAGCATGTCCAACACTTATTAAGTAGCTCTGTAAAATACTAAGTAGCTCTGTAAAATATAAAAACTTGCAGATCCGGCTGAAATTTAGAATTTCCATTCTATGGAAAACTCCAATGTCACTCTTTCAGAGTCAAATGAAAACCAAAACATTTAAAAATGTTCAGCAAAATAATTTAAAAAAAAAATATTTGGATAAACTTGGGGGTAACTTCAATAAAAGCCCCTCATGTTTCAGTCCAATTTTGACTTTATTTATAGTACATAAAATAAACTTCAAAACAAAATGTGCTAAGATCAAAAGGCTCCGTTTCACTATTTTCAAAATGAAATTTCATTCAGGTAGACCCACTCCTGCAGATGGTTTTCAGTTTCACATGACAGTATTTTTCAATCATAAAATGTTCCATGGGAAAATTATCAGCCAGCTGTAAAAAATTAATCTTCAGTCTGAAGTTCTGAGGAGTTTGGGAGTGGGGGAATAAGCGGTGGCAGTAGAGGGTCAGATTCAAATCCCTGCATTCATACATGCCCCTATCTTTAAAGTCATATCAAAAGATTGAAGTGGCCAATTTTTTTTTAACCTGTAGTCCAGCCACATCTAAACTACCTTGCGAACCACATGGTTTGGTATTATCAAATTAAAAATCACCTAGGTTTGGGGCTTTTTTCTTTACAGTTAAATTGTAATAAAATATGATCTCAGTGATTTTAATATTTCCTACTGCACTTGTTCCCAGTGGTTTACCCTCTCCATTTACTTACTGATATCACGAAGTAGTACTTAATTTTCAATTTTCATTTCTGTGATCAGACCACTTTGTTTTGTTAAATTTAGCACTAAAGTGAACTACACCTGATAAGTACAACAAAGAACAGCAAAGTTTTCCTGAGTTCTCCTCCAAAAGTGAGGTAAGACCATGGTAGGAGTTTTATGCAAATCAAGAAAAAAAAGTCATCAAGATTTTTGCAAATGTAAGGGGAAGAAAAAGACTTAGTTCTTCTCCAAGCAAAATCCATTCACTTCTTAACATGAATGTCACTTTCAGCATGACTCATAAAAATGTATAGTATGGAGCTGTACTTATAGGAGAGGCTGGGAAAACACCTCTTACTAACATTAACTGTTAGAGTTCCTGCTTGCCATATTAATAGGCATTGATTAATTTAAGGAGAAATTACATTTTATTTAGAAATTTATTATGTATGGGACTATAACTTCCTTCTTGTAGGAAAGGGCTAAAGTACATTGACAGTAAATCTTTGTGTTCAAAACCTTGATTATTTTCCCCTCTCCCACAAGTAGTAGTTGTTTTTTTTAGTTGTACCACGGTTGTTTTTAAAACTGTGTTTAAATGATTTTAAAAAGAAAATAAAACAGAATAAAACCTCCTGAGAGATTTGTATCTCAGTAAATTTTTCCCCTTTATATCAGTAATGAAGAAAAGCTGCTTATAAAGAAAAGCTGATGTCTATCAGCAATTGTCTAGGAAACTGAAAGACATCTAAGTTTTGCAATGCAAGGATTGTTTAATGCTAGAGAAAACCATTATAACAAAAGTCTAACCTCCTGCATTATGTTATAAGTACATTTAGCAATATGCACCCAAGCGTATAACTTTTGTTTGAGCTACAGTATATCCTTTACCATATTTCAGTGACAAAACAGTTAATGTTTCAGAAGCACGAGTCCAAGCCATGCACTAGACACTCTTTTAAGGCCACATCTGAATGAATCACATATAAATAGGAACTTGGTCATTTGGCCTAGTAATTCAAAGGTGGCTGGCTGCAGTGGTAATTGCATGACTTACTCCCTTATGTGCGTTTGTCTACAGAGTCTGGTGTGCCTTCATCATTCACCCAAAGAGATGAGGATAATCTTTGATTTTCTTCTTGATACTTTTTAGCAAGATACAGGCATCAGGTAATGTTAAATTGACCACATCTCTGGGTAAGGTGTTCTAATTATGTATCTAGTTCAACTTCTAGCTACTGGATCCTGTTGCACCTTTTCCTGCTAAAGAGCCCCATATCGTTATTTGCATACCGGGATCAAGTCAACAGTGGACCTTCTCTTGGATGAACTAACTACTCTGAACCTTCATCCTTTCACCTTCAAACATAATTTTGAAATTGAAAAAAGTATTCAGCTTGTGTGTGTCACATATTAGGCTTTGACAAAAGCAAACCTTTTATGCTGGTCAAAGCCATTTGGGGAACAGTGGGAACAGTTAGGGAAGAAAGGGTTTTCCATTCTGAGTGGAGCTTCCTAACAAAGGCTGGCAAGTAAAAATGAGGGCAGAAAGGTTCACTATGGACTGCAGTCACGTACCTAGCGTCCTAAATCCTTTTTTCTTATGTGCTAAGCAGGGCTGGACTACACCTATATTTGGATGAGTGATATCTGAAGAACAATTAGATGAAGTGTTGTGGGGTATACAAAGTACATTTCTTTCCTACCCAAACTGCTACTGAATCATTTTCTACCAAAATGCTACAAAACAATTTAACTAGTCCCAGTTCGATTGGTCAGGTAAGACATTTGTGGTGCTGCAAACGTCTCTCGCAAGATTAAAAAGCGAGTACTTTGATCTCCTGGCCAATTAACAGACTAAAGTATTCAAAATATATTTTCTCTATTAAGCATAATTATAATTTTGCTTAATTTAACAGATAACCTGTGATTCCAATGACCTATTTTACTCAATATCACTTGTCTGGGGTTGTACTTTACTTCTGCTCCACAAGTGACAGCATCCATGTGCATAAATTATCAGTAGGGGGTTGAGAAGGAATACTTGGCAAAGTATAAAGTGGTTATGGAATTCAACTAGGGAAATGGTAGGGAAACATAAGGAAAATGGTGTACTATACAGCAACAAAAGTGAGATTTACACAACTGTTGCAGAGCTTCCTCAGATAAGTCACAGACATCTAGAACCTTAGGGCATTTAATGCAAAAATGAACAAAGCACCAGCAAAAATACTCTGGGGAACAATCTTGGATATCGTGTAGATGGCAGTATATTAGTTTGAAGAAATTTTTGTCAGAAATCTTCACCAGGTATACAATGAAATTTATGGGCTAGAGAGAGGACAAGGGCACAGGCACAGACACAAGATAAGGGGTGAAGGAGTATAAATGTGAACCTGAGGTTTCTACATTTCATGTAAGTGGCCTAAACCCAATGGCCCAGGCTCTCTCTTGTTTTCCATTAAAAAAGTATCAATATTATCCTAATGAGGAAATGAAAAAAAATGCATGAATTCTTAAAATTTAATTTCTTTGAAAAGCTTACGAGTAGTATATACAACCTGGTGAGGATATAAAACAGAGGATACCTTAAACCAAGTTTCCCTTGATATTAATCTGTGATCTTTTCAAATACTCAAAAGGTTTTCAACCTTAAGTCCCAATTCTGTAATAGCCCAACCCATACATATCTTCTCTCAACTCCAAGACTGGGTCCAAAACCCATTCCTGACTGAACATGTCAACAGTATACAACGAAGCCAGAATGAAGTGACCCCTCACTTCAAGGACAGAACCATTTTGGTAAAACATAAAAAATTAAAAAAATTAAATAAGTTGCATGACATTTATTTTGTAATGTTAACATTAATATCTGTAGAAACATTTTATTGTCAGTACAAAAGTTAACAGATTTTAATACTTTTTCCCCCCAATTTTAATATGTAAAGCAATGTAATTTGCGTTCATATCGCATGGCTATACCAGTGTGAGTAGGTGTTTTGAAAGTAAAAAAAACACAATACTTTATTTTAAATACAATTGACAAAAATGCAGCAACATTTTGTTTGACACCAGCTCCATGCCTGATATTATGGAATGATTCCAAAATATATTCCGGAGCCAGCATTAACTAATCCCTTAAAAAGATGGCAATATTCCAATGGCAAATTGTCACTATAATAACTTTTCTCTTTAAACGTAAGTTACAATACAGGACCATCCTGAAAAGATGCTATTAGGCCAAAAGATCTGGAATCTATTATCAAAATCAATGAAAATGATACCAGTTAATTTGATGCATGTGCAACTCAAGTGTAGAAGCTCAGCTCCTTTTAAAGCAGTACTTTCTGCTATGGTTATAGACAACTTAATGTCTTTCTTTTCTATAGAAACTCATTAAAAGCACTCCTTTTTTCAAAGAATAATGGTGCTATTTTGGCCTTGGAAGTTCTATTAAAATTTATTACTTTAGTGAGACCTACTTATCAAAGATAGAGAAAATAAGATACCTTCTTGTCAAAGGATTTGGTTTTGAGAAGAACAATCACCTGACACTGAAGTTTAAAATGCAAAGAAATCAAAAGTTTAATTCCCAAAATTAGTTATATACTGTAAATATTTTTTTTTAAAGCTCTGACAACTAGTAAAGTCTGAGCAATATATCTACTAGTTCTCTGTGCTGCCTGCATAGAAATGCCATTTAAATTACAAAAACAACAACAATCCTATAAACGATTAATTGTTTTGTACATTACCAATTAGTTAATAAATTAACGATATACCATTTTCCCTGAAAGCAAAGTATTTTCCACCTTTGGACGGTGAAAATTAAGAAATTCGGTGTAAGAACAGCATTTAGCAAATAGCTGTTAAAAAAGAGACTAATTTGCTAGGTGGATTGGGCATCCATTTTTAAATCAATACAAAAAATAATTCATTGTAAATATAATATATATATATATATATATTTATACATATTTTGAATATATTTACATACATCCAGCACCTATATACTGCATTTGTGCTCTATAAGTGTGTGCCAACATATATTTTCTCCAAATTTTACAAAAATAAACAAGAAAGGCAGACCCAGAGCTTGCCTTAAGTCCAACTGGTCCATTGTACAAATAAAGTCTATTATGGCTTAAAACAAGCCAGAAAATTGATGCAGTTAAGCGAATCTATACATGGCCCATAAACATTCTTCTTCTTGCAGAATATTTTAGAGTTCCAAATTATATAATTCTTTACATAAGTTCTGACTATTTTCCTCCAAGTATTTTTTTCCCTTATATATATCATATGTACAAACAGAAACATAGGGGTCCTGGAGAAAAGATCTTTTTCTTCTTGTGGTAGGTAGGTCAGCGTTCTTGTCTCTCTGTTCCTCTATGGAATAAAAATAGTTTCTTTTCATGTTTTAACACTGCCATTTATATGTTGGTACTTAGGTAGACAAGGTTCATAAGGCATTGGATCAGGAGAAAAAACAGAGTCATCACCTGAGGAACATGAACTCCTAGTGTCAGGGTAACTGGGTGAATACTGTTCAAGGGGTCCACTGAGATCCAAGTATTCCTGGAATAGAAGAAAGAATTTCTTAAATATATGACATAAAGGTTAATGTGTTATTGGTCAATCAGTCCGTTTCATGGACCAAAAAAAAAAAATCTTCAAAAGTGACCATTTTCTTTACAGCTGATAAAACCAAAGATCATTAGAGAAACTTGGGCGGGGGAGGGAGGTGGAGAGAAAAAAAAAAGAAAGAAGAAATGTCAATTCCAACATCAGCATTAATCACATCAGTGGAAATAAACATGCTCTCCACATCAAACGCGGAATTTTCGCTTACAATGATAAAAATGAAATTTTATACTAAATACAACCATTTTTCTCTAGCACATGGTAATGATTTGGAGAAGAAAAGATGCTTCCAATGTTATATTCCTTTGGTCAGTTTGTGTATCTGTTTTATATAATTGGATATTAAATTTATATTTAAATATGCAGTGACATGCTTACCAAAAGAACCAAAATGAAAAATCAAGAAAACAACTTAATGGACCTGGGTTTCTCTATAATTTTTGCTATTTTGTGTGCCTGTACATATCCTAGAGTAGCAATGACCAAACAAGCATTAAAAAAGGAAATAATATATGTTTAATCCAAGTTTTGGGTTGAGTGACTTTTGCTAAAAACAAGAGTTTTGGCAGGAGAATAAAGCCATTTCCCTCTTGAAATGTTCTCTCTCTTTCAACTTCTAACAGGCAGCTGTATTCATTTAAATGCAAGTGCTTCTTTGCTAAACCACAAGTTATGGTCATATTGATGAGACATGTCTTCTGCCTCAGTCAGTATGTTATAGCACTTAATTTTTTTTTAATGACTTGATTAAAATATTTTAAAATCAGAAATGCAATCATCATAATTATATCTTAAAATACCAAGCCTTTATGCTCATCATTTTAAGTATGGGCAACAAGAAAGGCTTTAAAGTATTTTTCAAATGCAGTGGATAGCAAAGTACCTCACCAGTTTGGAGCCAAGGCTGCTCCGTACCTTACAGGCAGGGGTTGTTTTTTTTTAGGTAACCTTTGTGACCATCTGTGGAAACTTTTGATTCAAATGGTTATGTTAAGGAAATGGCTCTAAGGGTTGAGAATGGTCAGGTCATTTCTCCTGCAAATGGTGCAGGAATGACTGGAACACACAAGAGCAGAGATGGGCAAAATGCAGACCACAGGCCAAATGTGGCCTTCCAAGTGGCCCATGGTGGGTCCCTTACCCCCACCATACCCAGGTGTTGGGGACAGCCTGGGTTTGGGTATGTGTGGCCAATCCCACTGCCCCTGGGTATGGAGATGCCATCTGGCATGGAGCACAGCCTGTCCTGTCCCCACACGTGGCTCTCGGGCATGCTGGGAACTGTAGTCCATGGGGATGGGTGGTACAGTGGCAGGCTGAGGGCAGCACCATGGCCAGACTCAGCTTCCTGGCAGCCTCTGTGGTGGCAGCTCCTTCCGGCCATGGCTGTCAGTGTCTCCACTGCCCTGGCACTTCAGCCCGTCTGCCCCATACCTACCGCTGGGGATGCCAGACAGAGTGGGAGGGGTCTCCATGGAGAACGGCCCAGGATCACTGTGGGTAGGGTGTGCTCAGCCAGGTGGATGAGATGAGCAGGATGGGCAGGCAGGGCCAAGACGACAGGGTGGTGACAGTGCAGCAAGGACAACACACGGCTGGGGCCTGGGGCACAACTGCGATCCGTTACCTGCACGTGCCAGCGATGGGCGCCGGTTCTGGACATGCGGGGAGCAGATTGTGGCTCTGGCTCCATTCCCTGCATGCGCCTGTGATGGGTGCTGGTTCTGGACATGAAAGGCTTAGTGGAGGGATTGTGGCAGTGGTGAGAGGAGCCTGACATACTGCACTGTGGGAAACAATGTCAGGAGCAGATCCCGGATGTGCCAAGCGGCGTGTAGGTGCCCTCACCCTCCCCAGGTTTGGCTGTGCCATGCAAACGCAGCAAGCTCCTCTTTCCCTGCCTACTCAGCATGGGCTCCTGCCCACACTCTGAGCTAATCAGCTAATCAGTTCAGAGTCCGTCTGGAGCCTCTGCTTTTATATGGCTCCGGAGCCCAGGGGATGGACCTTATGGCATCTCCCTCTCTGCTAAATTATGCAGCAGGGGAAAAGGAGACAAGCAATGGGGGCAGTAGTTACCCCCAGTTTCTGGAGCCATGCAAAAACAGGGGCTCTGAGCAGACCCCTCCAATGCTGAGTGCTCACGTGTGACAGCTAAAGGGGGAGAGGAATAACTGTATTGCTGCACCCCTTCTAGATCCACCCCTGAGCACTGTACTTCGTGGGGAGCTCGGTAACTAAGATAATTCTGAAGACTTGTTAAAAGTTACACTGAAGGCCTATTAAACTCCTCAAGCAATGCAGAATTTGGAGGAGAAGGAAGTGTAATATCTTCTATCCCATCTGGTTTTGCTGCTGGCTTGGTGATCAGCTGCTCCCTTGGTCAGCAATCGGCTGGTGGGAGATCCCCCACATCGGTGATCTGGTGCCCCCCAGACTCGGGAGGCACAAGTCACCCATGCGCTATCCCTTTAGTTAATACAGCCCAGAATTCTGCTCCGTGCTTTTTAGTACTTAGTCAAATCCCAACATCTAAATATTCTCAGGTAGAAGCCAGATCCCCTCTGATCTGGCACTTCTGAAAGCTTGTATAAATCATGCAGAAAAAGACTTCATCTATGTGAATGAGAGAGTCCCAAGAAAAAGTCCAACAGAGAGGGAAATTTCTAAAGCAAAATTAATTTTCAATCTAAAAGGCCAAAATCTTTTATTTTCAAAATGTCAAAACAATTTTGTAGCACCCCCCCACGAACAATTTGACAAAATTGACACAGATTCACAAAGAAGTTTGTGTTGCCGAACCTGCATTTTTTCACTGAAAAATGTTACAGCCAAAAAAGAGTTTGCTCTACTTGTCTTTTCCTTTTGCTCTTAAAAATCTATCCTTAGAAGTAGCTATGCTTAAACAATAAGATAATTTTACATATACATGAACAAATCTATGGCTTGATACAAGGAATAGATTTTAAGGCCTTAAAATAAAAAAATCAGTATGATTTTTTAAAAAGTAACACACCTTTTTTGGAATGGGGGTAGAAGGTGTCTCAGTAAGTGGATGGTAATAACCCTCTGGGATTTTGTTCTCTCCCAGACAAATATTTCAGTTAGCCTAATTCACCCCCAGACAGATCATTTAGAGTTCGTCGTTTACTCTGCTTTCTTTTCTGTCTTAGTTACTATGGCTTAAAATCAAATTAAGATAATAAATCCAACATACCATGAACTCTGGGTTGCTCCCCAACATGAAACTAAAGTTGAAATATAACTATTCCCCCTCCCACCTACCCCTGACATCTCCTGGATGCTGAAATGCTGAAAATCTTATGAGATACATAGATGAGTAAATGAACATGCTTTAATATAGGTCTCTGTTCTCTTACATAAATCAGTGCACGCAGGCAGAAAAACCACCATTTCATTAGGATACAATTTATCTGTGTGTGACCCCAGAGGAAAAGTGACAAATAGAATTATAAGATAACGGGAACTGAGTTTCATATTTAATAAGTTACATCTATCTCATAAACTATATGCTCTGATCTGCTGCTTAAGAGTGAATAATTTACACACCTCATTAGTTGTGAGAGTGAGAATTCGATCCAAGTCTTCTACCAACTGCTTAAAAGTGGGTCTCTGTGAAGGTACTGCATGCCAGCAATCTCTCATCATCATATAGCTGCAGAAATATGCCATTTCACTGAGTTAATTCACCTCATACATCTTAGTTAGACAGTCATTTCATTCCCAACTATTATTAATCATCTGATTGTGTGTTCAAGTAGTGCCTAGTCATGGAGCAGAACCTAATTGTGCTAGGTGCTGTACAATACTCAAGATTCAGCAACCGTATGATGTTTCTTTCTTTTTCTTTTTTGTACTACTACAAACAACAGTAAAAATCAAGAACCTACATCACAGTATTTGGATTCTGATTCACTAATGCACCTAAACACAAGTGTTTTGCCAAGTTTGGTTCCTTGGCCTTTGTGCACTGTAAATCTTGTTCTTCTCTACTAAAAGTTAATTGTAATACCTTTTATTACGTTCCACCTGCACGGATTAACCAGGAGAGAGTAAAGGTGGCAAATCTATCGATCTGAACACAAAATGATGCAAGTAGAAAGTCATATATAAAACCAACATTTATGGATTTGGGCTATGAGAGATTCTTTGATAAATATGGTATCGCTTTCATGCCCCTGCCCTCCATTGACTATTTATGGATAATATAGAACTATGTTGACCAAATAGCCAAGCACTTTATACTGCACTGTAACAGATCTGGAAAAAGAGTGCAATATACCATAGATAAAAGAACTCACACATACAGAGAAATAGGTCATTATAGGATTGACTTTACTGGTGACTGTAGATTCAAAATTCTGTAGCAGAGGCATGTAGCATTAACTCTGCAATCCAATACTTTTAACCCAAGCAAAATATTCTGGGGGCCAGAGCAGTAGCTTAGAGCAGTGGTCTCCAAAGTGGGGTGCGCGCACCTCACGGGGTGTGCAAGATGATCCATTGGGGTGTGGGAAGAAAATATTAGAACTTCTATTTATAGTTATATAAATATACATTTATTGGGGGTGCATGCTCAAAAATTTTTTACTGATAGGGGTGCGCGATCAAAAAAGTTTGGAGACCACAGGCTTAGAGCAGGGGTGGGAAAAATGCGGCCTGACAAGCCATTCTATCCAGCCCGTGGGGCCCCTAAAAAATTTAGAAAATTAATATTTATCTGCCCCTGACTGCCTGTCATGTGGCCCTCAATGGCTTGCCAAAACTCAGTAAGCAGCCCTCTGCCCACAATAATTGCCTGTCCTGGCTTAAAGTCTGTGCTGGCTACTGCCCCAAACCTCTGACTTCTTAGAGCAGTGGTTCTCAACCTTTTCAGACTGAAGGTGCTCCTCTTTAGACTCAAGGAATTCCTCCATAATTTTCTCTGAATTGAGTGGCACTTCATTTCCCAAACTTATTTAATACAGAGTTTACATCCTTACACTAGGTCTGGGCAATGGGAACAGAGAATGGCCAGGCAGGGATAAGCCTGAGACTGCGCTTAATCTGTTTATACCCTCACACCTTGTGAGACCCTTCAAAGGATCTTGTGGCACCTGGGCTGAGAACCACTTTAAAGCTGTGCCTATGGCTGAATCGCTGATTCTCCAAATCAGAATCAAATCTTCAGATCTGGCTGAACTAAATCAGATCAGTGATCCGAATCAGTGAGTTGAATCACTGTGCCCCAAATCGGGCCAAATCTGAATTGAATACTGCCCACTTTGCGCACACACACACACACACGTGTGTGTATATATGCATATATACACACACACACACACACACACACATATATGCACGTGCACACACAGACCACACACACACATGTGTGTATATATGCATATATACACACACACCACACATACACATACATACATATGCACGTGCACACACAGACCTATACATGCATACATACATATATGCATAGATAGATATTCTTTATATAAAGATTATATATATCTATATGCGTGTGTATATTACATCTACATAGCAACATTATAATTATATCATTATAATATGAGAGAGAGAGAGAACAATAAATCAGCATTCACTGTGTGACAGTGCTTACATTGTATTGGTACTGTTCTACCCGCTTACAGTGAATAATGGTTCTTACAGTTCATTGGTGCAGTTGGCAGGCTTATCCATTCTATGTCCTTCTTTAAGCAGCTTAAAAAGTTCCTCCACTGGAATTCCTGGATAAGGTGACCCTCCTAAAGTGAAGATCTCCCACATTAGCACACCAAATGACCAACTATGGGATAAAAAGGGAAGAGCACATTATTAAATTCATCTTAAGGAAACCCTAGTCATTGTTTGGAATTTCCTATAGCATTGCTAGTTAAGGATCCAGCTCTGCCAGTCTGATTCATACTGAGATCTTTTCTTGTATCTATTAATATCACTGGGGTACCTTAGTATAGCAATAACGAGCATGGGAAACGGGTAGACCCAGCAAAGCAGCCTATCACTCTTCAGAAAAAAGATGCAAGATAAGCAAGAGCCTAACTTTACACAGGCTGATTTACACAACAGGAAATCAACATGTGCTTAAAGTTAACCAGACTTTATTGAAAAGGGACGAACATAAGCACTTTCCTAAATGCCTTCCTGGTCTTTGTCTGGTGTTCTCCAAGCTCCCAAGTGGTCAAGTATCCATGCCATTTGTGAGGAATTATATCCTTTGCCAAAATTATTTATGACACATGCATCCAGTAAAAAAGCTCCAAAATTTTTCAATGACACATATCAAAAAAAGTAGATTTGTCAAAAAGCAAAATATTTCACAGGGAAGTTTTGCTCTTAAGGATTCTTGTGTGGAAAACCAAGTAGGTTCAGTTTGGTAAATCAGATGCTTCAAAACTGAGACAATCATTTGGTACTTTGAAAAAAATCTTATCCATTAGCTTTAATCCCGAAGCTCCTCATGTATTTCACGTGGTTCTTGCAGTCCTGTAAATCCAAGTAGATATGAAGGCACAAAAGTTCAAACATTCTGATCCAGCTCTTTGTACCTCCATATCCTTTTTTTAACCTTACATTGACATTCAAAACCTTTCCCACTTTTCATACTTTTGTTACAGTCCAGTCCTTCATGGTATCTCCATAAAAAAAAATATGAAATTTCTACCAGTACTCAATAAAGCTCTTCTTAACTCAACATTTATGAACACTGTAAATCAGTTCTGAGCTCCAAAAATGACAGGAAAAAAAATGGGTTCTGATAGCCCAAGCATGAGAACTCTGGAAAATGGGAACTCTGGTCTTCAAAAAAAAAAAAATAAAAAAATTATCAATCCCAGTATAAGGGATGTGAATATTAGACAGAAAAAGAAAAATACTGATAAGTGGAATAAACCTCAAGAGGTCTTGCCAGCTAGCTTCAGAACGCACACTTAAAAGGATTGTTCTAGCTTTAAACGTACTTTCTACTGCAAGGATTCTATATGGCAAAAGCAATACTTTTAAAACTAAAACAAATGTTTTAAGTGAAAGCACTGTGTTTTATATATACCTTGCCTATTTTTAACGCAAATGTTGAACAAAAAAGGTTCAGGACTACTAAAAAAATTGAAGGAAGTTCGAGCAAATTAGATAGACGCTTTGTAGCTGCCTATCTGTAAATAAGTTCAAGAAGGGGAAACTTCCGCATTGGCAGAAGGAGGTTAGCATTTTCTACTTTTCATGTGCTTTGAAGCCAGGCAGATTAGTAACAGAGCACTGGCTAGCAGTCTACCATAAAATCCTCACTTTCTAAGGGTGACTCCCACTCTTTTATGAATATGTGAAACACAGACAGTAAACACGACAGTTTAAGGTTAAAAAAAAGCAGGAAGAAAATATACATGAAGATTTTCAAAGCTGTCCCTTAAAAAAAAAAGGCTGAAGTAGAAAGGTTAAACGATTAAATGAAGTTACTCACACATCACTTTGATGTGTGTAAACTCTATCGAACAGGGCTTCTGGAGCCATCCACTTCACAGGCAGCCGGCCCTGGCAATAGAAAAGGGGAAAAATAAGAATCAATACATTAAAACTGTAGCAATTTACAAGGCAGCTTCCATGATGGATTTGTAGAAATATTAATTTATTCTTAAACATAAATAACTAGAGGTCAACAGTCTGCTGAAACCACTACCCCCACCAGCTCACAGTTTACCTCTGTGCTATCAGATATCAGAAAACACAAGAATCTCCTCTCTCTAGCATCCTGGGATCAAATAAGTGGCATGTAAGTTCATGCCTGTTTAACTCCCACATTGTCCACTGATGGGAGCAGGAGGAGGAGAGGAGTAGTCTAATGTGCAGAAGGTCATTCCACATGGGTCCTCCATAAACAGATGTATGTTAATAAATCTTTAACAAACAGGCCAGTGGAGAGAGAAGCTGAACAAGTGAGGTCAGGGCTGTTGGATTTACTTGCTCCCCATACGCCAGATCCCTGCATGGTGGGCAGAGGAACTACATAGGCCTGTAGCCTTTGCATTTCCAGCAACAAATCTGTATGCAATCTGGGATTTGTGATCTTGAATTGAGAAGGTGTTTCACTTCCTTCACCACAACTGGTATGTGAGTGCCTGTAGAAAGCCTGGTTTCCCTGTGAGTGTACACGTGCAAGTTATTTTCACCAATTAACAATTTAAAGGAATACATTTTCATAACGAATCCTTTGCAGAGATGCAGCCAATTGAATCAGGAGTTTTGAAAGCACTTCAAATGAAATTGTGGTTACTCAGGACTTCTGAAAAAAACAGGTACAAGGTGTCTCATATTAATTAGCTCAAATAACGGTCTTTTTGGAAATTAGGAACCTATCTGCTTTGCTGAAGATCAGACAACAGCAGCAGCAACATGGAAAATGAAAACCGTTTTACAGCTTTCTATCTCCCACTTTGCTGCCATTGCTATACTATGTTCACAAGTCTGCCTGCAATACAAGTCCAGACAGAAATATATACAGCAACATGCAGTAGCCGGGCACCTTAAAGGAAACATTGTACTGTTTACTACACGTTTTCAGAGACCTTGTGCCTGATGCAAAGCCTACTGAAATCAATGGGAATCTTTCCATCCATTTCAATGGGCTGTGTCTCAAGCCCAGTGAAATGCAATACTTCGTTTTATCACTTATAGTGAATTGCATAATACATATCTTCTCTCAGGTTATGTAGAAAGATAACCTTCATTGCTCAATAAGAGGGGACAGAGACACTTATGCCCTCGATCACTATTTTCTTCTCTGCGATTAAAAGTTAGGCTGCTGTACAAGAAGTCCATTAGGATTAGAATTGCAGTACTTCAAATGAACCATTTAAAGAAACGCTTGGTTCCAACAATAAGAAAACCATCCACTTACATTAGTAGTCTTTTTGTAATAATCTATATTGTTGATATCTCTGGCCAAGCCAAAGTCTGCTATTTTCATTACATTGTTTTCAGTTACCAAAACGTTTCTTGCGGCTAAATCTCGATGAATGCACTGAAAAAGGAGGAGGGGAAGGGGAAAATTACTGAACAGAAGATAAATAGTTTTAAAAAGCAAAATTATTTCTAACAAGTGGTGACAGTTCTAATTTCTTCTACGGTTTAAATGGTGAGAAAGTCATATAATTATGATAACATGATCAAGCAAAGGGCACATGGGAGATGATTGTAATACCTATTTTTTTCATCATTTCCAGTTTTTAGAATTGATCTTCAGAGCAGCTCTTAAACCTAGAAATTGCTCAGGAAAGCCCATCTTTAGGAAATTTACAGCTCAGTTTTGCAGCAAAGGGAGGCTTGATTGCTTAGCCAAACTGAACCAAAGCTGCTTCACTATCCCCAGTCTAGGCTGCTCCAATACAGGTTTTCCAGATTTTTATTATAAATCTTGTTACTGAGTGTTTTATTATTATGGCTTCCTCAAATTACGTTGAATTTATGTGGCTCCAAACTGACAGCCTAGATCAATGCAACCATTTGAACCTAAGAGTTTGGAATAAAATAAATAAAAATATAATCTGGTAAAGAACTGATGATGACATGCTCTGTGGGTCTAGAGCAGTAGTTTAGAGCAGTTCATGGACCCTATGGAGTCCACAGACTATGTCTAAAGGGTCTGTGAAAGAGGACTATAATCAATCAAAAATATGTGAACACCCACACAAAAAATTCAAAGGGGTCTGCACCTCCATTCAAAATTGTGTAGGGGGTCTGCAAATGAAAAAAGGTTGAAAACCACTGGTCTAGAGAGTAAACATGTATTTACGGTGTGTCCTTATTTTGTCCACCAGTCTAAAATGATGGATGCTATCTGGTGCAGTCCATTTGGTTTCTAGAAGCCCCCTGCAAAATTCTCCCAATCTCAATTGTTTTCTTCTTCACATTGGCACTTCTGAAAATTTGTAATTGATCTTTTCCAAGCCTGGAGAGGAAATTTTGGCTGCTATGGTTACCCCTACTCAGTTAAAGCAGCTGTATCATGAGTAATACAAGGTGACATCAAAGACACATTAAGAAACATTCCACTTGCATTTCTCCCCAGGATGTCCTACTTCTGCTGGAGCTACATATCTTAACCCTTTTTCTATTATTTTGGATTATTCTTCTGTGACTGCTTTTGATGCTGGCATATGCAACTTCCTGGCGCACAAGACAAAGCCATTAGCTGAATTCTACCATATCAGCTGGCTCTTATATGCTGTAGCATGCCTTGGGAGTTCCCTGTAATTTCTTACCCTCTATAGGTAAAAGGTAGGCCTGCCTATCTTCTGCGCTCCCCTATGTTAGCATAGGTGACCTCACTAATTGCATTTGTGGATACATAAAACCAACCTTCAGAAGCGGCTGTCTGGAAATCAAGTGTTGCACCTGACAACTCCTAAGAGGTTTCTAGCTCAGTGGAAGGTACTCTGCCCATCATTCCTGCACAATCTAGTGGTTTTCAATCTGTTTAGATGTAAGGCTCCCCCCTCACCTGACTCAAGGCACCCCTAGCTAGCTCTTAGGTTCTCACTCACTTCTTGAATGCAGAAAAAAAAAAGAGAAAGTTTTCTGTTGCAAAGAAGTCTGAAAGACCACAACACAGCAGAGTGTCTTTAGCACTACAGGTTTCTACTTGAAATGTATGGGTTTAATCTTGTGAATAATGTTTGTACACCTAACAGTGCCAACAGTGCATGGCACCCTTGAAAGGACCTCAAGGCACCCCCGAACTGATGCACCGTGGTTGAGAATCATTGATCTAAGGTAACCAGATCAGGGACCTCTGCTCACAGGAGCCCCAGCACCTATTGCTAACAGAAATTCGGATCATCAACATTGCAAGGTGAAACATCCCACCAAACGTTGCTGCCACTGAGAGCAAAATCTGATTGGCCCTCTCCATTACTAATTTCCTCTGTGTTCTTAATGAGTTGATCCAAGTTAGTCTCAAACTGTGCTTGGTAAAATGACCACTTCAGTGGTGCGCTTTAGGAATTCGAAGAGACAGTATTCAAAGGAACAGAAACGGACATTTCTGAAGATGTCTTTTCAATATCCCATTTGCAAAAGTACCAAAGCCCCATAGGAGCCTTGAAGTCAGTGACCCTTTGACTTCCAAGACCCTTCTGAAAAACCAGACTTGTGCTCTCATGTCTCTTTGATTGCTTTTGAAAATTTAACTCATAAAGCCTGCGTACTATGGGTGTTGACCAAAAGTTCCTTGTATTTGCATTTACATTTTTCATGCTATTTTTTTTTAATGCCTTGGCAAGCTGTTCATTGGGTTGAAACAACAAGAGAGCTGGTCTTCTCACGGTGTTTTAGTTCCTGGATGGTGGAAATACCGTGAGAAGATCAGCTTTTATTATTTCAGCTCAACAAATGGCTCCCTGAGGGGGAAAGAGCTAGTGAAATACAAATGTAAATAGTGAGATATTTGAAAAACCGGAATGCATAGTCCTAGTATATACTCCCTTTGTTTTCTCTCTGCTCTCACCCTTGTGTAATGCTTTACCTTCTGTCAGTTCTGCACTACACTGATCAGCCCCTCCTGGATGGGGACTGGCTGAAGGATACAGTGACTCTCCTATGGATGCATGCTTTTTTGGCAATAAGCTATAAGAGCATACCAGTGTCTGTGCTCCTGGGGCACGCCCATGTTCACAGAATGTGCCAGTCCAGATGCTTGGATTTTTTTATTCTTTTTTAATTATTCCTTTCATAGTGATTGCCTCCTTTTTTGGCCGGACACCCTGTACTACAAGATCACGGCTCATCCTTAGTAAAGTGTTTCTTCAAGATGGGTGCCCCAGGGTACATTGCCTAATCCTACATTCACACTTAATCCATTAGCCAGTCAATTTCACATGGGTGACCTGCTTCCTTTCCAGTCTCTCTTGTTGTAATTTGGCTTTTATCCTTTCTAAAATACACAGGTAAAAACACATTTGGACACTATACCTGCTATCAGATTTGTACTGGAATATACACACATGTAATTAAACTGAATAAGTCTGTGTGGAGCAGGATTGGATGCTTCATTCTTCTTGGTGGTTGCAAAACAGCCCTAGCCCAGTGAACTAACAAGGGGCCCATAATCTGCTCAGCACCTTGCAGGAAACGCTCACTACTTCTGAGAATCTCACTGTAAGTCTCAAACACAATCCACCATAATGAATTTCTTTCATTAACTTAGCAATATGGTCTGTTTACAGAGCTGGTTATATGGTACCATTTACGGGTTTCCTAATTCTAATTTAATCCAAGGCCCCAGTTATAGAAGGTTTTACCAGAAATGGGTCTCTAGGGTAGAGTAAATAAGTTTGTTTTTCTTACAAGTACTGGTTTCAGGTAGTTCAGCTCATCATTTTCAACGAATAATTTATTCAATTTGCTTTTCCTGTTTCCTCCATTCACAAATTCCCCACAAACACCTTACAATTTTTTAATAACATTTGTTATCATTAGGCAAATAATTTTGATAACAGACTCCATTTATATTGCATATTCAATATTTGAGCTGGGTTTATAGCTTTGATTGGAAACATAGGACACCTGGTGTAGCGTTATTCCCAAATGGAGGGAACATAGCGCTTACCTGGCAAGTACCTGTGCTTATGACTTCAAAGTTCATTTTAGGCAAATACACTCTAATATTTACTTTAAATTATGTGGTCTTGGCCCTTGCTTTGCAAGATACTTGAACCTAATTTAAACTCTGAACACAAGTGGTCACCCTGAGACCAATAAAGCCTATCAAGCGCCCAGTTAAGGACCTTGCTGGATTGGGGCCTTTCTATTGGTAAATACATTCTCCAATACAAACAGGGGAGAACAAAAGTGAAGCAACTTATTTTAAAACAAGCAAAGTATTTTACAGAGTATTTGCCCAGCTACACCTACTTTCTGTGAAGCCAAATATTCCATGCCTCTTGCCAACTGATACGTGCATGATACTAAGTCTTTGAAGGTCATCTGTTCTTCTGGTACCCTGTTAATATCGAATGAATATTCCATTCCAGGAGGTCTCCGTGCTCGCAGGTATTCACGCAGATTCCCTTTAGAAGCATATTCTACTATTACATACAATGGACCTTTAGATAAAGAGAACATATGGGATGAGAACTCAAACACGTATAAAAGAAAAGAATTATTTAGACCAGGTGTCTGTGGCAAGGCAAAATAAGGCAGCGAGGGATGAAGCTGTGCCACTGGTTGCTCCTACCTCTGCTCTGAGCTGTCTGATGCCACCCCAATCCTCCCTGCTCTGGGCCAAGGGCTGCTCTCTCTCATGTCCTACTGCAGCTGCTGCTGACTCAGTCTACACCACTGATTCCAGTAGCCACCAATTCCAATCAGTGACAAATTTAGCAGCAAGAGAAGCAACGGCTGCAGTAACGGGGCACAAGAGAGGGCAGGGAAGGCTGGGGCAGTGCTGCAGAAATTCTGTTTGGGGCAGAGGAACAAGACTGCTCTGCTTCCCCCAGAATTGCCACCGAGATCCCAGCTGCTCAGCCTGCATGCCGTCCTCGGTGGGCTTGATCTGGGCTGTGGGCCACAGGTTGCCAACCCATGATTAAGAGTGAAATGCAAGGTTTTTTATTGTGCTCTTCATTCCTGTAGTGCTGTACAAGCATTCATTATCTAATCCTCACAAGAGCCCAGGTAAATTAGTACATTCTAAAATTAAATCAGGAGTTAAATTAAAGATGAGGAACTGAGGCAATGATAGCAGTAATTAACTTGACCCAGTACAGAGCAAATCTGTCGGAGAGACCCTGGATAAGAATTTTGAAGCACCTAAATCACAGCTCAAAGATTATTCTCTCCAGACCGCTCTGACTTCTGACCTAAAATATTTTCACTGCAAAAACAACATAACCCCCCAGAAAAGGTGTAACTGCTTTTCCAAAGATGTTAATTTTCCTGTCACAGCTCTGATCAGCCTCATAGCTCATAATTAGCTGCTATTAACAGAGTGATTAGACATGCATATCATAAAGCTAGCCATTCCAAGTTTAAAAGGGACACGTTTCTTAGGATTGACAGGTGTGCAAAACTACTAGAAAAGCCAAAATAAGTTTTAAAAGGTTTCACACAATACAGTCCCTCTTAACATAAAAAGCTTCACAGCATCTTTATAATCAGATACAGAAGGGGGAAATATTGCCGCTAAGCTGAAGAAATATCTAAAAATCCCATCACAGCATGTCTGTTTCCTGAAGAAAGAATTCTTGAAAAAAATGATGATAAATGAGATTTTTTTTTCCAAGGCCTGTTCAAGTGAGCATGCTGGGCAGCTTTCTGTTATGTACTCACCATCCTGTGTGCAGGCTCCAAGAAGATTGATGATATTTTTGTGCTTCCCGATCATCTTCATCATCTCCATTTCTGACACCAGGTCAGACAGATCTTTTTCTGTAGCATCATCTACACAAGTCACAACAAGTTCAGCTCATGTTTTCTGGACTGCCACATACAGTCAGCAACTGGAAGAACTTCAGTGGAGCCCATTAGACATTTATCAGGTGGTGTGATGCCAAGTCTCACACGTTTAGAAATAAACATGGGTTTTTAGGATTTGTGTCATGTGACAAAAGTCACGTGACCCATTAAGCAGCTGTTCCACTCTCCAGATACAGTCTGGCCCACCAACTCCCTTCTGTAATATTTTAAGAGGAGTCATAGAATATGGCAAAACTGCCTTGAAATTATATAAGCTGCTCTGGACTCTCAAGCACATTAACAGCTAAGCCTTCTCTAAAAACTAACCTTGTAACTAAATTACTAATGCGCATATATCCAGAAATGGACAATTGTGATCAGCTACCTCAATACATACCAACTGTGGATTTCATTATATCAGAGACAAGAACCAAACAATTTCTAACAATACATTGATTTCCTTGTAAATACACATTGCTAAAGATAAATAGGCTGTCAAAAGCACTGATTTATACTGAAAACTGCTGAAGGCGGAGGTCAACTATGTGAACCCTGACCCTCTACAATTATTGAGTTCAGAGGCAACAAAAGAAACATTCTTGATAAAAATTACCACCTCGCTCCCACCCCCCCCAACCTCCCAAATCTCCAAACCCCTCCAATCTTCTTACCTTTCAACATCTTCACCGCCACAGTAACTGATTCTTTCGGCCTGTCTTTATCGATTCCCACTGCTTCTGCCATGACAACTTGCCCAAAGCAACCTTCCCCAAGGGGTTTACCTAGCGTCAGCCTGGAGGTGTAAACAGGGGATTAGCACACAGCATCTGGTGGAGGGATGGAACCAGTGACATTCCAGAGCTCCGTATAAAAAGCTTTCAACAACTTGCTGTAGCATGAAGCATTTATCACATGGAACTAATGAAACTCTTGTGCAGACTAGTTTTCATGCACGCTCTAATATGTTTGTGTAGTGACAGTACAGCAAGAGGCCAATACAAGCAGAACAGTTAACTAAACAGTTTTTAAACTCCATTTATACTTGTAATAACAGAGCCTACATTTGGTCAGATGTGCAGATGTACAGGGCTCACAATACAGAGTGCAATGTCCTAAAAAAAAAAAAAAAATGATGCAACCAAACAACAACAGAACTTTTCACATCGCTATAATACAGTTATTTTCTTTTCCAGCCAGAGCACAGGGTGATGGGGAAGGGTTTATTTGCATGCATGTGTGTGGTTTCAGTTCAGCTTTTTAATTTGTAAATGGCACAATCTGTGTGTATCAGGATGATACCAGCACCTGCAGAACCATTTCAGGTGGTTCATGTGGTACACATCCATAATCTAGACATTAACATATTTTTTCAAATAATTATAATCTAAATCAAAGTTTGCTCTCCATTTCCTGTTCAAGGCAGGGATAAGGGCTCTCTTTCCAATGACTTCTTCAGCTGAAGGCAATAGATAGGACAGAGACAATAATCCAATGGACAGTGCTAGGCAAGTATAGCCCACATTTCTCCCACTTGTGGATACCAGGGCAGTCAGACAACCTTCTCCTTGTGAAAAAAAGAAGGAAAATCCTGGGACGAGGTGCGATTACAGGAATATGACAACAACAATCAAACAACTAGTGAAGAGAAGAGTGGGGATGTGACAACTGATATCTTGATCCTTCATGGGAAGAAATTGAGCGTTACCTTTACCTAGTATAGAGGCTACTAGGACACTGTTTCTTTGCTGTATACTTTTTGTGGCCCCAGATGTCATGAGAGACAGAGGACAGCCCCAGATCCTGGCTTTATGGGGAGCAGGAATTGGGAACATGAAGTCTGACTCTAGCTGAGCTATCACGGTAAGAACAAATCGGTACCTATTTTACCAACGTGTGCAAAATGAAGCCTGGCCAAGATTTATCTGATAGCAAAGCCCACTAACAAACAGTCTTAAATCTCAAAGCTGACAAATAAATAAAAAGATTTCAAAACAATGAGAGCTGAAAAAAAAATAGGGTCTCATGTATAATCAAACAATGCCCAGGAAGGTAGCGATCAGCCTTGACAAATAATAAATAGCCAGATTCTGGCCAAATAGCTTAAGGCCAGATTTTGATGCCTTTACTCAGGTGGAACAACATATTCCTCAACAGATGGTTCTGCTGAAGCAGTCATGGAAACCACTCCAGGATTTCATTGCTGTTGCTCACTTAAAGAAATCAAAATCTAGACTGAGATATAAGTCACTTACCAAAAAGCTCACAAGGATTGGGAGCTGCAACCACTTAATATAAACAGACATATGGAGCAAAGCTCTGATCACAGGTTTGCATTTACTCCCAACTGAGGTAAAAGAGGGTTTTAATATTCACATCAAGAGGGGGAGATAAGACCAATGCTAAACCGTATGAAAAATCCACCTGTCTCCTTGGACATAACACAGCTAATAATAGAAAAAAATTTTGCTGGGGAATTTCAGATACCCTTTAAAAATATTGCCTTAAAAGTGTCAAAAATGCAACAGCACACTGTGTGCCTGTTTTTAAAGCGCATACTGGTTTGAAAAGGTGCAAAGACCGAAGGGCAGCGTATGCTACGCTGAGGTCATTCTGCAATTTATCCAGAATTTCAATTGAATTTAAGATCTTGGCAGAGAACAAACTTTTGCATTGGAAAATGGTTAATTTATGTGTTCTTGCACTGCTAGCACGAGTGTAACAATCCTTTCATTGTGTGCCTGCTCCCCTCAACCTATTAAACTGCCTCTAAATAGCCTCCTTTCATTGGAAACCCGCTTCACCTACATTTGTGCTCAATGCTGTTTTTAAATGTTTAGCACGCTAACATTTTCCGCATGTAGCATATTCCCCAAGGGTGAGGGCTGACAAAATTATGTATACTGGCCCTCACTGTTGACTAGAATATTGCAGGTGGCAATTACAGTGTATTGCACTGGTTTTCAGCTACATAATTAAATAATTTCCATAACGGTTGTCAAAATGTATGTGATTACAGCTCTTCCATCTAAGTTCATAATACTGAGCTTTCAGAGAAAGCTGTTCATAGTTAAATTAGGTCATTTCCTCCAATATTTTTTTAATTAATATTAACTCTAATATATCCTTAAATTTCACCTGTAGTAATATTATGTCTTACATGCATACATTTTATATTCAGGATGACGTTTATAGTTTAAATTATGCTCCTACTCATCTTGCTCATCAAAATGTCCTGAGCCTCACAACCTATAATGCTAGTACTATTAAGGTATGTTGGTTTCTATAGCCAACAGCAGCTGGACTGGATACATCAGCACATGAGAAAGTAATGTAGGTCCCATCGTGTCTGGCCATAGACTCCCTTAAATAACCTTCCCTAAATAACCTGTCCATTTATAGCTGGGTTGACTGGGAGTGATCTTGGCACAAGACAGGAACTGGACTTGACACTTGGGAAAAGTACGGAGAAACCTTAACTGGACTGCTACTACACCCCTCTCCTCCTGTCCCCTTCTTATATACACTAACCTAATTTCAACTGAATAGATTTTGACAGATAAATCTGAATATATCAAATGTAATTATACTTTGTAACAGTTTTAAAACAAAAAGATACCTCTACATTACTATATTAAAACAAAAAAAGGTCTTTGATAGTCATCACTGATGATTAGGAATATTTCATGGACAAATTGTGTGGGTCTGATTGATGATCCATGTTGTATATACACTATTAATTTAAAATTAAAATATGCTTCTTAACGACTAACCAATTTGCTACAGGAGTTTACTAAAAAACTTTCTACAGGTGAATTCCAAACATCCAAATGTCCCTCCAGGACATCTGAAACTTTTGAACTTATTCTACACACAAAATTTGGTGTCCATACTAACTTTGATTTCAAAGAAATGCATCTGATGTTTAGCAAGGATTCAGGTACCTGGTGTTTTCATTTGTTTGTAGTAGGAAAAAAAGCATACAGCAAAAATAATCCTTGTAGACAGCTGGAAAGAAAGCCTCCTCAGGGGATTGTCATGACTCTCCAATATATTTTAATGGTAATAGTGGAAGCAAATGTACTTACTTATCTCTTGGGAATTCCCATTTGGGGTCTTCTGGCAGTTCATACTCGGAGACACCTGCCAGCATTGGGGCATCTGCCGTTGAGGAGAGGCGAGTGGTTATTCTTACTAGAGGTGTGTTGGAGTTCATGGAGGAGCTAGAATCTGCAGACACCTGTTGTTGGAATACAAGATGCAAAAACAGAAGATGTAGTCTTGGCCCAGCTATTGGACAATGGCAGTAAATGATTACTAAGCCAGCTGATATAAAAGGCACTAAGAAAAAAATAGTGGTTTGAAACCACAATAAACGTGCCAGTATAATTTTTGACATATTTTTCTTCCCTTTTATATAAAGTACTAACACTAATTCAGTTACCAATAAAAGAGAATGGTTGTACACAGATGGAACTACAGGGGTATAACCACTCACCATTAACCAAGTTCACATCAGTTTTCCTCTCCCTTTCTTTAAATGATGTCATTGAAACACATATAGTCAGAGTTATGCCCTGCCTCCCCAACTTAAAAAAAAAAAAAAGAACCAACCCCCACCGCCACCACCACCAAAAACTAAAAAACCCTGGACATAAGGGGACACATTTTTATTTTTTAAGAACAATTAATGACTTGGTGCTAAACTGGGCTCACTATGCACGAGAAGTTTGAGAACTCAGCAGAACTCAGAAAGTCTGTGGGGAAAGTTTCAGAGCAATACCTCTTTGGATGAACATAATTATAATATTTATAACACATCCCACCTAGGGTCACTTGTGGCACCATGCAACTTATATATACAAAGTTAAAAAATACCATTCTCCTAACCCAAAGCAAGTAAAGGGAAAATGTCAGGCCTCACTAAAGTCAACAGATGTTTTGCTATTAATTTCAATGGGGTCAGGATATCACCAACATGTTCAGGCAGCATCCATTGACCTAGCTTAGTAAAGATACGTAAGTTTCTATGTAGCCAAGGGAACTTCCCAAATGACCACAAGTCCTTTTACAACTGGTTCAACTGGCAGCAGCCTTCATCATAAATTTGGAGCAGGATTCAAATTCATTCTTTGCAGCTTTCCTGAGAACATTTAACTATTGCTCTCCAAGCTTACCATTAAACTAGGAAAAATTGATTTTTCTGAAAAATGGATTTTTGGCATAAAACAAGTTTTTCACCAAAAATCACCAATGTTAATGAAATGTTCCATTTTGAAGAGAAATTTTTGCCTCTTTTTTTTGTTGATTATCACTATATTAATTTTGAAAATATCAAATTCCTATCAATGTGGCTGGTATACTGAAAAAACTTGTTCAATCACTGAAAACAATCAACGAACATTTTGACAATGTTCTCATAAAAAAATAAAAGAGAAATCAGGAAAAAATATTGAAGGCAATTCATGAAAAAGTTAAAATGGCTCCATTTCAAACATTTCCAAATTGAAGCAATTTCAAAGTCTTGATTCCTATCCCCCTGTCTCCCAACAAAATCAAGTTTCCGTGTTCCAACTAGTTCTACTGCCTACACATACAGAATTAAAGGTTTTCATAAGTTTAAACATTTGAAATCTTTAATGATAAATACTAAACAAAAAAACAGCACTGGCTGTCATGGTTTATATTTGCATGATAAAAATGCTTTGGGCACAACATTAAGAAATAATGCCACCTTCCAAACATTATTTCCTTCACATGCACCCTGCTGTTTTTAAATCATGTTGTTGTAAGATGCTTTGAATCCACCATTTCTCTCCAGAGGATGACCGTCTTCACCCCTTTCTTGTTGCCAGGGATGGATGGAGCCATTATGCAATATTACCAGCGGTAGCAGTTGTCCTATCTTCTGGCAGGAAGTGCAGAGACACTGAGATGGCTTGATTCCACCACCAGCCAGACAGTAGATGTAGAAGTAAGATTAACAGATCCAGTCTTTTTCACATGAGGACAAGAGCTTGAAGTCATTATTGAACCCAAAATTCACACATGACTGTGTAAAATGTTATTTGTGTATAGTACTAGTAGGCCAAACATCATTTCTCATTAGTTTCACATATACAGTTAAATAATTAAATGAAAGTAAGTTACAAATAATGCAGCTCCTCACACTATTATGATATAAATCAGCAATACCAAGAAAGATTATATGGCCTCTGAGAATGGGGTTTTAAAGTGGACTCGGATTGTGATACTCTCACATGACAGATTTTGATGAGACAAGATTAAACCTCTGGGGAAAAGATTTCTAGGTCTGAGTCAGGATCTCCTAAAGGGGAATTCTATTTGGTTTTTAATGTCTTTTTCAGGAGAAAATCCACAAATTAATGATGCAAAGCAGATAGGTGGCCCCAGGGTGCTGTGTGAAGTAGCCAAACCTAAAACTAGAAAGATTCTGATGGACAGAAAAGCGCTGTGGACTGTTTTAAAAATATTAAGATACTGATAAATCACTTTCCTCTGGACTGGCAGGCTCATCTTCAAAAGAAAAATAAGTATAACTGGTCAAGTCCAGCTTCCGAATCAGTGATATACTAGACAAGTGAATACAGCTGCTCAAAGACTCCCAACCTCTTCCCCTCAATTCACTGAGGTTACTGAACATTATGGCTAGGGACAGATATTCAAAAAGCCTGAGCCTGAATGGATTCAATCTTTGCAGATTAGTCTAATCTGGCTAGGCTAAATCACTTTGTAACTGCACAAACATCCCCTTCTGGACTGAAAAAATGCCAGCACATGCCTGTAGTGGCTCAGGCTAGAAGCCAGGAGGTGCTAGAGTAGCCCTCTCTTCCCTCCCATACTGCTGAGCTGAGGGGGATGTGGCCAGGCCCCAGCAGGATGCCGTGATTAGGGAGGGGTCCCCCCACAACATTTATCAGCTGTTATCAGCATTTAGCACCCCATCAGAAAACAAAGACTCTTAGTCCAAGCTCTTCTTAAACAGCTTTTCCCAAAGGAAGGAATGCAGGGACATTACCAGCTGACCTGTTGATTAGCTCCAGAAAGCCCTTAGCAGACTCTGTCCTATCTGGCTTATACAGCATTAGCTAGCATATCACATGCTGGCTATCGTCTGTGCTGTGGGAGAGAGGAGGAAGGGAACTCTGCTTAAGCAGCAGAAGGTGGGGAGGGGGAGGGGGGGAACAAGGAAGCCAGCAGACTCTGCTGTACCTGCAGTCTCTGCCAGAGCTGCAGCCAGGGAGGAGAGGGGAGGGGCCAGCTCTGCTGTGAAGCAGAGAGCTCCGCCCAGCTCAGAGAGCATGCCGGGATGCTGGGCGAGTCTGATTTAGCTTAAACTAGCAAGGGGTATGGGACAGACATTGCATAAACCAGTTTGACCCAAATCAGTTAAGTCTGATACTATATTCAACCAGGTGGCTCAGACCAGCTCAAACTGGTATTCAAACTGGTTTCAGCCATTTTCAAACTGGTTTATGTGCAATGAATGTTTGTTATGTTATGGGTTTAAACCAGTTTCTGATCACTTAAACCAGTTTACATGTCATGTCTGTCCCTAGCCTATTAGAGGACATGAATGCATGGGACACTGTTCACTAGTGAGTAATAAATAACTTGTCAACTGGGGCTATGATCAGGAGATGTCACTACCAGTTACAGGGCTCTACCAAGAAACAAATAAACATTCAACAAAATAATCTCACAACACTGCAGTGAACCAGATGTTATCCCCATTTTACAGACACAAACAGGCACAGTGAACTTGAATGACTTAAACTGATTTACTGCATGATTCTGGGCAAGAACTAGGACAGGAACTTAAGTTCCAGTTTTACTCATCTATTTCTTAATTTTCACTACTTATCAAGCACACATTAAAATCACACTGCATAAAAGGAACAGAGGACATAATCAGTAACATACAGACTGGCCCAAGCAAAATGGTAACGCCACTATTCCATGTTTCTCTAGCTTATCACCTCAGGTTTTGTGCCCGATTGCCTACATTGCTGCCATCCTCCCACACTGATGCCACTACTAGAATTCTGTCTGAATTTCCTATACATGTTCAGAATCCACCACCCATACTGCCAAGGCCCTTACAGAAGGCCCTAATTGTTTTTTAATTTCAATCCCCTTAATTTGCCTCTTGGACCCTCAGACACAGGCTTCTTCAAGCTGCTCTGAATGCTCTCTCAAAGCATGCACCTCACCTACTGCTCCACCTACAACCAGTCCTTTGTAAAAATCTCATTACAGGATTTCCATTACCTGACACAAAGGTAATGAGTACCATGTCCTCAATCTATTAGTTCCCCTTTCTTTTCTCATCTCCTTTCATTCCCTCCCACACCTAGGACTTTTAATTTTCCTTCTGTTCTCACACCCAGGGCTTTCTGGTGGCTACTTCTTATGCCTTTCCATGAAGAATTTATGCCTTAAAATGTCTTCCTTACCTAATCTGTCATCCTTCTACCTTTCCTTCTCCCTAAAGTTCATTACTCTAGTCCTCTCCCAAAATGTGTTAATATGCTGAACTCACAGAAATACAAGTGTTACCATTCCCAGATTTGGGAAATGGTCTTTTAGCTTATTTTTGTAGCCACTTTATCATCCAAAAACATTTATATACAATTTAGTGATTTCTAGACCTACAAGAAAAACTTACAAGGATCTACCAATTCACTTTGTCAAGCCAGCCATTGTTTTCAAATGGCACTGCCCAGTGAAAGTGTGATCCTCTAGTTCAGTGATACCTTATGCACATCAGAGAAATGTCCTCACAGATGATACTTTTATAAGGGTGTAAATTTAGCATTAAAATCTTCATCTTTAGAAATGTGTGATCATTTGCTTCTCTTTCTCTCTAACTTATAATAAACCACAAAACCGTAAGAGTACATGGATGGAAGAATTAAATGGCTGTCAAAATAGCAATGCTGTCAAAATAGCCAATTTCTCTTTTAAAATAATTTAGCAGGTTTACTCCATACAGCAATTGTGCAATTGACTGTAACTTCTATGCGTAATTAAAGTGTAATGGCTCAGGTGCAAACAATGAGAGAAACCCAGAGGGACTCCTCAGTACTAGTGACAAGGAAAGGAGTGGGCTATCCTCACAGGGAATATATTCTTGCTTGATTAACTGGAGCAATGAGGGAAGTTATAGGAGCTGAAGGGCTATAAAAGCCTTGCTCTAGAAAAGACTAGAGGTTGGGCTGGCCCATGGTCTGAGAAGACCACGTTGTAAAAGGGCCATTTCTCTCTTTTGTAGTAACAAAAATAAATCATACCTCAGATCTTTGCTCAATGGGCATGAGACTACACTTTGGAACCATGGGAATCCTCCCAGCCTACTGAAACTTTAAATCGACTCAAACATTTTTAAGGAGTACACATTAATCCACTTTTTATGATCTGTTAGTATTTCCATTTTTTTTTTTTTTTTTTTTAGCTCCAGCACTGCTCCACATCCCCACAGGGCAGCCTTCTCCCTGAAATGGCTACTTGCCCTAGATGTGCCCCAATAGGGACACATCTAGGAAGAACTCTGTTCTCATTTATTGCAGAAATTGGGCTGCAAATCATGCAATGATCTGAAACACGTGAAGTTACAGCATATTCAGGACTGGACTGTGTGTTCAAGGCATACCCCTATGTTAAGAGGTGCAGAGTATGTCACTGTAGCACAGGGGTGGGCAAAATGCGGCCCAGGGGCCACATGTGGCCCACCAAGCCATTCTATCTGGCCCACAGGGCCCCTAAAAATTTAGAAAATTAATATTTATCTGCCCCTGGCTGCCTATCATGTGGCTCTCAATGGCTTGCCAAAAATAAGTAAGCAGCCCTCTGCCCAAAACAACTGCCCACCCCTGCTGTAGCACAACCCCAAGGCAGAATTTTGCCTGACTCGGAATTCCTCAAAATGGCCAGAGCAGTATATACTCTACCCACAGCTCCTCTGGATAATGTGGCAGAGACTGCCCCCATGGTTACTGCTCTCACTCCACCTCCCCTCTCAAAGGTCTGTCCAGGCTCTGGGGCTGGCCTTCAACCTAAGTTTAAAATGGAGAGGAAGTCTCCATGCTGCCTCTCTCTCAACTCTTGGACATCAACAAATTATTATAACTACTATTTTAACTCAGTAATGGCCTTTGGGTTGAACACACTGGGTTTAATCAGTTCAAAGAAAATGCATTATGTGCTGTTTGCAAAGTCATCCTGAGTAGCGTAACATTTAAAACATAAATCATCAATGGAAACTTCAGATCCAGTGTGGCTTAATCAGCTGCAGAACAGCATGTAATTTTCAGTAATTGATTATGAAGGGGTATTTTCCTTTGTTTATGATTTCTACCGTATCCTGAAGCCTAGATCTGTCAGTTCTGGCACTCATGCTGTGAGGTTTTAGCAGCCACACACTGATTTCCTATCATTTTTCTATCTCCTTAAAGACCTTCTATAAAAGTTAATTTGCAGTTCCATGTATACATATATAATTATTAAGTAAGTAATGATATCAGCTGTTGACAGAAACCCTGGTAGCACTTTCCATTGGAATAACTGCACCCAAGCAAATACAAACTAAATTAAGGCAAAGCAAGGATTTCTTGTACAGCATTCAAGGCATACACCAAAACTGAACTGCTGTACAGCTTTCAGAAAGACAGATGCTGCTCAAGAAAACAACCAAATGCAAATCTGAACAACATTACTAAACAAGGTAGCTTTTTCTGCCGAGGCACACATTAATATAGAGAGAAGAAATACACTTTTATTTTTAAAGTATATATTAAAGTAAAACTACCCGGGGCCATATCTTGTCCAGAGCTATGTGGGTCAGTGTTTGTGAAGACCTAAGTTCTTACAATAAAAAAAGCTTCATGGAATACAATGGAATACTAAGACTGTTCCCAATCTTGGACTATTGTTCACTCCTTTTAAAAAACGAAAAAAGTTATTCAGATGCCAGAACCTTGCTCAATAATATTCCTTCATTTGATGAACTCAGTCTTGCCTTAAATCAGCCAATATTTTTAACAAATGAGTTTTAGATTCAACACTCTGCTTCTAAATCACTGGACAGTCTCATAAAATTAATTTATGTGCATTTAAAATATAGCTCTCTATAAACTGCACTCCCTTCATCCACACTGAGGGGAATTGAAAGTGTGTCTTAATATATAAACTAGGAGTCTTACTTGGAAAAAAAAAGGTCTGGTCATAATGGCATACATCTGTAACTGGCAAGTCATAAGACGCAGGATCTTAAAGTACCGGGCACTAACATACAGCACCATCTATCTTTTAACAATACATTTTTTTAAATAAAAACAGTCTGGAAAACAAGCGTAACAACTGCTATTTGACTTCTTACTGTTGGTTCCCCTCTTCTGTGATCTGGTTATTTTCAGCATATGCTATGACAGGTGTCACAATGCTTCAAACATTGCATCTCCTGCCCATAAACAGTTAGTCCCTCACAGAACTCAGTTAACGTTAATGGACACCATACTTGATTAACCAAGGGGGAGTAGCTGTTTGCAGTACTAGGCCCATAGGCAGTTTGGCTACAAACAGGAATTGCATTTGTCCTGGGAAAAACCATCTTATCCTGGGACAAAGTGCAACCATTCACACATCAACATCCTCGGGATAAATCCTAAAAAGGCTCGTGGGATAAGAACTACTAAGAGTCTGTTCCAGGACATTGTAAAATGGATCTGAACATTCATGCCAGGATTGCACCATTGAATCAAGTGGCAGTGCATTCAGCCACTCACTAAATCAGGGGTGGGCAATTATTTTGGGCAGAGGGCCGCTTACTCAGTTTTGGCAAGGCATCGAGGGCTGCATGACAGGCAGCCAAGGGCAGATAAATATTAATTTTCTACATTTTTAGGGGCCCCATGGGCCAGATAGAATGGCCTGGTGGGCTGCATCCGGCCCCCAGGCCGCATTTTGCCCACCCCGAACTAAATCCTGGTTAGAAGGACACTGTGTGTTTATGACAATGTTGGACTATTTTTGTTCCTGGGCAAACACAGGCACAACTTGTCCCATCTGTTCCTAGCTTTTGTGTTTCCAAAGGCAACATGGAGCTTAAAAGTTGTTGGTATCATCCCAAATATCCAGGGACAGGCCTGAATTTCAAGCCACATCTCAAATGTGCCCAGGGACTCCATGCAGCTGCCTGGAGTGGTGGGAACACCATTATACTTACTTTGAGGTAGCCATGAGCCACAAGCTGCTACTTAAACCAGCAGTCACATTACATGTTCTTGAGACCTGGCACCCAGACTAGCTAAGCAGCTCTACCTTTCCAGGCAACGGGAATGCTTATCACAGCTAATTCCCCTGTCCTCAGCATCGCACCTTGGTAACTACAGTAACCGTAACCAAAAGTGGTGTGAACTCCTTTTAGTCCCAGAGGTCTACAAAGCATCAGGGACAGACTACCAGTTTTTCTCCCCTGAAAGCTGGTCACTTTATTTGTGGAGAGAAGAGGAGGAAGAAGACTCAAAGACTGTTGATGTCCTGTAGCTTCTCTGGAATATAGAAAGAACTGAATTCTGGCAGGGAAAAGATTCCTACAGGGTAAAGTTTAGTGGAAATTTTCTGCTATTTAGTTTGAATTACGAATCGCAATCCAAACCAACTCAGCAGAAACCTCACCTAGGGAAGATGCCATTCACAGCCCTAAGATTCCTTCTTCTCGTTCCAGTTTTGTAGTCCTGCTTAAGTCGGCCCTTTAGGAATCTGACCCATTAGCTCAGAATTTTAAAAATAATATTAAGAATTCCCATACGTCTGTCCTCATTTCACTGAAATCCTAATCAAATACAGTAGGTGACCCGAGCCCACGATACATCAAGAGTATCCGATTAACACGATCAGCCTGTCACAACCACTTCCGCTGTCACCTGATCATCTTTCCTGGCCTCTGTCCTCTCCACAATTTAATCATTCTCCTCACCCTTGTCCACACAGCAGAGCACAAAGGGAAATGTTCTGCGTTCCTCACCTTTTATTTAAGGGAACAGATAAATGTAGCTTCACAGCCAAATCTTTGCAAGATTTAAAAAAAACCCAAAAACCTCTCAAATACAAATAAGCCGCAGCAAAAGTAAATCTGATGTCCCAACAGAAAAGATCTGTTCAACTATTTCAGAAACACGTCTCTGAAACAAAACACCCTCTGTTGCTTCCCCCCCCCCTTTTTTCCCCCTCCTGATTTGTGGCAACAATTCTGAAAGCCAGCCCCATCTCTAAACTAAACAGTTACTGCAGAGATAGGGAGTGACCGTAGGGTGAACTGAAAACTTAAGCAGCCTTGGCTGCAGGAAGGTGAGTTTGCTGGGCCTGCTAGTCTCCTCCTGCCTTTGTAATTTAATACGAACAATTAGTGAGATCATCAAAATGTGAATATAGCTTTCCTTAGCCCACTTAGGAGACATGTTTTCAAACATCAAAACAACACGAGAGGAGAGAGTTGTTAACCGGAGAATGCTCAGAAGAATTGAGAGTGATGGAATTGCCATCCTGGGGTTAACTCACAGGGCTCCCCTTTTCATATGCACTGTTTTTAAAAAATAAAAATATTCCTACTTCTAAAATTAAAATGTCATCTCTACATAGGCTATCTAGGAAAACACAAAAACCTTGCTTGAAAAGCTTGTCATAAAATATTTTTTCTTCTTCTTTTGAAACAATGGCTTTGAAGGAGTGCCACATTCCGTAATTCTATAACAAATAATTCAGCTGAGGTCAGCGGCTGGCACTGGAAGTCACATGAAAGTAGAAGATACCTAACAGCCCACCAATCTAAAAAAAAACATTTTCCATCACTAAAAAAGGGGGCTTGGAATGAGGCATAAGCCTGACTTGTGACAATGAAGGCATGCAAAGGATTCTTCAGGTATTTCTCTGTCATCAACATATCTTCAGGTCATTATGTGCTTTTCATTCAGGTCACAGTCCAATAAATGTCTTTTATCTTCAAAGCTGATATGTATCTCCTCCTATGTCTAAGTGGGCTGCATTTGAAAGGCATTCTTTGTCAAAAGCTATTGACGTAGATTTTTTAATACCTGGCTATACAACGCTGTGACGTGACATAGCTTTCTGGGAGACCGATAAACGTTCTACAGCCTTAACTGGGATGGCTTAGGGATTCACACCAAACTTTCTCTCCCTCCTTCTACTCACTTATACTTAAATGCAAGCTTTGTCTACAAATGGAATAAGTGACTGGCAAAGAGTACAAGAGTTGACAAACTAAACAAATGATACCACATTTACCCAAATAACCTTGTCTGCCAGTTGACAAACCAAACCTTTTTTCAAGATTTGGAAAAAGTTCTCATTTTTCTCCAGCCTTGAAGTTCCATGAAATACCACATTTCCTGTTTTCACAAGCAAGTGGCTAAAGTACAGCAGTAAAAGTTGCTTCCCAGTGTATCGCTAAACCAAAGAAACTACAATTCCAGGAAAATATACCAAACCTCAAGAAGTTCCAGGGCTCGAGTATGAGAATGCGGCCTGGAATTTCTTGAGGTTTGGTATGTTTTCTATGAACACGCATCTAAACTGTTAGAGGCTTAGCAACACTGAAGAACCATTATACATCATTACAAATTGCATGACATTCTGAAGAGGAGGCATACAGAAAACCTACAGAAATTGTGGTGAAACTTGAGCTTTGAAATAACCTGAATTAAATCCAAATCCCCTTCAGCCTCGGACACCAGAATCTGAACCCAAGTTTTGCAGATGGTCCCTATTTTTATAGCAAGCTAAACCCAACTCTCAAATCAAAACATACCTGAATTCTAAGGTACTGGAAGCCTGGATAAGCTTTGGCTCATCTCTTCTGAAAACATATAGCAAGAAACTCAAACTATAAAAATGTAACTACAAAAGAAACAAGTCTTTCAAGAGAAGATATGGGCTGATTTGGCAAGTGATGGCCTAAGACCATGCCAAAGGCCTATTACTTGCTCAACTGGTTTGTTGTTCATGGCACTGCCCTCCGCAGAGACATTTACTGCCAATGATGAGCCAAAGTTTGCCCTTTAGAGCTGCAAAAAAATGCTTTGTGTATTTTTTTTAGCATGTATGTTTCAAATTTGGTATTTACTTTTGTTCTAAAGCCAGGTTCTAAATACAGCATAATCCAATTACCTTTGAACATGCATGTAGTCTCTCACCTATTTCTGTCTGATTAAGATTTTTAAAAATTCTTACACTCTGATTGGTTAGTGTTAAGATGCCCCTGTCCTCCCACCTTCTTGGTTCTAGAAAATTCTTCCTAAAAATTCCTCCTCTGTATCTGGTACCAATATTTGTATCTCCTCTGTATCTGGTTACTATGATAGTCACCTTACAAACTTTATAAATATAATTAAATATAGGGACTACTCCAAATCCCTTTTAAGTCTATAGGAAATTTCCTAATGACTTCAAACAAGTATTGGGATCAGGCCCTAAAGACTGTAAATGACTGCTAATATAAAAACATTTCTCCTCTATCCTCCTTTCCCCTCCTGCTTTCTCTGTGCTTTGAAACTGCACTCATTGTAGCATGAAGCCCTCCACATTCTGGCGTCCTAGAGCACCAGGCTCTAAGAATGGTCTGAAAATGGTTTCCTGCCTGTTTAAATCTACACTTAAACTCTGATCTTATAAAAATGACTTGCTGGCCAATCGTTTCTGGAAAAAGGTTTTTAAACTCTTTATCTACTTTCTGTTACCTGTCTGCGGAGAGGAATGCGCTTTGTCAGCTTGTGAACAGCAGGCTGGCTACTGAAGTCGGGCTTCTTGGTGGTGTTCTTCATACGACACAGGATGACTGTTAGCACCATGCAGGCAATTAAGAAGACCCCTATGCAGTAAATGGCTATTTCCAGGGAGTCTGGAGATGTCGGGTTTTCTTTTTCTTTCTCAGGAGCTAGATTGCAGGTTTGGAGGAGGAACAATCATGCCACAGAGTCAGCACACAGCATTAGCATACTTCAGTACCTTAATTGGAGCAATATGATATTACAAGAGGATAAGGAGATCTTGCAGTGACTTCGTGAAATACAGAATGCTGTGCATTTCCAAAGGATTTAGTGAGGATCTCTCACAAATCAGAACACAGGTCTCTCTTTCCAGATCACTGCTTCATGTCAATTTTGAACTGTGTGTGTAGATACACACACATACACACAAAGTCAAAGTTATGCTCATTTATAATTAAAGAAAATGAGTTAAAGTGCTAAACATTAAAACTGGGTATCTAGGTTTATCTGTCAGTTCTGCACTTAAGTCAAGCTCTGAGAAAAGGAAAAAATGGGCACATAATTCACTCCAGATGAATAAATATTTAAGCCAATGTCTGGAGAGCAGCAAATGACAGGCTCAAGTCAAAATCATTTTCAAGAGTATTGTATTTATCTCTGTTAAGCACCTGAACACATATCTAAAAACAAAACCCTCATTTAATTAGTTAGCCTTGAAAAAAAAAGAGAGAGAGAGACTTATAAAACTCCTAAACAGGATGAAGTTTGGGCGTGAGCCCACATTGCTTATGCACAAGGACCCTGCAGTATAGAAGGAATGCAGGACAGATCAGTCCTTCATTATGTTTCTAAACTCAGGCTGGGATTTTCAAGAGTTTAAGGGATCTGGCTGCCCAGCTGCTGTTTAATTTCAGCTTAAGCTGACTGCCTAACTACAACCTTAAACTACTCTGAAGAGGCTAGCATCAGACAAAGCCTGAAGTACTCACTGTACATTAAGTATATTTTAATCATTCTCCTTCTGTGAGGTGTAATAGTTTTCATACTAACAGTGCACTTTTTGCAATAACCTCATTCATGCTAACTGGTCACTAAGATTACAGTTACATTTGGTAGAGGGCATAAAATTAACTGCTGAATCATTCTGAAATTAACATCAAGACAATTACACATGCAGATATTTTTAATTCATCTTTACCTAATCCTTTATTTGGAAATCATCCCCCCGAGATAAACAGCATTCCATAGCAATCAGTGGTCACTCTACAACCAGTGCATGTTCAATGATCTTATACTACATTTCAGCTAATGTAATATTCCATTCAAGCAAATTGGTTAAAAAGATGCTGGTGAAGCACACGAAATGCAAACACTGCTAGCAGGGGCAGGCTGTGTATAAAGTACGGTCTGACTGCTTGGTGATGGATGAACCATGCAGACCTCTTTCACAGGGAAAGCAGAGAGGACTGTAATGGCACTGTTTTGCCCAATACATTCTCATAATAAAGGAGAATTGGCCTATAAATATTGAGAACATTTCACTCGTGTTGCACAAACCTCAACAATCGATACAATTATGTAAAACGCACATGCGGGTACTATACCTTTTTGTGAGGCTTAAGAATTAATTAATGCTGTAGTACATGATGACCCAGCAAACCACCGATTGTTCAAGTTTTCTCAAAGGAAATATCAAGGCAGTTGCAATATAGCTAATTTATACACAAGAAAGCTTGACTAGTGCAGAAATAAACTAAGGTTACATTTTCCAACAGCTGACAATTTTCAGGCAATAAAGCGCATTGATGTGTGTTTCTCCTAAGGTTAGAAACAACATCAACCCTAGCATGGCAGGGCATGCTTTGCAGTAAAAGAAAAATCAACTATTTATTCTTTTATAACATGCAACACAAAGATTCACAGAGCCGATTCCCAAGGTACATATTGCACTGCTTCTGCATACACCCTGCCAGCTTTAAAAATCAGGCCAATGATTTGCATGAAGGACTTGGGCTATCAGCAAAAGTGAGACCCAAGCACATTAGACAACTTAGGTATTTTGATGAAACATTACTTTATAATGGCCAGATTGGATCCAAACTTCCCAAAGTAATTTGAAATTTCCTCTGATGGGAAAAGTTGATTATGATTAACTTTGTCTTGCTTTAGTATCTCGCTTTAGCGGTAAGGAAACACATTTACTTCACCTGGCTGATGAATACTTGACAGTTTTAAAGATATTTAAATTAAGCTTAATAAATGGCACCGCTTGCCCTTCACATTTTTTTTAGCTATAGGCTAAGTGCCGTTTTGTCAAACATCCCCAGCTTTCTTTACAACTAATCAACATGCTAAAAATTTTGAGGATGACAAAATTCCATTTCTGAGACAGAAGCAGTGCTAATTCTGCAGCAATCAACAAAGGGAAAAAAAGGAGAAAAACCACTTGAAAGAAAGCAGTGTATACCTGGCAAAACTGTCAACCATGCAGTGTGAAAGGATATCCCAATAGAATTACCCGCCAAGCATGTATACTCCCCAGCATCCTCAAAAGTTACATTCCGTATATAGAGAACCTCAATCTCTTTGTCCGTGGTGTTAACACCGGCAGCCTAGAAAAAAAAGGGAAGCAAGAGAAAAAGCTAGACATTGAGAGGACTCTTGTGGACAGGGCCAGGGAGCCACAGGGCTTTGCACTTCGTAAAAAATCAGTGGTGCGCAGATCCAAAGCTCCTTCCCCATCCACAAATCCCTCTTCCAAAAGATGTCGACCAACAGCACCCAGCTCACCTCAAAGAGTAATCAACACCCTTCACCAGAACCTAAACTCACCACCTAGATATGCATGCAATCAGATAACATGGAAAAATTAACCCACAAAACTTTGCTTTCTTGTTTTTGTTTTTTTAAGTGCGTTGAAAGAAAAACGGAGAGAAAACAAAATAGGACAGTATCCAGGATCACTCACATACGGAGACCTGTTTGAGAGAGAAGAATTTCTTAGAAGCACTGAGAACATGAAACCTAAGAGCCAAATTCTGCCCTCTGATGCACAGCTTATTCACTACCCTGAATGACTAGAGCTTTGAGCTCTTAAGTATCTACTGTGTTCAACTTAAAGAGTTGTTATTGTGCTACACTGCCAACCCTCACAATTTTAGCAGGGGTCTAGTAATTTTTTTCTTAAAGACCTAGCTGCTGGAGCGATGTAATAATGATGATGAATATTATTATTATTAATAATAATAATAGCAATAATAATGATAGTGATGATGGTGGTTCTGACACTTTGAGGTTATAGAAGAAGGCTAGACATTCCAAAATGTTCAAAATTCCCAAAGGCAAAAATATGTGTATATATATTTGTGTAAAATCTCCAATTTTATGATTTGTTTGTTGTCCGACCCATGAGTTTTGAAAGTTTTCAGTTAACTGAACTCATTGGTGTCATGAATAGCCTGCTGAATAGTCTATTAGACAATTATTTACATATAGAATTAATTCAGAAACAGATATTTCACACTGGGGCTGGCTGGGTCACAGAGCTAGAGAAATTATTTGAAAATAAACTTTAAAATTAAATTGAAATAAAGGTTATATAAATTATGAGAGAATGAGCAAATGTATATCAGTCAATAGTTTCAGTCATTTCAGTTGTAAAGTGCAAACCTTGTAAACTGCAGGCCTTCATTTTAATTTTAATTGTTCTAAACGGTGTGCACGGCTCACATGGAGCTTGTGCGCCTGTAATGCAGAAGCATCACAAGTGCCATCTGATGTCTCAGTATACATCTGCCAGAGCTAAAATGGGACCTTAACTGCATTTTAAATAAGTTCCCTGTTATAAAGAAAACAGTGACAACACACCTGAACACAAACAGAGACACAGACATCAAGTACAAGAGAGTAAAGATTGACTTTGGAAACCATTGCTCGTAGCACAGACAGAATATTGTGGGAATTTTTCCATGGCTGCTGGTGGAATACCAGTTGCATCACCAGAAAAGGATTATAAATACACCAAGACCAAAGAGTTATCCTACAAGCTGCCTGCAGTCTCCCAAAGCACCATTTTTTTTCAGCTTCTACATCCAGCTTGCTTTAAAAAACATTGTTACCTTTTGTATTTGGTAGAACAGTGAGCCAGGCAGACTGGTTGGCCTCCCCTATATAATTGGAGACCTTACAAATATATTCTCCAGCGTCCGCCTCTGTCACATTGTACAGTGTCAGCACTTCAGCATTGGAACTATTTATCCCCGAACGCTAGAATAGACCAATAACATAGGAGAACAATGTAACTGCTGCCCAATAAGGACATTAATCTGTCTATGGTCCCACCACCAACACTCCATAAGAAAATGCCTTCGACTTCCACGCAAAAAACTAGCAGCAAAAAATAGTATTCTGTTTGTTTGGTTTTTGGTTAAGTAGAGGCTACATCCAAGGTATTCAGAGAACAGGGAGTTGTCGGGGGGAGAGCTGAGGGAGGAAGGCCATCTGAGGGGGCATACCGGCTGAATGGAACAATATAGGATAGGCCTGCCTATTCTGAATGCCAACTTGTTGGATTCCTAGCACCACCAACCATTCTGGAAAATTTCACAGTAGAGAATTTCCAAAATAAACTTGGCTTGTCTCCCAATAAAAATAAATAAATAAATAACCTTGTCCCACTAATATTCTTCATCAAGTTGGTGAAAAAGTGGACACCTCTAGAGCTGCTGCCTCTCAAGAACCTCATACTGTCAACAGCCCTTGAAAGGAGATATTGCATTATTAAAGGGCCTTCGAAATGAGGCTAAAGAAACACAAGAGTTACAGCAGACGCTCTTTGGTTTGCTTTGGATGTTCTCTACCAATAAAATGCATGTCAAATTATGTTCTTGTAGTGGTTCTCTCATCTCTTTGAATAACTCTTGCCTGAAATTTTTGAGAGAAATAGTTGTAACTATGAAAGAACAAAAGACTTGCTGAGATCAGGCATAACAAGCAAACGATTTTCAACTGTGTTTATAAGTACTTTTGTTTTCAAAACTGAGTTAGCTAAAAAGTCCCAATTTCAAAATTCTTTGCTTTATACAAAGTAAATTCAAGCACTAGATGACCTAATATTCGGAGAAGACTCACCTTTAAAACTTGAAGGTACGGTAATCCATCTGGCCCGTATTTACTGCCATTCTTCTCGATGTGTTTTATCCACTGAATATGAGGCTGAGCATCACTGTAGACCTTACAGACAAACTCAGCGTCACCTCCAACTACTGCAGAGGCATTGGCTGGTAGACCAGCTTGCAGGATAGGCCTGTGTGGAGATCGTTCTGTAGGGACCAAGAGAGTGAATGTGAGAGAGAGAGAGAAAATAAAGATGCATAAATAAGTGGTGCTGCCAAGAAAATTGTAAGTGAACTCAAGCCAAAAGGCCTGTAAGCCTGTTGGCTGACTCCGATGAAACAACACTGCAGCCAAAACATATAACAAAAACTACACTTCAAAGGAGATCACTTGAGCACTACACTTGTAGTATAAAGAATGGCCATTTAAGAAGCAAAAAAAAGGTCTACTAAAATTTACACATTTTTCATGGTATGACCACCTTTCTAATAAGGAAGGGAAGCGTATTTTTTTCTGCACAGTTCAGCATGTGTTTTGAGTTTTCCACTATTCTATTTAATTTTAAACAAGAAAAAAAAAGCAAATATTCATTAATTTATAGCATTTACCAAGATACTAGCTAAAATGAATAGAATGATAGGAATCATTAAAGTAGCAGCTGAAGGAACACCTGCTTTTTAAGAGGTATAAAAAAAGCAAACTTGACTTAATCAATATTACAAAGTCCACAGGCACCAACTATTAGGAATCTACATCAGAAACTAAGAATGGAGCCTTATCTTTGATACCCCATTGTATTTACTTTTGGTTAATGATGACTTTCAGCCTGTGAACCTGTTAGGCATTCATTATACATTTGTCATTGAGGAGATAATCCTGCTTATGTGACTGCACTGCACATTCCTGAAGAGCATCTGAAGATCTACCACAACCAATGTTTCTAGGAAAATATTAGGGATGAGGCATTTCAAGAGCAAAAGTAAAGTACTGGCTAAACTGAAATCCATAGCATTTGTGTTATGGACTTCAGTGTAGACAGCTTTTCACTGTACCTATATTTCTTTGTGCACAAAGAGCCTGGACTAATGCCTACTGAAGTCAACAGCAAAATGCTCACTGACATTAGTGATACAAGATCAGATCCCCCCACCCCCAAGTCCTCCACCGGCTAGGAGCGGAGCTTATGGGTTGACCAGAACAGCTACCAAAAAACATGTCATCTTTGTTTTATATAAGGGAAAATTGTCATTGTGACAACCCTGGAAGCTGAAGTCTTCCAATTACCCACAGAGTAGAACAGACATGAGAAACTCAAACTTCCTGATCGTACAGCCACAGCCACTTTGGGAGGGAACACAGGATGTTCTCCATACCCATGGGTCACTGCTCAAGTCATAATTTTCTTATGATGTGGGTACCTAAAGCATCACAACTGGACTAAAACCAATAACTTGCTGCATTGAGGCCATAGCTTTCAAACGGTAAAAATTTACAGTTTATACTAACCCAGACCAAATCTGAACCAATGGATTAGAATCCATGAATTAAAAGGAAAAAGATCCTTCCTGAACTGCCCAGCCCCCTTCAAAACATTTGTTTACAAGATAAGTAAAGAATAGCAGAGCTAAATATTTAGATATAGAATAGAGGCAATGTATTATAAAAGGTAGAATGTTACGAGCCAAACACACTGAATTTTAAATCAAGTGTTCTTTCTTAAACGTACAAGTTTCTAATAAATTGTACCACAAGCAAACGTTGTGAGTGTAATAGCAAATAATGATGCCCATTGAACAATGGGATCTTTCATGCAGTCCAATATATTTGGCATGCTGCAAACATCTACTGGGAATTTTTTATTCACTGACGCAACACTGGGAGCACACTACAAAGCAGCAGTCTTATTTTTCTTGTGGCAAAAGTGCATTTGTATTGCAATTATTAAATTATTCCATGGCTGCATGTGTAATTTTCAAAAGATCTAGGAACAGTTTAATATTTTTTAATCTGTAAATTACAGTAGAATGTATAAATTGCTATTTTATAGTCCTGGAGAGAACTTATAACAGTTCTCACCTTCTACTAAATAAGCTCTAATTCCATCTCCCTCATTCCTTTGCTTAGGTACAAAAACAGCAAGCAAGAGCTCTCTTTAATAGAAACCTTACACCATCTTCCAAAACTTATTACAGCTGCCTTCAGTATAAAATGAAACCTTAGAGAATGTTATTTAAAATGTTTTTAAAAAGTCAGTAGGCCTCATGTTTCATTTCTCCACATCAGGGTTTGATTTCCTTTGCGACCTTACTCCCTGCCCTTAAACAAACCAGAGAATGAGGCCTGAAACATCTTGGAAAGGTTCCTACTATGCCAGCATCAACACACAAAAGTGTTTAGTTTATCTCAATAGCCATCAATGATTTAATCTTCTATTGATGACTGTCAAACATTTCCTCCACACATACTAAAAAAGCTAAGTCAAGAAGTAAAAGCAATGTTTGTACTCCTGATTTTAAATTCCTGAAGGAATAAAATAAGGCCATGGGCAGGCATTTGTGAAAGCTCCTCTTACTATATCCCTAAATGTATTTAGTGTAAATGCTTTAGCAGTAAACTAACATTTGGCCACCAGCATAGAAACAACCAATCAGTGTTTCAACTCCCATTCCTCAATTTCAAGTGGTGGAAGAGTTCCTAGACAGGAAAATATTTAGAACTGATCTCTGTTTCAGACCATTATATGGTGTGCTGTTCATCCCAAATCCTACCACACATTTAACACTGGAGAACCTTTGTTCTGGTATCAAGCCTTCCTGAAGTCAAGACATATAACATGAACTTAATGGGACTTCATTCCTGCAAATGCTGGATTCCACATCTATGTTCATGTCTGAAACTAGATCTTATAGTACAAATGAAAACACATCACACACTTTTTTTTAATGCTAGGTAAAAAGCAAAATTGAAAAAAAAAATCCTACCATATTACTCAATATATTTCTGTGCAATATATATTTTTTGGAAATAGCTGCTTTCATGTGCTGTTTCTGTGCAGTGCACAAAATGTATTCAGAGAGCCCGTGTACCTTTAGAAACAGCCTCAGAGTTTGGACAGGGATTCCATGTCTCTGTGTATATTTAAAGCATGAGCCTTACATTAGTATGCAGATATCCTCACTAGCCTCATGAGGAGGCTATCACATTTTCTCTATGAATGCAAACAAAAGAGTTAAAGTGCTTTTTAAAAGAAAAACAAAACAAACCCTTAGAGCAGCAACATTTGGAATAAGCAGGCAGCCTGAAAGATATTCAAGGCCGCTGATTTGCCTTGTATAACCAACCAAGTATATAGCTAAGCACTGCAGGTAAGCCCAACTAGACAGTGTATATTCATTGGTTATGATTCTGTTCAAAATAGTAAATGTTTTGATAAAAACAAGCAAGAAATGTAGGTCAGTGAGTGCAACGCCATTGATTTCTCTCCTTTATTTATGCCAGAGTGAGAGGTGAATCTGGCTCTTGGGAAATAAATCTTTGCTAATTGACCATTGAAAGTTTACAACATTCCATTCCCACTGCTAACGTAACTTGTTTGCAAAAAAACAGGTCAACAACATCTGCTCTGACGTGGAAAAGTGCCCCAGAGTTTAGAAAGATGTTATAATGTCCTCAAGAGTATTAAACCTTATAACACTGACACTAAAAAAATTAGGAGGTACTTATTTGAATCTGAGCCATTATTCAAGCTCTAGGAACCTTAGTTGCTTACCTCACAGAATTTGGTTCAGTACGTCATGGACTGGTCCTGCTTTTTAAACCAGCTAAACCAGTTTAATGAGCTATCAGCTAAATGAACTATCAAACTTCTGAATTTGAGTCAGTGTATATTAAATCTCCCATTCCTTTGAATGCCTTGAATTCAAACAATGCAATAATGAGCATGCAAAAGCTTGTTTAATTCTCAATAACTATATGTATGAAGGCAAGTAATCCACATCCAAAAGAGGCAAAAGTAGCCTGTTTACCCCCCAAAAAGCAGTTTAGAAAAAGATGCTCTACTAACTATGGAGTCAATCATTTACTAGAGTTTAGTCACTGTGTTTACAAAAGGTAGAGCCACAATAATCACCAGCGTATGTAATGTCCTATTTCAAGGTTAGGTATCTAAATTACACACCAATGTATCTACAAGGTTTGCATTCCCTCACCCAGATGTAGATGAATAACAAAAATCAATATTTGAAATAGCTATTAGTAGGGACCTACCCAAATCAAGGAGGCAGGTGGCCGCTTTCATAGGCAGGGCGGAAGGCCAGCCACCATTTTTGTGGGCTTATTGTGGGGAGAGGGTGCCATGCCTCTGACTGCCTGAGGGGGCCCCCAGGGGGGCTGTCCCTCACCACTGATTGGCTGAAAAAGCTGTCCATCATGTGCCTCTGTCTACCCCCCCCC
>NW_017728951.1:11466604-11497770 GCF_001723895.1 Crocodylus porosus | reverse complement strand
AGAGGGTGCCATGCCTCTGACTGCCTGAGGGGGCGCCCTGGTAGCTCCGTCTTCATTGATGATTTGCCAGGAGGGCTTCCCATCATGTGGCCCCATCTACCCCCACCAATTGGTGGAGGGTGTGGGGCCACACAACAGGCAGCACTCAGCCACTCAGCAGCAAAGGGCTGGGGTGGCAACCATCTTGGCTGCTCCCCTTTGTGCCAACAGTCCTGCCTCCTCAGCAGGCTGCTTGTCCATGAGGACTGCTGGTTCCCACTGGGAAGCCAGCATTTTGTTTTTTGTAAACCTTTTTTCCCCCCCCCACATTTTAGGAACAGTGCCTGATTTTGCATGTTGAGTAGGTCCCTGGCTATTAGAAATGAGCAAATGAACAAAAATGCTTTCCCCACAATTCATAAGAAATAGTAATATTTTAAAAGATGCATGGCTGAAACTTGCCATTGAAGCATCAAGCTAGAATGCCTTCCTCCAGCACAGCTATCTGAAGAATCTTCCAGGACAAAATAGGATTGGCCTCACTAAATTGCTTAAAGTGTCACTTCAGAGGCAGTTGGCTAGTGAACAGGACCTCCTAACCCTGAAGAGCTGATGGAGCCTTCCAATGGACTGAGTGGGACTCTACCACATTCCCTTTAAATATAGTTTGGATTGCCAAACACAGGATCTCCAGAGACAGCACACTGAAGATGCCAGTATTTTGTTTAAAAAAAGGCAATTGTGACTCTGTAACACAGGATCTCTTTCAAGCATTTTAGGTTCAGAGTGAACATCTCATAGTACCCAGGTGTAAGGTAAAATAAAATGAAATATTCTGAGTGAAGAACGGTGCATAAAAAGACTCCATTAGATATGAACTAGGGGGATGTGAAGATGGCCATAGTCAATTTGGATTGAAATTCGGCTTGAATCAGGAACAGTGATTTGATTCATTGATTTGGATCATTGTCCCCAATTTGATTTGGCTGAATCCGAAACTGAAGATTCGATGCCAATTTGGAGAATTTAAATGTTTTTTCTACATACTTCGAGGTGCTAGGTGTGGCTCGTGAATGCTGCGATGCTGGGGTGAATGGAGTGTCCCACAGGAGCATGGGGGGGCCCCCCTGCATGCCTGGTGGCAAGCCCAAAAGTAGATCAGAAGTACTTCTGGTCCACTTCCAGGTCTGCTGCCGAGCATGTTGGGGAGCCCCACACACTGCTGTGGGATGTTCCATCCACCCCAGCACTGCAGTGTTTATGAGCCACCTGGTACCTTGAGGTATGTAGAAAAAACATTTAAAGCTCCATCTATGTCTGAATTGCCAAATCTTTCCAAATCTCTCAGAATCGATTCGGAGAGATTAAAGGGTCTCCTGATTCGATTCAAATTTGGCCGCTGAATCGAATCAGGAACCAAAGCTCTGCACAGCCCCAGTATGAGCCTCCAGAAATATGGAGGCCAACTTCAAAAGATTGAAATGCTGCTTCATTATCTCAGACAGTGAGGGACACAAGAGATGAGGAAGATGATCAAAAGGTATTCCTATAAAAGCAGGTTTGCATGCACTTGCTACAGTAACATTTAACAGTTTTCAGTCAAATCAGCCAGAAGCAGCCAACTGTAAAACAATATTATGAGAAGTAAATAAGTTCATCCCTCCAAGTAACACTGAAACATGAGAGAAATGTTTTTACCTGGAGTGGGGCATAGCAAAGTGAAATTCAAGGAGGGTTTGTGACTGATCTACAGTTTAAGAGTCAATCTTGCAATGTTGAAGGGAGCTAACTGAGACTCTGAGAAGAGATCATTGTGACTGCAATCCAGAACAAAAAAAAAAAAAAATCAGAAAGACTGCTGGGAGGCCCATACCCATCTTGAAAGGAGCTTGCAGAGCAGTGATCCTCAAGATCCTTCTAAAGGTGTTGCACAATACTAGGTATGCAAATACTTGTGCATGATTCACATGATAAACCCAGAGATTTCAAACAGGAATCCATAACATCAAAAACCTTCTGGCTTATTGTGGTCTTTCTGAGTTCTTTGCAACAGAATTGCTCTGTTATTTTTCTAAGAAATGAGTCAAAGCTGGCATTTTTGGGGGGGCTGCCTCAAGTCTAAGTAGGTTGAGAAATATTGGTGTAAAAAATGGACACTACAGACATGATTCCAAAGAATCCAGAGTACAGAAGGAGAAACCTGGAAGAAGAAAGCTGAACGTGAAAGCCAAACAAGAACAGCATAAGAAGCTGCACATACTGTGACAATTACAAAAAAGCCAGGAAAACACCTACCATATGCGAAAGGAGATAAGAAACACAATGGATTATACTACTACAGGAGTCTGCATGCCCCAGAAAGCGGGCAAGGAAAATGACAACTTCACTGCTAGCACAGATGATTTTTTTTTTTTTTTTTTTTAATATATAAGAACAATGGACAGTTCTGGAACTGAAGATGAATAGACCGTCAGACTGAAAGCAAATGGGACTTTTCTTCCTCTAAATTGGACACTGGCACATAAGCCAGCATATCGCAAGAAATAATGCTATTAGCACTTTAAGAAAACCACATGAAGTGAAAACTTATGTCTTACAATGAAGAGTTTATTTCCACTAAAGTCATAAACTAACTAGATATACAGCTAAACAACAAACAGAAACGAATAGTTTCATTTGTAATAGCATGATGACATAGTACTTAATTTGCATTTAAAAGTATGCCAAACCCCGGGCTTTATCAAGGTCAAGGCATTCACTGAAGGAGCTGGGGACCAAAACAGCCAAGAATTTGAGGAGATTTTCCAAGGGACTGGGAAGCTCTGAGAAGAGTCTACAATGGAGCTAAATGACTATGCTACAATTCTGATCTCTAGGAAAGTTCCCCTCAATTTACCTTTGGTAGGGACAGCACAAACTCAAAAAGCAGCTTTCAGCAACACTTTTTTTCAAAATTCCTCCTGCCTTCCACACTCCAGGATATATTCCATGTAGGGCTATAATACATACAAGGAAATTTTTCCTCTTCTGTGCCCAACTCAAGAGTACTAACACTGCACATAAAAAGTATATGTATTCTCTGCCCCGACTCCTTTATAAGGTTGACTATTCATTTTCTCTACCTGGAGAGGAAAAACAAGGCTGATAGAGGAGCAGCTAAAAACTGATTTGTCTGGTTATTCACCAAAGAGGCACAAAACGGTAGCCTACAATTAGCCATGCAATACCATTAAGGAAGCTTACGTCACATCGTAAAGGGACCACTTGAATGGCAGACAAAGATGCTCAAACCGTGTTCACTTGGGTTGGGGGGTTTTTTGTCATCTCTGTTGAAATTTTAAACAAATATGGTTATTTCCAGATTTGCTGGTATTTTTCGTGATGTGGATACCCACCACTATTGATCCTTAACTCTTCAGAGAGCAAACCAAGGGAGAGACAGTCCACAAATAACTACCATTTTGAGACAAATTTTAAATATTGAAAGAAGGTTTAAAAGATCTTCTGTCCAACTGTGCAGTGACTAACTTTTCCAGAGCTCCAAACAGAAAAATCCTGAAATTTTTGAGAATTGTTTCCTCTGATCATTTTAGCATAGTCTCTTACCAGCACTTATACTATTGATCCTCATTAACAAATTGCATTTTTGGAAATTGTCTACTTTCTGCTTCTGAAGTCAATATAAGAAAGCTTAATTTAAAAAGAAGTTTAACAATTATGAACTCACTGTTGGGAAAGCTCTTCTAAAAATCAGGAGACAAGGGGCTCATGATGCACAGAAGAGCCAAAGTCTGAGATGTGTGTCTTTGCAACAACCTCCACATTTATATCACATTCATTCTGGACCTTGTAAAAAGTGGTAGGAACCAGCTGGAAGAAGTGAAAGAAATGGAAGTAGAAGGATCATGAGGCATATGCTTGGGGTGCTTTGTTGTAGACACCTATACACTGGCAAGCCGAGTGAAAAAAGCCTTAAGTTGCATTAGATATCCAGGTTGTAACCATATTAGTCTAGAGAAAAGACAATCAGAACTTGTAGTGGAGGTGACATCTTTTATTAGACCAACAAGATTTTTGCAAAAAAAAATTCTTTAATTGCAAGCTTTCAGGCACAAACACCCTTCATCAGGCATTGGAGAAAAGATTGTAAAAGTTCTCCTGGGTAGAAATGAAAGTTCATATTTCATAGGATTTCACAGGAGTCAATAGATGGAAAACTCCTCTGGGCAGTCCATTCATAGCTAGTATGAAGCCTCTCACCTCCTGTGAGGATTAAGTTGCATTAATTTTTTGCTGGCACCTTCTCTGAACTGGGAAATATTTTCGAGAAGAGTTCTGCAGGAAGCCATAGCCAACAAAACTATAACCAGAGGGAGAAGCATAACACTGCATGTGACCCTGCACCTGTAGAACTCAAGCTAATTTGTAGAATCTGCACCTGCTCTCCGATTCCTAATGACTGGGGAGAAGTGAAAACAACAGGATGTTTTGGAAAAATTTCCTTCTTCAGAGTACACACTCCTATGTGAAGGGCAATCTAAGTCTCAATTTCCTTATTCCAGCACTAATCAAAGGCTTATTGGGACCTGCACTCTTTGAAATGTTAGAAAGGAAAGCACTTCTAATTCCACTGTGTTTACTCAGTGATGTGAAGAGGTAAAGTTGAGGGATGGCTGCTGCTTCATGAGCCTAGGAACAACTAAGCAAGTGTAGGCAAAGTGCCTCTACTAATTAATATCATATACTACGTATTGAGCCAAGAGTGGAGTTGCTTCTACCAGCTGTGTGTTTGTTTGGTTTCCTTCTGCATAACATGTTGTTTATGCCCAGCTTGGAAGCTCTGGTGAACTGTCAGTTTCTGTTTTTATACCTCTGTGTCAAGCCTTCGCCTGTTCAGCAACTGATCTCTAAACTACCCAAAGCAGGCTCTTCACCCTCGACTGTCCTGCCACAACTTGATGTTAATAGAATTCTAAAGAGAAGTTCGGTGGTATACATATGGATGTCCCCGCTAGGGGTACTCACGGGTTTGAGGCGGTCCACATTGGAGCTCCACCTCCCCTACACCCCACCCATCGATATTGATGCATTAGTATCACTTGCGGCAACTTCAGCCTTATCCAGTCTCTGTACTCATCCACCAATGTCCCATGTCCACTTCCTCAGTGGATTGCTGGCTGAGCCAGATGGCACCTCCCTGGTTCTTTTATGGCCAGCTTCCTGTTCCCCATCCTCTAGGCATTTTCTCACCATGGTGGGCCTAGAGAGGGGATTACTGGTGCCCTTGCCTTTCAAAAAAATCAAACCAGTTCAAAGAGGAGGAAAAAACTTCCACTCCAGAGGAACTACCAATTCAGGGCTTGGTGCCCTTGTCGAATTTATGTTATTTTCTTCACTCCCTATGGGAGCTGATCCCTAAATTCATCTGGACCTGTAGTCCCAGCTTCATCCTAGTGGGGCCTCTCTGCCCCAGGCTAATTGGGCTCTTGTAGCCCTAGACCCACTCTGCCTTGGTGCCCCAAGACCTTCTCTGCCCCAGATTCTGCAGGCCTGAAAGCAGTTCCCCCCTTCTTGTCACCAGCATCACTGGTGCCTTTTAAATCTCCCATGGTGACACTGGTGGCTGACATCATCAGGCACCACCTAGTTTGATTGATAGGGAGTTTATAAACTGCGGCGGTAGTGCTACAGTGCATGGTCTCAGCTTCAACTCTCCTAGCTCTGCCAGTAAGTTTCCCTTTTCTCCCAGGGTTCCCCACCCAACTCATTCCAGGTTGGCCAGGTTTTTCCAGGGCACTTAGGGACTGTGTGCAGTCCCTATCATCACAGTCTGTATATTAAAATAAGCATAAACTATGTACTTTGTACAGATTGAGGTACTGGCATGGTAAACTGGTGAAAATATTCCTTTCCAAAACTCCAGTAAAGTCAGTGCAAGAAGTACCAGACAGCTCTCAATGAATAACTTAAATCCTTGGAGTCAAAATATTCTCATCTACATCTGGTTAGAAAATGACAGCACCTTTTTAGTTTTCACAGAAGCAGATAAAGTAGTTCAACTCTTTGCCTTTTGTTTCAGTTTTCATTTCAGTTTTGAAACCATGGGCCTTCCTCAGCACAATCTTCTTTACAAACTTCCAATGATGTCATCCTGTCTGCCTCTTCGGATATGTATATGCCATACATCTTCTCTTGCACTCCTACACAAAGTTTTGCTAGCAAACTCTGACCATCCATGATCAAGACTCTCAAACCCTGTTGTCTTTGCCCTTTGAAACCATGACTACTTACACGGCCGAGGGTATGGGTTAAAGCCCAAGCTGTCATTTACCTCAGGCTGGAATCTGCCCACTTTGCTATAAAGACACACGACAGAAAGCTGATAGCACTCTGGCACCTACCTCACAACCTCCCCCAGTGGACAAATAAAATCTCCATCAATTAAATACAACTAATGAGGATGGAATCCCAGAGCACATAAGCACAAAGACCTGTGGTACATGCTCCTAGATCTCAAAATGGTAAGTATATGAACTATGAACCCAGTATGGCTTTGCTGTGAGAAGATATGTAATCAGGCTGAGTGCTCAGACTCTTGTAAAATATAGACATACCCTTAGACCACGGTGGTTCTGAACCTTTTTAGACTTAAGGCACCCTTAATCAGAGTTGAGGCATCATTTCTGTGAACTGAGCAGCACCCCATTTTAAAAACTAATTTACCATGCTTATCTTCTTAAGGAGGAGTTGGCAGTGGGGGCGGGGTGCCTTGCAGCCAGGCAAGGAAAGCCTGAGCCGACCTTATCCGCTTATCTCCTCACACTTCCTGCGGCATCCTTCAAAGGATCTCACGGCACCTCAGAGTACCCCAACACCCTGGTTGAAAATCACTTAGACTGAGCTAATGCAGTCCAGCACAGAACAAGGAAACCATAGTAATTCAATACAATTAAAATCACATTCTTTATCAAAGACTTCTGATATCACAGGCATTCCAGCACTTGGTTTTCTTTTCAGCAGTCCACGTCGATGTTTTTAAATGTAAAATCCGATCAGGATTACATCCCAAGTAGGAAGCCTCTTGTAAAGCCTACCCAGAAGCCTACCCTACTCTGGCAAGTAGAATTACCAGTAAGATCTCAGTCTTGCTAACTTTATGCACATGCTTGATTTTTTGAATCCACTGACTCCTAAAGGACTATTCAGGTACATAAAGTTAACTATGTGCATGAGTAGTCTCAGGATTAAGGCCTAAAACTTCTGTAGTTCCCTGCAGGGTGAGGATAAGAAAGTGGTAGTTAAACATACTGGAACATGATATTTCTAGCAATTAAGTAAGTGCAGGGCTGATTTATGAGGTCTGATCCAAAGCTCAGTAAAGCTAATAAAAATAGTAAAATTGTATCAAACTAACTGAAAACCTGTTCTTTAAAACGGTGTGGATAGCAGAGGGTTAAAAGGCACAAAGGAATAGCCAACATTCAAAAGCCAAGGCCTGGAACATGAACATTCTTGTTTAAAATGAGAAATTGTCAGCACTTGCTAATGGCCTTAATACTAGTCTGTCCTTACTGCAAAACCCTATTGTTAGGCTGCCATAGTATGCATTTCATCAGCCTTTCCAGAGCAAAAATGTCTTAACTGAAAAGACTCTAATGCCTACTATACTAATCTCACTGTTAACTTGTGTTATACCAGATACAGCATGTACATAAGCAAAGCCTTAGCCACATCTGAGCAAATGCATCCACTTGCTCTGGGAAAATATAAAAAATATGGCAACGAAAAAAAGTTTTTAGCTGATGTGTGCAAAACAGTAGATAACTTCACAGGCTGGACAGTAGGAAAGAGAGATGAAAAAATTAACTGTTCAAGCTATCCACAGATGGTGCATTGAACTTACTGGGATATGGATCGCATGTTCCGTATTGGGTATAGAACAGCAGTCCTCAATCTTTTTAGACTCAGGCCACCCCTTGTTAGACTCAAGGCACCGCTTGGAAAATGCTACCTCTTAGCTGTCACTTATTTTTTACTATGGAAAAATAATAGAGCAGGTTTCTGTTGCAAAGAACTAAGACAGACCACAACAGGTCAAAATGTTTTTAACACTATGGATTCCTATTTGAAATCTCTGGGTTTATCTTGTGAATCATCACACCTAACAGCGCTAATGCTGTGTGAGACTCCATGGCACCCTTGAAAGGATCTCAAGACACCCCAGGGTGCCACACCACCATGGTTGAGAATCACTGCTACAGAACCAAGTGCTCAGCTGCTTGATGTTGGTGATGATGATGATGATGATGAGGAGGAGGAGGAGGAGGAGAGTGGGCCCTATACCTTGCTTGCCAAAGGATTTACTGTCTAACTTGATCATGTTGCAACTTTCCTATACCTGTTTCCCACCAGAAGAAGAATAATATAGTTTAATTGTACCATTTACGCTTTTTAAGTTCCTTTTATATATCAACATATTCCCCTCTTCTCCTTTATGACACTTTTCTTATACAACGGTATGGAATCTATAACACTTCCCAAATATAGGACTTGACCCCGGCAAGGATGCTATATGCTTCTTGAAAAATGCTAGGCTTCCCACAAACTTATCAGCGTAAGGACAGACCTATTGCAAACACCACACTGCTCATAACGCTTTTTTTTTTTTTTTTTTTAAACTCTGTGGCTTTAAACACAGATGAACCAAAGATGAAGTAAATAAAAAGCAGTGAAGCTGGCTACACCTGGACACAAAGATACTATAGATGTGCCAAAGAAAGAGAGACTTTTTCTCTTATGTAATTTTTTCTGTTATTAATCTCCCTTCTGTGTCTGTTTGTTTGACTTCTAGCATAAGCATTCTAATGGCAGGATATCATTACTTTCACATGAAACCAGATGCATGCAGAAACAGCACAGCTATTTCCTCTCATCTGAACATCTATCAATTGTTTATAGTGAACAAGAGACATATGCTTACTAAAAATCCCCTACATTCCACATGCTAGTGGTGCTTGTTAATTGACGGATTTACACGCTAGACCCCCGAGACTCAGAAGCATCGTCACCAGCCTTCTGGCCAAAACATATTTGATGAAACTGCTGTCTGACTACAGCCAAACAGAGATTGGAAAAAAAATTGTTTGTTTGAATTTGAAAATGAATGTTGATTTAACCTAGGAGCTTTCCATATATTTTCAAACCAAAGGAATTATTAGCATAAAGACACACAAATTGCAAAGATAAGATCAAATGTTCAAATAGCCATTGAAAACAAATCTATACTTGAGATTGACATTTAACCAAGTCATGCTGGTTAATATGCATTGTCTTATGAAAGAACAGACACCATTCCAGTTGTCTCTCAAATGCTATCTATGAATTTTAATGTCTCTCAAATACTATGGATGTACCTATCTTCATAACATCAGAGTTCTGTTTTACCTGTGATGGTCCAGGAAACAGGTGAGAAAAGGGGCTTTGGACAAGATTTTTATTGGACCAGCTGTATGGTTGAGAGAGATATTAGACAGGCTTTCCAGGCACAGGGTGCCCTTCCTCAAAACCCTCTCAGGTCTTGCCCAGACTTGAAGAAGGTCACTTTGTGCCCCCAAACTTGTCTAACCTCTCCCCCAACTATATACTTGGTCCAATAAAAAGATATAGCCAAGAAAAGCCTTGCTTTCATTTTCTTTCTGAAATATTTGGAAGTCCTTAACAACCTTCTCTTTCTAATGTTTGCTTTAAATTTATTGAATTTAGCTTAAACCACGCTTTCATGTTCAAATGTAACAACTGTTACTGAAGCTGCTGGGGAAGATACCAGTCTTATGATTTAAAAAGGAGGCTACCTATGAAGTCTGGAGAACAAAGCACTCGGCATGGCAGGGTGTTCATGATGGCTATGGCAAACGCTTGTCCTTGCATCCTTTAAAGTCCACAGTATTTCCCATTGTAAGGTTTTATCAAAGCTACCTCACCCACCAGAGTGCGTGGCATTCAACTGATCTCTCTCTCAAAAGGATGAAGCACAAACTCATGGGTTCCCTGTAGTGTTTTCTCAATCTCTTAACGTCTTCAAATCAAGACTGGATCTGGAATGCATGCGTTAGCAAAAACAAGCTCTTGGACTCATTGTAGGGATGAGTGGATGAAATTCTATGGTCTATAATGGCCTTTTCTCTACTCTTCCATCAGCATGTCCCTAAGGTAGATGCACCTATGCAAAGGGTTTTCCTAGCATCTTTAGACAACTCCTGCAAGCCTCAGTTTGGGAATTTTATGAGGGTGATGCTGCATGAACTAAAAGCCACAATTAAAAATTATAACAATAATCCACCCAGAAGCTGACACAACATCCTGTTCATCATTCATCAAAGAAAAAGAAATACCTGCCTTGGGGCTGTAAGACAAAGTGGGACAGGGAAGCCAGTCCTCCCCACAAAAGATTCAGTGGGAAGTATTCCAAACATGACAAACCCAGCAATCACCCAAAAGATGAAGTAATGACACTAGTATTTGTCCATAAAATATAATTTAGGCAGGCAACTCCAATGAAATCAGAAGCTTCCATGCTATAAAACTTGGGGTTTGGAATATTTTGACTTTATTGACAGAAGGGGAGGGTGGAGGGGGAGAGGGGGTGCTGCAGCCAGCCTTTGTTTTCCCTTTACTGAACCATCACGCTGCCGTCTTTGTTTTCAACAGTGAAGCGCAAAGCCCCAAGCAAGCACTAGCCAATTTGTGTAATTTCACCTCCAAGTTGTATACATGGTGCCAAAAGCCCAATGCCAGGTATAAAGTCCGCTGTCAGGCTTATCAGTGCTTTGAATAAAAGCCTCTTCCTTCTCCATCCAACCAATACCTGAGGGCAAGCATCATATGGATTCTTTTGTGTTTTCAGTCCCTGTCCCATCACGTCCCAGGCTAAGCACTCAGTAAATATGTCAAGCTAAAGCATGTTCTTGTAAAGACCTAGTCAACAACTACAGACACATCTGCCAGAAATACAGGTTTGGGCTTGGTTGCAATACCTACACGCAACTCCTGCCAGACATGAGATGCACAGCATGACAGCACACAAATACCTCCCAATTAAACCATCTAGAAACAAAAGTGATATTCTCATTCCCAAACTGAAAGAGATAAAGAGAGAACAAAATCACAAACTGTGAAAAGTTGATAACACTTCAAAAAAAATCTTTCCTTGTGTTATAATGGGTTATTATGAAAATAGATAGGGGAAAAAAAAAAAAAACCTGCTTAAAAATGGGTCAAATCCTGCAAGGATCAGTACATGATTATTTCCGTGAAAATATTTTTATGAAAGCACTTTATGAAATAAAATGATTTCTATTATTAATGTTATGTATTTTATTAAATAAAACGATTTGCCTCCATGCATTTTTGGAGCATTGTGTTTTAAAAATGGAGAATGTGTCCTTAAACAATTCCCGGTTTGAAATTCATTTCTCATACGGTTTTCATAATAAAATAATAATTATTTAGGTACTTGGATACTTCTGTACTTATTAAATACAAATCTAGAGAATGAGTGAGCTGTACAATTTAGAAACTGATTAAAATGTAGATAAAAAGGCAAGAATGAGTATTTTAAAAAAAAGTCTCAAATTATACTCGTTTTTATTATAAACATCAGGGTCCTTTTCTACATTTTTGGAGGATGTGTTGTGTTCTAACAGCTGCTAATAAAACCTAGTAAATGTGGCAATACGAAGAATTTCATCTAAAACCAAACCAATCTTCTGTTTCTCTAGATGATGACGATTAATAGAACAGAAACTGCTACCTACAAGCCTCAATGTTCAGTGACTAATATTTTTGCTATTAAAACATAAATTCAATCATTTCCTTCGATGCTTAAACAGAGCAACTGCTACCGACGTTGTTTTCTGGTGATAATTGCAATCCAGAGATGATCTAGTTACAGACAAGGCTCAGCAGCTACATTCACACAGTGCTAAGGTCCCAGGTTCACTATAGGGAACCCGCAGGTCCAAACTGTAGTTTCTAATCACTCAGGAGTCAATGACTTCTATATATTTGATCAGTACCAAGTGTCTCTATTAGGGAGATTTGTATAAATACAAGTTTCTACCTGCAATTAAATGCAGCAGAATATAAAGGTATTTCAGTAACTGCTGCTAGGCTAACACTTAGAGGGGAAGAATATTCTTGTAATTAAGGCCCTGAACTGAGACTTGAGAATGAACATCAATTCTACAGTCTGCTACAGGCTTTCTGTGGACCCAGGGCGAGTTATTTAGTGTCTCTGTACAACAGGTATAGTAATATTCCTTTTCCCCCCCATCTTATATTGTAAACTCTGACTATGTGATATGCACAGTGCGCTGCACAATGAATCAGTCCTTAATCTTGGCTGGAGTCTCCAGTACTACTATAATAAATAATAATAAATTCTTTCCCCTGCACAAGGCCTGAACAGAAAGATTTATATGGAGAATTCTGCATCATCATCATCATCTCCTGCTATTGCAGTCTAATTCCTTCTGGGTGAAAGCTGTCCCTGGGCAATGGACCAGAACAAAACCTAATACTTTGAAAGCTTGTGGCCGCCTAGTCATTGTACTGGTCCCTCTACATGATATGAACTTCACCCTCAGTGTACCATCATTTTGTTAGAGCTAGATCAGAAGTTTGCGGTACAGGAGAAAATATCACAAGAATAACACCTTCCATCAAAGCTTCCAGACAGGCTGTATTGCACAGCTACAAGTTACCATTGTACAACCTTCAGCCTTTTCTATTCCCATTGCAAGAAACTCAGTATATTTATTCTGCTAGTTTTGTAAATTTGAGAGAGAGCACAACTGAGCTGACCAAATCCTTGCTTTAATAAGGTCCTTCCGAGTAATTACAACATAAAAACAAGAATACTTCACACAAACATTTGCACTGAAAATCTCAGGCTTTGCTGGCTGTCGGCTTCTAATTGCCAGAAGAGTTCAAGGTTTGGAAAGTTATTGGTGTCGAGTAATAATGGATATTCCCAACAAGCATTGTGTCATTACTTGGCACAGATTTTGCTGGGATACCTCCAAAATCTGTGACATAATCAGAGGTTATTACACCATGTAGTCAGATGCTCATGTTCATATAATGCATTACCACGTTTAATACCATTTGCTAGTCCTTACACTTAATCAACTCTAGAACTAGTTAAATCATAAAGGAAAAGCAAATTTCAAAGGTTTTCTGTTGACAGTTTTCAAATGTTTTAAGTATGCAACTCAAGTAAAAATTATGGGCTGAAGCTCGAGAGAGGCGATATGCAAGTATAATTGACTCGAAACACCCCTCCACGACCCTCCATCATGCTATGGAAGCTGAAAAGAAATGTAAACGAAGGGGATGTCTGTAGAAACTGAACTTCTGTAGAAGTATCTTGGCTAGAAAAGGGCTGCCAGAGCCTCCCTCACTGCCTGTATTAACTCACTCTCCCATTCTATTCCATACCCAACCACGGCCCTCAGCTGTACGTGTCAGTAGTCCAGAAGCAGCACTACTCCTTTGCACCAATTCCCCATCCAAGCTAGAGACATAATTCAATGTCCATTTAAAAACAAATTAATGAAAACTCCTGGAGACTTCAGCAGTGCTGTTAGAGTGCATAGACTTGTATATACTAGCCTCACCATCAGACCAGAAATGCGGCATTGGAAGATATGCATTGCCGAAAGCCAGTGTAAAATGGGTAATTTAGGACATGTCACATGCACTTTACTTGTAGCACTATAAAAGCACGAGAGAAACAAACAGAGGTTCAGTGGGGGGGAGGTTCAAATCCTGCCTGCACTAGCCACTGCGGTGCTCTCACATGCCCCCCAGGAGCCTGCCAGAGTGGCTCCTCTCCCCAGCCCTGCCCCACCGTCCCCCTGCAACACCTGGCGGCAGTCAGCAGCAGCTGGGGGGGTGGGGGGCAGCTGGGGAGCCAGGCAGAAGTGGGCTGTGGCCCAGGGAAGGGTTTGCAGGGGAAAGAGGAGAGGGCTGTGTCTCCGCACCCCCCCTGGATGGGCTGCAGCACACTGCAGGGCTGGGGCAGCTGTGGGGACAGATACCCCCCCACCCTCCTGCGGCTTCCGGGTGGAGGAAGAAGATGACTTGGGATCAGAAGCAGTCATGGCCTCCGGTCAGTGACAGCCAAGGAGGCAAACAAGCTCTGCCTAGCCCTCTGCAATACCAGCACCACCTAGGAACGTGGCAATTGTGCTCTCAGTTAACCCTCGATGGGATCTGGAACAGAAATTCGATCAAGAGCTCTAACAAAACATTTTCCATGCAGGGTTAACTTGGAGCACAACCCGTCATTTTTAAAGCACTCTCAGAGCCACCAATGTCAGTTCAGTTACAGCTTTAGAGCCCTTTCTGTGTACCGAAAAAGCAAAACGTGTAACAACTGCACCAACAAACACAACCAAGATTTTTGGATGTAACTGGCAATTTTGGGTGCCCAATTTACAAGAGCCTGATCTTCAGAAAGGACTGAATGGTCCCCTTCCAAATCTCAGACCCCATTTAGAGATCTCCAGTCAGTCAGGCAATGAGAAACCCAAAAATCACTAATTACTTTTGAAAATCTTGAGTTCATTATTTACTTTCCTGCTTCTCCAAAGGAAAGGAGTAGATATTTAAAGAGATGACATAATCCTTATTACCATTCCATTCATTCAAACAGGTCACTGTAATTTACTGCCAGGAAAAATAAACTTCTGCATAATATTCTTGAATGCATGACATTCAAAAGGTTTAAAAGAGGGAAGAGGGGCAGGGGGTTCCTAGCAAATATTTGCTCAAATGACAGCATCATCCATGGTGAACACTTTAGCTATAAGAACTGGGTGAAAGTGCTAGTCAAACACAAAGTTGACTAGTTCGGAGATTTATTAACCCATTTTACTTCATCAAAGAACATACCTGGCACTTCTAAAATGGGAAAATCCCCTTTTAAACCTCCTTGTGATCACTAGCAGAGTTAAACCAAAGAAAAAGAAAAATCTCCAAGGAGCACTGCACCCTTTTGGTTCTTCCTTTGATACATTCGGTAAAACAAATCTATTCCTGAGCTAGTGAACATGGCTTGAGACTGTACCCTCCCACCAGCTGGGCAGTGCAAAAGGGATTTGTGTGTAATACAATTTACTACAATTCCTGGCAGTCATTGGTGCTGCACCCTCAATAAACTTTGTTTAAACAAGTGTTCAAACAAAAATGGCTTTGTCTATAGGTCAGTGCACCTCAACTGTAAGTATATTTTTACTCAGACAACAAAGTGCTGCCACTGCTCTAAAAATCTCTCTATTTGTTTGGGCTTTAGGTAGCCGAGGAACAGAACCTCTCCCAGTGAACCAACGCTACAGATGAAGTGAGCAGTGCAGCTCAGGTTAACCAATTTCTGAGATTTTCATGTCTGTACATGGATGGGGTTTGACAGCATCACAGTCATCTCTTCAGCTGGCCTTCAGGACACAGCAGGTAAACTCACACCATTAATGAATCAATGAGACCTTTCACACTTCACTACTACAAGTGTGCTGAGTTTGAGTAGGTGTAAGCAAGCAGGAGAGGGAGAAACAGGAGGAGCATTATTCAATGAGGTTCTGCCGCGACTAAAGGGTGAAGCAGTCTGACAGAATTGAAGATATCCTTACATTTAATCTAATACCACTCTTAACAAAAAGTCGTTGTGGCTTAGTCCTCAAAAACCAAAGAAAATGCAACCAGCAATTTAAAAACGTGTCTTGTAGCCAATAGAGCTTTACTCACCAACAACATCAAGGTGGTATGTGTGATTGATGGACCCATATTCATTTTCCACTATACAAGTGTAATTTCCTTTGTCAGATGGAACTACGCTCTCCATAATGAGACTCCAGTGCTGGTTTCGTACCTGATAGGATTGCAATGAGAGAGTTTTAAAAACTTAATAGCACAATTTTGTTCTCCTTTCACCCACACAAAGAAAGTTAATTTTTTTTCATTACATAATTTTTTAAAAGCAACTGCAGTGCTAGATTGACAGTTCTGGAGTCTGAAATATTTTATTTATGCATGCAGCAAGAATAGAAAAGAAGTCTCAGTGAAAGCTTCATTTATAAATGTACTTTACCATCAGCTTTAATGCTCAATGCACATTCAGTCTTTGACTGACATCAACAGTGCCAATTAGTGCCAGTTGCATTGACGGGTTTATGACATGGACACCAGTCCACCCTAAACACAACTCAGACCACCAACGCTCCAGATCTGTCTCCAAACAATTATTGGACAGTACTGACTATTGCTCACAAGCCAGGCAGCATAGACCCCCATAATGTCAAAAGCTCTAATTTAATAATTGAATCATATACTGAGATTTTCTGTGAAATAAAACAAAACATTTTTTAAAAGTGCAACATTCACAGTCCCACAAGTTTGGGTAGCAGGCACGTGTCTTGTCATTCTGGAAGAATACAATTCATAGAAATGGTGAAGCTTTTTCCAGAAAGCAAATCAAAAAAAAAAATCCTAACTGGTACAAAATACAAGGACGCGAGGAACACCAATGACAGATTTTGGAAAATGAGTAAGACAATCACGCTGAGCAGGGCTGATAATTCTTTCATGCAAAAACATTTTATTCAGAGAAAGTGGATTGCGTGAAAGAGTAACTACTGGGCTGATCTGCTTCCCCAAAATGCAGGGGGAATTTGGCCACTGATTTTGCTAGAAGAAGGATCAGGGCCATATACCATCAGGAAAACAGTTATTTACATACAGATATGTATTCTCTGATGAATCGACTCCCAAAGTGACATTGGCTCTTTGTTCCCCTTGAACTTCCATCAAACTATTGTTTCAACTGGCAATTTATGAGACAGACATCTTATTACGCTACAGTTGCACTACATACCAGCTATAATGTACAAGTTTTAGAAAATGGAACACTGCAGTCAGGTACAGTCATTTTAATCCTGCAAAATGGAAAGTAGTAAATTACCTCTCCCTCAACATTACATTCTGAGATAAATTTTAGAAGATATAGTGATACTGGCAGTAATTACACATCTAAAAAAAAACCTAAACCAGGATTAAAGCTTTTAGGTACATAATTCTACTTCTCCAGTTACTATATTGGTACTTATCCGACAGACAGGACAACTAATGTTTGATATTAATATTGATTTCCATGCAGGTTTCCATTCACACTTGTGAGAATAATAAAATGCCTAGGCCTGGCATTTTCCATAATGTAACAGTTAGCAAAGCCAAGAGTCCTTGACAGAGCACTGTGCTTTCACCTAGTTATTAGCTACCAGAAAATAGTCAGTTTGGTTATTAGTGCTTAAAAAAAGATCAAATCCTGGAAAAGACTCCAAATCTATGTAAACTCCTGAATGGTAACCAAGCCTCTCAGAAAGATCACAGAATTATGGGGACAAAAAACCTTCAACTCTAGTTTACAACAGTCATCATCTAATTGAGCTGCTCAACAACTGGTGAGCTTTTGGACCTGTGGATTCATAGAATCATAGAAAATCAGGGCTGGGAGGGACCTCTGGAGGTCATCTAGTCCAACCCCCTACTCACAGCAGCACCATACCCAACTAGATCATCCCACCCAAAGCTCTGTCTAGCCGGGGCTTAAAAACCTCCAGGGAGGAGATTCCACCACCTCTCTGGGTAACCTGTTCAGGTGTTTTACTACCCTCCTAGTGAGAAAATGCATCCTAATATCTAACCTAAACTCCCCTTGCTGCAACTTGAAACCATTGCTCTTTGTTCTGTCATCTGCCACCACTGAGAACAGTCTAGCTCCAACCTCTTTTGAACCCCCCTTCTGGTAGCTGAAGAATCCCCCCATAGTCTTCTCTTCTCCAAACTAAATAAGCCCAGCTCCCTCAGCCTCTTCTCATAAGTCAGGTCCCTCAGCCTCCTCACCACTTCTGTTGCCCTTTGCTGGACTCTCGCCAATCTGTCCACATCTTTTCTGTAGTGGAGGGCCCAAAACTGGACACAATACTCCAGATGTGGCCTCACCAGCTGCAGAGAGGGGAATGATCACTTGCCTTGATCTGCTGGCAACACACCTACCAACACAGCCCAGTATACTGTTAGCCTTCTTGGCAACAAGGACACGCTGGTGGCTCATATTTAGCTTATTGTCCACTGTAACCCCCAGGTCCTTTATTGCAGATCTGCTGCCCAGCCAGTCAGCCCCCAGTCTGTACCAGTGCATGGGATTGCTCCATCTTAGAGGTGCAGGACTTTGCACTTGTCCTTGTTGAACCTCATGAGATTTCTTTTGGCCCAATCATCCAATTTGTCTAGATGACTCTGAATCTTAGCCCTACCCTCCAGCATATCTATCACTTCCCCCAGCTTCGTGTCATCTGCAAACTTGTTGAGGGTACACTCTATGCCATCTTCCAGGTCATTGATGAAAATATTGAACAAAACTAGCTCCAGGACCGACCCTAGGGGCACTCCACTTGATACTGGCTGCCAAGTAGAGATCGAGCCATTGATTACTACCTACTGAGCCAGATGCTCCAGCCAGTTTTATATCCACCCTACAGTCCATTCATCCAGCCCGTACTTCCTGAGCTTGCCTACAAGAATGTTGTGGATGACCTTATCTTGGGAGAGTCTTGTTAAAAAAATCAAGGTATGTCACATCCACTCGTCTCCCTGCATCCACAAAACCAGTCATTTCATCATTGAAGGCAATCAGGTTGGTCAAGCATGACTTGCTGACTGTTCCTAATCACCTTCTTTTCCTCCAGGTGCTTCAAAATGGGTTCCTTGAGGATCTGCTTCATGATTTTTCCAGGGACTGAGGTGAGACCAACCAGTCTGTAGTTCCCTAGATCCTCCTTTTTCCCTTTCTTAAATTTGGGCACTATGTTTGTCCTTCTCCAATCATCCAGGACCTCTCCTGATAGCCATAAGTTTTCAAAAATTATGGCCAGTGGCTCTGCAATCTCATCAGCCAACTCCCTCAACACCCTCAGGTGCATCCCATGTGGTCCCATGGATTTGTATATGTCCAGCTTTTCTATATAGTCCCTAACTGTTCTTTCACCACTGTTGGCTGCTCACCTCCTCCCCAAACTGTGCTGCCATGTGCAGTACTCTGGGAGCTGACCTTGCCTGTGAAGACTGAGGTGAAAAAGGCATCGAGTACTTCAGCCTTTTCTGCATCCTGTCACTGGGTTGCCTCCCCTATTCAGTAAGGGACCCACACTTTCCCTGATCCTCCTCTTGCTACCACCATACTTGTAGAAACCCTTCTTGTTAACCTTCACATCCTTTGCTAGCTGCAACTCCAATTGTGCTTTGGCCTTCCTGACTTCATCCCTGCATGCCCAAGCAATGCTCTTATACTCCTCCCTAGATATCTGTCCAAGTTTCCACTTCTTATAAGCTTCCTATAAGATTCATGATGAACATAAACCCACTGACTACCAACCTCTGTTAATACCATCCACAGAACTACTATGAAATTCTGTTGAATCCTGCATGGGGTATAGAGTGCTGATATGTGCTCTCTTGGCTTAACATATCAAAAGCAGTGGAAAAGTACTTGGAACCTATCATGGCAATGAAACCAGCTCAGCATTTGCCCCCAAGAAAGGAATTTAACTGTTGCAGAAAGCCTGCACAAGGCCTATGCACCTTTTAATGGACTACGAGACAGATTCAGACAATTTACAGGACTTGTACTGGCTCTATACAAAGTGTTTAATTTCTTCTACATGAATAAAAATGTTATGCAGCAACATTACATATTTACAATTATTCCATGGCATAAGGAATGTATAGCAATAAATATTATGCTCCATTTTTACAGTGCAAAAGCAACTTTCACATTACGTGTTTGCGGAGGGGTGGATATTGCTGTAATACTGCCAGAGAATGATGGCAGCAATAGCCATGCATTTTGGATGCTTTACAGCTTTATGACTTATATCAGGAAGAAGGTTCATTGAAAGTTATTTCAGCTTTTTGTTTTTCCAAGTTTATTTTTTTGGACTGTTTCTTACAATATAGTGTTTTCAGCCTGTCTGAGAGCAAAACAGGAGGGATATACCATAAGCATGTGGGGGAAAGCCCCTCATCTCTTATTTACACACAAGGAAACCTCCTTAAATATACTGTCTATTATTAAACTGCTTCCAAAAGCAACATATGCTCAATAATGGAAACCAACTATGAAGTGGATTGAATGCAGCCAACACTGAGTACGATTATAAAACACTTGACCTATTCTCTATGGTTCCCATGTCTTCACTGGCTCTAAATGTCTAGCAAACATCATCAAACAGGGCCCCAAACAGTTCACCCACTCTCTCAGACTGTTGCATATGATTAGTGTGGTCCCACCTTTCATGAGATTGAAACTAAACCAGGTTGCCCTGCACCTCATCTGCATATACATTTTGGAGGATCCCAGGACTCATAACAAGAACACCTGGTTCCAGTATCTGGAGTACACACACAGCCCAGCACTTTTCAGTATGTGTATGGGGTCACCCTGGCTTGAAATGCTATTGACTCTGATGGCATCCAGTACAATGAACTGTTTGGTAAATTATGAGCCTCAGTTGTGAACTAATATCATGCCGTTTGTACTAACTGTTACTTCTCGGCCTCTTGAAGGCTCAGATCAAGTGTAGCCTGTGTTCACCTGGCAAGGGAAACACTGTGACAACAGAAACAGTCTTCCTAGCCACACCAGGCAAGACCACTATCCTATCATGGGGATAGTACCTGCCAAGGTAATGTACAGTAAGCCTCCCACTTAGCTGTTGGAGTGGAAAGGTCTTGGCTTTAAGCCCACTTTATAGAAATGGGAGACTCCACCCTGGCTTGCCCTTGGGGCCTTACGGTTGAAGGAAGCAAAACTTAGGGGCATCCAAACCACAAGCCTCCAGGCTTGGGCCTGCAAGTAGGATGCCCGCCAAAGGTTTTGGAACCATCTGAAGCCCCGGATGGGGGTGGAGGATGTTTGCCAGTAATAGGGCCAATTATGGTTCTGGGCTGACTCTTGGATTTGGAATTTGTTTTGGCTAATTTGGCTTTGAATACGGAAAATTTAATAATAAAAACCCCACTCCTATCACTTCTCAGCCTCTTGTGGGCTAAGATCAAGTTTAGGGAGTATCTGAAGTCGCAAACTAAAGTGTTCGGGATGGAGAATGCTTGTCTATAGCATCTGAGGGCATCTGAACTCCGAGACCACCAGGGTCTGCACATAGGCAATGGTTTTGGAAGCATCTGAAGTTCCCTGGTAATAGGTCTGGGACAGAGGATGCTCACTGGTTGTAGCATCATACGTGTTTAGAATGATTGAGTTCTGCCTGCTCACTCAGTGGGGTTTGCAACAAATGAGTTCTCATTCAATATGATTTGGAACTGATTTGGCTAATTTGACCTGGAACATGAAATATATTATAAAACTATAAGCAGATACAAATGTGTTCCTTAAAAGTGCATTTCCAGAGTACCTTTGCCGTAGCATCAGAAAAGGTAAAAATGTATCAGTTATAGATGAACTAAGTCTATGGGTACTATATGCACGTACACTTATTTCAAGGTCAGTGTTTTCACTTACGTGCTCAGGGAGAGCAGGATCTAACAAGAAGGTGGTGGGGGGAGGAGGGGAAGCTGCAGAGGGAAGAAGTTGGGTGACAGAAGATAAAGGAACTACTTAATACCCCAAATTAATTTTCTTGCTGTAACAGTGGGAGGGGGACAAATTCAAGGCATAACTCCAATGATCAGGGTTTATATCTAGAAAATTGTAACAAATTTATAATTTTTCCCATATATAGAATCTAATTATGGGGGGGGGGTCATATTCAGAGTCGTCTCCTATTCAAGTAAATATGGTATTGTAGTTTAGCAAAAATAACAGCTACTGAAGTAATTCATTTGGGAAGAAGGTAATCAAGGAGATAACGTTTGATAAGATAGCTCACTGTGGACATATCCGAAGTTAATATTAAAAAGCAACAGTGGAAATTCCTCTCTCATACCACATATGTCATGGAAATAGTATCTTCTGAGACCCACAACTTAAGTCTCTTGCAATAAAAATAAGTAATTGCTATGGATGCCCGTAGCATTTATTTATTGTTTACTATTTAAATGAGGGGGTGCCAGTGCACAGGGAGCCTATGCAGGAGCAACGGCAATGATTTTCAAATGTTAGGTACGTTTTCTTCCTTTCCAATTTAATGCTTTCTTGTCCATTTTTATCCTGCCTGCTATAATCTAGTGATCTGTCCCCGAAGCCCTACTTTATGTCAAATCCCTTAAAGTTATTTTAAAACATGCCAACAGGTGCCAAGACCATAACTGGCTTTTTTGTTCTTTACTATATCCCTTTCAATGTGTCGCTCCCTTATCCCAAGGGCATACAGTATTCCAAATATAAAAGGATTATCCTATCACTGGTATAAAATGTGTTCGACATGTAACTTTACTTCAAGCTGATATTTAATGTGCAATCTACTATTATGCTTATTATGCTATTATGCTTATTAAGCATCATCTTGGTTTTTTGCATTCTTAGTATTAACTGTTTATAGGTCTATGTTTTGCAGTATACGTGTTGAATATAATTATTTTTCTTTCTATGCACTGGAGTTTTTATTAGGTTGCACTTTCCCCTACTTTCTCTGAAACTATCATTAATGTGAAAATAAAATTTAAGACAAATCTTTAACGACTACAAAAGATATTCAGCCTAATTAAATGAGGGGCTATTTTGCCTATCCCAACAGCTATTTTTTTCTTGCTATGCTAATATTCCTAGCCAGTAAATTCAGTTTTTTAAACAGAATCCTACCAACTAACCACTATCTACACTACTAGGTTGTCTAAACTGTTTCCAGACTGACAGAACCAAAAAGTAGGGAGAGAGCTGGTCAGAAAAGTAGGATTCTTTCTTCAGCAGAAAGTTTTGACATTTCAGCAGGGGACAGGGGCAAAGAAAAAAAAAAAATCAAATATTTGGCTAAAAGGTGAACAAGTCTATTAAAAAAAATTGCGTCTCCTCATTCAAGTGTTTAATGCCCCACTCTCTTCATGAGCCTGGTTCCCATTTCTCATACAGCACCAGTCTCTCTTCTTGCTCAGGCAGCCTAGTGCATAGAGTACCCCACCATACACTGTAGGTTATATATTCTAGTTGGTGACCCCAGCTCATAAGGAAGAATGTAAGCAAGTAAAAGCCCAACTACAAAAATCACTCGAGACCCTGTGGGCAGCAATCCCAAATCAGAATCTTTTCTGTTTGTGGATACTTTGTTTCTTGAAAGAAACATCACTTTTTTAAAGAAACCTAATACTTCACAAAAACGTTGTTTGGCCAGTGTTTCAATTTCCCATCTAAAATCAGTTTCCAGAGAAACATTTTGACCAGTCCTATCATTAAAATGAAGATTACTACCACAAAACCAGACTACAATGCATTAAAAAGTAAAAAAAAAAAAAAAAATATGCAGGAAGCCCAGGAGCCCTAAAACAATTAAAGTATCATGTAAAATGCTCTCTCTTTCCCTTGACAAAAATCACCCACCAACAGACCAAAATGGAGAAGGGAAGAAAAAGACAACCGTAGTGAACAAACACTTAAAATTGTTCACAAATTCTATATTCTTTATGAGATTTCTCTTGCCCTGTATGGATAGACTGGGTGGGGGAGGGGGGGAAGACAAATTTTCTATTTAAGAAAAAAAAAAAATCCTGCCCAAAAAAAAAAAAAAAAGAGCAAAACTTGTTCTCTAAAGAGGTTTTGCCAAATTCTAGTCGCAACCCATTACTGGGCTAGAGCTGCCCCACAGTTGGGGCAACTCTGTTACATAACATTTTTTAGACCCTGCTTGATCATCAGCCAGACTTCTGCAAGATGATGTCATTATCCCCACATACCGGATGTGAATGCAGGCGAGTATCAAGTAGAAATGAGCCTATGACACAAAACTACAGACCTAGATTTCCAAGGGTGTCATTCCACCCATGATAAATTTGCATTGGTAAATAAGGGTTTGGGTTGATATTTATATCCTAGAAACATTTGGGTGGGAGGTTTCAAATATAGAGATTAAAACCAAAATGCAAAGTGAACGGAGGCTGATCCCAAATGAGCACAGTGCTGTATGAGAAATTGAGATGGTATAATGTGGGTCAGGCACGGTAGAAACTAACTGGTTCAGAGGGCTTTCACAGAATCAGACTGACAAACTCATAAACTCTTCGTTTATCCTTTATTTACGGGAAGGGAGAGGAGAGGTGAGGTTGCAGGGATGCAGCTCATCAAAAAAAACTCAGAGGGGTGGAAACAAACACCTGTTAATGCAGTAGCAACTGAAAGATGTAAATTTGTTTTCTGGGTGGTGTACAGACATGTGAAGAGCTTGTGACCTCTTAAAGGGTGTGTAAGGTACACAGTGAAAAATTATAAAATCTTTTCAAGTGACCTTGCAAATATTACAGTCATTTTAGAGGCGACAGAAGAGAACAAAAAGGCTTGGAGAAGTATAAAAGGGTCCATTTTTCTTTGATACGTGAACTCTTGAATATATCCTAAAAACATACAAGTTTCAATTTCCAGGAATTTAAAAAGGCAGAATTAGTCACTGAGGAGGAATTCCTTCTGGAGTCTACCTCTCTTCACAAGCACCCATTCTGCTATCCATCTGAATGAAAATCGACTCTCCCCAGCCCACAATCAAAGGGACAAAGTGCTGTAGGCTGCTATCTGATTGTGATAAGAAAGAGCTAAAAGAAAGCAATAGATTCCTTAGTTCAAGAGAGAAAGAGAGATACAGAGGTGGCTGAAGGATTAGTGAACAATGTTGTGTTTTCCTTCCTCTGGTTTGCTCTTTATAGCTGTGTAACTGGCTCTTCCAAGAGCATTAGGCACTGAATGCAATTTCAACTGGCAACAATGAACCTGTGAAAGTCCTGTCCTGACCATTGAGTCCTTGAATACTGGGCACCCTTAATATTAAATTCCAAAGTAGAAACATGTAACATATATTTTTCATCCTGGCATTCAATACAATTTACAAAACTCAATACAAGGTACTGCTAAATCTAGCCGGAAATTAACCCATCTAAAAAGATCCACAAACTTTCAAAAAGATATCAGATTCACCCAAAGAACCTTGTCTGCCTATGTCCTTAGATGGACATGGCTACAACCTACACAGCTTTCAAAATGTTTTCTTTCCCTTTTGAACTGCTTAGAAACAAAACCCGCCAGAGTTTTGAGGACTTCATATTGTAACATTTATTCTTACTCAGTGACACTTAAGCAAGAGGTAGTCCATGTATTTACTCAGAAAACCAAGAGAAGCTGAGATAAAAGTAGTTATCAAAAGTAAAAATTGCATTTATTGAAGGATGGGAATGGTAAATCAGTGCCTCCAAATGATTTCATAATTCAAAATACATTTGCAATGAGAAACACACACAAAAAACCCTGTTTTCCTATCTTAAGATAGGATATCATGATTTAATATATATTGCACCTTATCTTCCTAGCTTTAGAAAGTATATTTGCAATTTCCTTCATTTTCTCCTGAGCTCTGTATGTGCAACTTACATACAAATTTACCCAATGTAAGGGTATGCTTATAGCTTAGTACAGCATAAAAATACCAGAGCTGGTTCTGAATGAGCTAACTTGGATATCAGACACAGCAGAGAGCTTCAGGCTCATTTACCCTGCTAGCAAAAGTAATTCATATATAGCCAGCTCCACTATCTTCACTCTGCACCACAGAATGATTTCAGGATCTGTGTGTCCCTGACATGAGCTGTAAAGTGTTTAAACAATGGCCCCATTAGTACTGAAAACAGCTACTACTGTATTCCAGGACAGGATTAGTTGTTTTTTAATTGGCTTCTTTTTTTCCTAACAACTCTAGCAAGGTGTAAACCACTGAATTGTAGCCAATTCATTAACACTCTTGTGTTATGAAAGGCAGAGGATGTTGCCAGGTGTACATAAGCAACAACAATTTATGGAGTAAGCAAAGACATGGAAAAGTCTACTTAGATAATTAATGTCCGTTTGGGAAAAATTTCTGGGCTTTACTCTGTCCAAACACAAATGTCGGAAAAATTGACACTTTCTACAGTAAATCTGGTTAGAAAAGGAAAAGGAGAGCCTGAAGCTTGCCCTCCTTAGCCCTGGAAAACACATTTTAATAGGGAGGATTTGAGTCAACAGCATGAGAGCCAAAGAGTGTGCTTGCTTTGGTGAGGCCCTTAAAACACTACATCTTAATAATTGAGGCAGGTAAAGCAAAAGGAATAAAAGGAGGTAACTATCAAAAGTGAGTAGGGGAGCACTTAAGTAGCATCATTAGAACAGGGAAGAGGCCATCCCCGCTCCTGCGTTTCAGCTTTGGCTCCTAAGCGAACTCGCCCAGTCAGCTCAGACAAGTCACTTCATTCTCTCTTGCATACGTGCAATGTGATTAGGGTTCCTCAAATTAAAATTCAACAGTGTAAGGTACAGATTAAGGATGGTCAAAACCAACACAATCCCTTTTACTTTACTGTAAAATATGAAGCAATGTAACTGCATGCTAAAGCAAAGCTTTGAAACCATAGTAATATTTTCTAATCAAAGCAATCCTCTGATGCTTTTCCAGAGATACTGACATGAATTAGATGCAGATTGTGTTAAAGAGAAGCAAACTCCTTGACATCCACCATGTATATGCCCATAATGACTCCTCCTGTGTTCCCATCTACTTTTGTGTGCAGATCACAACTTTGCAAGGGGTTGTGGCTTCTAATATTGGTAAAAGATTATTGAGAAATACAACTTCCATCTGCACTCCCTCCACTCCTTCAGGAGCTCAAGTGGTCCCAGTGTTGTAGATTTAGTCCGAAGTCTGAAATAACTAGTAGGATGTTGCCCCTGTACAGTCGAGAGAACTCTTTCCCCCTTATAGGAAGTTCCAGTCAAGGAAGCCAGAGTACATCGCTCCTGTAGAGGCCAAGCTGGCTTAGAGCTAGCATAGAGCCCTTGGGCAATATGGGAATGACAACACTTAAGTAGTTGTTTGCTCTCAACCTTCACTTAGGAACAAATGTATCAACAAATCCATGTCTAACCAGAGCTCGGATAAGATAACTAAATTCTAACTTAGGGCCTGACCTAAGTAGACACCAAGAGGTTAAAGCTTATTGCAGTAACCCAGTGCATCAACTGGCCTCCACAAACCTCCCATTTAATCAGTAACTCCTAGTTTGAGCTGAAACTTTTAATCTGAAGCTATTTAAAATTCAAACAAACCCTGACAAATAATTGCTGCTACTTTCTCCCAAACTCTGCCTCCCATTTCAGTTTCACAGGCCATAAACTCGGTAGAAAATAACAACTTTTGACTTCCGAACCTCCTTTATTAAACTCCTTGTAATAAAGTACACAATTGTTGTATTTAATCAGAGAGGTGAATATCCCAGCTTGTTACAAAAGAAAGCTTTAACTGCTAAAATATCACGTTTAAAAAATAAAAAATAATAAAATCAGAAACCCCATCCCACCACCTTCAGTTTTATAAAGTTAGGCTTCATTCAGCTTTCCAGCTAGGTCTTCATATATATCTTCACCTAATCTATATTCAATGAGTTTGTATTTGGCATGGAATTAGAACACAGTTTGCAAGTCCAATACTAGCCAAAAGAAGAAGAAAATTATTTCATGAAAGAACACAAGGTGAAAGAACCATCTTTAATTACTTTATCTGTTTCTATATCCAATCCGAAGTTCATTAATGCACTTTTGCTAATGTGCATTAAATTTAGTATCTCCACTGTGAGGTACTAAAAAAAAAAAAGGGTATTTGCCTATTGTAAAGGGTTTTTTGTGATGCTTTAATGCGGATTATAAATAGGCTAATGCACATTAAAGCACATGTGTAGACATGCCTGTTGACAGCCTTTCTATAGCATTCAGTAGACTCAAGATCATGAGATGATGAATGAGAATTAACAATATAACAAAGTGGAATCTGACCTTATATCCGCCAATGCGATGTTCTTGCTTAAATTCTTTTCCGTTTTTCAACCACCGCATGCTTGGTGTTGGGTTTCCCATCGCTGGACAACGAAACTTAACAGTGTTAGCCGCTGGGACTGCATGTAACCTTTTCTCCATTTTGTCAGTATGTGTCCAGTACGGTGCTCCTATTTCCAGAAATAAATACAGAAAAATAAACAAACATATAAAAGCAAGCTCTATAAGTAGTAGTGAGTTTTCTTATCAAGCCCACCCATTGTCCTGAGGCTTTATATGAATTGTTGGGTGGCTTAGAGTTAGCACATGATGAGGAGTCACACATTGTAACCTCACCATGGCAAAAGACTCACTGGACTTACACAAGTCACTTAGCACAAAACTGATCAGAGTGACTGAGGAACTGTAGGGCTTGATTTTCACAGGACCCCAACATTCACAGTTGCTTTTGACTTCACATGGAGTTACTGCTCCATACACTTAGAAATCAGATACCGCATTTTAGGTACCCAAAATGAAAAGGCTTTTTATGAGAGAGAGTATTGAGCCTATATAAAACAGTTTCCCTATCTGTTAAAAATGAAGATGAATGTATTTGCTTATTGGACAGCAGAGTCTAAGGAACTGTTAACATAATTCCTGTTATGAAGGCACTGTACAAACAGTAATATTCATCAGTTTATATGAGAACTACTAATAAAGTATTTACAGTGGAAACATGTTTATGAAGTCTTAACCAAAGAGCAGGAAGACAAACTGTAAGGCAGGCATCGAGTTAATTGACTTCTTAAACCCATTTTCTAGTATTCAAGTTTCAAACCTTAAAATATATATTTTTAAGAGGACATGCTACATGCTGTCAACCCAGAAGGCCATTGCATGATGAGACAAAGACAGTAAAGTACAATAAAAACTAATTTAACTGAAATAATTCAATGCTGAGGAACACTAAAACCTAAGGTTTGAGCTGGTTAATTATAAGGATGGTAGTCATTCGGCAAATATTGAATGGCATCTGGAATTCAGAAATGCCCCCAAATTCCGGGTTTTTCAGGCTGGGATATTTCCTAAAAATATTGCCCAAATTCTGTAGTGTCCATTAGAGAGAGACAAGTCTGCCACACACATGTACAGCAATGGCATTAAGTAGTGACTGTAACTTGAGTGCATACATGCTGTTCTTTTCAAATCCACAGAAAGCCTTCTTCTAAAAGCACTTCAGATGTAAGACCCTGTCTTAAGGTAGAGCACCAACATTTTCCCTGTATATTTTTCCTTTAACTTTTAGTTAAAGCCCATCACTTAGAGGTAGCTGTTTTTACATGTTTTCTTCCAAAATATAATTGGACATATTTACCATTGAAAAAATTATGTCCATCCGTGCAACACAATTTTATTCCCCATCAATTTGTTATGAAACCATACAAAGGTTAAATTCTAAATTATGAAATACCCAGGTAAAGAGTAAAAATTGTGAGTCCTTTCACAACATACCTCAATGATGCTAGAATAAATAGTATGTACATGATGGTGTAAACCAAACTAGACATACAGACCAGAAGCTTCTGTTGGAGGCATTTTGCTTTGAGAAATATTTATACAGCAATTATTTAAAAATATTTATACAAATCTGTACAATATCTCCTAGCCTGCATTGAATCATTTTCTTCGTTCTGTCAGGAGACTTTTTTGTCTTTCTACCATCAAAACAACATGGAAGACTAAGAATAATAAATATGATCAAAAAGTATCAAAGTCCAAATTAAAGCTATAAATATTAGTTAAATGCAGGGCCAGAGGAAAACCGTATTTTAATTTACATCACTGAGCCGAAGGCACTGCAAGAGATTAAAAAGGGAAGTAAGTTTAGACCCTGTTCATTTCTGCATTATGACTATGTACACTCTATGAACAGTACCTCTCATAACTGGAATCATCAAAACAGACCTAGGTGCGTGAATGATTCACACAGCCAAATCCAAATATACAGACCCTATCCAACAACATCCTCTCTCATCTTGGTGAAGATAGCTAGCAGAGCGGTAATCTCCAATATTGACTCAGAGAGGAGTTGGACGACATCGAGAAAAAGTATGCATTATTGTGGAAAAATAAAATAAAAATACGGAGCCTGGCTGTTTAGCTGTACGTGGATGGAGCTATTGGCCAATTTAGCACCATACGTATGGAAGGTCACTTAAAAATAACCCTGTAAATTCAACCTCTAGATTTTTTCACTACTGAAGCGCCTCAAAACCCCAAATATTCAGTGGACAGGGAAGCCCAACACAGCTGTACAAATTAAACATACATTTGTGAGCCTACATTCACAGCTATAGTTACTGTTGCTGCATGCTCAAACAGATGATTAGATATCATACATCCCTTTTGGACTGCAGTCCAGAGAGATAAATATATGTGTGCATCCGTGTGTGCGTGTACATATAAAAGAACTGCTGTTCTCTTTCTCTTCTCTCTCTAATATGTCACTTCCCAAAATTATAATCATGGTAAAACAGGAACTGGAGTTTTCAGTTGGTTTTTACCCTCTGAATGCCAGGTCTGGAACATATTTAAAGAATACGCTATACCCCTGATCCATGAAGATCTATTAGCATTAACTAGATGAGCCAAGAATACAAATTTCCCCACAGAGCTCTATCAGGGCAGTCCATTTATGAATGACACTAAACATAGTCTAGTATTTTGGCCTGGTCCTTTCCAACAGACAGTGCTACTTGAGCTGAACTGCAGAGTAGTTTCATAACTCAGTTTTAACTGAACCTCCTCACCTGTTTAAAAAAAAGTAGAATCAAGATCTGTTTACCAGTAGGAAACATTAATTTCTTTTACAATGGCTTCTTCCTGAACTAAATCAGATTAGGGTGGAATTTTTAGGACTAGAGGGAATCCAGAAAATAACTTTACTTCTCTCAGCCCTGTTTCATTTCCTTCATTAGCAGCCTAGCACTCCACTATAAATAAACTCTTCCGTTGTTCAAATATTTATAGCAGTTCTTACAATCAGTGTAAACTCAGAAATCCTGAAACCCACCCCCGCTTCATATAAAAAAAATACAGCTGAACAGAAATACAAGAATAAATCCTTTAACAACGCCGC
>NW_017728951.1:11437148-11466504 GCF_001723895.1 Crocodylus porosus | reverse complement strand
CGGCTCCCCCTGCAAAAGAAAACATTCCAGCAGGCCATAAAATGATGCTAAAAAACGATAAGTGATTTTTTTGTTTTAGCCCAAAGAAGCAATTAGTGTTAAAATTAATGAACTAGAAAAGCAAAGCAAATGCACACATGTAGCCAAAACATAAAAATCGGGTAACTTATAAATATTTAAAATTAAACTGCAACAAGAAATTGTTAAATGATCCAAAGTAAATAGGGATGCAGTGGAAAGCTTCAATCTTTTCTAAAAATCAGGGTTACGCTAACTGAACAAAGTCTCCTTCAACAAAATGAAATGGGAGGGAAAGGAATTAACTGCATCTAGCAAAAAAAAAAAAAAAAAAAAAAAAGGCACTAACAAAATCAAACACAGAGTTACATGAAAGTGGGAATACCTAAAAAGAATATTATACATATTCCATAAGGCAGTGCAACATAACCAAGCAAATATGGTCATTGGGCCTAATCTAGGAGCCCAGCAAACTGAAAATGCACAAGTGATCCAACTGCTCAGCCACCTAAGCATATCCCTAAGCAATTAATAGGGATATTCTCCCTATTAATTGCAGAGCACCAACTCAGCAGCAGTATCATAACCAAAGGAGGGAAAGCAGGGCAGCAGCCCCAGGCAACACCTTGGTGAGGAGATGCAAAAGCAGCCATTGCTGTTGATTGCATGATCATGCCCCACAGCTGCCCTGGGCACAGAGCTCCATCCCTGTACCCTTGCCATCAGCTTCGCAGCTCACGCGTGCAATGGTCATGTCCATGGCATGCACTGACTCAGGCATACAATGCGAGCGTAGGACCAACTGGCTGGTGATGGCCACAGGACCCCCATATCTGTATTCCTCATGATCCCCTCCAGATTGCCATGAAGGAAGTTTCAAAGCTTTTCCTCGTATAGGACCAAAACCATCTGCAGAACACTTCCCCCAGGGACTTCGGAACCAATACTGACAGGATCCAAACTTCAGTTGGGAAAACAAAGTCCCTAAAACAAAGCCTGATTGTCAATATTTTTTAAGAGAGTAGTAGGTGAAGCATCTCATATTAAAATGATGAGCCTTGATTTTTCACCGGGCTGGGGGAGGCAGCAATATTTCCAGACTTGTGGCATCCATCTTCATTTTGTGATTTCTTGAAATCAAAGAAAAAACATGGTGGTTTGTCTGTTTTAACTCCTCAAGCTGTAAAAGCATCATGAGTGGGTTTTTTGGCTTAGGGTTGGTTTGCTTGTTTGTTTTTAACCAGCTCTGCTGAACCAAAGAATCCATGGGCTCCTCTTCCAAGTTATACCAATCGCATACCATCTCTATTAACAAGACATTTGAAAATGCATAGCCCTATGGTTCATCTATTGAAAGCTCAGAGTACTATCACAGCATAAGCACTGGGTGCCCTAGTGAAAATTACTGATTGCTTTTAAAACTCTCATTAGTGAAAAAAAAATCCCACTGACCTTTCTGCATTTGACTGCCAACACATTACACTTAATCAGGCAAATCCTATACACGCAAAATGGAAATAAATAAAACAACAAGCCAAAGGACCATTTTGCTAGAGCATTTTCACATTCCAGCTTTAAAGAAAAAAGGACCCAACAAATAGGAGTACAAGAGACATGCTACAGTGAAGTTTGGCTGCAGACCACCTCTAGCTGGTGACAGTCAGCGTCTTCAGTGATCACATCAAAATAGCCCAAGTTCTCTAGTACAATTGCATCTGAGATTTAAATGAAGACCACGTCTACAAGACATCCAATTTTTGATGCTCCCTCATGCAGGTTTCCACTCCATAATCTTTGATTAGTTTGAACCTTTTTATGACTGTTATTGCTCCATAGACAGACAGAGCTTTTCCTTCTGGATATCCTCTGGTGTTTAATAAGGACACTGAAAGGTTTAAATATAGTCTGCTTTAAAGCAAAGGTTTATATGGCCAATATAAAACAACTTAGCTAGACTGAAATGGTTTAAAAGGAGGAGAGGGAGGAAGCAGATGCTCATGGCACTGGTCTTAGATTCGGTTCCTCTCATTGATTTACAATTCAGTCCAATTTAGTAACAGCCTAATAACCCAGCAGCCAATGGCAATTAGTGACCCCAGTCCAGGTCTAAACAGACAGGTGTACATGTCATATGGATGATTATCCCAGGTAGTATTCATGTACTAATCAAGTGTCAAGTTGGGAGCCAGGACATAATTCTGTAAGGTGACAAGAACACTTCAACTCCCATTGTGTCAACGGTGTATTCATCATAATGCGATCAAGCAGAAAATGACAGTGATTACATTTTCAGCATTAGGGATGAATAGCCCTGCATCGCCTAGAGGCATCCCTAAAGAACAAGATGGAGGCAAATCACTAGCACACTACAGAGGAAGGCTGAGCTGCCAAAGCTATTTTGTGAAGGGAGGACTTCATGTTAGGGCAGAATCAACTCACACTTTTCACATGTCCTATCACTTAAACAAAAGCTGGAAGTAATAAAAAGCCATTCAGGATGCTGCCTGGAACAAACTTGTTCCATTGTTTTCTGACAATCAAAATAGAAGGCAGCATATTTTGCTCTGTTCGGTACATGCCATTCACTAAAAAGGGCCTACAGGTCAAAATGATCAAATTGAGTTGCCAAATTTAGGTGCCCAATTCTACACAGTCCCGTAAATGAAGTCAGCCTGATTTTCAAAGCTTTTGAACTCTTAAACCACCCACCAACTATAAATGGAGTTACATGCCCTTTAAAAATTTAGGCTTTTACTGACAAATATAGTCACCTGCCTTAGAAAACTGTGGCCACAAGAAATACATTTGTAACTGAAGAGTCATATATATATAATATTTTAAAAAGAACAACCATTTTAAAACAGTAAATAAAAATATCCCCCCCCCAAAGCTTTGTTTTATTTCTACATATGCAGGGTTAAGAATGCCAAGGTTTAGTTCCCCTAAAAGGCACTGCAGCCATTTCCTGTTTCATCAAATCATAATTAACATGGCAGGCCAGCTGCACTTTATCAGAATTGTTTCATCAACAAGCAACAACCTTTGAAGAGCATGACCTTTTGTTTTCAACAGCAAATGTAAAATGGCCCTAGTTATCATTTTTTACCCTTAATGAACACAGCTGTAATTTATATGCAAATTATCAGTTAAACTATCTTAGATCTACAGCGTTCAAAATGCAGCTCAGGAAATGCACGCAGTTCTTCAGGGTCCACTTGTAATGATAGGGAGGTCAGCAGGTCTGACCAGAGCTCCCCTGCTTCATTTCAGACAGAGTCACGGTCGTGGGATCAACATACTGTGCCTAACGCATACAAGGCACAGGAAAGCCATAATCCTCTGTCCTTCACCGGAGCCAGGAAGGGGAACCTAGAAAACCTAATCCTCTGTAGGGCTACAGGACAGCCAGAGCCAGCCTTAATGGTGCCCTGAGATAACTTGTGTTTTGCAATTTCCCCCCCCCCGCCCCCCGCCCCGATGCTGATGCTGCCCCCCCTCTACTGTCAGCAGTGCTGCTGCAGGCAGGCAGGGGCACAGGGCAAAGTCCAGCGACAAAGCAGAGTGGCATGATGCGCCAGGCAGGAAGCTCGAGGTGGCGGAGTGAGCTGGGCTGAGCACCCCTACTCCTGCCTGCGGTGAGGCAGGAAAGCCCATTGCTGTGAGCACGGCCTTCCCGCTGACAAAGGCGGCCTGGGTGGTTGCACCACATCGCCCAGTCCAAGGATAGGCTCTAAAGGCTCTGCAGGGTCCTGCTCACCCAGCAAGTGCACACTGAATCCAGAAGTTTGGTTTATGGTATGATCCCTTCAAAAGTTTGCATGGAGATCAAGTGCCGGTGGGAAAGCCTCAGGTAGCCTTAACATCTCCGTAACCTAACCAGCATCTCACTCCAAAGGGAAACTTGTTCTAGCCTTCCAACTCCTCAGGCAGCTATCTTCAAACTGCTTTTCAACTCATATTTTCTATCTCAATCACAGCATTTGGGTGCAAGGTAAAAATATTAAAAGGGAACACGGAACAAAGCATAAGGGTTGGAGGATCCCGGGTACACTAGTTTCAGCCCATGTTCAACTTGCTGAAGTTGAAAGGTACCAAACCCTGAATGTAACCTTAGAGTTCACACAGCTCTGATACTGCCAAACTGAGTTGCAGCACTACCACAATCATGCCCTGCATTGGCATCTTTCATTATGTGGCAGGGCTGCTTCACCAGACAAGTTCAGGACCTTTTCTTGACTCAACTCTTTAAGGCAGAGTCCCACTACCTTACAGAAGGGTTGTCTAAGTGGCATCATACAAGGGGTTAATTGTGGCCAGCAGGACTTGTCAGTGCACTTGCTGGAGTTACTTCACCGGTGCAGCTCTGGAAACCAGGGGCAAAAAACACAGCTATCACTACCCCCCTTTATCTCACTGCCTGCTACCAGATTTGGGGGCCTTGATCACTAATGGCAACATAAATCGATGGCAGAGAAAAGTGAGGATGAGATAGGCAGTGGGAGCACTCAACCCCTGGTTTTAGAGCCGTGCCAACAAGCCGCTAGCCTGCAGCTGGAGATAGGTCTCCTGTGTGGAAACCTTGTTAAAAAAAAAAAGAGAGAGAGAGAGAACTCTAGTGCTGGCTTGTCTGTCTGACTGAGGATGCCATCCCCCCGTACTTTAAAAAGTTTCTGCTTTTTTACCCTCCGCTCCCATGTTAAGAGTTTTTGATATGAAAAGCCATCACTGACCGTCCTTTTTGAGCAGGGGGAGTACAAGTGACCCTTGCTAATCTGCACAATCTATCAATGGCAGCCTAAAATCATCACGAGCCTTTCACCCTCCTCTCAGCAAAGATTTATTAGCAGTGGCTTATAACAAAGCCTCATATTACAAGGGCATCACTTGTGTGACAAAAATATACGCCTAGACATTTGTTTTTGCTCTGAAGAGGAGTAAATATGAGTAAGTCGCATGTGTTAAGTAAACAGACAAAGCATGCTATTCTGTGCATTTTCCATTTGCCGGCTCTACCCGTCACCAAAATTCATTTATTCACAGCAATTCTTCCCCAGCTTTAGTGCAGATTGAAAGGCTGCACTGTACTTACTAACTCAGCAATATTAGTGTGTGAATAAATAAATAAATAAATAAATAAATAAGAGGACATGGGTGTCCTTCTAAAGAGACAACAAGGAATTCTGCCCTCATGCATCGTTTTAAGAATAAAGAGGTTTTCCCAAGTACTGCATAGATGTGTTTTTAAAGGCAATGTCCCTTTTCCAAACTTGCCAATTATTTTTGCCACCACATTCCTTTGTCAAGGCAGCATTACAGCTGCTTAATCTCAGCCCCTTCAAGCTGCACCTGTGAATCAGACTGAGTTAATCACACTAACAGATGGCAGGGGCCAAACAGTCAGCTAAGAACTTATATCATTTTAAATAGCATCTAATGTTTCACAGCTTCAGAATAGAGGCAGTTATATACGGCAGTATCTAACTAGTACAGTTGAAATAACCCTGGTAGTTAATCACCTGAATGAATACTCCAACTACGTAGAATATATGCCAACCAAGAACTAATTACAAGCAGTCTGAAGAATGAATGTAGCACTTAACTGTTACACTTTCTAGGTATATGACACCTGCAATGTAATGACCATTATATTTCATATTAGTTTACTGAGTGCCTTATATCACTTGACTCTATAAAGTAGAAGTAATGACACACTACCAGTAATCCACAGGGATTTGATCATTTTACCATGAAACCAATAAGTAACTAATACATGCTTTACCGTTTTCTTTCTAGTGACTTCTCCAGTTAGACCCTATTAATATTTCTATAAATAGTCTAAAGGGAATGAAGTTTAATGTCCATATAGGTTTAGGATTCTTAACTTGCTTTCACCTTAATTAACTACCATAAATATATCAGTTTTTCTTTGGATTGCTAATCAGCCAGAGTGCATTCTTTGGGACCAAATCTTCAAGTCCTTAGTAGGCAGAAGTCTTATTGTCTCCCATTGTCTACAGTCTCCAATGGGATTTTTTTAAACTGAGTAACAACTGCAGGATTTGACTAATTAAAGCTCAGTTAAAAACAAAAAAGTTCCAAACCACCATTAACTAACTCATTTTCAGTCTGATTTTTTTTCTTTAATAGATGTCAAAACAGATGCAGAAGCAGGAAGTTAGACAGATGACAGGTTAAAAGCCCATATCACAAAAAGGACTTAAGCATAGAAAGAAATAAAACTACTGAAAAGTTAAATGAGCAAGACAGAACAGACTAGTAAACTGGGTATAGAAAAGTATCAGTTTATTAATTGATTTTTGTATTTCAGAGTCATGAAACAGAGAAAGTGGTAGAAAAGTTATTGTTATTTGATGTGACATGCATATAACAGCCAAGAAGCAAAAGGAGCAATGCAAAGAGTTAGAAGGTATTTTGTATATGAATCCCACTAGTCAGCTCCAGCAGTGGCCTGTTACTTACTCCTCTGGTTGTTGTCATTCATAAAGTCCTCAGAGGCATCATTGTCATCTTCATCATCCCCAGATGATAGAGCATCTGCACAAAGATGAATAAACCTTTTAATGCATTTTATAGGAATAAGCACTAGTTTTCTAGATTTTAGACCACTAAACAGGGTCCATTTTGATTAGATTTAACAAAAGCTACTAAAAGGGGTTAATGATTCTGAACTGTTATAGAGGTTTCAAAGCCAGTTTGCTAATTCCAGAAAAAATCTATTTCTCCCTAGCTCCAATTCTTCTCTTTAACAGGTCCAATCAGATATAATGGTCTCACAGGGTAACAACACAGCCCCATGCAAAGCTATCAGTACCAATGGGTGCATAGTTCTAGGAGACATTTATAAATATCTCCCAACATGAAAAATCTGAATATATACAAAAATGGGCTTTTTTATCATCACAGTGTATATTTCTATTTAGCCATAAAATACATGATTACATCTTCAGCTGGTGTAAAGCATTTGCAGATTTACTCTAGTTCAGAATCTGAAGGGGAAACATGAATCAACACCATGAAAGGCAAGTTATGACAGAGGATCGTTTTATGCAGCACTTTCTGTACTCAAAAATGCTACCACATGCAAGACGTTGCTACTGCTTGCATTTAGCTCACTCACCTGTAACATTTACAATGAAGTACAGAGAATCACTTTCTAAGGTCCTAACAGCTGTACAAGAGTAGAGGCCCGAATCTTTTGGTGTAGTATCTTTAATTTGCAAATATTCCCCAATAATCATTGTTCTATTGTCAGGCCCCAATGGGACCCCATCTTTAGTCCAACTGATCATGATGGCATCTTTCAACTGACAGCGCAACTCAAGTGGTTCTCCTGGAAGTGTTGAATATACATCTGGCTGAGAGATTTGGTATTTGGTTGGTGGCTCTGCAAAGGTGGAAGGAAGGAGGAAACAGAAGGAAGAGAAAAGAAAGAGAATTTCCAACAAAAGTCAGTGAAGGCCCCTTTTATCCATAGAAATAATTTTAAAAATCTATATACTATTACCAGATTCTCCCAGCAACTTGCCTCATAAAACTGAAAACTTGAAAATATGGAACAGTTTTTATTTGCAAGACGTTAACCACAAAGGTGACCCGCACCAAAGCAGTACTGGCCCTTCCTCTTTTCACTGATGTAGCTATGTGCTTACCAAAAGACATAGATAGCACAGGCAATTGGTTCCTACTACTAGGTGAAACAATCTAAGATAGGCAGATGAATGAAATCGAGTCAGAGACTCTGAAGATCTCAAAAAAACTGGGGGGGAGGGGCAGCTCCAAGCTAATTTACCTTTCACGTATGCAATTTAAATGAACAGATATTTTCTCCCATAAAAATTCATTTAAGGGGAAGGGGGAAAATACAAAAAACACAGAAACCTAAACTGGATTAAATGGGTTTGTTATACTCAATATAAAACACTTTACTTTTCTCTGGCCCTTCTGTACCCTTTTCAAAGCCTCCACTTTTGTCTTCTGTGCTGCCAGCTCTCTGCTCCAACGCACAGTCCTCTCTTCCATTAAATTTGTTCTCTCAACCTTTTATTTTATATAGTCTCTAAGCAGAATATAAGCCCAGTAACACTGAATGAAGCTATCAAGCTCAAGATGTACACAAGTTCAAAATGATGCAGCTCGTCCATCAGTTTGCTTACTGAAAAAGACCACTCAAGAATCTTAATAGCAATTTGCCTCAGAAAAAAACTGCTTTAAAACTGTAATTTCTCCATAGCTGCTATGGTCAAAAAGAGGAGAAACCCACAAAGAAGTCTGTGAATCTCTCTCAGCTCCCTCAGTGACTTCTCGCACTTGGAACCGACTCCTTTTTCAGCAACAAATGCAGCAGAGATTAAAAACCCACAAAGTCCTAAGCCCTCAGCAGCAGCAAGGAGGACTCGATATCGAGCTGGGCTCCACTGAGATTTTTCCTGAAGATGTCATGGTCCCCTGTCTCCTATCCTTCTTTTATTTTTCCTTTCCCAAAAATGGAGTCGGAAGTAAAAGAAGGGACACAGCCTGAACAAATTTTCTTGAAGAGTCCTGAGGCAGATGCCCTCATCCTCAAGACACAGCATTTTCCTTGTGCATCCAAGTCTTCTCTAGAAGAGGCTAATACAAAATTTGAACTGGTCAATGATGGAGACTTGCTGCATTGGCACTCTGCCAAAACAAGCATTGGTAAAACAACCAGACACGGTTCTGCATTTAAATATCATACTATACCAGGGGTGGGCAAAATGCGGCCCACCAGGCCATTCTATCTGGCCTGCAGGGCCCCTAAAAAATTTAGAAAGTTAATGTTAATCTGCCCTGGGCTGCCTGTCATGCAGCCCTCGATGGCTTGCTGAAACTCAGTAAGCAGCCCTCTGCCCAAAATAATTGCCTGCCCCATAGTATACCAAAAGACTTAAAGCCTACGGGTCATAATTCTTCTCTCCCTTACATATATTTTAGAGAGGTGTAAATCCATGGATTTCCATGGGGAGTTTGCCTGAACTAAGGACAAAAGGGTCCACTGGACTTTCCTCCATGAAAGCAAGCCCAACATCCTTCACAATTTTTTCCGAGCACAAAATGTTCCTCACCACAACTTTGCCTCCACTTTTGGCACTCCCATAACAAGATTTTTGTAAAATAAAATGCAGCTTAGTTTAGTACAGAGTTTTCTAGGCAAGACCTTTGAGATAGCATTTTTAGAAACATTAACAATTCATAAAATCACAGAGTACTATTCTGATTTTGAATTTGGAGTTGTTCTGTGTGCCAGATATTATGGTTAAAAAATCTCTTGATGGAGCACAAGTTATTTCTCCATGTGTTTTATATCAATAAAGGGTTAATATAAGAAAATAAATACCACCACCTGCATCTAAAAGCCTCACGCCCTTTCCCAAAAAAAGAAAATGTGTAAAATTTAAAAACCAACAGTAAACCCGTATACTTTAAAGGATTCAAAGAGTTTGCTGTGAAGGCCCCGCTGCACAGTACTAGCAGGAATAAATTTCTTTTACAGTTTATTCTGTGCCAACAATTCACAGAGGTCTTTAAAACTGACTTTATATACATTTTTAAAATACCAGCATGGGTGAAGATAGCTTTCTTCAACCTCCCTTCCCTTCATTAAATGGGGCTTTTACTTACTAGCCCCAAAATCGAACGGACAGAAATTTCTGGATCCAGTAGATTGCTCATGCTGTGATCAAAGATAAACCATATTTGGAATCCATCCCTAGCTATGGTCCTTTTGCAATTACTAACGTAAAATATAGATGGAATCTGTCAACACAAAAATAAAAGTCCAATTTTAACAACAGCTTTAAAAGGAAAATGACTAGTAAACCAAGGAAATAACAGACTGCTCAAATATTGAGCTGGACCTTATGCATTTCTCTCTTATTATGAATATCATCTGCAGAAAGATAACAGCATCGAGGGTTGTCATGAAATAATAAAGTAATGTTTGGAAATAGTGAGTTATTTCAGGTAAGGCCTTGTGTTGCCAAACTAGAATATAGCAGCACTTAAGACTGTCACTTTTTATAACGTTTGCCTATAAACTTTTCCAATGTGAGTTTTGAAATAGTGCCCAAATACAAACAGAGAACAGGTGGGATATCGAAGCATTATCCTGTCCAAGAGTTTCACAGCAAAAGGTCTGCAAGTTTAAACTGTTAAAGGTTCCAGCCAACCTCTAAGCTACCTTACTTGACCAAATTAACCCCTCCCCAGCACTCAGCACCCAGTCAATAAACATTTTTACATTCAGATGAGATTGATGGCCAAGAAAATAGAGCCAAAAGTTGCACTCACACAATGTTGCCCAACCTAGTTAAAGTGAGCCCTTCAGCTCACATTGTGGCTTTTCCCCAAATCCCACCCAATGCGAATTTGTGAGGCAGATGAGGCTGCTCATATACCTGGTTTGTCCCGTGCCTCTTTGATGGCATTTGCTTCAACTGTAGCCTTTTGTTTCTCCACACATAAGAGTTGCTTCAAAGTATTAGATATTAGGGGTCCCAGGCAGGGTTATGGGGGGCAAGGCAGGGCCACAAACCATTGCCCTCACACAAAACAAGCCAAATTTGCAAATGGTGATATAGCAGCTATGTTTCTCTCCCCCCCTGGAGCAGCAAGCCTTACGAACTCCCTCCTCCACAGCTCTGCATCTTTGAGGCCAAATTTGGTCTGTAACAGCAAGTTTGCTAATTGCCCATTTACTGTAACCAGCTTGGCAAGGCAGACACGGTTATGTCAGTATTTCTCTCCTAGTCAGGGTCTTGCGTCAGACTTACCACTACCATATCAGGGCAGCTCCAGAGGTGCATTAAGCGATGTGACAAACATGTCTTTTTGCTTTAAAAAATGTGTGTGTTCAGTTCTGTTAACATTTTTAATTCTTGAACAAATTCCCTTCTCCCGTACATTAGCACAAACCGTCTACCCTTAGTTACAACAGTATTTGATGCCAGAGATGAAAGCAATGTCTTCATTTAAGCATATTTATGATTTCAGAGGTGGAGGTACTGTACAACACTGCCTTGCAAAACTGGGCCTGTCAAGAGATAAACATTAAACAGACAGACTGGGGTTTCTCCTTCATCTCACTCAGTCTGTCAGCATAGTTTATGCCAGTGGTTTGCAACCTTTTTTGGCTCAACGCACCTCTCAGAAAATGCCAGCTCTTAGTTTTCATTTGTTCACATAGTCAAAAATGTGGGTGGGATTAGATTAAAATAAGAGCTTGTGCTTAATTTAGTTTTTAAGTGAAAAAGGAAACCTATCAGAGCTGCAACTCTTAATTATTTCCTATTTTTATGGCCACAGACCCCATCATGCCCACTTCTTCATCAGAAACTGATACATATTTTTGTGCAAGAGGAAGTTCTGGCATAAGGCTATTTATATTAAAATTCTGCTATTAAAATTATGTAATTCATTTTTTAAAAATGTAAAAATACATAGCTATCCTACTGTGGCAAAGAACTCCAAAAGACAACAGGTCAGAATGTTTTTCACACTATGTGAAATCTCTGGGTTTATCTTGTAAATCGTGTTTACCCACCTACCAGTATTTACATTGCACAGCACCCTTGAAAGGATCTCAAGGCACCCCAGGGTACCACAGCAAGCTATTTCACTGGCTTACACCATCCAACCATCCAGAAGAGAGAGTAAATAGAAACCCTCTTTGCTTAAGAGCCAAATGGCCAGACGTGAGGACTGTGAACGTTTCTAAAGTTTTATTTTACATAACTGTAAGACACTTGACTATATTCCTAGTGTGTTTCTATTTAAGGATACCATTTTTAAAAGATCAACATTTTTTCTTAATTTATTTTCACAAATTGAGAATAATGCTAATATTAATGAAAAGATGGATGTCTTAAGACTGTAGGCACCTCAGATACTAAATTACAGAGCCAAATAGCTAACACCTAACCTCAACAAAAATATCCACAAGACTCAGAAAAAAACATTTCTCCCAAAAGGCTTCTCTCTCTCCAAACAACTAGGCTATGTACACAATCAAGAAGTCTGAGGCTGAATCGATTCAATCTTCACGGGTTAGTTTAAGCTGTGCAGATTGAACCCATAAGCAAGTGAACAGACATTCAGTTTTGATTCTGGAAATGCAACCACATGCCTGCAGTGGCCCAGGCCAGAAGCTACAGGGTGCTAGAGCACGCCTCCCTGCTCAGCTGGAGCTTGGGCCACGCATAGCCAACCTACCCCTGTGGGGGCAGGGGGGAGGGTGCTGTGGGGCACCAACTGACAGCCACTATTGATAAAAGAGTTTGGGTGCCATATCCTGCCATCCACCCAGGAAAGTAACATTTACCACGGTGGCCACTGCTGAATCTACCAACCTGATGGGCTGATTTCCAGCATGACCCAACTGTGTCCTGTCAAAACATGCCCCGTCATGGCTTAAAGTAGAAAATTCGACATCCAAAAGGAACGGTCACAGAAGAAACAGGGCATTTCCAATCATTGCTGCCTTCTGATCATCCAGCATAACCCAGGGACCCACCTGCACCTTAGACTTCAAACACAGGTCATAAGGAGTGAACAGACCCCTGGTAAAGAGAAGGAAGATTGGGCATATTACATTCCGTTACTTTCCCCAAAACTACCAGAATCCTTTCAGCTTTATCTATTGAATTTCAACCATCTACTCCTCATTTATATCCCAGTCTCTTCCAAATGCCCCATCAGGCATAACTAAGATGCCTCCTGCTGTTCTGATTCAATACTTCACATCTCAATCCCTTATAAGCATCGTCTGGGAACACAAACACCTCTCTGCCGTCAAGAGCGCACACCATTATTTTCTCTACAAATATTAAATCATCAGAAGATTATCCTTTTTTTAAATGTTTGCCAAAGAAACAGCAACAAAGAATGGAAACTGCACTTAACTACAATAATTACAGGCAGAAAAGCCTCATAAAGTCGAGTTCTCGCTCAATCTTTTATGGAGGCTGCTGCACAAAATTACACGCGCTGCTGTACTTCAAAACACAGAAACTTTTACAAAGTGTTAGAAGGCAGACTCCCAAATATATTGAAGGATATTTTCCCCTGACATCTTCCTTAATGCTACTGTCCTTATTCTGAAAGGAAGTGTGTACTTCATCTGATGATTTATCAACAGATGAGGTAAGATGAAAACAGTACAATGAGAGAAAAAAAAAATATATATATATATATATAAAAAGAGAGAGAGAGAGAATTATTTTGCCTTACAAGTCAAAATTTGCAGAAGATGATAAATTAACCTATATCCTACACACCCAGAACCTAATGAGTACATAATTTACAGCAACAGCAAATAGTTACAGTATGGGCATACAGGAACATGTCATATTCTACCACATACTACATATATTAACACAGTGGAAAAAAATTAATCTCCTTCAGAAGAAATACTTGCCAATGTCATCATGGGAAAGGGAAAATATTACACTCCTGACTTGTTTTCCTAAGCATCAAAGAATAATTCTGAGGGAATAGTAAAGAGTTCCATCAGTTGAAAGCAGGGAAACTTCACAAAAAATGAATCTATGCAACACTCTCTACCTCAAATAATACTGGCTGGAAAATTGTTATTAATAAAAAAGTGCTAAGGCTGCATTTTCCTGTAGGTAAGTAACTACTCTCAGCAATACTGAATCTTGGCTAGTGGTACCAGGATATGGATCATGCCTGGTAGAACAGAGCGTTTAAACAACCAACTGCAGTTTTTGGAAATGATCTGATAACCAAGTACCCTTATTCATAATGTGTGAGAGTCATGCTTTTGGTCTCACTGGAGGAGGGAAAAAAAAAAAAAAAAAAAAAAAAAAAAAAACCTTTCCCCTGACCAAGGAAACAAAAAGAGCATGCATGGTGACTTCATAGCTCTTTGAAGTATATGGCTAGGGACAGAAGATAGCCATAAACTGATTTAAATTTTCAAAAACTGGCTTAAGATAAACCTGGTTGAATTGATTCAGGTCAAACTGATTTATGGAACTTCTGTCCCAGACCCCTTCCTAGTTCAAGTTAAATCAGAGTCCTCCATCATCCCAGCATGCTTTGCAGTCCTAGGCTGGGCTGGGCTGAACTGTCTGCTTGAGCAGAGTAGGGTTGACCCTGCCTCTCTGTTCCCTAGCTGGAGCAGCGAAGGCTGGCTGACAGCCACTCCCTCCCTGGGGACAAACCTGGCAAGGGCTGCTTCCCCCTTCCCTCTCCAGGCACACCCTGGCTGGGGTCTCTGCAGGTCAAGATACTCAGCATCTTGCCAGGGCCTGGCCATGCCACCCCCCAGGTCAGCTTCCCTCCAGCCTGCGGCTGCTGTGGAACAGAAGGGAGGCTCGCTATAGCGACCCCCAGTTTCTAGCCTAAGCCACTGCAGGCATGTGGCTGCTTTTCTGGAATCAAAAGTGAACATCTATTCATTTGCAAAGATTGAATGAATTCAGGCTCGGGCTTTTTGAATGTCTGTACTTAGCAGGGGTGATGCGTAGGGGATGCACACAGCACTGCACCCCCTCCTGTAGGCTTTGGAAGATGCAGGTTGTGGAAGCAGTGTGGACCAGCAGGTCCTTGGACTTCATAGATCTTCTACTAAGAAATCCTACATACCAGGACTATTACAGGGACTGTTCTGATGGCTGAAAAGCATCTCTTTGGGTATTTGAAGCCCTTTTACTAGTTGGGCAGAGTAGTAGGTTGTTAGCCTCCATGCCGGCAACATACAGCTGGAGACGACAAACAAATTTAAACACATCCATAAAGCAACCCCATAAAAGCTGAACAAAATTTGAAGTTTATTATAGTAGGGCCTTGTACACATTATAAAATGCAACAGTACAAGAGAACCTCATCCCTTCCTACAATCAGGAGTGCAACAATTTGTTTTAAATGAAATGCACGCATCTTGGGAAGAAAGGAAAAGATACACAGAGCAGCCAAACTTCAATTCTTTACTACTCCTACATGGAATGTTTTGTGCATGACCTATAAATGATTTAGCCACCTGCTCCTACTTGTTCACTTGAGAAACACGGTGCAAGAGACATGACTGGGGGGAGCAGGGAAGGGGAGACAGGAAGGGTGGGTCTATTTGGTTTAACATCCAAAATATTATGAAACATCTCAGCCAGCTGACAACACGTTCCAAATTGCAGCTTCATTTTGATCCTCCATTTCCAACTGAAAGACTGACGAAGACACCTCCATCTCCCATTTCATAATATGTATATAAATGGAATTAAGCCTTTCTTCCAGTCTTACTCGAGGCAGTAGTTGGAATCATCGCTATGAAGAGACAATGGGGATAGTTTCCTATTTTATGATTAGACATTGAATGATGTCACGTTAAGTGTCATCTCTGGTCCCACAAGGCCCCTACTCAGGTTGTCTGTTAACAAGACATCTGTGCGTGAGATCTTTTTACATGAATATAGCAATACACTTTATTTTGCAAAGAAAATAGTGCCTAGGCAGAGTAGGATGTCTGGATGAACTGGTAAAAATTATCTCTCTTCAATGCCTTAGGTGGGATTTACACAAATCACTAGAATTGGGTGCCAATAACTTCTTCAGAATCTTTGGAAAACCTTACACTTAAAAACAAACAAACCATGTTACTGTATATTTCTCTACTTAAATGGATGGGATATCCTCTCATTTGAGTCTGTCCCAAATATTTTGAGCAGATCATCATGTTGAAAGTGCATTTAATTAGTAACACTATTTAGTCTACCCAGTCTGACATACTGTTCAAAACCGCTGGGCTAAATTCTGACCTAAATCCAACTCATTCACTTGAATGACATTTCTCCAGATATCAGCGCTAAGTATCAGCTAAAGCCTCTTCACCTGAGCCTTTTCTCTTTTTTAGTCAAAGATGGGTTGAGTCTTCTAAGTATTCACTTTCCCGATACGCCAGCTTCTAGTTAAGTTTAACCACTTTGGTTAATCATGACTAAAACCAAACCATTCTCCCACATTTATATATAACATTATTAGTATACATGCAATACTTAGGGCCCCACACTGCCAAAAACTGTATTAACACACAGCAAGACACAGGCCCTGCTCTAGAGAACATAGAGCCATGTGCTATGTATGGTCAGACCCCCTTTACCTATGCAAAGCCTGACATATTTTGCAGGACTAAGTCTGTGTAGCTCTCAAATAAGACCTAATTTCAGAGTAGTAAGAGTGACACAAAATGGATCCCAGGAGTAGGGAGGACCAGTAGAACAAGATGAGCATTTACCTAGGCTAGTTATCTGCACAACCTGATTGTCCAGAATCATGCAAAAACCACAAGTGTTTCTTTAACATAAATAAATATCAATCATTTCTTATTCCAGCAATGTCTCCTAGAAGGCTAGAAATATAAATGGAAAACTGCTCCAGTTTTTCTGAGCTGCTAATGAAAGAAGCTGTGTATATCACCTGCACATACAAAAGAAGGGTCTGTACTTCAGTGATGAGTGAAGATCATCAAATACTTGTGTAACCTACCAATGGGCACACTGGTGATCCAGAACCTAAGCAAGAAGATTTTTCCCTACTTTTTAACCAGAACTGTGTTCAAGAGCTGCTCAAAATATAAGCATAGATGTAAAAGGATTTCTCAAAATGATCCCAGTGGCCTCAAGCAGCATTAAAGTATCATTAAGCACCATAAATTAAATTGCTTTCCTTTAATTAAGCATTGCAATGTGGACACTGAATAAGAAAATCACAAACAAGCACAAGTCCCATATCAGTACAAGGTCCTTCTTTCTGCTGCCTTTCCACCAACCTTCCACTAGCAAAACAGAAACTTCTGTCCATCATTTTATAGACAATATAATCAAATTGGTTTTCTCTGTATCACAAAAATTTACCATGTAAAATACTATAGCAAGGGTAGGCAACCCCTGGCATGGGTGCCAGTGTGGCATGCAAGGGCATTTTCCTTGGCACATGCACTTTGGGGGAGATGGCAGGGAAGGGGCCAGAGCTGCGCTGCCACAACAAGGATTGGGCCCCTCACAGCTCCCTGCCACCCGCTCCTGGCACACCAACTTCTTACAGGCCAAGTTTGCAGGTGTTTTTGGCACTCTGTCCTAAAATGTTGCCGAGCCCTGTACTATAATGTATTTCACTACATACTGTGTCTTAGCAGTCAAGCAAAACCTGTTTCTTTGCCAAAAGTATTTTTGTCTGTTATATGAACATACTGACTTGTCACTGCAAAGTTTCTTACTGAATACTAAGCTAGATGATGAGAAATCATTCAGCAGTCAGAACTGTAGTAAACCACTGGCTTTGGGAAAAGGAAAGAAAAGCATTAATAATTATATGGGGTTTCTGAACACACGTGATGAAGGAAATTAAAGCAGGTCAAATTTCAAACCCCTAGGTTTTCAGGGCTTCCCTAAAGTTTACTAATGGATCTCAATAATCATTTAGAAAAGCAATTAAAATAAAGCGTGATGATGGTTGAAAGATGAATTGCTATAGTCAGTTAGTGTGCCCCACTCAGTGTACCCCTCACAAACATCCCTTAATATAACTAACATTCTGTGGAAGACACTACACAAAAAAGAGCCCATTCCTTTAAATGCTTAATCAATGAGAGTACTATGACATTAGAAGCTATTCCCAGCAAAAACTAGGCCCTAAATTAAGGCTTTTTTTTCCTAAAGGGGTTTAGGAGAAGTGTGGTTAAAATGCAAGTGATGTATTATCATCTCTCACAGTGAAAAATTGACAGGATTCCCCTATTCTTAATGTTAGGCAGCATATAATTTTGCAATTCTCACTTTCTAAATTAAGGCCCTAAGCTGTACAGATATTCAGAAAGCACCTGGTGGAAGAGCTTTATCACACTTTACTTAAAGCACAATAAATTAGAGCAGACATTAGATGTGTGGTGGAAGGAGCTTGAACCCTGCCCATACTGGCCATGGCCAGCAGCTTGGGGGAGCTCTCATATGACACCCAGGAGGCTGCTGGAGTGGCCCCTCCCCATAGTCCTGCCCCCCCAGCAAACTATCAACAGCAGCTGGGGAGGCATGCCACATGGGCCCCCCAGATCGCTGGGTCAGTTCAGACGGACGCTCTTCCGATCTGAGGGGGGTTGAGCCGGGTCCACGCAGCAGTTTCTGGTGTGGGGAAAAGCTGGGCTGGGTTGGGCTAACCCCATGTCAAGAGGCTGGTGCAGGGGTGCAGGGGGAAGAGAGCCCCCTGCTGCACAGACCAAGCCTGGCCTCCCGCCCCCCACCCCAAGACCTGACCCAGCAATCTGAGTGGGGCCTGCATGGCACAGGGGCTCCAATCCCCCACCCCCAACCTCGCCATACAAAGAGGAGTGTTCAAAATGAAGTCAGAACAGAACAGCCTGGCAAGGAGTCTGAGCTGGTGCTCACCCAGAGCAGACGAACACCAGCTGAGGCAGCTTGGCCAAGGTTGCAGTCAAGGGGAATGCAACCTACCTTGACTCACAATGGGATGTGGTACAGACATTCAATAAAGCACTCTAACCTAAAGCACTTTAATTTGATACCACATCCATTCAGGGTTAACTTAGAGTGGGATCTGCCATTTTTTAAGTGCTTTGTGAGCTATGAACGTCTGCTCTGTTACAGCTGTAAAACGCTTTCCGTGTGCACTTAACATGCAATGAGGGTAATATCTGTACCTAATCTTCATGTAATATTCAATGCACAGAATAGTTCAATGGTATGACATATATTTCAACTGAAACAGAGTGGGGTTTTCAGGCAAGCTCAACTCACTGGGTACACATTAGACCGCCATGATGGGATGTGCTGGGTTTGAAACTTGGATCTTTATTTATGCCTTGTCCACATTCAAAGTTTTAACTTCAGAGGAGTTTTAAAAAGCAATTAATACAACTGATGAAAAGATCACATAGGCACTATTAATGATTTTTAATTAGCACATACTTTAAGTATTAGCACCGGAGCCCACTGAATAAGAAGCTTTTCATGGACTTCAATAGATTTAAGGTCACACCTACACTGATTTAGTTTAATGCAGTAAAAAAAATCATAGTTGGCCAAATAAACATACACTTTTCATATGAAACCAAATTGAAAGTTGCTACATGTAGGTTACATAAAGAGTTTATAAACTGATTTTAAAATAATCTCTTTCATTTAACCTACTCCAGCTTTGAATATGGAGACAGTCTAACTTGCCTGAATCGGTGCTGCCTCTTTTGAATAGCTGATCTCACATAGTTAGGGAGATTTACAGCTTCCAATGAAGATTCCCACAACTTAAAACTTGAAGCCTTTCAAAAATTTTTAACTCTTAAAAATCTGTCATTCCCCAGGAGAAAGTTTACTCTCCTAACAATACAGAAAATGTACAGTTAACAATCATCTTCACATCTCCATCTATTTCCAAGCTAAATATTTATTTTAGGAAAATATTAATCTCTATGTGTATTTGCATAAAAAGAAGGAGATCATTCTATTCCTACTGCAGTTGGAAAGCTGGATATAGAAAGCTATTTGTTAAGGGTTACTCTATTTATTATTTCTCTGCTAAAATACCTTGTTGTCTTGTATATACTATAACCTGACACAGATACACCTGTGTAAATATTTTCACAGTAAATGTAAGCAACAAATTTCAGTTTTCATAAGTTTGTTACTTGCCAGTAAAATGTTACTACAGGCTGAAATTTAGTTATAAAAGTTCTCTGCCCAGGAGTAACTATTTTGAAAATTTTGAAAACTGTAAATAATTAGTCTTATTTTCTATTTTAAGACATACAAGGAGTTAAAAAATAGAACTCAACAAGTTTGGGGAAAAAAGAGCCAGAAATTTATATATAAACTGGATTGGAATTTAAAATGTGGCAAAACATCCACAATTGTGTAATTTCTTCTGATATTTTCACACAAGTGAAAAGAGCAGATGTGTTAAAGTTATAATCTCTCTTTATAGCTGATCTTTATAACAGTAATAATAATAAAACGTGCACATATTATATACACCGTTAACAACAGCCTGTAGATTTAAGCCTTGCTCAAGCTAAATGCTTATTGATTCTTAAATCAAATTGATCCCTTATGATCATCCAGATCATCCTATTCCATAACCTCACAGAACTTCACTCACTGGTTCTTTACGCTAGGCTAAAGACTTATGATTGCCCTGAAAAGACATCCAACTATTTTGCTGGACAATTTACTATGTGCCTTCATAATCAGTTCCAGTGGTTAAACCCTCATTGTTAAAACATTTTTCATCCTCATTTCAGCTTAAATTTTTCTAACTTCAGCTTCCAACTCTTTTGAAGCCATGATCAAAAAAACCCATAACTTCTGCTACCAGTTTAAGCCTTCAACTTTAACAAAACCTCAAGGTCCAAAACCTTGACTGCAAATGGCTCAAAATTAGATCAAACCAAAAAGCTTTCATTCTGATAACTACAGCGCCTTCCCTTTTACAAAGAGTGCAAGCCAAATGGGAATACATTGCATTGAACTCCTTCATCGTGACAACTGATGTGAATTTTCTCTTCCTGGTGGACAGCAAAAAAATCTTTGTAGCAGTTCAGGTAAGTTTCTTTGAGTTTTAATACTGCTCAGAGAAGGATTTTACAACTACTGCTTCAAAGATGTAAAAGTGGCAATGAAATAGCAGCTTCAGTGAGACTGCTGGCTTGTTCAATAACCACTTAGTAAAGGAATGTATAGGAATCCCCATCTATTTCCTTTGCTCTATTTTTAGGGGAGCTGAAAGAAGGATTCTGGTGCTTCAAGCCCCCTAGCAATTATAAAATGAGAGTGGGAGTCACAACTAGGTCATGACCAACTGCAAATACATAGCTCACAAGACCTTTCAGGCCAGCGAGCTGGGATTAACAGAACTCTGTCTAGATTGTGTATATGATTGAATTCATGACTAGATTTTGATAATCACGTGACATTAACCTTTAAACACAGCTCTTTGTCCATGGATTATGAAATGTTTTACAAATATTAACGAATTGTCCTCGGTATTTAATTGAACAAGCTTTTTATTTACCTCCCTGAATAGCTGTTACTGAATTAAATATCAAGTGACACTTGTGCATGTGTGTAAATAGCCAGCACCCACTTGAACAGCTTACATAACCTGCTGCTGCTTTTAAAACTAATGAATACACATTTAGGACTAATTTGAAACGGTTGCGTTTTTACAGGGTGCAGCATTAGATTGCCCCTTTCAGAGACCTTAGATTAGATTGGGAGGGGAAAGGGTGCAAGTCTGTGAACGAAGCACAGGACAAAGTAGCAAGCCACTATGTAGAGGGTTCTAGTTAGCCTTCTAGATTTAGCACAGACAAATGGGGCAAGAGAAGGTCAAGTGTGTGTCCAAACTAATTATTCAGTTGACAAAGTAACCCTTCCGTCTACGCATACAGTCAAAGCCCTCCATATTTTAAGGGCTGGCTATAATCAAAGAATTGCATTACAGTGGACATCCAGGGAAAAAAAGACTCCGTCCTATGGTTGAATAAGCACTTACTGAAGACTGCAATAACATAAAAGAGGAAATTATTTTATTCTCCCTTCTCCAAACAGAGTCAAAAATGGAACATCTAGGGCTAGGTATAAATCTGCAGCCTTAAAACTGAGTCTATAAACTCTTCTTCCTGCTACGTCTACTAATGGACAGTTCTTACAGGACAAGTCATGGTAGCAAACCAAACCACTAGCACTATGGGACCCAAGAGATGTTCACTGTTGAGTCCTGGGGATTGAGAGATGAGCTGTAGCTTAGAGCGGCTGCGTTGTTGTAGCCACTCTCGCCCTAGCCCTGCCTCTCCTCCTTCCAAGCCCTGGTGCTGTCTTCAGAATGGGAACAGGGAAGGGAGCCAAGGGAGCTCGTTCTGGGGGTTGCCCAGCCAGCACTGGAGGGTGGGACCTGGAGGGTGGGAGAAATGGATTGGACCCCGTCCCACCCAGCCTCAGGGAAAGGCTCCAATCCACCTGCCCCACCCTCCAATGCTAGTTGGGCAACCCACAGGACGAGCTCCCTCCACTCCCTTCCTCCTCCCCATTCTTAACCCCCAGGCTGACAGACGTTAATGAAGGTGCTCTGCTTTGGAGCACTTTCATCTGAAACCTCATATAGTGAAGGTTCAGACTGTTACTGGACCGGGCATTTTTAAAGAGCTCTATAACTGTGCACAGCCACAGAGCACTTTCAAGGGCCGATCGTGCAACAAACTGTCACATCTGTCAGTGCCCTATGATTCTGCACAATACCACTCTCTAAGTAAGCATAGCACCAAACTTGATACCACAATACACAATGGTTTTCTTACCATACATGTAGTCTCCCGAGTATTTTTAAACACATTTTGCAGTAGCGCCTAATGGCCACAGATCCAATGCTGGTCTCCAGTAAGTCACTTGTTTTACAAATCCAGACTAAGATCAGCATCAAATGACTCAATTTACTTCAAAAAAAGAACAAATACTTGGATGTCTCACACTTATTATACATACTATATATAAACCTATGAAGGTGACTGCTCTACTAGATAAATATTCCCTGCGCTAAAGTAGCTATTTAACCAGGCATTGTACACAACATGTTTGCAAAGGTTCCTAAAGGCATATTTAGCCAAAAAACCAGAATAGCTTCTTTGCAGCCCTCCCAGCCCTTCCTTACTATGCTACCATTAAAAGGTTTTGTTTTACAATTTAAATGAATAAAAAACCATACATCTAAGTGTGTGAGATATCTTAGCTTGTAAAATCTTCAAGGCAGGGATTGTTTTATGTTGTGTAAAGTATCTACAACATTTCTGAGTGCTCTTCAGATTGCAATAAAAGAGCCGTAAAAAAAGAATAAAACACATCAAAACAGCCCACCACCACCCCCCAAAAAGAAAATATCAGGGCTCCTACGTTATGGCAAAGGGGCAGGTCATCAACTTATGTTAATGGTGACCGTTCCACTGACTTCCTCAACTGATATATTCTCCCAGCTCCACTGATTTTGATACATGACACTATGTCCAGCTCTCACCAAATGAGGATCTATCCCTAAAAACGTATTCAGGAAGATATTGGGTCTTAAAAAAAGAAGTCAACTTCTGCTGTGAAGATTTTTTTGGCAGAGAGAGGCTGGGGGAGAAGGAGATGTGGGAGCAGTGATGGAGCCCACTGAGGATGATTGTGTCAAAAACTTGGTGCGTTTCAAGTTTAATAAAATACATAAAGGAGGTTATTTCCCAAATCCTGCAATTCCCTCTATTCTACAACATAAAAACTCTTTATGCCATTAATTTGGAACCCTATTTTCTCTTTGCTGATGATGATTCAGTGCTCTCACATCTGAAACTGTTTCAAGTAACATTTCTGCCCAGGGATGAAGTTTCCCTTTCTATAATTTACACTCCAGCAAGATATAGATTCCATTAATTGGATATTCATTTTGGAGGTGATGTCTTTTCAACTTGTACTTTTAAAAATAATCATGATTATCAAATCGCAGTCAGAAGAATCATTTTTCACTTTCCTGGAGAAAGAATAATATTTATCTTCTCCCTCTACTACTGCCAGTCTGCCTGGCAATACCATAAATACCTTCTGCTTCAACCCTAAAACCAATGAGGCCTTACTGATCTGAAATCAGAATCATTCCTGTTATTGTTAGGCTCTTAAGAAGTCAAACACACACCAGGTGGGCTATTAACAAACAAGTTCATTAAGTAGTGATGAGAATTTGGCTTTTTTTTCCCCCCAACATCCTGACGGTAATATGAGAATAACTTTGCTACTGATAACCTCTACTGAGGACAGACTACAAATATTATAATACTCGATTAACATTTTTCATGAATGGACAGTAGGAAGAGTTCCTTATACCCGAGTAATCAATCCCTTTAGCATCAATAGGAATTTACATGGAAGGGATTCTAGAAATTTGCTAATGAGAAGAACCTATAGCTAGCCATGATCAGCAGAAACCAATATGCTTTCTGTTAACACGTGTAAAGTAAAATCAAACCTGTATTCTTCTATATAAACAGTAAAACAGGTAACAGTCGTATTTCCTATAGAAAGCTTGTAGATTAGAAATGTTCCATGCATAATTATTTTGACAAGATTGTTTTGACAGGGCAATTCCCCACTGAGTTGCTTAGAGGGACAGAGAAGGTGCTGTACTACATAATAAAAACCATCTTTAAAATACAGAAATATATTACAATTAAAAACACCATCTTAAAATGCAATAAATAAAGCAATTTGGTGACATCTGGCTCAAAGATCTTTCTAAAAGTCTGACAGGTTTAGGCTCAAAACATTAGTTCTTAGTAAAACATGTTTTATATAAATCCACAGAAACATTTCCATTAGTTCTCGCATTGATTAGAATTAACTAAGATGCATCTTCATTGCTTAGATACAAACATTGTACTTTAGAAGTTACAACTCAGGCCTGCAATGAGTGTGCTGCAGCTAAAGGCAACAATGGAAGTTTAGCAAAGACCAGTAATATCCAAAATAGGGAGTAATCCTCTAAGAAGAATAATCTTCAGAATTAATGCCAGCAAAAATAATGAAAAATAAATGGCATTTAGAAACAACATTTTAGGTTTAAGTACCTGAAGAACTGTCAAGAGACATAATTAAGGAGATACCTGCTTCTAAAAAGCGTTTGTTTTTTAAAACAGCAATGTTTAACAGCTGCATAGAAATTCAGTATGGTCTTGCACAGTGCAAGAATTTGTTAGCATTATACACGTTGGTGCATAGCTCCAGTGAAGTCATTGAGTTAACTCACCTGCATAAGAGTTGCAAGACATGCAATCACGAGACAATTTAAAATACATGAAATCACTCTAAACTAAACTTGCCAGATGATTTACATTTATCATAGCTATTAAGCTAATCTGACTGTACTTCAGAGCTAGAAAATAAACTCTTCTTGAAGCTGAAACTCGCTTAGGTGACTTACCTTCAGGTTCCAAAGTGGCATCTTCAACAACTAAATTGAATGATGGTCTTGCTAGGGCAAGTCCCGCCATGGTGACCACCACCAGGCAGATAAAGCAAGCCGAATCCCAGCTGACCATCTTTTTAGTGCAAGTTCCTGGTTCTTTTCCATATCTCCATGTGGACTTCAATCCCATCTGAACTCCTCTACAGAAGCATGGACTGAAAGCTGTGCCTTCAGCCTTGATAGCACCTTCTCACTCGGAACTGCTGCTGCTGTGGGGAGAGAGATTTAGCAGCGTCAGTGAAATTATCTTGAACATCAATTGAAAAGCTTCCCAAAACCTGGGCTGGGGAGGGGCAGTTTAACAGCTTCAAAAACACAGGAAAAATGTAAGCGAGCTTCCATCATCACCTGAGGCACAAGCAAATCTCCTTGTTTTCAAAAAAAGCTGTTTCTCAGCACATGTTTAGATAACTATTTTAATCACAGAAAAATATATAGCTTGGTAAGAAAAACAAAGGCGCACACATGTGTGGACACGTTAACTCTTAATGCTGCAAAATACCACGATTTATGCAAATTATATTCTTGCTATTGTTTGAATATTTAGAAGATTTTGCATTGCTTCTCAGACCCTCCCCCAGACAGTTGTGTGGTCAGCTAAGTTTTAAAATAAACCAGTGATTTTTCTACAAAGCACGAAGTTGAGAAATATTGTTTACAGTTAGCTGGGTCTCGTGATTTTATATTATCTGAGGGATTCCAGCTCTCCTGTGTAACAACATTCTTCTACATTAACTTTCCTGCAATTTAAATGTTTGCAGGTCCTGGACGATTAAAAGGGTTCAGCTTTTGCAGCTGCACTTGTTAATTCCACTTTTTTTAGAATATAAAAATCTGAATAAAGACTGCTATAGAATTACATGGCAAGGCATTCTTCCTCAGGTCTCCTTAAAGTTGGAAAAGCTTTTGAATGTACCCCAACTACACAGTTGGTCCAATAAGAAATCCTTACCTCTCTTGCAGTTGCTATCTAGACCGTCACAGGTACATCATCACTCTTACACTACCATAGAACTACACTCCTCCTAGAGATCATCCAGCAACATCAGCTGGCATTTTTATTAGTTTACATGCAAAATCAGATTTACCGCAATCTGTTAAATCAGTGGACATTTTGCAGACCTAGGGGAGGTTTCTTTCACAATGCTTAAAACAAGCTATTTAAAACAATGAAGAAAACACTTTTTAAAGTAATAATGTACTGGGAAAAAGCACGAGTGCCAAAGAAACGTGCAGTTACCACAATGGACTGGGCTATCACTACAATGGCATGTCAGATGTGAATCAAAACACCACCACCGAATGGCTTAGCAACTGGACCAGAAACAATCTTCTTTTCCCCTCAAAAACCAAAAGACCTCAGGGAACGAATAAATCAAGTAAATGCATCAATTATTCTGATCTGTGTGACCTAGTCAATGATTAATCTTAGTTGTATTAAGACCCAGCTGAAACTTCTAAGGCAGTAGTAATGAAGGGAGGAGGAGGAATCTAAAGTTTCTTTCTTATCTTCCTCCTCCTCCTCTTTCTCTCCCCCTTCCCATACCCACATTCCCATTCGGTTTTTAATGGAAACATCTAAAAAAAAAGTCTGCTCATTCTCCACCTACAGTACCTCCAGCAACACAGGTAGTCAGACAAAAGAATATGTCGTTTTCATTTGCTAAGTACTAAAGAGCTCATTCAAATTCCAGCTGAGGAAAAAAAAGTGTTCAGCTACAACTCTTCCCGTCCCTAGCGCTGAGGAGTGAATGCTCTGTTGTAGTGTATTCAGCTTTGGATACTGCACAGAGTACAGAAAGATGTTTAATATTAACAAATATTTTTAAAAGGCCATTGGAAGGGTTTGGGGATTTTTTTCTTATCACATGAGATTTCAAGCCCTAGGCTTCTCCCACTGCCCTCATCTCACATCGCCATGAAGCCTTCAAAGAAAACAACAGCAGCTCATGGAAGAGGGTGCTGAAAGTTATTGTATTTATTAAAAAAAATGACAGGAGTGTGGAACTGCAGCCAGTTTTATAAGGGCTGCCTCTGTTAGCGCTGGTAGGAGCAAGAAAACCTGGGCTCTGACTCTTCAGTTTTGCCATTTCACTCACTACATGACCTGGGGAAACCCATAGCTCTGTGCCTCAGTGTACCCACTGGCCCAATCAATGTAGCACCTAATTAAGAGTTGGGTGTGAAGCTAACTTAACTAATTCCCATAAAGCCTCCCGTGATCAAGGGCCATGCAAATTCTAATCACAGCCAGAGGACATCACTGGCAAGAAATAACACATAAAAATGCTGAATTCAGTCCCAGGTATTCAGATAATAGCTGTATTGGTCTAAAGGAAAAGGCAATCAGGACTCGCAGCAGAGATGACATTTTTTGTTAGACCTACACGATATTTGCACACACACAAAAAAAACTCCAGGCCCTCTTTAAAAGTATTTAAAGCTCAGAGTTTTTAGGCTATATGAAGCCTCTGAAATGAATTTAAAATGTGGACCTCCACCGCAGCAAGAGGAGGCTCCTGCCAACCCCCCTGAACACCTAACCATTACCACCGTTTCTGGAAGATGCTCTGTCTTAAGGAAGGATTCAAAAAGCAGCAAAGCCTTTCCTACGTCACAGCAAAGCTGAACTCAGCTCTGGGGTCCCTCTATCTGAATTCAATGAGACCCAATTACAGCCATTTTCCACAGTGCGAGGCTTCCTCGTCTCCAAGCAGAGAGGGGACCCCTATGACATGAAACCCAATTCTTTTCAGATTTTAATTGCCACCGTTGCTGGTGGACATTTCTTTGGAAAGCCCCCCTATCCCGGGTAATTATGTACCTCCATCTCAATGTTGGGAACACAGCCCCAGCATGCTTTTGGCCTCCACAATTCTGGCTTCCTGACTACAATACCATAATCCCTCCTGGAGTCTCAGACTCAGTGAAAGCCACACGTAGTGTTTATTTTTCTCCTTGAAAGGGAACTCTGTCTCTTCTCTCAGCCTCCACTTTGGGGAGGAGTTGTCAGCCTCCAATGATTGATCCCGCTCCTTGCCACCCGCTCATCAAGTCCATTTTCACCTCCTCACATACCTGCCCAAATTTCTGTGCCAAATTGACAAGCATGGGAAAACAGCCGGGGTTGGGAATGGGACCAAATTCCTCCAAGCTGTAGTTCCACTTTTTTTTTTTTTTTTAAAAAAGAAAACACACATAAACAAGTAGTACTTGTTCAGCAGTGGCATTAATTATATTCCCTGCTCGGTGTTCTTGTAATCTCCTCCCATTGCTGTTTGTCTGGAGAGCCCGCAATTTGTAGAGGGCCTGTTAGCCAAATCAATACTGCCGATCCCCCATAGGCATCTTTGTTTGGAAGTCAAGGGAGGACACCAAAAAATCAGGCTTCCCCCTCGCAGACACCGCAGCCTCCGAGCTTCCCCCGCGGGAAGGAGTTGCAGAGCAGCTCAGAAGTGATCATAGCATGGAGCTCACGGTGTAGTAGCGGCGTTTCACAGCGGGGATACGCAGGGCCACTTGGCAACTGAATGGTCACGAGGCGTCTTCCACTTCTTTTATGGCATATTAACAACATCTTATAATGCATCCCATATTGAATTCATTCATAGCATAATAATATTATAATATCACATCGATATAACTGTATACATCACACATGGATATATCATCTATAACCAAGTAACCATATTATACTGGGTGTATATATCTCTGTGTGCATGTATGCTATATATGTATGTGTGCGTGTATACACACGCACGGACACACTATACGTTTGTATGCGTGCGTATACACGCGCATGGGCACATTCTATGTGTGTGTATACACATGCACGCACAAATATACACACACGCGCATGCAACTGTGCGTGGACACGTATCAGACGTGTGTACGCTCGTGGTGTGCGTGTGCGCACGTTGTATAGAACAAGGACGCCACTTCCCAAGCCAGTGGCCAGGTGGCCGCGGGAAGCGCAGCTCTGAGGCGAAGTCTGCGGGACTACGGGCCAGGGCCCTGCGCGCCGGCCGGGCCGGGCCGGGGCACCCGCGCCTTCATTGACATGCCGGAGCGCGGGCGAAGCGCGGAGGCTGCTGATTGCCGTCTATTCAGCGCCCACCAGGCCATTCAGATGAAAATGAGCCCAGGCGGGTGGAAGATTTACAGGGATTTGGTACAAAAGCAGACAATGAGGTTTTAAACGTCGATGGCGCTTCACACCCAGCCCAGAACAGGCCGTGTGAAAGGGCAGCTTGAACGTTTCAATACACTTCATGAAGGAAGGGGCGGGGGG
>NW_017728951.1:11434545-11437012 GCF_001723895.1 Crocodylus porosus | reverse complement strand
CTCGGAGGCAGAGCCGCGATCCCTGCTGCAAGCTCCGAAGCTTTGTCAACTCTGCGAGCCGCCTGTCTCCTCGCAGCCGCCTCTGCCTCCCCCGGTCACTCCCCCCCGCTTGAAACTCGAGCCATTTCCTGGACCGCTCCGCTCCCCTGCCAATCGCGGCGGCTCCGCGCGGCCCCGGGCCCCCCCTGCCTCCCCGCCGGCTCGCAAAACGCCTCCAAGTGGCACGGAGCGAAACCTCCCCCTCCCCGCCCCGAGCTGCGCTGCGGGCTCCCGGCCTCACGCTGCAAACAGCAGCCAGGATCTGACCCCCCCCCCTCCCCGCCCCCAACCTACCTAACTTCGTGCCTGTCACCCCTTGCGTGTGCCAGGGCCGGGGGGAGCGCAAGCGACCTCTGCCTGGCATCGGCTGCCTCCGAAATCCTCACCCTTACCATAGACAGTAAGGCAATAAAAAAAAAAAGGGGTGGGGGGATGCGGGGAAGAAGATTGCAATACAACAAAAAACACACAGGTAAAAAGTTCCAGCTGATTCAGCAAAGCATCCTTGGAGGTTTTTGGAGACGCAAAGCCTTGCTGGGATGAGCTAGTTGAGGATGGTCTTGCTTGGAGCAGGGGCCGGGCTACAGCAGGGCTTCTCCACCCCTGCGTGGGGACCCAAACGTGGGTCGCAAGAATATATGAAAGGGGCAAACACTTTAAAAATTAATTCTCCTTTAAAGGGGAAAAATGGGGGACGCTGTGGGTTTGCCCTTGCAGGCTGGCAGGTGCTTGGGGCTGCCGGGCCCCCATGACCCACATACCCCCCCTTTTGCCCCGCACACGGGGGGCTGGGGTGGGGGGGCAGCAGGTCGGGAGTGGGTTGAAAGGGGTGCTGGTACAACCACTGGACTAGGTGACCTCTGGAGGTACCCTCCAACCCTCATTTTCTGTGATGAGTCTATGAAAGCACTTAAATTAGACCCTCAGGTCTTACGTTAAACACAAGGAGTTATTTATAGCCAAAAACTTCCACGCTGAAATTCTTTGGCGGACAGAGATGGGCTTTAGCACGTGCCTGAGAGCTGTGCTGAATCAGATCCTCCTTCTTTTTTTTAACGGGGAAACCCATTGGACAAAACAGCCAGGCTCCCTGCTAATTCAGCAGATGCCCAAGATAAGGAGCTGAGTTTTGGACTGCACAGACTCTAGGCACATAAGCAGAAAAATATGTGGCTTGCACACGACTGTCAAGCTTTGCAATTCCAGCTCGTAGTTAGCACACATTAAAGAGAACCAAAAAAAAAAAAAAAAAAAAAGGACTAAATCTGGCTATGAAATTTCCAGTGAAAGAGTTTTTAATTGAAAAATGCCGGTTCATCAAAAGCAAAAGGTTTCCTTGGAACTTGCCAGTTTTGACAAAATTTCCATGATGCATTTTCAGTTTAAAACCAAACGGAGAAAAACCTGCCCTCTATCCCAGAACAGGCAGTAGCTGAGCAAGAGAGAGTGGAGAAGGAGACGTCCCTATTCTAGTACAGCCAATAAACCACAGGTTGAGGCTCTGCCCTGAGAGCTGAGACCTGGGCTGGAGTCACTGCTCTGAGTCAGGTTGAGCCGAGCAATGTTTCTCAACCTGCAAGTTGTGACCCAAAGTGGGCCACAAGACTATATGAAAGGGTCACAAACAAACTTTAAAAATGGATATCCTTTAAAGAATAAATACATGGGAAACTGTGGCTTTTCCCTTGCAGGCTGGCAGAGCTCCAGCCTACAAGGGGCTGCTTAGGGCCCCCATGCCCCACACACCCACCCCCTGCTCCGCACACCGTGGGGGTGGAAGGCAGCAGGCTGGGAGTGAGGGCCACTGGGTTGGGACTGGCCATCAACATTTACATATGGGTCTTGGTGCTGAAAAGGTTGAGAACCACTGGAGCAGGGTCTTGAGCTAGGTCTACCACACCCCAGTGCATATCCTCATCCCCATGCTGTGGGCTGCTCCAGGAACATCGCTCTTTCTCTTCTCCAGTAATATTTGTTAAATTATGTCAGCTACACCCCACTGGAGAGGAGGGACAGACTGAAAATCTCAACCATTTTTGTAGGATGGAAAAACCGTTTCACAGGCAGCTCTATCATAACCCATGTTACAAATATTTTTTACAGTTAAAAAACATCTATTTTTCACCACTTGTAGTGCTTATGATCTGGAAGCTCATTAGTTTCCTTTCTAGTTGTAGATATTTGTCCTTTCAGCTGCCATGCAGTAACCAGTATAATGTGAAATGAGCATGGCAGAGGAAAGTTTAATTTCAAACCTGAAAATGGAATTAGCAAAAGAATTCACTGACAATTTTATACTGAATAGGTTCGGGGGCTAAGGCCTGTATCTACTTGTGTGATTGCAAAGCCCCAGGGAGCGATAAGCTCCCAAGAATAGCTGGGGTCTTTGGATTCTAATGCAATAAAGTGTGTGTGTGTGTGTGTGTGT
>NW_017728951.1:11383611-11434445 GCF_001723895.1 Crocodylus porosus | reverse complement strand
ATATAAAATATATATATTTTTATATATATATATATAAAATGAGCTCTGAGAAGGCTTTTGTGTTCAAACCATAAAACTGGGGTCTAAATTTCACTAAAAGTGCATTCTGATATTTGTGTTTCCTATAAAGGAAAGCCTGGTCAAATTGTTCAACAATTTCAGTTATTTGCCTGGCCGCACACGTGGGCATAGCTAATGCATAACTATAGCATTTTGAAGCTGAGTGCAGCTTACACCAACAGTGGTTTAATGTAATGTTTCTTTTAAATAATGTTCACAAAAAGCTTGTCTACGTGGGTTCTATATAATGCTTGTTTTGTAGAATCAGCCTGACACCAAAATCAATAAGCAGCAGTTGCCTTAAATTAAATGAGAACGGTGATCAATTTAATGTTACTTTATTTAAGCTCCTGCATATTTTCTAATCTGTGCACAGTATTGACAAGTGGGACCTTAGAGGACTGGGACCTGGCAACATGGTCTATTAACATACTTCTGCACATACTTCAACATGTTTTCAAATTTTCCCTGTGAAACAGACATACCTCCCAGAAAGTACTTTTATATTGTCATGCCATTAATATGAGCCATGAGTAGGATGGCGGACACATTTGTAATTTATTGGAAACACAGTTTTAATGTTTTTGTTTCTGAAGTGAGGGGCATTTGAATGTTGTAATTGAGAAGCTGAAATGTCACAGTCAAGATCCAATTTTCTCAGCTCCAAGCATGTCCATTGCCCATTGAAAACTTGGTTAATACATTCTCACATAAATTATTGTCTTGCACAGGAAGCTGCAGTACCTTTCACCATTCATCGATATCTTTGCATACTCTGAAAGAAAAGGAAGTATTCCACTAAAAATGACAAACAAGAACACCTATTTTTAATTTATTCTTTTGTGGGATGAAAAGACAGCAGTCTAGCAATAGCATCCTATTCTCTTCTCTTAAATGAGCCAGTTTTCAAACTGGTTTACAACAGCAAAACTCCTCAATCGGAGAGAAGCAGAAGCATGTTTGGAATTAAAAAAAAAAAAACCAATTCTGTCATCATATTTAGGCTTCAAGTGATCTCAGTGGGCCCAGGGAGCTTTTCATACCAGTTAGGCTGCTGAATGAGAGCATAATCTCTTTACAGTTTTTTCTCCCCTCAAAGTGGCTGGAATCTTTTTTGTCAACCCTGCCGCACGTGAATGGTGTAGCTAATAAGCCTATTAATGAGGTTCCACAGTGGAGTGTGAATAGGTAAATAAGACCCAATCTGTTGAGGTTCAGGAGCAAGGGCAGTAAAGCCATCAAGAACTAAAGGTGACAGTTTGAACTGAAATAGGAACAACAGCTCCAGGTTTCCAGCAAAAGAAAAGACAGACAAGGCACACATTCAGCCTCTTTCTACCCCCTACTGAGTTCTATTTTCTTTCCTTTTCTTCCCTCTTTATAAAATGTCTTGAGTAGTCACCCATTTTTTCAAAAGCTCTTGAGACGTCCTTTTTCATTCTGGTAATGATACATCAATAGGGAGGAAGGAAAATGAGGACACCAATACCCCTTTGCACTGCAAGTTTTAAAAGCCAGAACAGTGCTGTCTCCTAGCATATGGGAGTGAGGGGGCAGGGGAGGAAAAAAAATGTAAAACTGAACCTTTCAGTGTTCAATATTTTTGTCTCTTCTGTCAACCAGCCTTCTTGTTCTCTCACTCAGTAACTAGACGTTGATGCATTATTATTCAGCATTGGGATGGCAAAAAACCTATATGATGCAAGTAGTGCATGAAAGCACAGCTGTAATTAGAGATGGATTCACTCCAGTCCCTAGATTGGAACAAAACTCAGACTTGGGGGAAGTTAAGATCTGAACTCATATCTGTACCAGGCGCATCCCATTTATAGCAGAGAGACACAAAACTTTGGCTGACTCCAATATGTCTATGAGGAGCTGGATCAGGGTCTAAAAATCTGCAGCTGTAGCCCACCTCAAGTTACTACAGATGGAGATTAATAACACAGGGGGAGAGACTGAAAACCCAAAAGGATGTAAAATACCCAACTTCCCTTGGAAAACAATATGAATTGATCACCTAACTCCCTTAGGAACATCTAAAAATCTCACCCTGACTGTAACCATATCTTACATCTTATGCACTGGCTATCAACAGAAACAATTTCAGTGACAGCCCTTTAGCTGAGATCTCAAGATGGAAACCCAACCATGTACTTCAGTGTCCTGGAAAAATTCTCATGATAGAAGTAACTTACCCTACTACCCCATTGCAAATAAACAAGATGTTGGAATATTCAGGACTGTTTTACTGGGTGCTCCCATTAAAAGCAATGGGAGCAAAGTTTCTTCTGCACTAAGTAATTTGCTTTGAACTGCTGTCTGACAGTGCTATACACACCATTAAATGTGTTTAATTTTTTTTTTTTTTAAATAAAAGCTTGCCTGAAATGAGGCATCTAAATCCATGTGTCTACATCTAAATATTTTGTCGGCTGTCAAAGGACAGCCTGCAGCTCCCACAGATTCTAACGCAACTTGAAAACCAAGGGAAATTTTAGATGCCCAGCTGCTTTGCAAATGGAGCCATCATTTAGGTGCCTAAGTAATATTAATTTAGGAACCAAATGACAATCATCAACTTTTCAAAATCTTGACATAAGCAGTTTTCACCATGCTTGGAAGTAGGCTCTTCTATGAGTACACATTATATAAAGAAAATGCTGAATTGAAAAACTTATGTGGTAAGAATTGCTTTATTTTAATGCCAGTAGAAAGAGTCATTACCCATAAAAGTCTAGAATGGACCAATTACCAAATTATTTTTTTCAGCAGAATATGCCAGTGGACATTTCAGGGGATCAGCTTGCTGACCACAAGGAGATGAAATTAATCCTGCGTGTCCAGCAAGAGTAAGAACCTTTTTCTTTAAACCACAGTTTGTAGCAATATGATTGCTTATACCCTTCCATTTTTGGTTTCCCCTTTTCATTTACCACACCAGATTCTCCTAAGAGAAATAAAATTATTTCAGCTTGTGTGCCAAGATAGTTTCGACAAAGGTAAGTCAGCACTGTATCACCGCAGTGCATTTCTACTCTAGTCAAGGATCAGGGTTCCATTATTCTGGATGCTCTACATACTTTTTAAGACATGTGATCATAAAACCTCCTGAATAATACTTTTAGTCTCACTTTGTTGCAGGAAGAATGGGAAGAATTGAGCTGTGTTAAAAGCTCTGCTCTTGAACTTTGAAAACATGGATTCTATTCCTAAAGCTGTCTCAGGTCTCCTGTGTGAGCCTCAACTAGTCATATATTAAATGCTCTCCATCTGTAAAATGAGGCTAATAGAAGCCATCTTTGCCCAGGTCTGTCTTATCTATTTAGCTTGTAACATCTTCGTGTTTTACCAGGTGTTTACATACGGCCTTGCACAATCCGACCCTGATCCCAGCTAGAACCTCCAGGCACCTAATAGTGAAAACAGATACACACCCTTTGTAAAGGGTCCTAAAGCCAATTGTTGTTTAGCCAGCACAGGAACATACAGATCAAAATAAAATGAGAAATACTAATGTGCATTTCTTTGAATTGGTTTTCTCATTGCTCTTAAGCAATGTCTTAGGTTTAGATCCAATTCCTTTAATAAAGTCAGGGTCTCTCTCCACCCTGTCTCCTGCCTCCATACTCTAACACATGGCTTCTCTTCCGTCTATCCTTTGGAAGCACGCACTTTCTGACGGCTCTCTCTCAGTGAAACCTCCTTTGTCAGATGATCTGTCATTCACCACATTATCTAATGCTTAGTTGTCTAGCATTCTCCCTCCAGGATTCAGACTTCTAAAACTGGTTTCAACTGGGTAGCATCCAACACTTTGTCAAATACTTCCATGCAACAGACCCTCAAGGTTTCACACCCCTTCCCCCTCCCAGCTGTTAACCTGTCACCACCTCTTGAAATTTCAGTACAACATGGAGGTAAAGAAAGAGACGGAAAGTAGGTAAGCCCCAAATACAAAATGAAGATGGCTGCCTGACGTAGAGAATCCCCTAGTAACCTAATTCTTAAGCAGCACAGAGAAAGCCTCCAAATTATCACACAAGTGCATACTGATTTTTCTTCAGCACTGAATAATTTTTTTGTGCTTTTAAGTTAATGCTGCAGTAAAGTTTAGTTCAAGCAACAGTTGATAGAATACCCCAAAGAGAAGACCTGTTTATTAGACTGCTGTTAAGTGTGGCCAAGTTTAGGACCCTACCTTCTTGTCAATCTTTTATACATAATAAAAGCAAGTTCAGTGGTTCTGGGATGATAAAATTCGACAGTTCTGCAGTGCTCAGATACTACTGTGATGAAGACCAGATGGATGCACTGGCAGATACTGCTGTGGAATTCCATGGCTGTTAAATAAGCCAAACCAGGAAATGTTTTGCAGAGTCAATGCAAATATGGACGTTGGAAGGCTGAAATATAACTTTTAATTGGGATAACACTTATGCATTAGAAAGAAGCATGTTCCTACAGGAAGGGCAAGATTGGTTTATCAGAGCTTGTGTACGATGATGCCTGCATATGTGTGTCACTGCCCTCTAGTGGAAGGAATACATGATCGAGACCTACTGCTTCTTTAGCTTATCACATAAAGCCAAAGGTTCAGTTTCTGATTTTTTTTTAGCTATACATGACCACAATGTCCATATGGACATACTCACAGATCAAGGAGGACAAGCTTGTCAGTGGGCACTTTGGGCTTAATCCAAATCAATCGAGGTATAATGAATAGTATAACTAAGGTTTAATATGGGAAGCCTTAGATCTGATCATCATTTGATCTGAAAAAATCATGACTGCTAAAAATGAGAGTAACATAAAAGTGGTTGATTTGGAGAAAACTGCCAAGCACATGGTGAACCCTAACTGGAATACTGTAAGAGGGATGTTTTTAGGTCCAAAGTCATAAGATCCAGTCAGCATTGATGCTCCTAGGAAGCCGCAAGGCATTGACACTGCTCATTCCACCGTTCATGGTCCTCATCCCCATCAGTTGTGCTGTCTCCAATGAATTCTCAGTGCTTAACATGTTACAAGAGTGCCCTGTTCCAAGTGGCTGTGCCTAACAAGCTTTACACATCCTTTCCACAGATCCCATGAAATTTGATGACATAGTCACTGCCCTCTAGTGGGCAGTGTTGATGATCCTGACCCCAGACCCTGGGTTGACCCAAAGAGTTGATGACAAAGTTCCCAGTCACCAGAAGAAAATTCACGTTAAGATATTACACAAACCCAGTCTTTCCTGCCAAAGTCCATGGGGGCTGGACCCGATGATCTGTAAGGTGCCTTCCAGCCCCTAACAAATATGAAACTATGAAGCAGCATGCACTAGGAAGGCACGGTTCTTTGGGTAGATGTGATATCTTTTATTAGATCAACTGAGTAGTTGGAAAAAAGTTTTTTGCAAGCTTTTGGGTGCAATCACCTTTCTTCGGGCATAGGAAGTCTCTGCTGAGACTCCAGGGAATAAGAGAAGCTAAAAGTGCGACAGGATGCCAGTGAGAATGTATGTAATGTAAGGTGGAAATGAGGAAAACAAAAGGTAGAGCAGGAAAGGAAGGAAGGGAAAATGGGGGGGGAGGAGGAAAGACAAAACCGAGTAAGGGAGACACTACAGTAGTAGATTTTCAAGGTAGAAAAAAGGCTGTCTGAAAAAGTAAATAGCTGGAAATTAGGAAGACAAAGGGCAGAAAAGGAGGGGAAGAGGGGAGGAAGAAGTGGGGAAAGAAACGTGGAAGAGGTCAGGTCTGGAAGATACGTGGTGAATCAGATGTCAGGCAGGTTGTAATGTGTCATAAATCCAATGTCTATAATGAGTCCGTTCTTTTTTGTATCCAGTAGATTTATGAAGTGAAGTTCGTAGGCTTGTCTATGAAAGGTGTTTTGTAAGTTCCCTTTGAGGATTAGAACTAAGAGATCAGAGAGGGAGTGACTGTCTTGTGAGCAGTGTGCACCCACAGGTAATTGGGTATTCTTGTCTTTGATAGATTTTTGGTGTGTGTTCATTCTGGTATGCAGTTGTTTTTTGGTTTTTCCTACATATTTTCCATCGGGGCATTTGGTGCACATACGGAGACCTGAAAATGACACCATTGTACATAGCACTTCTCAAATGAGGCACAAGGACATCACTCAAGCTACAATTTATCACAGAAGCAAAATGGCATTCAGTTGGGAGTCCCTGTTGTAGTGTGTGGCAGGGATTAGTCATATGACCACTCTGTATGAGAGATTTTCACACACGGACCATCTCCTCACCTCCCAGTGTCTCAGTCTGCCTGCTAGATGGTTCTCAGAATATTTTAGGCTGCAACCCATCAGGATGGGCAGACATTGCTCATCCACAGACACAGGATAGATCTACTGCAAATAAAAATGGTAACATTTTAAAATCATTGCCAATATTTAATTGGCAAATCATCCCGCTTAAGTCTGGACCCAAGCAATGCAACCAAGAAACAGAGAGTGATTAGCCTGCATTTCTAGTTATTGAGGCAAGTGGACCAGAGGTCCATAAAAATAAGCAGATGTTAAGTCAAGAACTAGAGAAGAGAATTACTGAAAATTTGACTGTAGAGAATTTTTGAATTCATATGAGTTCTTCATGATGCTTAGAGAATAAAATAACATGATGGTCTAACTAAGCATTTATACAGTAGCAGGAACTGAAGTACAGTAAAGGGCAATTTCTTGCCTGCAAATTATATTCCCTCAAGCCTTACATTCAGCAATCCACTTTTCTGAAAAATCAGCAGTCCCACCCCACTCAGCATGTTTCTACAGGCTACCAATTAAATTCTGGAAAACAGAGAAGCTGACACATCTTAAACAGAAACGGCTGTAATCTCCAGAGACGAAAACTCCCTATACGTTACAGTAGAAGAGAAAACTGAAAATGTAGTAGAGACAAAAGTAAAGATAAGCCAGGTCACTCCGTTAATGATTGTAAGGCGCAGGAGAAAAAAATCATTTACAGGTATGAAATAACACACTGTTCTTGTCTACATCCACAGACAAAATAGACTAGAATAACTGCATACAACAGTGCACAATAACCAATCCATTTACACATTTATAAAAACATAAGTTTATATAAATATCAAACCTTGATGCCAGTCACCATGGTAGATGTGTCCACTGGCTTCACAGCTCATTAGTCATTGTGTTCAGCTTGCCTTGTGACATGGGTGAGGGAGGAAACAACAGGTTTGTTCAGAGGCTAAAAAACAAAGGCAAGAGCTGGAAGTACATATTCCTTCATCAAGGATCAGATAAAATGTCTGTAGGAGGATGCACTGAGAAATGAAGGAATGCTTCAGTATCACAGGACAGGACAAGACCTCCTGCTCACCACCTCGAATTACTCTCGCCACCTCGAATTACTCTGAAGCAGCACTTGGCTCTTTCTCTCCTGTGCAGAAGGGGGCTCAGCAGTCTCCAGGGCAGCATTTACACCATTCCTCCACTGAGAACTATCTGCTGGTCCAAGGAGTTTCATGAAATGAAAGAGTGCGCAGTGGATAGATAAGTAAGGAGCAAGTGGGCTGAGGTGAACAACAAAGAGTACACACAAAAGACCACAATAAGACGTCTTTACAAGTCGAGTGCCGAGGGTCAGGAACAGACTCTGCCAAGAGGCAGTAGTTGCCCACTCTGGTGATCTTCAAAAAGTGTCTTGACACCCATTTCAGTGGAGTCATCTGACCCCAGCAGTCTTTCCTGCCCAAGTACAGGGGAGCTGGACCCAGCGATCTTGTAAGGTCCCTTCCAGCCCCTAACAACTATGAATCTATGAATGGGGTTTTCAGACCATCATGCAGTCAGGCTGATGTGGAAAGTCAGAACTGGCATGGAAACATGAGGCCTCTGCACAGCTAGCTCTCGTTTGGGTCCAACCTGTTCTGCAAGGGTGGGGGTGGGGGTGGGGGTGTGAATGTGAGTGTGAGAGAGAAAGGGGTGGGAGGGAGTCTACACTTCCCATGAAGCACTAGGAAAAATTCCACATAGTGATTTTGTGTGACTCTCTTTAGCGCTCCAACAGGTTTTCTTTACATTAAAACCAGCATCTAAACTCTGAAATTCTCCATTTCTTGGGTGCCAAGAATAAAGAATGGACTCCAGAGAAATACCCCCTTCATCTTTCTCAACTAGAAACCTGATCAGTCCACCCCTCACCTGAGATCCCCCTTTAAAGAGGGACTGGGGAAAAGAAACAATACTACTCATTAGAAAAAAGCAGCTGTAAATCTCTTGATTGCCATATCCGCGTTCTCGATTGCTACCAGTGTTTGCCCCACAAGAAGGCTCCTTCAAGAGCCATTCTGATAATTCACTTGTTTAATCAGGGATCACTTTGGACCTTTCAATGTTAGCAACTGCCACTAGGTTTTTTATTAGAGTATTGCACTTGACCAGATTTGTCTGGGATGGTTTAGTCAGGGACAATCCGGCCTTGAGCAGGAGGCTGGACTAGATGACCTTGTGAGGTCCCTTCCAGCTCTACTTTCCTATGATTCCTATTTACAGCTACTTCACTAATTAAATACTACAGTAACTGATGCTAATGAAAAGACATCAAGCCAAATGGTGCAACTCAGAATAGCTTCGCTGATTTTTTCACCAGTTTACACCAGTTGAGATTTTTGCCTACAAGCCAGGCAGTCATCTTAGAAGCCTCTTCTTACTGTGCAACTGCCAAAACGTTCCCCTACTCCTGCTTTAAAGAGCTAATAAGTATAGTAATACGATTCTTGCTAGGAGGTAATCAGCATACAAAGCCATCATGAATGGTACTGTCCTATCAACACAGTGCAGTAAATGAGCTTGCAAAGAGTCTACATTGCTTCCCAGCCTCAGATAGGGTGGTCTTCTGAGGTCAGAGTTGAACCCATTAGCAGAATAGTGAGGGGAAGCAGTTTGCAGCTGTTGGCATGATACATATCTTGTGAATAAATAAACTTAATTTTCCAGTCCTGCTATTCTCTAAACATCTAGAGATATGCATTCACTCAGAAGCATTTAAAAATAAACAAAAAGTGCTGTTTGACAGGATCCTCCTATAGCTAAAATTCTGTGTCACGAGACATCAGCCGTTCAGAAGATTTATTATTCTCCATGCCCCCATCAAATATCTTTGTTCTTAAGGAACTGTTGTGATCATCTAATTTTCTGGAGTAAGAGATGCTTAACGGAAGAGTATCCTAACACTGAAACAAATGTACTTTCAAGGAGGCAAATAGGCTACATGCAGCACCAGTTTAAATTAGGTTAAAACACAATCTCCAACGTAGGTGGATAACATACAATAGTTTCAAGACTGTAGCAAAATAGGCTCAGATCCAAAAATCTCTTTTTCAGCCCTCTTCAAAAGAATGGGTTGATGACAGATTTTTTTTTCCTCTTTACCATGGTGAAAGGCCTTCTTCCAAATCATTACAGAGCATCCTTTAAAGAACAGACCGCAGGATAGCTTAGGGATACCCACAGTAGCATTCAAATAGCTATCTGTGGAAGAACAGGAAAAAAATCAGTCTGCCCTGAGTTCCAAGCTGCCACAACTAGACAGGTCTGGTAAAAATTGACCCCAGTACTCTTTCCTGCCATGGCAGGGGGTCAGACTAGACAATCTGCTCAGGTCACTTCTGACCCTACAAACTATGAAACTATGAAACTATGAAAAAATGTGAGGCCCTCTACTACATGGCAATAAGTAGTGTAGGCATGACCTGTGCTTTCCAGTAAGGGGGAACCCATTGTGACAGTGTGGCTCTTGATGGGAGTAAAGTAAGGAGGAGTAAAGTAACGAGGAATAAAAACGCCTCTGGATTTATGTGAAAACAGGGGTGGGAGCTTTTCGGAGGTCTCATGTTCTGTGGACCACAGGCAATCTGCAAAGTGTTTTCTAGCATGCTGAGGGGGGCTGGATGGACAACACCTGGTGCTGACTTCTCATTGTTTCCAGCGGCAAAACTGTATGAAGACAGATACAAATGGATTTGGCACTTTCCTCCTACCCCTATTCCATGTAAGCAATCTTTGTCGTAGCCACTGAAGTACTGTGTGGTTCTCAGAGCAGGCGTTATATGAGAGAACTCATTGGATCACTGGAAGTTTTGGGAGTAAATCAGAGATATGCTCCAGATTTCCACTCAGTTGTGCTCATATGAAGTGTCTCACTTCCTGTCTGCAGCTATGCTCACCATTCTTCCTGACTCCAGGAAGCACAGACTGCCTCAATTCTAAGCAGGAGCACTCCCTTGATTTGAGGATGACAGTCTTCCAGTAAATAGAGAAGTCATCAGTGAGTCCAGAGATGACTGAAAAGGCTAATCCAAGATTCATGTGTTTGACTACAGACATGGCAAACAGTTCTGGGAGGACAGAGCGAGTCCTGGTGATGCTGAGTCACATCGCTTTCCCTTTGATTCTCTTATCCATCTAACTCCGTAGTGAGCCAGAAATGATCAATGCCTAGTTATACACCACACTACCATTGGGGATGATTCAGCGCTCACATCTCTCAGGTATTGACGTTAATATTGCATTACTTCAGATTGGCCTTCAAGGTATCCTTGACTCTTTTCATTTGTGCACCCCTGGAGCCATGATCATTGGTGAGTTGGGAATATAAGACCTGTTTCAGGCACTGATTGTCAGGTATCCTTATATATCCTGTCCAATGCAGCTGGTGCCACACAAACATGGCTTCAATGCTGGTGGTGTCTGCTTGAGCCAAAACGCTAGCATTCATTCTTCTGTCCTTCCAATCAACGTGAAGGATTTTCCAAAGACATCACTGATGGTCACATTCTAAGGCTTTCAGGTATTTCTGATATGTTGTCCACATTTCACTCAGTTCAGGTGAGGCAACACGAGCTACTCCTATTTCAGGCAATCCTGAAGAAGAGTAGAGGCAGGACCTCCATGCTATGAGAACCTCTTAAAGCTCTACATCACGATTCTGGCCCATGCAGAGCAGTACCTTAATTCCCATGATAAAGACACTCCTCGGCATGAGTAAGGACCCCAGGATCCAACATTTTACTTGTAGGTATTTCAATGGCATTCTAGAGATCCTGCTAGCTGCACCATTTCTGAGACGAAAGTGTGAAGGACCTGAGCCCTCTGGGATAAATTCCCATGGACCTCTGCTCTGCTGCCATAAGCAGTTCCCTGGAAACACTCTCTGCTTGTTGCAGTATATGTAGATAACCTTCCTAGGACTTCAGAGGGAATGCTAAAACAGGCTGCAATGTGTTTCTACAGAAGAGTAATGCATAGAATGCATATGAGGGAGTGAAGAAGGGAGGTACTGGTGGTTCAGATTAGATAGAAAGTCTTGTCTTTTGTGGACTCAGGGCAGTGAAATACAACTAATTGCCTTTAACATTGTAATATTTTGACCTCATTTCACTCATGGAGCCTGGTTATGTAAGTAATGGGGATTACTTAGGTAGGAGTATAGCGTGATCTTTATTGTTTTCAGGGTAAGTAATTTAATGAGGGAGAGAGAACTAGGCCTGCTATACTAACAACATATAACCTTGAGGTGTATCTACCAGTTTATTATTTATAGAGGCCCTGTTAGCTCTGTCTCAACACCTCACAATCTTAACAAGATTGTAAGGGAGGACAGTACTATCATCCCCATTTTTCAGATCAGGAACGGAGGCTCAAAGAGGTTAAATAAATTGGCATAGGAAGACTGTGGTAGGGTAAGTGTAGCAGGACACTGGGTTGCACCCACTCCTTTAAGAGAACAAGCAGCTGGAGAGGCAGCTTGTAGGTGGCAAAGGGGGATTAATAAGAGATTCACTTGACTAGCAGCAAACTAGAGCTATATAAGCCCTATATAAGCAGTGGGTTGGAGCAATATAAGACCTGGGTCTGAGCCAGTAAGGCAGTCCAGCCCTGGGAGCCATGAAGTCAGGAGCTCCTAGCATCAGAACACCTGAATATTGAAAGAAAGCAACTGTGCAACATGGAGAGAAAGAGAAGGTACCTGGGGCGGACAGGGGCTTGTTTATAAGGGCAGGTTGCCCTGGTTTATGTTAAGCCCAGAGAAGGCTTGAGCACCTGCCAGTTGTATCAGTAATTTAGCCTGGAGCCCTGCAAAGACAGGCAAGTCCTACTTAGAGGTCCAGCAGCCCAAGAGTGGCTAAGAGTGGAACCCAGCAGGGGGTACTGGAGCCCAGCAGTTAGGGATAAGGGGATCCACAAGCCCAAGACCCCAAGATGGGCTGAGGTTATGATCAGGGAATCCAGGTGCACAAAACAAGTCTGAGTAAGAGAGACCAAAGGAAGTTTAAAGACAGGGGGGAGTATCTGAATGCAGGATCTGGAGGTTCAGGAGTCAGGGAATGACTGAAAGTAGAACCCATGGGTCCACGGGCCTGGAGAAGAGCCGAGAGCTGGACACAAGCCCAAGAGGGGCTGTGAGCCTGACGAGAGTCCAAGAGCTCAGAGAAGAGGTAGAAAGGGGAGCTGAGTGTGGGACAAGGGTGCAAGAACCCAGAGGAGGGACTGAGCATGAGACCAGAGTCTAAGAGCCCAGGACATGCCCATGTGTGGGACCTGAAGGTCTAACAGTCCAGAGGTGGGCTATATAGGTGACCAGAGGGTCCAACACCCCAGAGGAAGGGGCTGAGAATATTTCAGAGAATATTGTACCTGCAAGGCTTGGGGTATGGTGTAGGGGTAGAATGGAGCCATTCAATTACCTCTTAAGGCTACAGGTACCCAGCAGCGGCATGGGTAGCCTGAGAGGACCTGTTGAGCCTGAGGGCTAAGTTGAGCTTAGTGGGGTCCAGGGGACACCTGATGGAGATTTGCCACAATTGAGGCTCACTCTAAGGCCCGTGGGTAGCCTCTCTTAAACTCTAATAAGAGCAAGGAGAGGCAGATAACCAATCGACAGAGGGTGATGTTAGAGTCAAAGCTGGGTAGGAGCCATGTGGCCACCGGGGGGTATTACGGCCTTCCCTGTGGCTTGCACCTGCTACAGTAGGGAACTGAACTTGTGCCTCAAGAGCCTCAGACTAGTTCCTTAATAGCTGGAGAATTCTTCCTTTTGTTAGCATTGCTGTAGACATAAAGGCTCGGCTAGGGATTTTCCTACTATGCTTTCAGATAGATGTGAATGCCTTGCAGTTTGCTTGTCTGGTGGTGATGAAATTCAGTGGTACTGGGTGACAGTGGTGGCTGTTCGAGTGGCACTCTCTCATATTTTGGACTTAACATGTGGCATGTTTGTCAAAAAGATTGGCCACCACTGTGCTACAGATTCTTATCTACATTACCTGGATTGGCTTTTGTGACCCCTTTGTCCTTATAGGTTTTACTCGTTTGCCTCTCTCAGCACTGTCGACCGTCCCCTCCTCTTTCCTGCCTTCCCTTCCTCCTTTCTCCCTTCCCAGGCTTCACTATGCAGATTACTTTCTCTGTTTAATATGCTGCTCTGTGCACGTCCTTTCACAGCATCTGATGAAGTGATATCAGGCTCATAAAAGCTTAAGCTCTGCATCTCTGACTTAGATCATCTATAAGGCACACATGTACCCTGCTTTCTACCACTGGTCTAGCCATTACCATAAAAAGTGTTAGCAGCTTCCTATGAACACCTTTACTTTTGCCATTACATATTTATACTTTATACTTTTATGATGGGTTGTTATACATTGCTTGGTTCCAGTATTGGTCTGTACTAGGTACTATGCAAATACATAGGAATATGTAAGTCTGTGAGATTACTCATTGAAGTGCTGTCTTTCTACTTACCAAGAGGGTTTGTCTTTCTCTGTTCAAGTCAGTGAAAACTTTGTTTCCAAGTATGGCCTTTTAGTCAGCTTCTCTTTTGCTAAAAATTACCCCTTTAAACATCAAACACAGGAGGTATGCAGTCCCACTAGAGGAAATGCCCTACTTGACTTGGTGCTGGCCACAGGGGAGGACTTGGCGGGTGATCTACAGGTACAAGGTCACCCAGGGCAGTGCTTCTCAAAGTGGTGGTCCGAAGACCGGTGCCGGTCTATGGGCCACCGGTCGCCGTCTGCAGCAAGTTGCTAGGAAAGAAAGAAATATATTCGCCAGTCCGCAGTGAGTTGCCAGGAAAGAAAGAAATACATTTTCAGAAGCATAACATTGATATGTCATAGCGCCACAGTTTGTACGTTCCAACACTCCAGGTGATGTCATGTCATGCAAGGTGAGGAAAGAGAAAGAAACAACCGGTCGTGCATTTGTGTAGCGCTGTTACACGCAGTTGCTGCCACCGGCTGAACCGGTCTCTGGCCCACTGGAAAAAAAAATTGCCAGTCTGCCACATCAGTTTGAGAAGCACTAACCTAAGGGATAGTGATCACCAGTTGATAGGATTCCTCAGACTAGCAAAAGGTGGGAAAGAAAACTAGTAGGGCAGAAGTGCTAGGCTTCCAGAAAGCCAACTTCAATGAGCTCAGGAGATTAGTTAGAGTGGGATTGAGAGGTAATCACATATGTGAATTGGGAGGTCCAAGAAGGGTAGGAGTTCCTCAAGGGACTGATCCTGTGGGCAACAAGGGGTACAATCCCAGTTCACACAAAGAGAGGCAAAAGAGCCAAAAAACCTTCTTGGCTGAACAGGGAAATCCAGGAGAGCCTCAGAGGAAAAGAGAGGCTTACAGACTGTGGAAGTGGGGGGCGGCCACCAAGGAAGAGTACACCTGCTTGGCTTGCGCTTGCAGGAAGCAGTGAGGAAGGCCAAAGCAGATACAGAAAAGTTGGCAACAAAGGTTAAGGGTAACAAAAAGTCCTTCTTTAAGTACATAGGGAGCAGGAAGAAGGCGCAGGGTAACATAGGTCCTCTACAGAATGGACTAAGACAACTCATAACAGACAGGATGGATAAAGTGGAGCTTTTAAATAATTTCTTTGCATCTATGCTCCTGGACATGGATACAAACACACCTCCCAATAAGACTTTAGTCTGGCGTGAGAGAAATACCAATGCACCTATGGTTAGCGCTGACCTAGTAAAGGGGCACTTGGAGGGGTTGGACATATTTAAGTCAGCGGGGCCTGATGATCTTCACCCAAGGGTACTAAAGGAATTAGCCGAAGTCATAGCGAAACCACTGGCACAACTGTTTGAGTGCTTGTGGCACTCAGGCCAGGTCCCAGGGAACTGGAAAAGGGCCAATGTGGTTCCTATTTTCAAGAAGGGGAGGAAGGAGGACCCGGGTAATTATAGGCTGGTTAGCATCACCTCTATTCTTGGCAGGACCTTACAAAAAATTATAAAGGATCACATCTGTGGGGGGCCAGCAGGTAATACAATGTTAAGGGGAAACCAGCATGGGTTTATAGCAGGCAGATCCTGACTGACTAACATGGTCTCTTTTTGTGACCAGGTCATGAAGTGCTTTAGATGCAGGGGTGGAGATAGATGTTAGTTACTTGGACTTTAAAAAGCCTCTCGACACACAGTGTTGCACCCATTTCTTACAAGCAAACTGAGTAGCTGTGGTATGGATTTTTTCATAGTAAGGTGGGTGAAAAACTGGCTTATGGGACACACCCAGAGAGTGGTGGTGGATGGGTCAGTTTCTCCCAGGAGAGATGTGAGCAGTGGTGTCCTCCAGGGCTCTGTCCTTGGACCAGTACTGTTCAATATCTTCATTAGTGATTTGGATGAAGGTGTTGAAACCACTCTATCCAAATTTGCAGACGACACCAAACTATGGGATATAGTAAACACGCTGGAGGGCAGGGAGCAAATTCAGGAGGATTTGGACAGACTGGGGAAGTGAGCAGATCAGAATAGGATGCAATTTAAGAGGGATAAGTGCAAGGTGATGCACCTGGGGAGAAAGAATCTCCAATACACCTATAGACTGGGAAGTACCATTCTGAGTACCATGGCAACGGAAAGGGATCTCAGAGTCACGGTTGATGCAAAAATGAACATGAGTCACCAATGTGACGAGGTAATTTCTAAGGCTAACCGCACTCTTTCTTGCATTAGTAGGTGCATCACAAGCAGGTCTAAGGAGGTGATACTTCCCCTCTAGGTGGCATTGGTAAGACCACAGCTGGAGTACTGTGTCCAATTTTGGGTGCTGCACTTCAAGAGGGATGTGGACAACCTTGAGACGGTTCAGAGGAGGTCTACTCATATGGTTGACAGCCTGCAGGTAAGATCCTATGAAGACAGACTGAGGGACCTGAATCTCTTCAACCTCCACAAGAGAAGGGTGAGAGGTGACCTTGTGGCTGTCTACAAACTCATTGGGGTGGGGGGGTGTCAGCAGGGAATAGGGGATACTCTGTTTACCAGGGCATCCCTCGGGGTTAATAGAAATAACAGCAACAAACTGACGGAGAGTAGATTTAGATTGGATATCAGGAAGAAATCTTTACGGTGAGGGTTGCCAAAATATGGGATGGGCTCCCAAGGGAGGTGATGCTTCCCCTACCTTGGAGGTGTTCAAGAGGAGATTAGACAAGCACCTAGCTGGGGTTACTTAACCCCAGTGCTGCATCCTGCCTAGAGCAGGGGGTTGGACTCAATGATCTACAAGGTCTCTTCTGATCTTGGAAATTTATGAAATCAAGAAGGGAACAAAAACCTGAAATAATTTATTTTCCCAAAAGTTCAGGGTGTATCACCATTTACAGCCTGTGGGAGACTTTTTTCTCATTCAGTTTCAAGCTATTTAAATTGACAGTGTCCTTGTAAGACAACATTTACATTTTTAAGGCAAAGCAGGTCATCCATGCAGGCTTGGCATTTTTAATAAATAAAAAGTTACAGTGCTGATGGGCTAATACACTACTGTAATGGGGTAAGTGCAAGATGTAAGAATCATTGTTTGGTTTGTCAGCAGAAATGGAGGAGACTGCTCACTTTTCAAATTCATGTTTCATTAAGCATGAGTTTGAAAAATGGAGGAGGAAGACTAAGTGTAAAAACTCTCACATAAAAACTAAAATAATTTCCTAGACAAATGGTGCAAAGCACATTTGAAAATACTTTTTCTTTTAAAGAAATGCATACTTACTATGTGTGTCTAAGTCTAATATAGTTACACCTACTCACAACAAAATTGACTGCCTATTCTTAAATGTACACTTTGAAATTCCTTGTATAAATCACAGTACTCCTCTGTCCTAACAGTTATCTTTCCCTTTGGAATACTTCCTGTTCAGTAGATAATTCGGTGCTGATCTGTAAGCCTAAAAATGCCGTCCTGGGCTTTCACATTTATTATCTGTCATTAGCTGCAGCAACTTGTGCATCATCACTAATCATAAGGGAAAATTCAGCTAGGCAATATATTCTCTCCCATCTACTTGTTGAACGTATTAATTTGTGATAGTGTTACAGAAGCACGAGACACAAAAATGAACAAAAGCTTTTCCTTGAACGCATTTTTCAGTAGGAAGTGGTAGTTTTCCAAAATAAACATTTTTATTTCACTCAAAATTGTACTATTTTTGAAAAGCAGGAAAGCATGAGTCTTGCCTTTGACTTCGACAGGCTCTGGATCACATCTTTATACAACAGTGTGAATGTGTGATATTCTACACACAATGAAGAACAGCCTAGTATTGAGCAAGCACTACACCATTATTCACCTCAGTTCTGTCACTGATTTAGCATCCATGCACTAGGTGTCTTCCATTAGATCTTACTTTAAATCAGTGGTTGTAGGAGGTCAGCGTCGTGCCGCCTGGAGCTGAGTCGTGTCTCTGTAGCGTTCTGTCCCCCGAAAAATCTCCTGCCACGACTTTGATGTTTGAGAGAGAGGTGCCAAAACACTCTTGGGAGACAAAAGGGTTGGTTATAGGCTCAAGGAGTCGGCTTTTCTTCACAGCACTCCACCATCCCCATACCCTGCCCTAACCAAACCAGATGTTGTAGGCGTGTTGTTGCTCACCTATAATGCTGAGGATTTGGTCTCAGTCTTATGGAACCCTTTGCGAGGGTCCTCCTCTTAAGTTGGTTGCTTCCCCTATTCTTCCCTGAGAGGTCCCAAGGCAGCCACTTCTTAGTTCTAATCCCACCCTTATCTTCAGGGTCAGGACGGACTTACCCCTCCTTAGGTGTAATCTCATTTGTGTCTTTGCTCTCCTCTAGGGTCCTGGCTTCACTCCCCAGGACTGGACTCACCAATGGAGCAATCTTCTCCATTTCTGCACTGGCTCTCACTAACAGGACAGCCTCTTCTGCCTCTTCAGTGGCTCTCACCAGGTAAATTGGGGGACCAGAGTTTTCCTCTAAGCCCCAGGGTCAGTTCTCTCTCTCCTCAGTCTCTACTGTCTTCTTTCTTCTTGCCTTGTCTTTCCCTCTTTCCATCCGACCCCTAATTCTCCCTCAGCATCCCTTTAAATTTCCTTTCTGGCCATCTGGGTCCAGTGTAGCAGTGTCCAATTTGCTGCTTTCCTGACCCTGCTGTTTTCTCTTTAATTTTTCAGTGCAGTTTTTCTTCTCTTCTTTGTCCATGCCATTTTCCCTATCTTAGACTCAAAACCCTGACAACTGGGTTTGCCATGGGAGCCTTTGATCTGCCACGGCCCCAGCTGGTTCCCTTAATTAGTTGGGGTGCAGTGTCTTTCCCACCCTGGTTTACCACGGTTTCCTCGGTGTCCCCTTGGTAAGTTTACTTCCTTTGTTCTATTCTTCACGTTCTTATGGCAAGGTGCTTCGGCCACCCTGTCACAGCGGTTCTCAAACTTTGTAGATGTGAGCCACGCTTCATATGACTCAAGGCACCCCTCAATAATTTTTTGTGAATGGAATGACATCCCATTTTAAAAAACAATTTACTATAGTGCTTACCTCCTTGCAGAGGAGCCAGGCAATGGAGGCAGGGCAGCGGTCAGACAAGGATGAGTCTGAATCTGCACTTATCTTCTCAGATCTGCTTAACTCCTCAGACTTTGCAGCACCCTTCAAAAGATTTTGCGAACCCCAGAGTAGCCTGGCGCCCTGATTTATATTCATGGCTTTATATTAAAGAACAAGGGGAATTCCCTTTCCTAGGACTAATCTAGAAAACAAAATATTCCTTTTTGACATTTCCACTTCACAAATGAGCAAGCCGCATAATATCTCAAGTATAATGGCTGCTGACAAAGATGAAGAAAAAGTGCTTTACCAGAAGAGGCAACACATTAGTTCAACCTGGCTCCACAGCATCTGTATAGATCATGTACTTAATGAGGACTTTTTGACACTTTTATCTAATAGCTGATTCAATCAGCTATTAGATAAAAGTGCCAAAAAAGCTCCACTGAAGTACCTGATCTATACAGATGTTGGGTGAGCTGGGCCCAACTAATGTGATGCCTCTGGGCTTGGGTTGGGGGTGCACTGAATTTAAAGTGCAATTATTTTGGGGGGGGGGCGTTAAGTGTGTAAGCAGCCAACATGACTAAAGTATACTCATGGCTTGAGTAGAGGAGAACAAGTTTAAGGGTTAATCAGACTTGCTTGTAGAAGTAATAAACTTCTGTATCATAGAGTTTGTATGACAGGAAATGCTAGAACCATCACAGATTACCAGAAAGCAGTTTCTTATCTAGCAGCTAATTCCAGAGCATTAAAACAAGAGTCATCATTCATATACAACCCAATTAAATTTGACAATTCACAGCTTGTGTATACATTCACTCACCGCTGTCATTAATAAGAGAGGAAAAAAAAGTAAATGGACATTTTAAACAGGGGTTTCATGTGTCTTCATATTTTCCCTATAGAAACACCCAACAGTGTACGTGAAGCTGGTCATGACAATTGTATAAGAAAAACCAACAGAAATTGGAGCATTTGTCCTAAAAGGTAATAAGATGACTGATTAGATCCACACAGAGGAGTCGTCATGATTTTCACTTCAGAATCTAAAGAATTATACTTCTGTGGGCACAAGCGACTGATGCCTCCCGAGTCTGGGGGGCACCAGATCACCAACAAGGGGGTCTTCCATGGCCAACTGCTGACCCCCAGCAGCCGACTCCCAACCAGGAAGGGGTGGTGGTCCCCCAGCAGCCAATCACCAAGCCAGCAGCAAAACCGGAAGTGAACTTCTGCTGGCACTTCCGGTTTTGTGGCTGGCGCTTCCAGGGGGTGCAGGGCCGATCTCAGGGGGTGCACATGCACACACATGCACTCCCTATGTATCGCCAATGTTTACAGAAATAAAAAAAAATACATACAACAATCAGTCCTTTTCTGACAAAAATTTCCCACCCCACATCATTTTATCCTATTCTTCTAACAATGCTGTAAGCCACCTGGGCACAAAACAGGTTTCCAGACATTCAGTAACATACTGTGTTTTTCAACTCTGTTCTTTCCAACCATCAAGTTGCTTATGGCTCCAGAGACTATTCTGGTGTTTAGCACTTGCTGGAGTGTAAAAATATTGCAACCAAAGTCTACATTACAGCAGCTATAGTGACTTTCAGAAAGTGTATGTATATACTACATGACACAGACAGTCAAGGAAGTAAAAAAACCCTCATGCCCTAAATAACTTGCAGAAACTAGCATTAAATCGTTTTGCATTCCTCTGAATCTTAAACACATGGATAAATGTTGCAATAGGAAAATATGTTCACAGTTAAGATGCCTTCCATGACTACAAACATTTTCTGCAGGAGGATGAACAGAATGGAGTTCTGAAGTATATTGGACTATGCTACTTTATCCAGGACATATCCTAGTGAACTACTGTCCATCACGATCCCTTACCAAGATCCAACCTGGGATCTAACCTCTATATGAGAAAAATGGAAGAAAAGGGTGACAGAAAGCTTTAGAGGAGTTTGTGGTATATTCCTTCTAAGTGAGGAACATTTAAGTTCACAGAGAGGCAATTTTGGGAAAATGGGAGGGGGGAAGGGGTGATCACAAACACTACAAATTGGGAAATCTATTTTCACTGCAACTATACTGTATTTATTTCCCCATTTCTTTGCCCATGTAAGAGATTTAACTAAACCATAAGTGAAAAAATCAAGCCATCATGGAAAGTGATACTTCAATATAACATCTTAAACTGTTTTAATGGATTTTTCAGGCCAGAAGTTTCAATTCAGTTATCTAATTTGACCTCCTGCATAAAGTGACCCAAAAAACTTCTTCCAGTAGCTGCCGCCTCAACCAACTTCTGGTCTAGCTGTGTCTTTCAGAAAAATATTGAATCTAGATTTAACACTTTAAGCAACAGAGAATCCTTCCTCTCCCTATATAAACTGTTCCAGTGGTCAATTATCCTAGCTATTAGGAATATGAACCTTATTCCTCATTCCTATTCCAATTTTATGCCTAATTCCTATACTGAGTTTGACCAACTTTAGTTTTCTTATGTCTTTTCAATGCTACTGAGCCATTTACTATCACAAGTCTCTTCCCTGTGTAGGTACCTTTTAGACCACAATCAAAGTACTTTGTCAAAGGGCTGGTCTACACAGAAACATGTAATATAGTCTGATGTCCACTAAGGGTGTCCTCAAAGAGTTAGTACAATGTATCCTGTGCACGGTAGATTCATACCATAGCTTACTGTACCCAAATTTCCTTACATAGGCAGCTTTTAGACAAACTCAACAAATTGAGCTTCTTTAGTTGTCACTGTAAGGCAGTTTCCCAGGACCCAGATCACTCTGGTAACTCTTTACTGAACCCTTTCCAATTTGTCAATACTCTTTTTAAAATGAAACCACGCTTGGACAGGTTTCTGGCAGCTGTCTCACTGATGTCATGTACAGCAGCACTATTACTTTCCTACTTCTGCCTCCCCACATTTTATCTCCAAAAAGTGCTTTAGCTCTCTCAGCCACCAGGCTGGAACTGCAGTCGGTTGTCAACTCTATGTTCCAGTCGGAGTTGCTGCTTGTCCAAATACCATCTCTCCTCCTGTCTGTATGACTTTAACATCCAGGAGCAAATAATATAACTGTGCCTCTACCTCCATCTATACACGTATGAGTGAAATTCTTCAGCAGCACTTTTTTTTTAAACTAAATTGTCTAGTACCTTTATAAGGAAGAAAAGTATCATTCTCATCCTGAAGTTAAAGAAACAAACACAGGGTTAGGGCTTGTCCAAGGCCACCCAGCAAATGTAAGACTGCTTCAGAAATAAACCAAAGTAGTTCCCGGCTTCCAGTACAGTGCTCAACCCAGTGCTGTTACTAAAGGATTCGTCCATCTGGAACTTGCACAGAAAAACAATATCAAACCCACATTTTCCTTGCATTTCCCACTGCTCAGCTAATAAAATAAAACACATAGCATAAAGTATGATTAAATCAAAATGCTAAGGCAAAACACTGTGGCATGAGATATACATGCAAGCAGCTGTTTTCACCACAAGCATAACATACAAACTGATGTACGGTATGCAGTTATGAACCGGCAGGAAAATGTGCTACAAAGATGCTGTTCCTATGATTGTCTATACGTTTCAGTATAGAGGACGTCTAGTGCGTTTGGCAGAGAAAATTTCAAAATAAAGTGTACGGTACCTGATTGCTTTTTTCCATTCGATATGCAAAGGCTAAAGGAATGCAACACACCAAGGCAGGCGAAGCATGGCTTCAATAGGTGTGTCTAGGTGTCTCTTGCATGTTGCAGCTTGACAGTTCTCTCCTATTGTGTGGGTGGAATTCATACAAAGAGGCTGACTTGTAACTCAGAAATGATATCACAATGCAAAGTTAACTCACTGAGTGCCTTAAGATGAACTGTACACCACAAAGTAACGCTCTGCAAAACAATACTTTCAAGCCATCTCCCTGTATATATTGCAGCAATCGAATTTACAACAATGTTTACTGATTAACACATGAAAAGCCCCCCGATTCTAGGGTGAAGGGTGGGGAGAGGCCTCTGGATTTCTGCGAGGAAAGGGGCAATTGACTTTTGAGGGTTAGATCTTGGCTACAGTGGGGAGTAAAGTCTCGGCCATCCGCATAGCCATACTAATGGGCTCAAGGACAGATATGATCTGCATCCACAGAATTAGCCTCTCCTTGAAACCAGGATAAGCTTTACTGATGAAAGCAGAATCTTTACTTGGAGTATATACCAGTGTAAGTATACCACACTGTATATACCTTGGATTGTTATTATTATTGCATGCTGTAACTGGAAGTTGCCCCCAAGTTAAGCAAGGTCTTACTGCTGCAATCCTTGTGTTTTAAACCAAGAAGGATGATGGCTATGTTCGGTTGTAAGCGCCCCAGTTACATATTGATTTTTATATAATCAACATTCTTGACAAAGCTGCATTTTGTTTTCATGCTCTGCTCTTTATTATCAAACAATATAAAAAAGTAAACATGTTTTGGCTCTTTCCAAGGGAGCTACGACTTCAAAATTTCCACATTTTCTGGTCCATGTTATTTAAAAAAGATGTGCTTCTTGGCCCAGCACTGTGACGAATGAAAGACTGAGACGCATTTATAGGGGGAAAAGGAGACAGAACTGAGAGATCAAGCAGCTCTGCGAATTAGTGGAGATGCTGGGTGAGATGCTTTGTTGCATTTCTAAGAATTCAGGGCTGGTGGAAAAGGGTTGTTCCAGGCTCGTTCCAGTGGGTACAAGAGGTCCTTGGCATATTTTGCACCCCCCAGAGGCGTTTTTCTAAATTACAGGAGCCACCTACAAGCACTACTCAGAACCAGAATCATGCTGTATGCTGCAGCCCCAGCTTGAACACACATTTCTGTCTCCAGTGTTTCCCTCTATCTTGCCAGCCCAGCATGTGAAAAAGTCCTCTAAGAGCAGCCTTAATTAAGGGTGTCTTTCATAGTGCCTACACTGAGACAAATCCCCACCACAACTAAAATCCTGACTGGTAGGGCCACTTTGTATAACTTTAGACCCTTTAATATGACAAAGTGTTTGAAGTGGAGCAGAGGATCTCACCCACCGAGCTTTTCCTCTCAGTCATTTTGAATCCAGGCCAGGATCAATAGTCACAAACCACTGTTACATTCCTGCCCAGTAGCTTACGTCATGAAATAAAGTGGCGCTTCCACTCCAGATCCCAGTGGACAGACAGTCAACAGGAGAAGACAAACCTGGGTAATGTTCCCCAACAATGGGTGATAGGGCTGAGAAAAAAAGGCAACAGAAGATGTGTCAATGGTGGATTTTCAGCAGAAACAAAGAACTATTAATGCCAAGGCACTGATGGGGCCTCATCTAGACTGCCATGTGTGATTTTGGGTACTCGGGTTCAGGAAAATAAACTCAAGCTGGGGCAGGTGCAGAGAAGGGTCCCTAGGATGCTGGGGCTTAAGAAGAACCTGTCATATGAGGGGAAAACTAAAGTGCCTGCCTTGTTCTTCGTAGCCAAATGAGAACTGTAAAGGGATACAACTGCTTTCTGTTACTGCATCAGGGATAAAGGACTACGCCGTCAGAACAAATGGGCTAGGACTAAATTTAGCTGGAGACCAGAAGAAGGTTTCAAACCATTAGAGAAAAAGGTTTCAGACTGAAAGAGCCTGCCAGTACGAGGTGTGGAAACAAGATATCCATCCAGTTTTAGAGATGTACAAAAGGAACTGTGTGGCACAGTTTGCCTGTGATAGCAGAGGACTGGACTTGGACTCAGAGGAACTCTTCCTGTTATCTCTTCCTATGAATGAATAGGCATGAAAACTAAACTATGGCCATCTCTGCTCCTTTGCAGAACAGTCTTCTGGACAGGACCTGGTACTTCGGAAATGCCAGGAATTATAGCATACACCTTGCCCTGATGGACCGGCTCCATAAATAAACAGAGGATTTCAATTGCCAGCAGGTAATACAGACACACACACGCACATCTATATCTATATCTATATCTATATCTATATCTATATCTATCTATAGTGTTATATATAATGAATGTCTGTTTGAGAAAACAAGAATCCAAAGGGTTAAGCAAAGGAATATGGAAAGTTAGAATTAATCAATTCTAAACTAATTATTAAAATATTATTATGGATACATTATTTATCCTATATCTGGTAAGGATGTTTCCAGCAAAACCTCTGCTAGAAATAGAGATATTTTGATGCTTTTATTGCTGCTGTAGCCCATCCAAGATGATGTGTTTGATTCAAGAGTCACAAAAACATATTCTTGTTAAAAATGCTGCCAAAAAAACTAAATGAAAACAGTACACTGTTGAATCCCCATGTTTGCAACATTACCGGGTCTTTTTTTTTTTTCCTCCAAGCATGTTTATATAGACTAAGTTTCATTTAACAAGGCAAAAGTTGGAGCTCTCACATACTACATTATGTCTCTGCAGGTCCTCCTAACTAGGGTTAAGTCTTTACACCACTTCCAAGAGAAGCAGCCAAGAAAAAGAAGAAACAAATGCTACTACTACTGAGTACAGAGGCCTCCTTTTCAAGAAATGTGATTTATGGAATGAAGTTCCTGGCATGTCTGCCATGGGCTGTCACAACGTGTGTCTAAAATCCAAGTCTGAAATATGATCCCTGTTCCTTCCAAAATGCATTGTGGCTTCTAGCAAGTTCTTTTGAAAATCCTAAGCAGTCATTTTCTCGCGAGTCTGTATTCTTTATGCTCATTGCCTTGTGAAGGGCATATTAATCCAATCTTTTCTTTTGAATGCTACTCGGGACATTTCCAGAGAAAGGGTGTTATCCCATATAATTTCATGTGAGTTTAGTGCTTGCAAAGACTGCTTTCCTGAAAGCACCAAAGACTGAACGTCTTTTCTTGTCCAGAGGACTGATAAAACTTGGAGTGCCGCACAGCAAACCTCTCCATCCTGCCCCACCAGCCAGACACAGAAGGCACCCTCTACATGTCTTACCCTCCATTTGCAATCACTCCTGAGCTTTTCAGCTGCCTGCTGTTGTGTATTACACATTTGTCAACTGAAAATTGGCCTGAGACCAAAGTCAGGTTATATAAACTGCAAATATCCATCAGACGGTAACAACTTCACTAGATAAGTGATTCTCACACTGGGCAACAAGAAAAACTTTGAGAGAGAACATGTGAGGAAGAAATGGAAAAGCAAAGAGAGGAAAGAGAAAATAAATGAAGGACCAGGGAGGGGGTAGGAAAAAAACCCTCAATTCTACAATATCTCTTATGTTGCTCTTGTGTTAGTGTGGTTATTATAGTGACATAAAATGTTAGATCACCTTATTATTATTATTATTATCCATAGCATGGAATTGGGGCATGTAGAACAAACTGAAAAAGGGGTATGTGACTCTAAAAAATGTGAGAATCATTAACTCAGTACCACTTTTGGGAACCATCATACCATCCTCTCTCTTTTATTTAGAGCATTTTTTTTAAAAATCTCAACCTTTTCCACAATACATTTCAAATCCAAAATATAATTTATTTTTCACAACCTTCTAGTACATGAATACTTCCGGAAACTCATATCTAGTATTTGTGAGATGCTGAAAGTTGCAGAGGCTTATTATATACTTTGTACTGCAGCAACATCCAGAGTCTCCCTCAGGATCATGTCCCTCTTATTCTACACTCTACAAGCCACGGGAAGATGGGTCCTTACTCGGAAGAGTTCATGTCATTTTTTGCCTGATTTCCTGTGGGTGACACAACACAAGCTCTCTCAATCTTGGACTGAAGGAGGATAAGACCAGTGGTTTTGTGAATGAGTTGAAGGAGGATGTTGGGGAAGAAAATACAAAGACACTTGTGGAACATGAATACATTTATTTTCTGACTTACTAGAACTCCAGCATCTTATTCATATGTAGCAGCACACTTAGGAGACCCGACTCAAATGGAGAATCAGATGAAAGGGTATTTTCTAAGATGAATAATTAATTGAAATATTAATACTGAAAAATGGAAAAGTATGTACAAATCAAGGAGAAAAGGTGATCAAGGGGTTTCTATTTGTTCAGTAGGTTTTGGAGCTGGCTTTATTTAAACCACAAAACCATTTTGAAACTCATGCTATTCTTCATTCTTCTCTTTCTTTTTTACAGTAGGCATTTTTCCCACAAATATCTTAAAGAGCATATACACCATGATCCAACTCCCAGTGAGATCAGTGGGAATTTTGCCACCGTCTTCACTGTGGGTCTGATCCTAATCCCATTATATTGGCTTGTCCAATGGTGATTGAAGACAGAGTATTATTGTTCGCCCTCAGCGTCCACAACAGGTGAGAAATATTCCAAACACAAAGATCCCACTCCGTGCCCCCAAAATCTCCACAGATCCTGGAAAAAAAATACTTTAAATGAACACACTTGAAGGAACTGTTATAACTGTTCTTTATTAAAGATTATCCCACATGGGGCTCTGCTGACTATAAATGCAGATGAAATCCTGGTTCTCTCCAAGTTAACAGGCATTTTGCAATTAACTTTTTTTGGTGATATATTGTTACCTTGTACCTTTAGTGCTAACATCTCTGGCTTTTTATTAAAAAGTGTTCTGACAGTGAGCCGAGGCATAGTGAAGGTCATTCATGGCACTACCATCCCACACACTTATCTTCATTTTTCTGGAAAATTTTCTGAATCAAAACCAAACAGAAGAAAACAATATAGAGCAGTGGTTTTCAAGCTGTAGTGTGTGGACCCCTGATGATCCACAGACTATGTATAAGTGGTCCATGAAAGATAACTATAATCAATCAGAAGTATGTGAATTCCCAAACTTACAATTCAAATGGGTCTACACCTCCATTCAAAAGTTTTTAGGGGTCTGCAAATGAAGCAAGATTGAAAACCACTCTTATAGAGGAATGGATGCATATGGACTGTACGACATAACTAATAGGGCTGTGCAAAGCTTCAGTCCCTGATTCAATTTGGTGGAGATTCAGCCCAATTCAGTGGCTGAACCTCCGAATCCAAATCAAATCAGGAGACAATTTAATCTCTTTGAATCGAATCATAGTTTCATAGTTAGTAGGGTCAGAAGGGACCTGAGCAGATCATTAAGTCTGACCCCCTGCCATGGGCAGAAAAGGATGCTGGAGTCAAATGACCCCAGTTAGGTGATTATCTAGCCTCCTTTTGAAGACCCCCAGGGTAGGAGTGAGCACCACTTCCCTTGGAAGTTGGTTCCAGATCCTAGCCGCCCTGACTGTAAAGAAGTGCCTCCTGATATCTAGCCTGAATCTATTTTCAGTCAACTTACGGCCGTTGGCTGTCAATTCGGAGAGATTTGGAAAGATTCAGCAATTCGGATATAGACACAGCTTTAAATGTTTTTTCTACATACCTCATGGTACCAGGTACGTCCACAACATTTAAAGCTGTGTCTATGGCCAAATCGCTGATTCTCCAAATCAGCATCAAATCTTCAGATTCACATTCAGCCAAATCGAACGGGGGTCAGTGATCTGAATCAATTAATTGAATCACTGTGTCTGATTCAGGCCGAATCCAAATCGAAGACGACCCATTTTGCACACCCCTAATAACTAATATACCTTGTTTATCTCTGTGTATGAAAGATTGAATTGCTAAGTGTCATGGGGCAGGGTCCTAAGGAGCGGCCGTGATCTCTCCTAGCGTCCCCTACCATGCCAAGTTGGTGTCCATGCACCCTCGTTCTTGCCCGCCACATCTTTGATGTTATCAGTGTTATGGGAGGCTGCCTTCTCACCCCCTTGGACATGGTACCCCTGATGTATTCAAGTCTGTGTCCCTCCTCAGATGACTCTGTGCACTCCCACCTTAAAGGCTACACATGGCTCCTACCACCCCTAATACCACGCCCCAAGCCTCACGGATGTCCCGGACATTGTCTAGCCATTTTCTCAGATGGCCTGCATCCTCAAAGACGCTCTCTGGCCTCTCCTTCCTTACAGTTGCCCACGCTCCCCACGGACGCTCTCAGGCCTCTCTCACGATTGGGCCTTCACTCATGACCCTGTCTGCACTGGGGTCTAACCTCAAGATTAAGTCCTAGGTGCACTTGCCCGCTCTGGGGTTTCCCTCGCGCTTGGGGCTCAGGTGGCCGTAGCCGTGCCTGGCCCCCTTAATCCCCTCCTCTGGTCTGTACCTCCTATGGGGCTCAAGCGGCCTTGACCTTACCTGGCCCCCAATGCACTGTGCCCCTTCTCAGGGCTGGGGTCAGTGCACCCCTAGATGCGGTGCCCTCTCTGGCACTGGGGTCCCCACACCGCTGTGGAGCTCCTAATGAGGCCTCCTCCAACCTCTATTAGCCTCACCTGGTCCTCCGGTGTAACAACCAAAAGCAATAACATAAGCCAATTCGCTACAACTCAAAACTAAGCCTCCTGGCTAAAACGCAAACTCTAGCCCTCTGGCTAAACATCACTCAAATCCCTACTAAGGCTTTCTCCTCCCAGTATCCTTGAGCCAAAGCTATTCAGGCCATCAAGCTGCTCTAGGCTGCACCCTCCAGCAGAGCTCCTTCTCCCTTGGATGTTACTGGGGAACTAATTGCTAGGTCTCAGCCCAGGCTGTTTAAATAGGCCAGACCCTGCCCCCTTTTGGTCAGCTGACCAAACTGCGGTTGCCCCAGCAACCAGCACCTGTACCTTTTCCTAGGAGGAGGGCACTTCACTGTCCTGCAACACTAAGACTGAATATTTAATTACTAGCACTGACCTGATTTACTTAAAGAAAGCTGCAGAGTTTCTTCCAACTATCAAACCAGTAGATTTCATAGACATTACGGCTGGAAGGGACCTCGGAAGATCATTGAGTTCAGCCCCCTGGCCGAGGGGCAGGAAGTCAGCAGGGATCATAGGATCCCAGCAAGAAAAACATCCAGGTTTCTCTTGAAGGCATTCATAGTAGGTGCTTGAACCACCTCCAGTGGCAGACCATTCCAGACCTTGGGGGCTCAGACAGTAAAGAAATTCTTCCTTATGTCCAGCCTGAAACGGTGTTGTAGGAGTTTATAACCTTTCGACCTCGTCGTCCCTTGGGGCGCTCTGGTGAACAAACATTCCCCCAGGTCCTGGTGGACACCTCTTATAAACTCATAGGTGGCCATCAGGTCACCCCTGAGCCTGCATTTTTCCAGGCTGAAGAGTCCCATAGCTCCCAGCCTCTTGTCATAAGGTCTGTTTTCCTGACCTCTGATCATATGTGTGGCTCTTCTCTGGACTCTTTCAAGCTTCTCCACATCCTTTTTGAATTGTGGAGCCCAAAACTGGACGCAGTACTCCAGCTGCGGCCTCACCAAGGCCAAGTACAATGGGAGAATGACGTCCTGGGATTTGCTTGAGAAGCATCTATGGATGCACGCCAGCATTTTGCTTGCTTTACTGGCTGCAGCATCACGTTGTAGGCTCATGTTTGTCTTGTGGTCAATCCTGACCCCCAAGTCGCTCTCATCCATAGTGTTAGTCAGCGTTGTACTGCTAAGCCTATATGCATGGTGCAGGTTTCTCTTCCCGAGGTGGATAACCTTGCATCAGGTACATAGTCATGGGTAACTGGTGCTGCCTTAGTCGGTGGGGGGCACGTGCCCCCAAGCAACCAGTAAGCAACTGGGGGGAATCCTCCTGTGGCATATCCCACGGACTGGGGTGGGGGGGTCCAGCTGATCAAAAGATGGCTGATAACTGTGGCCACTTCTGGGAGCACAATGGTGCTCTGCTTCCCACCTGGCGTTTGCAGGGGGGCACCAATGCTCCTGCACGCCCCCCCTGCAGATTGCCTAAGTGGCGAACGTGGCCGGTCAAGGGGTTCACTGGCACTCTCAGGGGGTGCACGTGCACCCCCATGCACCTCTACACATCGCCACTGTACATAGCTAAATGTTACTCTCCCTGTCTGATATCCAGGACTAAGGAAAAAATATTTCTAGAAGCATTTACTAGGAGTGAGGTATTGTAGAAAGAGACAAGTACTTCTTTCCCCTTGTGGCGGAATGCCGGGCTAGCGGTTCCAGCACTGCTTAGGGGAGCTGCGGGCTTTGCGGAGCTGTGCGAGTGCGTGGCTTGTGGGGCGGGATTGGAGGTAGCTTTATAGCCGCCCTCGAGGTTCGCCGAGTTGGGACAAGTAGACGACTTAGAGTAAGTTGTTAATGTTTCTTAATTTATAGGGTGTCCGTTGGTTCACGAGGTTCCAGAGCCAGCCCTTGCTCTCCAACCGTGGAATTAGTCCAAAGCTAGGTGCGGCTGCCAGCTCCATAGTCCCAGAACTGGTCAATGGCTCATTTAGATGGGATGTTAGTAATAGAAGTTATTATAGAGTAGATATAGGATAAAGCAAAAAGATTTTATTCACTCACCCGGCCTCACCCTCTTATGAATAAGAGGGGAGGCCGGTTGGAACGAAGCTGCAGTAAATACAAGTATAGCGAGCGTAGATATGCTGTCTAAGCTACGATGAGAGGCAGTCGAGGAGTGGAGTCTCCGATGTTTCTTCAGTTACAATATGCTGGATACAAAGGGGGTCTGTTGGTTCACGAGGTTTCAGAGCCAGCCCTTGCGTTCCAACAGTGGAGCTAGTCCAAAGCTAGGTGCAGCTGCCGGCTCCGTAGTCCCAGAACTGGTCAACAGCTCATGAGTAGGATATACAGTACAAAACTGTAACACGGTGAATCGTTGTTAGTTGTCGAATTTTCGAGGCCTTTGTCTTCGCTGGGGTACGCCCAGACGGAGAGGCTGAGAACTGGTCTATAGGGTGATCGGGCCTATAGAGTTTTCTGGTCATCATCTCTGCTGTTTTCTGTTTCTTTGCGTCTTTATAGATGTTGGTTGGACTGCCTCTGTGACACTAACTATGATATAAGCTGAGCATACAGGGATAGGATAGTTTCTTTTACATAGTAATTGCTAGGCAGACTTTTTACATAAGTTTCATTTCTGCAAAAATAACACTTCTAGATAAGAAATAAAATCTATAAAATGCGCATGTGTAGCTTAATGCCAACAGAGAAAAATACAAAGTGCTCATTTAGCTTACTAGTTAAGACTTCCAGGTTACATAAATGTGAGAGTGCTGCGCAGCAGTTATACAGAAGAAAAAAAAAATAAAACAGTTACACCCCTCTCTCCAGCTAAATAATTAAATGACCACTACCTTAAAAGTACCACTAAGTGGCTGCATCCAGATGAGCATAGATGTGCACTATCTGGTGCTGCAGACCCATCTGCAGTGCCACACACTGCAGATCCAGGCATTCCCCATGCTGCTATCTTGCAGCGCAGGGGCGGTTTTGACTCTGAGATCTATACCCAAAAAAAGTGGGGTAGTGCACATGGCAACAGTAGTGTGCACCACCCAAAACCAGAGCCTGGCCAGCTAGAGCCATGCTCTGGCTGCCAGCCAGACTCCCAGGTGCAGGAGTATCATGGTTGCAGCCACCCAAGGCCTCCAGCACCCCAGGTAAGGCTGCCAGGGCTAGCACAGCTGCTGGTCCCAGCCTCCCCTACCCCACCTGGGGTAACTTGCCACATGCCAGAGCGCACATGGCATGGGTGTTCCCTGGGGACAAGTAGCAGCAGCACAAGATGTCCCCAGGGAAACAAACAGCTGTGCTCATCTGGACCGGCCAGTGTGGGCTTCAGGAAAGAGTACAAGTGAAAATGTACAATGACTAGAAACCTCCCTCTGTGCATGGAGCATCTGGTTCTCTTTTCATCAAAACCAAGCAGTTAGAAAAAATAGGACATCAGTCTAGGATTCTTCTGTTAGTTAAGAAACAGACCAATAACTGCCAGATAGTGGGAATGTGACTGGCAGAGACTGAGCGCTTTAATTTGCTGGTTTATTAGTGCTTCAGGGAAATCTTGCCATTCATATTTTGAAATGAAACCAGTTGAGTTACATTTCACATTTAGAGTTCAGACTTTAATACAAGGTTAGAGACATTCTCAGCTAACCAGCTTCTTCCACGGTTCAAGAGAAAGCGTGTTTCAATTCCTTGTTATGGAGAGTACACACAAAAAGTGTGTACACTCCATAACATACAACGTATCAGGTGATGTGATGCATCAGTTAGAAAATTTGGCTGTAAAGACCAGGGAAGAACACCCAAGGTCTAGGGCAGTAATGTAGGAGCTCTAATACCATTTCCTCTGCCTGCTATCAGTATAAAAGTAAAAAAAGCGTGAGCAGGATACTCCTGCCACGCCGATATCAGATGAGCTTTCAACCCTGAGCCTGTTCGCAGTTGGGGTGAATTATAGCAGCCTTCAGGTATCTTTGACACAGCACAAAGGTAGGCTTCCTGATACAAGCTTGAACCTCAGACACATTTCCCCAGCCTGTGCAGTTCAGCCATGCCTCATAATTTGGCCTATTATCTTGTTTCCTTGTTTCCTTGTTTTCCTCTGTCAAAAAAAAAAAATGAAGGTGGCAAGTAATGTACACTGAATCACACTCATGGATATTGGTAAATAAGCAATAAATACAGCTATAGAGTCTCTAACTTATAGAGCACTCCCCTTTATCACATACTCACCAGTTCAGATATTGGGCTACATATTTCTTCTGTGCTATCCCCAACCCAATGCCACTTCTGCTAGAAATAGACATTGCCAAAGGAGTGGATCAGCTGGGCCAGGATGCGTCCCGGTGCAGCTGATCTGCTCAACTGGGTGACAACCATATCACCCTTTCTCCTCCCTGTTGATCTTGTAAGATAACAGGTGATGTGCTCCTGCTTACAGAGATGCTCCCCAGAAATTCCTGGGGAGCATCTGTGCGAGCAGGGACCATGTTGTCCATTGCTCCACAGGATCAGCACAATCAGCTGACTGGTGATCTCTACCTTGGGACTGTGCTGGAGTGGAGTGTCGATGGGTGCCCAGGAAATCCCAGATGAAGGAACCCAGGCACGTGCCCTTGGGGCCTCAGGGGCCTTATCCTGCATGTCCTAGGGATGGGAATTCCCAGCGTGCACAGGTTCAGGCCCCTGAAGCCCTGGAAGCGTCTGTATGGGGTGGCAGAAAAGTACAGGCAGCTCCAGGCTGACCATGCTCTCTCACCAGAAACCTAACTGGCATCTGCTGAAATAAAGGGGCATAAATTGATACCATTTATGTCTCAGCCAAAAAATTTGGGCATTTGTGGTGTGACCAGGCATGTGAACATCTGTTTGCTTGACTTTTGCGCGGCCATAAACATTTTTATGATAAGATTTACTTAACAGAAAAGCTTCTTCAACTTCAGTGAGACTTAAGTACATGCGCAAGTGCTTTGCTGAATAAGAATTCAATCTAAGAACGTACTTAAAATCTTTAAGTATGTGTATAAGTGTCTGCTGTTGCCACTTCTCCCCACCACCTGGCCCCCCCCCACTCCACCAAATGCTGCCAAAGCCCACATCTGTAAGCTAGATCAACTAGCTCTGTAGCCTGTAGTTTGCCAACCCCATCTAAGTGATTTGCACAAGATCACAAAGGGTAAATTTACTCTTTTAGGCTCCTCTTCCTTTTTTCCTTTATTGCTGGAAGTTCTTTACTTACATCCATCAGGTTGGTATGGACATGGTGCTCAGAGTCAACTGCAGACAAGGTTCTCCTTCGCTATTTGTGGACAGAGAGTCCTAGGATAGAGCATACAAAAAGACAGCGCTGTGTAAAACGACTGCGGATTTTGATTGTATTTTTTTACAACTAAAAAACTAAAATGTCTTCTTGTTTTTCAGCAAGAAGTAGACAAACTTGAGTGTATCTGGCCAAAAGTGGTTACATGCTTTGTAAGTTTATTAAAAGTTACTATTGTTGTTCTTGAACATGCTGAATGGATTTTCCTAGCTTCCCATAATGGAACCTGAGCTGGCATTGCTTTAGACATTTGACTTGAGAAGAAATGTCAAGTATGCACTCGTCCCCCTGACTTCAGTTCAAATCAAACAAACGAGACTAGACATCTAATAATAAGCTTTATTCATGCTAAAAAGGCTTCTATTGAATTGGCTTTGCTTTTATATATTATTCCATGCAAGATCCAAAACGACATTATAAAAACAACAAACTGTTCCCTTCTCTTTTTAATGACCAATTTAAAGCTACTTATTTTCCCAAGTATAAACCATGCAGAACTTTGAGTAAGTGCGTCTTCATATTTTGGTTTTCCTCTTATAAATTATACTTCATATAACCAGGCTTTTCTTATTGTTGGAAGCTGGAGACCTATGTGGAATCCAATGTTATTAAAGACTGAAAGTCAATTAGAACTAATTGTTTTGGGTGAGTTTATGAAGGCAGCGTGGCATGCTCTATTTGCAGCTCAGTGCCAAAGTAAAGAACAAAGCCAGTTTATAGGTTGTTTCTCAGAAGAAAATTAGTTTTTAAAACTTTAAATTTTTGCAGCTTTGTTTAAAAGACAGTCTCAACACACAAAAACACTTTGTGAGGTCTGCTGCTGCTGCTGCTTGCTGCTTTGTGGTGGTTCGCCATTTCCCCTTTTTATGAACTGTGGGCCCCTTCGTTCTTTGGCATCTGACAGCTTCACAGCTCCACAGCTAGGACGAAAGGGAAGCAAATTTTCCCTGTATGAATGTCAGTGCTTTACTATAAGTTTAACGACTCCGAGGAATGAAATTGTGACAAGTCCACGGGTGGAATCGCAAGGAAGAGCAACTCCCGGTGCTTGTAAAACCCCTGCTAGCCACATGCGGCGAAAAGAAATGCAGTGGAAATCAGAAAAATCCTGGGTTTGTTACAACAACATTTAGGAGGAGTCATTGAATTATGCTGAAAATGACACATTTAAGGGAGCTGTGGAGGGCGAGGGAGGTCCAACAGTGAAAGCTGTGGTCATTTACCCCTTCTTGTACATGACTGGCTGCAAAGGGTATGGGACATAATCTGAGAAGCTTGGGTCTTGTAATACTGCTGTTTTCTGGGGTAAGCAGAACGGGACCGCTAGCACAACTTCTGGGGTATCCCAGAAGTCAGAGGAACATCTTTTGGCTATTTTATTTCTACTGTGACATATAGAAGTTCCATTTCAGACCACTCCGCTGTGACACAGGCTTAATTCATGTAGGGCAGGATTGTGAACCGCTCTTGTGACACTGCCTGAACAAGGAAGGCGGCACTTGCACGGGCAACCCACTCTAATGGATTGAATGGGCTCCTCTCTCTTTTACCTCTCCAACTGGTTGTGCCACCTCTTTGGGTGGGTCCTTCCTCCTCTCTCCCATCTTTTATTACACATATTTACACATGGGTGTAAATCCAGTAATTTCCAGGGAATTAATGATGATCTAATATGCCTTTTTTTATCTCCTATTTTGATTTTTCTATTATAGAGACAATTGGCAGAAGTGAATTGCATAGTGCTCATCTTAAATAGGCAGGTCTTAGTTTCCAAAATTTCTGCATGCTAAATACTGCTCATTGTACTGATTCTAGTCATCAAGTAACAGCATCCTGCCACTGAGCAGATGGTCTGGAGGCCTTGGCAGAAACTTCTAGGTATCCAGAGGAGTTTGGCAGAGAACTAGATGCTACCTTCAACTGAAACAGCTTCATGTCATAGTAGCTTAATGCAAAAGGTCACAATAACATTTTGAAGTACCTCTGAGCATAGGAAATAAATGTGCAAACTAAGCCATTAACAGTTTCCAAAATAAACTCCCACAGTCAATTAGCAGGAGGACTGCAGTGTGCCACATATGTATCGCAAAAAGATACTTGCTTCCATGTCAGATGAGCAGCTGGAAGGTGTCAAAAGCAAATGAGTGCTCTCAAGCTGACCACAGATTTGCCATCTTAATGAATGATCTGAGCACCACAAGCCAAAAAGCATTACAGAGAAGCTCAGTAAGATCAAGGAGAAGGTTAGTATCTCACTTCTTTGCTGGTCTCTCCAGTTCACATTCATGTCAAACAGGTGTCATTCAAAAAAAAATAGCTCCGGTGGAACAGAATGCTCTTTCTTAAAAGACATGCATGTATAAATTGCAACAACAGAAGGAACCAGCTGCATCACCCAAGTTTTAGAGGAGAGACCACTAGCAACAATAATAAGCTTTACTACCTACATATCATGGTAGAAATGCTAACTGATAGGATTAATCTCATATGGGGATTTTTCTTGGCTGCCATGCTCCTTACCAAAGCCACAGAACAGATAGATACAGCCATCTCATAACCTCTAATTTCTCCAGGTCCTGGACGCTATCTTTATCCTCTCTGACCTCCTCCATCAATCTTCCCTTCTCCCAGTTTCCTCACCTCCTCCACAGTCTCCCCTGCTTTTCCATCCTGCCTTCCAGCAGCCACCAGCCCTCCCTTAGTTGGTGCTCCTGGGAACAGTAATTTGAAACACCGTCAGTCTCCAGGTGATGTATATAGGTCCAAGCACAGTGTCATCTGAAGACAGTTATACTGCTTCCAATAACTTAGCTAGCTCCAATATCTCTACACAGCACTGCATTGGGCCATATAGATGTATCTTTTATGATGACTTGTATTGCACGCTATGCACTGAGTTTGGTTACAAGGCTCCAACTTTCCCTTTTGCTGGGCTTCCTACGGGGAATTTAGTTAGACATCATCGTGACCACTCTCCTTCCCTCTTTCTCCTAGCCCTGCCTTTTTATTGAAAGGGGGGTGAAGTCCATGGAATTGAGAACAGTAATTCTTCCTGATGGAAAAGCCGCCTAATGCATTCTGCCATTGATGGAAACCAATTCATGAATGAATTGTGTCTTCATCTGAAGCAAGCACACCAACATGGGGAAAATGTGGTCTTTGGAGCCATTTTCTCCAGCCCACAGGGCTGTGGGGCTTCAGTGGTTGCACCAGCAGTGAGCTTCAGCATCCTTTCATTGGTGACAGGCTACATCTGCAGTGGCCAGGCAGCAGGAAGAAGTGGTAGCGCTGCGGGCAGGAGGCAGCGACCGTGCCTGTGGTGGCAGAGGCAGGTTGGAAGCAACCCAAAATCCAGACAAATCTCTGTTACAGCCCCTATTCGGAAACACGGCTTACCCCCTCGCTAGCAAGTTAAAAGAAACACAATAATTTTACTGTGGCAATTATCAGGTGAGACAGCGGTTAAATCTGCTGGGTAATTTGACCCGTACATTAGATGGCTGATGAAATGAAACACCCAATTCACTAGCTTTCAGAAGCAATTTCAGTGTTATCACCTGCATTTATTCACAAAAGAAAGGCAGAATATCTAGCTATTACCACAGTCATCAATCCAGAACTGACACGCTTAATCCCTCTTTATTACTCTCATTAGACAGATACGTGGACCATTCAAAAAGCAGCTGTCTGCTCTTCCTTTCTCTACACCCTCCCAGATACCTTCCCCCTTCCCTAAACATACCAAATATTGCTTTTCAGCCTACACATCCTTAAGACATGCCCTACTACCCTCATTCCAGCCGGTAACAGTTTTCCCATGCCTAGTCCTATTGCTGGTGTAGCATGAAGAGCAAGGTGCTAATTGACAGGAATAAAGGAGTCCGAGCATGGCTTTTCATGAAAAATGAGACAAACGGAGACTGCTTTCCCAGTGCAAATTCACCCGTAATAGCATACACACACTTTGATTTCCAGTTGGATGTCAGACCCAGGTAAAACATAGAAATGGTTTTAACCACGTGCTCTCCGCAAGGTAGTGGGGCCAAAGCTTGTGTTTGCCAATATTTCAATGGCCTGTAATAGCACTGATGGTAAGGTGCCACTCAGTTGATTAAAGCCTGCATTACACGGGGCCCCAAAATGGTTCTGTAAGTTCCTTGTATAGCAGTCCTTTAGTGCCCGCCAGCTGCTTATCGTCCTTTAGGGAGCTCAGCTGGGAAGCATCAGGAGTTCAGTCCTACGAGCCCATGGGAGGCTCTGAGATGATAGGGTCAGTGCTGTCTATAAGATGACACCACACAGCTCTCGCTGTCTTTTCCATCTTGCTTTCATGTAGCCAACACACTGCCTGGAGGAGATGCAAAGATTTTAAGGTTCTGCGTAGTTCTATACCACTCCGGGGAAAACACCCTCTTGTTAATTTTGTCTTAATCTGAAGCAAGCACGCCAACACAGGGCTTGGCAAACTATGGCCAACAGAGCCATTTTATCCAGCCCACAGTGCCATAGGACGTCAGCAATGTTTTGGCAGCAGCGGACTGAGGCATTGCTTCACAACCTCACAATCTCAAGGTCTTTCCAGATGCAGTTCTGCTCTTGGGTTCCCATACTGTATCTCAGTGGCCACAAATACCACTATACCCTGCTTTCTCTCCAAGGCACATTTAACCATGGGCTTCCCCGCCAGACCCTGTGATCTGCTTAAGACTAATCCTGAAGAACACTAACTAGGCTAATGAACAATGCACTGGCCTGGCCTGTCAGTAGACTAAATCAACAAGGGTACATTATAGATAACAGAAAGGTCTAACTGGTAAACCTCGTTATTTCCCTGAATAGCCTTAATATCAGAGAATGTAGTACCAGTGCACGACACCTTATGGCACTGCAGACACTCTGTCTCAGTTTCCTCTTGGTTTCTCCTAAAATAACTAATCCAAACTAATGTTTTTAAATAGTGTCCCCCCCTTGCTGCATACCTTGAGGCCCAAAGTATTCAATCCTCTTAAAGCATAGGACCTTTGAACTGATTTAAGCCCTTTTCTTCCTAGAGCACCTATTTTATTGCTTCAGACTCTTGGTCTCCTGCATGCCCCAACACCTAGTGCCCCGTTACAGTGAGTACAGCTGTTAAACCAAACAGAATTAAGACTGCTAAGTGCAAAACTTCAAGAGAAATAGAAAAACCAAGTGTAAGCAAGAGGAAAGCAACTAAAGTGAATTCTTCCATATTCAAATTGGTTATTCTATCTAAATGATGAAGAGAAGACAGAAAAAGTCAATCACATGAGGCTGAAGAACATCTATATCCATTTTTTGTCTTTTAAAGCAGAGCTCCTAGCTTCTGGTTCTGTTGCAGGCTTAATTAAAGTGCACTGTGAGTTATGGGACCCTTCGAGTGCATTTGAGGCCAGGTTTGTTTCTTGCTTCATGCTTTTCCATCATGGCAATTAACCATTTTTATCTGTACGATTTACAGAACAATTTTTTTTGTCACAGAGTACTCTGTGGGAAGTATAGACTCTACATGGCTATATCTTCGGACCTGAGTGCCTAATATTACACACTTAGGTACCTAAACAGAACAGACCTCCATGGTAAGAGCACAAGAGAAGCTAATATGTCAGATAATTTATTTTCTGCAAAGTATTTTTTGTTTTAATCCAGGCTTTTAAAAATACCTTTCCTTCACTACAACAGGCATCTGGTTCCTTTTCTGTTCAAAGCCCGTCCCTGGCTCTGCTCATTGAAGTGAATAACTGTACTTACTGAGTATACCTGATTTAGCACTGGTTCTGCCGTACAAGGAATCCTGTAATCATATTGCTACCCACTAATTGAGATTGTATCACCTGCGCAACCACTAAGGGTAATGAAGAGAGGAGAGAAATAAATAGAAGAGGAGGAAAAAGAATGAAACAAAAAATATCAGAGATGCCCCTACACCTATTATTATTTGCCAGCTTAGAGCATGAAAATTTCTCTTTTCTGCACTCTTTATCCAACATCAAATGACAGAACCAATAACGTTATCATGTGCCACCCTGCACAAGCTAGTCTTTTTCCTTCTATCCTTTTTCACTGCATTGCAGTATGTCATCCCAGCGAGTTCAATTATCCCTTTGTTATTTCAGGTACAGCTACTAGCCCCGATACAAACACTCTTCTTCTTCTCAGCGTTACCATTGTCACTGTTTGTTTGCTATGGGCATATTACAATTCAGCAGCATCATGACATCTGGTGACTAGCAATGCTAAGCATCGACTGCCATGACTGCCACCCTCAATAAGGGGTTGAAACAAACAGCTCATCAGTGCCTCTTTGTATGGGAACAAACCAAAATGAAATTGGTAGAAAGGACAAGATAAATGAGGTTTCTGAAGCAACAGTCTGTCTTTGCTTCCCTTTCCCTTCCACGTTTTGTAATGCTGGACCTGAAAGAAAACACAGTTTCAATGCAAAAAAATTCAGCTGATTGTCACACCCATCATTCCAGTTACTCTGAATGCAGAATGATGTTTAAATCATTCAATAGTTATCTAATATCCATCGACTCTTTTGATTTTGTTCTCCTTCATTATTGTGTGGCACAGAATAGAAGGGCCTGAGTCAAAAGCCTGAAGCAAAACACTGGTCAGGTTTTAAGGAAATTCAAAATCCAGATCCCAAACCTGGCTCTGAATTTTGCAAATAGATCCCAGGTGAGATTTCTCCAAAACAAGCCAGCACTGATCTTGCTGTTGTCATGGACGTTTGAGAATCGATTTCCCTGGGAGCAGCTAGGCCAAACATGTTGGAATATCTTCCGCCCGCCCTCTTTTGTAAAGGGTACACACTCTACAGTCAGCTACTAACTGGGTTTCTTGCTTGCTGTGTTTCCTGTTACACGCTGGAGGGAAGGAGGCTCAGGGCTACAGACAGAGTGTCACATCCTAAGCGGATCAAGAAAAGGCAGGCAGTGAGAGGGCATGAACAAAGCTGTACTAGCATGATTTTCAGTACCCCCAAAGAGCATGCAGGCATACCAGAAAATGAAGGCATAGTCCTTTTCCTGAAACACAAAAACACAGCTTAGAAGGAAAAATTACTAGGCTGAAAAGGAGACGGGTGAAAGGCAAAAGGGCTAAAGAGCTAAGATCACCTCCTTGCTCAGTCATGAACATATACGTCTTGATGATCCATTAAAAATTGTTTTTAGTTGTCTCAGACAACTTACCCTGAGGAAATTTGAATTGAATATGGGAGATGGCTTGGCTAGTGGGTTTGGAGAGAGTGTGGCTGGGAAGAGGGGCTGGCATGGAAGAAAATTACCAGGGCCAGCATCACCAGCAGCTGGCTTAGAGAGAGAGAAGAGGAGAGACAGAGATTGTTGCTGAAAGATAGCAGGCCTTAAATCAAAGACTAGAATAAAACGAGCTTCATTTTCAATCAATATTTGCCACTACAATTTTTCAGTAGCCAGCATAGGACACTAAATATTGCTGATGCCACACTGCTTTACTCTGCTCAGCTCTTAACATATCATGTATAAGCACCAAGAAGCAGTTATTTATGGCGACTGGTTACCAACGCAGTCACAGAACTGGCTGCCACAAACCTGCAGCTTAATTTTCCTTCTTTGTAATGAGAGTCCCCCAAATCTGCCAACTAAAACATAGTCTTCTACAGAGACATGCTATTATTTTAGCCTTAACATGCTGGAATAGAATTGCAGCGTCATGAGAATGTTCTTTAAATAAATACAAAGCCTGACATTTATAAAGGGCTTTTCATTCCAAAGGGTCCAACGCAGCCCTACAAGCTTCACATATATGCAGGTGCACTTCCACTGAAACACTACCACCTCTGGGATGTGTAATAGTGCATGCTGCTTAGGCGTGACAGTCAACAAGTGCTGAATAAATATTGTATCCAATTTACAAAGTCAGGAAAATGTAGGTAGGCAAAATCAAGTCTCCTCCCTGGGAAGATAGCTAGGAAAATGGAACTAGCTTCCATTAATGGGGACTTTAATGGACTGCAAGTCATGTGGCCTCTCAGTGCTAGGTCTGAACTGACAGTCCCTCCGACTACTAAATGTTCACTAGTAAACAATGGACATTTGAACTAAACTGATAAAGAAGGGAGATTACCTTTATTGAATGACCAACGGCATTGCTTTCCCATGGTGGTTTCCCTTTGATTATGGCTATACCTGCTTGGTTTGTGGAATCTGTTGTAATCTCAGTCTTGGTGATTCTTACAATGTAGAGAGAGCTAGCATGATCACAGTCCAAAGTAATATTTCTGAAGGAGTTAACTGATGAAGGAGTAAACTCCCCCACAACTCCTTTTAAAATTGTTTTTATCCTATTTGTTCCTCTTACAAAGACCATATTAAGACTATATTGGGAGCTGGAAATGAACAAAATGGCACTGTAGGGCTAAGGACAAACATCCAAAAAGCCTGAGTCTGAACTGATTCAATCTTTACAGTCTAACCTGGCTAGGTTGAATCAGTTTGTAACTGTACAGACATCCCAGAAATGCAGGCACATGCTCAGGTGGTTCAGGTTAGAAGCCAGAGAGCACTAAAACAGCCCTCCCTTCCCTTCCATAGCGCTGAGCTGAGGGGATATGGCCAGGCTCCAGCAGGATTCTCCAATTAGGGAGGGGTTCCCCTGACTTCAGACCAGCCCAGCAGGGAATTGTTAACACCTTGTTTATCACTCCTAACTTAGTGTTTATCACCCCATTAAGAAAAGAACAGAGGGCCATTACTTGCTACCTGCTGATTTTGCCTTTGTCCTGTCTGCCACAGCATGGGCTGTAGGCAGCATGTGGTCCGCTAGCTAATGCTGAGAGGTGTCTGTGTAAGGCAGAGGGGATGGGGGAAATCCCTACTTAGCAGGGAGTAGGGAGGAGACGTTGGGAGCAGGGGGAAGCCAAACAAAGCCTACAGTCTCTGCTGAGCTGCAGCCAGGGAGCAGAGGGAAGAGGCCAGTTCTGCTGTGGAGCAGAGAGCCCTGCCCAGCACAGAGAGCATGCCAGGATGCTGGGGGAGTTTGGTTTAACTTAAACCAGGAAGAGGTCTGGGACAGACATTGCATAAACTGGTTTTACCCAAATCAATTAAGTCTGATACTACATTCAACCAGCTCTCAACCCAGTTTCAGCCATTTTCAAAAGGGTTTATGTGCACTGAACATCTGTTCTGTGACAGGTTTAAATCACTTTCTGATCACTTAAACTGGTTTATGTACAATGTCTGTCCCTAGCCTAGGTGTGCACCGCACAGTCTTGCAAAATATATGCTCCCTGGAGTGAACAATCTACATTAGATACTAAAAAGCAAAAGCATGTAAATGAAGGGTAGAGGTAAGCATATGGGGGCCAAAAAATTATGGTTAGTATGTACTCATTATAACATACATACCTTGCAAGTTCTAGTAGATCAGAATTGGAAAGCTTACAAAAGGAGTAACTGGAGATCTGAAGAGAGCTTTAAGAAGGGGAGTCAATGTACATGACAATTACAAACGGGTCAAGCAGAACAATTTTCATCTGTCCTGGTTATGAGGATACTAAAGTTGCAATATAGACAAGACTTTAATCACATTCCATAACTGAGCCAAAGCCTTGAAAGTGGCTTTTATACAGCTGAAGTGCTCAATAATATAAAAACTACACAAAATAAAATGGACCTGTGCTATAACCTTGTCCTCTGACTTCATTGAGAGTAGAGTGTAGCTAGATCCAGGACAAATACCTAAGTCTATTTGTGCTTTGAACACACTATTTCATTTTCATGAAACTGTGTTGTAAACTGGCTTATTGGCCCTTACAGGCAAGAAAATTTGTGAGGAAGTCTAGAAAGGCAACAATCTTATAAATCTATGTTGACTGGATATCATGACTGCAAGTGAAAAAACACTCTCTTCCTGTAACAAAATAAAAGGAAAAATACATCTAACAATCTTTATGTATTGCAAAGCTTATGGGAGTGTTTTATGGGCATCCTACACATAAATGGGTACCAGCCTTTTCTATATTGAAATGTTTTTTCCCTTACAAAATAAATTCATTCATTAAACCATCATACATCAGAACAAAGCAAGTCATTTTGCCATCTGCAGCTTCCTTTTATTCTTCCTTTGGTAGTTATGCTACACAGTAGAAAGCACAAATTTGAGCTCAAGGATTATCCTGGCAATTTGTTTAATTCCAGATCATCTGGAAAGAGCAAGAAAGTCCTGTTAATTTCTACAGAATGCTGTACAGTTGTGCATTGGCAGCAAAGAATCCTCTAAACACCTCTTTTAAAACAACCCCAAACTTTCATGCAAAGAAGTACCCTATGAACTATTCTTCTGTTCTTAAAGAAAGAGGGAGGAGTTTAAACCTTTTATTTAATTGATTTAATTAATTTTCAATGTGCTTCAAGCATAGGTTCCGCAGTTTTCAGATATTATTTCAATATATTTTTCAGAACTGCCTAATATCACAGAACGTTACACAGGCTGTGACGGTGAGGATTTCAACATAACTGATGGGTTTCTCCTGCACCTGCTAGAAATATATATTGCCAAATATTCTTCTTAAGGACTCCATGCAGGATCAGTTTTGCTTTTAGGCATAGCCTTGAGCCCTGAAGCATAAACTGCATTTAATTTTTTTTACCGAAAAAGCTTACGCTTGAGTTTAAAGGAACAAATTTAAAAAATAGATTTTAAAGAATTGCTCCAGGGGTAGAATTTGGCTTTTAGAGTTTTTCTTACTTGCTTTTCTTTTTTTAATAAGTTGTAATACAAATATTTCTTCTCATGATAGAGTTCCAGCTAGCCCACTGCCATGAGAGCCGTTTAAAATCAAAAAGGCATGCTGCTGGGAAAATGTATTGATATATAATTTATGACCAGAAGAGGAGAAAGAATGCAAAAATCTGCTTAGTTGGGGCAGAGGTTTTAAAATGGCCTCTAATTCTCTGCCCACAATTAACTGTGGGCACAAATGATGGCAGTTAAGACATCAGATTGGTCCCTTGGAGTAGACAGTAGATGGAGTATTGTCATTTGTGCCCCAGCAAGCAAGCTGCAGTTTGGTGCTCACATTTTGTTGTGGGTGCAAAATGGTGTGTTAAACACTAAAGCTGGTTTTCCAGCCCACTGACAAACATTTTCTTCAAGCAGTCAAAAAAGAGCTTCCTTCCACCCTCTCCCCCCCTCCACCACGTCCTCCCATATCTGATCTTTCAGCTTTTCCAGCATCGTTTCTATGTGGGGAATGCGGAGGGTTAAGTGGGATTTTTCCCATCACATGCATTCTGGAAGGAATTATATGACTTTTCCCAATATCTGCTTGCTCTGCCGCTGCCCGGTAGCAAAGTGTAGCCACGCTGCTGCATTCCACTCCCAACACGGAGGAGCAACTATTAGCCACAAGCGAGCAGTAAAGTCAAGTGATTAAACAGCAGGGCTGCTCTCCATCTTCTTCCAGAAGGAGAATGAAGAACGATGCAGCAAACAGCAGCAGGGCAACACAAGTCAGACAGAGGGGATTGAAAGCATCTTCAAAGCTCTTTCCCTCTCTTGCTTGGCAGCCCTGTGCAAAAGCTATTCCTGCTGCATTAGCAGCTCATCAGCAGGCTCGTTTGCGCTTTCAAGTTACAGATTTAGATGGATCACTTTAGGGGAGCCTTTTCTGCAAGCTTTTCAACATCCTTTTCCTACGCTACACAGAGACAGTATTCAGCAAACACTTCATCCCAGGACTGCGTCTTCCCCAACTGAGCTGTGGCTAGGTTGGCTTTGCCTGCCGTTGTGGGAAAGCTGGGCAAAGCCAACAGCTGTCACAGGGAGAGCAGCTTCTGGCCAGAGGCATGCAAGGAGGCTTGCCTAGTGGTGTGCAGCACTCAGTCTTTCCACTCCGGGATCCAAGACCCAGAGCAACTGTTGAAACCTCTCTCACCATGCTGAGTGCTGAAGGGGAAAGCAGTGCCAGGGCACTGATCTCAGAGCCACCTACAGGTTAATAAACAGATCATCTCAGACTTTGGCTAATCCACATCGATGGAATGAGAGGGAGCCGAGGGGAAGGACTGTCTCATGCCAAGCCCCAGAGATCACGTTTGGGTTAAAATGAGAGTGCAGATCGAAAAGAGTCAGCAGACTATGCCCCACTGCTTGTCACATGGCCTTCCCAACCCAACTACTCTTTTGTGACTCTAATTTCATTTTTCCAGCTCTCTCCTTCCTTCCATACATATTCATTCACCAGTGTCAGGGGGTGGATCCGATGACGCTGCTACTCACCGCAGTCTCCACCCCCCTGATTTGGGGACCGTCCTCAGGGTACTTTACCCGGAGCCGCTCCTCTGCAGGCTGGATGCCTCCGGACCACCTGCCACGACTTTGATGATCTCCTGGTTCAGTGTTGATAATCCGGTGTGTGCCAGTCCACAGATGAGACTTCTGGGTCCTGAGGGTCCCACATTGTCGAGGGCTCCTCCTCCCCTACACCCTCGCCTGTACCTCCATGGGGTTGAGCAACAGTCTGCTCAGCCTTCTTGCCAGGATATCGTGCCCGGGATCCATAAATCAAAGCAGGCAAAAACAACTCAATGCTAACAGCCAGGGATTCCCCAGAGCCTGGAGGCCGCCTGGACCTTTTTGCGTGCCTCCCCAGTCTTTCCCTGTCCACTGTGTGGATAACACCCCTCCTCGGGCTTCTGTTTAAGTAATCAACTTGCTCCAGGGCTTGCAGGGTCCACTGGCCCCTCTCCATCGCAGTGGCAGCACCTTCCCTGCTGTGAGTGCCCCCCTATTAGAAGGAATACGGCTCGCCGGCTCCTGCCGGGCTGAGCCGGACTCCCTGGCCCAGATCTGTCAGTGTCTGCTCTGGGGCGGTTCCATCCCGGATCCCGGGTCTCACTGGGGTTTGCTCTTACCCCAGAAGGTCCTCCCATGCCTCCGGGCTACCTTTGTCCGCGCCCGGGTGCTCCCGCCGACATCCGCACCACTGCCGCTCGCTTCCGGTTCCTCCTCTCCAGCCGCCTTCGGCGTCTCCTTTATAGTGGACGGAACTGCCTCGGGGCCTTTCTTCCAGACACACCTGTGGACGGTGAGTGTTCCCACCCTGGCAACTTGTGCCGAGGGGCGTAAGACGGGCTGTTTAGCGACGGGGCGTGGGGTTTCGGGGGCCACCTGCTCCCCTCCTCCCCCACAACCAGTAATGTGGTTAAGACCCAGCTGCGTCAGCCAGGGCAGGAGCAGAACCAAGTTGGTGAGTCAGCGAGGCAACAGCAAAAAGCAGAAGTGGTAGATAGAAATATTCTTGATGCTGAAAGGAAAACTGGGACAGTGCTTTGGTCTTCAGATGTCCCATTAGCCCCCTCAAACTAACATATTAGACATGCTTTCAAATATGCTTTGCATTAACATAGCTCAGCATGGCACTGTGCACAACAACTCGAGCTCCTTTCTACACTTACAATCTGCCTCCAGCCCATTAATCTCTTTCCTACCACTCAATATAGGGTGAAAAAAAGACAGGTGTGAAGGCTGGAGCTCCACTGATACTGCCCGAGACTTCACCCCACCCTCTTTCCCACTTTATAAAAGTTCACTTCTTCCTGTGAAGGCAGATAGAGGACTGGGCTTCTGTTAAAGCAAGAAGACAGAAGCTATCTGGGTCAAAACAGCACATGGACACCAGTCCAAATTCAAAAGAGGACATCAAATGGGGACTCACAGACCCACAAAGGCTGCTATGTTGGAGGAGGAGAGCAATACGGGATCACAAACTATTCTTCACGAGCAATGCAATGTGCTACTCTGTGCAGTGACTTCCTTTCAGCTAATTTAGCACAACCCCTTGGGGCATCCGCACTCAAGTGACTGGCAAATAGAGGTGTTCCTTTGCTATTTCGGGCACAGCTATAGTCAGGAAGTATCAGAAATTTTAGACTTTTCTTTTTAAGCTAAACAAAACTGAGCGGGGAAATGCTTGGGAGAATACTACATGTGTGACAACAAACAAAGCAAGTCACTGCTATTTCTCTGTCCAAAACGTTGCAACATCATGCGTGCTGTAATATCCAGACTAACAGGATTATATCTGGTATCAGAATCTACAATCTGCCATAGTTTCACACATCCTAATTACAGAGGTGCTGGTAGCAATTCAGTAGCTAAGGTCTTGCACACAGAGCCTAGAAAACTCTATTCAAGTTATTGGAATCACACGTCATCATACTACTTTAATATCCGCCCTCTTCACCTTTCTTCAAGCCCTGAGTTTTCCCCCCACTATTTCCTCCTAGAATAATCACACTTTATGTATTTTTCTTCACAGCTCTTATTATGGGCGGCAGAGGAAATCCTGTTTAGAAATGAGCCCATTTTGAAATGCAGTGGGAACCACCTTTTTATTTTTCAGCTTCCAGTAGATAAAAACCACAGAGGCGCTAGAAAGTTCTCATGGGCAGGTAATATCACCCAACCCAGATGATATCCATTATTGGTTCGGGTAATATCACCCAACCCAGACAGATTGGGTAGAGTGTGACAAGCATGTAAGAATGAAGCTGGGGAGGAAGAGTGTCCCAAAGAGGCAGGACGTGCTATAGGGCGGCAAGAGAGGAAAAGATGACCCGTCCCCCGAGCCATTGCTTGTGCACGCGGAGCCTGCACTACCCCAACGCTTGATGCCAAGCACAGTGCTAGCACCACAGTTTCCTTTTGCACAGAAATCTCCACGCCGCTCTTGGCCATCTCATGCCCAAGTATATCCTCAGTCACCTATAATCCCTTGGCTTATCAAAGAGCAGGGAGCTGGAGTAGCAAGATGCTCAGGTGGTAATTTATCTGAGTGGAAGTCAGTACCGGTTGAATATTGGCTTACTGAAATTTTCATGGATTTTAATGATTGCTCTGGTGGCTTTATCTTCACAAGAACTGGGCCCCCTTCCCCACCATGCTTCCCAGAGATAAGCTAAAGAATCACAATGCAGAACAAGTCCACGTTCTTGAATATCCTGTATTTCCTTGTATTACTATCTCAAACTAAGGAAGGGCACTCGATGCCTGAAGGCTTGTCCAACAGCTCTCTGATGGTCTGCCCAATAAAAAGTACACCAAAAAGCTTTGCCCTGGACCACCACAATGCTACAACAATACTACAACCCTACTATTATTTCAATATAATCCATATGTAAGGCAGATACATTGCAAGACAAACACATGCACGGCTCTAAAGGGTCACAATATGGAGTTAATACGTGACAACAGAAAGGGACTAAATAGAAAAGGGATAGAGATGGAATGAGGTAGCAACAGCATGTGTTTAATTGTTTTAGGAACATGCACAACTGGCTAAGAAAGGAAAGCGAATCAGTCTTATTGGTTCGTTTAATTATTACGCTCAGGAGAATTTATAATTCAGTTTGGGTGTGTCGGCAATGTGAGTTTGATTCAGAGCTATTTCACCAGGGAAAAGAGGAAGGGGATTAAAAGAATATAAATACTCTTCATCTCTCTCTTCACAGGGATGATATAAAAAAAGTAAACTATGGACGAACTGAAAGCCTTCACTTAGATATCCACTGAATTTGATAATTTGGTTTGAAATCTTAATAATATTTTAATATATTGTTGTACAGTTTTAATTACTATTATGCCTGAAACCATTGTGAATCACTTTTTTAGATGTAAATGGCTAAGCTTGATCTGTATTAATTAATAAGAACAAAAGAGGACCAAATACTATAACTAAGGCATTTAGTTAGAAATTATTATTTACAATTATTTAAATTATAAGTCCCAAAGAAATAATCTCCTCAAACCCTTAGGAATTTTTTCATTACTTTGATTCTGTTATTAATAGTTAAGAACTGGTAAGTGATAAACTCGGGAAATGGGTTCAAATCAATAAGATGGCACTCAATAGACAGTCTGGCCACGTCCAGACAAGCAAGTGCATGCCTGTTGTAGTGTCTCAAAGCAGTTTTATTCATTTTATTCATGAATAAAAAAATGTTTCCCGCACTGCATATTTGCAGCACAGGCTCTAAATCTGATACCGGGAAATCCCAGCATACAAAAAAGACACCTTGGGAAAAAAGTGGTCACCCTCCTGGAGCGTGTCCTGAAAGACCAGGAGACTGGGTCCTCCAAAGCGATGCCATAGCACCCGCCAGAGTGTCTCTATGGCTGCCGCATGCCCATGCTGCCTCAGCGCGCTCGAGCAAAGAGAAGCAGCTCAAGGCTGCAGCAGTGGCTTGGACCCAAGCTCTGTCCCCAG
>NW_017728951.1:11360278-11383485 GCF_001723895.1 Crocodylus porosus | reverse complement strand
TGGGGGGATGTGAGGTTTGCGGGTGGGTGTTGGAGTTTCTGAAGGGGGTGCTACATGCCTGGCCCCCAGACCCCTGCAACACACAGCCCCTGGCACTGGCAGCAGCAGCAACCAGCCAGGCCGTTGGGGCACTCATGGCCCACTGCAGGCACAGTCCCCCAGCGGCGCGGCACCGCACCATCTGAGATCCAGCACAGCACCGCCTGTATACTGGCCTATACATTTAGAATTGATATTACTAGGATGAAAGAGGCACTGGTAATCTTCCGAATTGCTTTAAAATTGTAAATATAGCAATAAAACATTGCCCGACTGAGCTCTTTTTATATATAGTGGCATTTCTTTTTGATCATGGAAGAACATGGATTTTTGGGTATTCTAATGACTGAATTTTGGATTTTTTTTATCAGAGAATTTGCAGTTTATAAACAGGGAACACCAGGTTTCCTGCTGATGAGGCAAGTGGCAGGACCCAGACAAGAGCCTGTACAGGGCTGTCACCAGGGACCCAGCTGGATGGCAAATGAGGCGGCTGACCTCCTAGCCATTTGGGGCCAAGAGAACATGCTCTGACAGTTCTAAGTGGGCCACCACAATGAGCACATCTGCCAGATGATAGCTGGCCAGACGGCAGGGCAGCGGCACACATGACAGCAGTGCTGCACGGAGGCCAGCTGTGCAGCCATGGCCCGCTGGCAGCTAGCCCAGAGGTGCAGACGGCTTTGCTGCAGTGCCCATACCACAGTCCTGGTGGTCGTATGGTTCCTGTCCAGGTCTGGCAGGGGCACAGCCTTGGGGCTGCATGTCCATGGGGCTGGCTGCTATCGCGGGTGGCAGCAAGCCACAGCCAGGCCACAGCCAGACTGCTGCAGTGGGTAGAAGATACATGGGCCACTCTAGGTCAGAGCTCCTGCAGCAGTCCAGCTGCCAAAGGGGGTCTAGTATCCCCATTTATCAGGGGTGGGCAATTATTTTGGGCAGAGGGCCGCTTACTGAGTTTTGGCAAGCCATTGAGGGCCACATGATAGGCAGCCAGGGGCAGATAAATATTAATTTTCTAAATTTTTTAGGGGCCCTGCCATACAACAACTGGCTGGTCCTCAGAAGCTCCTGCAGCCTCTGAAGCTTTTCGTGGAGTATTCAAATTAGCAAAGGGCAATGTTGGAGTAGACTCCTGAGATAAAAAAAAATAGATGACAAAAGCACCCCTTCTGTAAGTGTAGTACCTTTAATGAAATGAAGGTCAAGGTATAACAAGCGTCTGGTCTACAGATATCTGAAGGGAAACTGTACATCCATTAAAAACAGACTCAGCGACAAACTTTTCTGCCAAGGGACATTATGAAATCACCCAACTCAAGGAATATTAAGGTCAGATTCTTATACCTATCCATTAAGGATGTTTCATGAACACCTTGCCGTAATCCAGAGTATGGATTGCCTGCCCTCCTAGAAGTCTCTTCCAGATCAAATGATTCTATGGCTATTTTGCAATCTTCACACACCATAGTATTTTGCTGGGCGTTGATGCGTGTTTTAGATGTGATGTATGCCATAGCAAACACCGAGAAAAACTAAAGCCTTACCACCTCACCAATTAGTAAGCATGCAGGCTAGGCTGGAAGTGGCCTTTTCCCTTGCCTGACAACCCCATCTTCCTCAATCTTTTCAATTTATTTTTAACCAGTAACCACAGCTCCAAGAAGAAGGATGGTTCAATGGTTTTCATGATACATTGGTTGAGCTAGGTCCAGGGGCTTGGGAGATGTGGTTTCAACTCTGCCCAAGACTCTCTGTGGGTGAGCACCTTAAGATATATGTTTATACTGCAGCAGTAATATGCCCAGACCAGGGCACTGCTTAGCATACCCTGCCCAGCCACTCCTGTTCATGCCCAATATCCAGAAATATAACTGTGTGGCTGCTGCATGGTCACGCCCAGCAACTGCTCTGACGTCTAAAATGTGGCTGCACAGGGCCACCCTGGAGGTTCAGGGAGTTCAGGCAAGGATGTGGGCAGGGCATGCTTGGAAAATGCACAGCCCTGACACTGCTGCCACCGTGTAGATGCACCCTTTGTGCTTTCTGCACCTCAGTGCCACATCGACACAATGAGGATCATGACATTGTCCTGCTTCACAGGCAGCACCAGGTAAAAATAGGTGCATTAAATGTAATGGGGGCTGTAGAGGTACCAAATCCACGTTCTGCTGACACTTTGAAGTGTTTTCTGCAACCTATTCCTACCAAACGGACCCTGGCAAATTTTAGTGACTTTATGCAACAGCGAGATTCAAATCGAAGTATGCTGAGCCCTGTCACGCGAGGGAGCTGGACTTCTCCTAACCTCGTGTGACTGAAACCAGGGAATTTTCTTACTAGTGGACCTGTGTGTCACAGCTTTATCTACAAAAAAACAATTTGAATGCTTTTATATGTTTAACAGACTCATTGAAAGGACTGAAGGAACTTCGGTGTTCTGGGGGTCTGCGAAGCTTTAATACCACAGTTTCCAGAAAATGTCATTTGAGAGAAAGTAGAGCTGTCGCCTAACCTTCCTCTTCTATACTGTAAGCCCTCGCAAATGAAAGCATTGCCTGTATTTGCCATCTTAGGGCCATTACTGCAGCATGGTAGCAAAAGCTATACTTCCAAATTTACTATGATGCCGCATGAAAAGAAATCTGTTGTTATTTCAGACTCAGCCTCAACAGACACTCCCTTTAATTCCAGGCCTGTTGAAGCCTGGCCAGAAGTAAACCTATAATTTCTGGACTAGCAAGCAGCTTTTGATTGCCTCAGTAATTTTCAGGTGGAATATTAAATATGCCTAATATATTTAACTCCCTGGGGCTTCTCTCAATTAGATTGCTAGCTTGTTGTTCATTCTTCATATTCCAAGATGACCATTACATCACTGGCTGGTTTGATTTCTGTGAATACACATAGGTGGATTAATGCACAGGTCAGCAGGGCCCAGGCCCATGAGCCTCCAAATACTTGGGTTGTGTTGCCAGCTATATGATAATTATTCTTCAATTTTGACTCAATCCTGGGTCAAACTCCACCTCAAGGATCTTTATCACTTCCCAGGGGACGGAAACCCCCATGGGTGACAGGTCCTTGAGCTTACCCAGGACTAGGCAGATGTTTTTGCTGATGTTGAGCTTGGCCCCTGCTGCTGCTCCATATACCTGGGTGTGTTGTGACCCTTTGTCTCTGCATATGATGTTCAAGTCATCCATGTATGTGAGGACTTTTGGTCTCCTCCCCATTCCTCCTAGGGATTTCCATTTCCCTGATCCACGGGACCTGGCTGAGACGTTGTGCTAATGGTTTCATTACACAAATAAACAGAATTGGGGGGAACGGGCAGCCCTGCCTGATACCCCTGATAAACTTATAGGTGGCCATCAGATCACCCCTGAGCCTACGCTTTTCCAGGCTAAAGAGCCCCATGGCTCTCAGCCTGTCGTTGTAAGGTCTGTTTTCCTGACCTCTGATCATGCGCGTGGCTCTCCTCTGGACTCTCTCAAGCTTCTCCACATCCTTTTTGAATTGTGGAGCCCAAAACTGGACGCAGTACTCCAGCTGCGGCCTCACCAAGGCCGAGTACAAGGGGAGAATGACGTCTCGGGATTTGCTTGAGAAGCATCTATGGATGCAAGCCAGGGTTTTGCTCACTTTATTAGCCGCAGCATCGCATTGCAGGCTCATGTTCATCTTGTGGTCAGTGATGACTCCCAAGCCTCTTTCTTCCATAGTGCTAGCCAGCGTATAAGGAGCATATAAGGGTGCTGCAGGTTTTTCTTCCCAAGGTGGAGAACCTTGCATTTTTTGTGTTAAACACCATCAGGTTCTCATCCGCCCATTTGCTGAGCATGTCCAGATCAGCCTGGATCACCTGGCTTCACACTGCTCTAGTCTTCCCCTCCTCAGAACAAGTCATTTGCAGAATCCAGAGAGCCAGGTGTGTTTTCTTTTGGAGCTCCACATGGGAGAAAGTGGCAAGGGCCAAGCTGTACAAAGAAAAACGGTTTGGAAGCAGAGAGATGCTAGACATCCTCCTCTTCCTCTGGGCCAAGTGCATGAGCCAGGTTTGCAAACTAGCAACAGGGGTGGAATGTAAAACAGCCAGATTTGTTAAGTATTTTGCGGGGTAGTTGCTACGACAGTGGCAAGTGCACACAATGACTAACAAGAACCCACGGACCATGCTTTTCCCATGGTTTTACAAGATCCTCAAGTGCTTTCAAGAGAAATACAAGCTGCACGATGCTACCCTAGCGACCCTGGTGAACCACAAGATACGGGAGGTGGGAAGGGCAAGAGACACCACATCACCTGTAGACTTACTACCTGGTGACAATTGCTAGGGCATGTGGGAATGAATCTTCCACAAGGGCCTGTAGAAGGAGCAGAAACCTGAACTGGCAGGCAACCCACCGGGCACTCCCCGTGTGGGTATAGAGAAACAGCACAGGGCAGAGAGATCCATTGAGCTGCCCAAGGCCGACCTGCCACCGGCAAGCAGAAGCGGTTGCACAGTGCGAACTGTCATGGGTTTTTAGTGTGCTTTGAGCTGCCAAGTGAACCACAAGGGCCACTTGGCAGAGTGTTAGAGGTAGAATTATATATATATATATATTTGAAAAAGGACCCCCAATCCAAGGACCCCCAATCTTCTTATTGCCGTGGGCCCCAAAAATGTTTAATCTACCTTTGTATACATGAGTAGCAGATCAGGCCAATTTGTGCTATAGCACACTGAGCAAGAGATGCTGCTCTGGGTTGCTTAATCAACAGCGGGCATGCTACTGTTATAAGATTTATGCTGTTTGTGCTTCTGCTCTGCCTCAGCAGTTCTTCTCTGCTCATAGGTGATAGCTCCCACATGGATGAGTCTTTACCAGGTGGAACAATCATGAGTGAGATCTTCCTAAGACTTTGAGTCAATGCTGAAATGTTTCAAGGATGACTTGAGGGGGTCCTTGAAGCACTTCTGGCCTCACTGAGAGCACTTTCCTTCCTTCAGCTCACCATAAAAGATCTTCTTTGGCTGTCGCTAATCTGACAACCTGGCGACATGGCCTGCCCATCTCATCCGTGATTTCATCAACAGCAGGTGGATACTTGGAATAGCTTCCCAGGTAAGAACCTCAGTGTCTGGGATCTTGTCTTGCCATCTTATCCTCATCATCTGTCTATAGGTAATATGCTTACAAGTGGATGTAACCAAAACAAACAAGTTAATAATGAAGAGGGACTAAACATCTCAAATTACTGGCAATGGATTTGGGGATTTTCAGCCTCAAGGTCAATGTTTTAAACTTTGCTCCCAGGTAAGTGACTTGCTGAATATTGCAACTGAATATTGATTCGTATTTAAAAATTAACTCCCTTTGACTATGAGGTCACTACTAAAAGAAAAGTTTTTGAAAGCAGAACTCCAAGTGAATATGGGAGGAATCTGTGAAAATATGAATTTCTAATATGTAATGTATCAAATTTGCCCCAGAAATCCATTTGTAAAGAGTAATGTTTGTTACAGAAGTGCTCTTTGTCTCCCTATATGTGATATGCAATTAAGGAAAATCTGTGGGGCCCATTACTTCTGAGCCACTGGCTGGCTGAGGCAGAGCTGTGGCAAATGAATGGCCCTAATTAGAAACTGAGCAAGGAAGCTATCTACACCATAACTAGTTATTCTTTGAACAGCAACATGAAGATATAAAACACAGCAGGTATGCACTGCATGTTTATTCTCATCATAAGTGTTAAGGGTTTCTGAATAATCCAAAAATCTTTCCAGTTTTTGATAGCCTCTCACATTGTAGTGCCCCAATACAAATGTTGCTGCCCCTTTTAAATTACTGTATGATTAATATTGCCATTGAAAGGACATTTTATTTTCAAGGTATATCATTTATGATTTCTCCAGAAGGCTATTAGCCTAACTTTTTTGTCCCCAAGATATACCAGGAAGACTGAGAAGAGCATTTCACAGGTCAGGATCTTTCTTCCAGGAAAACAGCAATGCTTTCTTAACTACTTGGAGAACAGAAGTACACTTACTAGCTTGCTCATTTTGCAACTGATAGACGGTGACTGTTTTCATGAGCTGGAAAAATAGGACCGGAGTATGTGTATTTGGGAACCCTGAGACCACAAAACAGCTCAGGAGTTGCAACAAAAGTTAAACTTAAGACCTATGAGCCAAATTCATCCCTTCTGTAATTACTGACAGTCGAGAGATTTACACTATTGAGACTTTGGGCTCCATGCGTCTACAGGCAGTGGCATGTGCTGAAAAGGCTCAGATCCTATGGGAACTTACAAGTTCCCCCACTTATTTCTTCTACAGGAAGCTCACCCATCACCATTCCCAAAGGAACTGCTAATTTTCATAGGACGGTACTGTAGGCTCAGCCCTTTTCCCATCAAAGACAGGTAAGACATAGAATAGATAGACTTGAGTGCCACCTTCTTTGCCAAAGGAAAAGATGAAAGCTATATCCCCTTCATCCCCTTAATTGGTTTAAGGGAGGAATCACTTAAACCAGGCTTCAGATGTGTTCCTAGGCTTTAAAAGACCAAAGGGCTACAGGAGGAACATGTTCTGTTATCTGAAAAATCAAATTAAAGAAAATATTAAAACCCCCAACGTTTGTTTACTTGAGCAAGTTTTTATGTTTCCAGACTTGACAGACATCTCTCCATGACCTTGACTGAAATTACTCATCAAAATATTAAATGAAATTAATTCTGTGCAATATTCTGAGCAATTATGCAACTCGGGTGGGGCAGAAAAGTAACCAGCATGTTATTAATTAGAGCCTTTACCAGAGGCATGCAGTAAAACGTTCCCTTTTCTCCTGCCTCAGAGCTGTCCTCACCGTGGATGATTACCAAGAAGAGTGAAGGTGAGCTTCGCTTTAGATGAATCATCTCACTGAAAAAAGTCCTGAGTTCAAAGTAAACAGCGGTATGCTTAAAAGGCTTTTTGGAAGTATTGTTTTGCTGCTAACTGGAATGCAATAACAAGTGTATTTTCATGTTCCAAATAATTCAATATGGGAAAAACATCCTTCTGCTAATACCCATTCTGGATGAGCCACCACCTGAGGCCCCAAGCCCGCTAGGATTTATGCATGTTTTTGACTTCAAGCATGTACAGAATGATGGCTAAAATTAGCCCAATTTCTGACTACGTAGAGGTATTCTTAGAAGATGGATCGTCACAAACAAAAAAAGAAAAAGAAAACAATTTTTTTTGATCCCCGTCAAAACTACTTACAGAGTTTTCCATTTCTTCTTTATCTTTAGCAAAGACACAGTGATATTCTCTAATTTATGGAACGGTACGTTATCATTTTTATGTGCATCTCTGAGACAAATAAGCTTTGCTGGTCTGCACAGGAAACAGGCTTCAAACAGACTTGTTTCCACCTCCATTAACACAGGTTCTGTAGCTGCAAGGGCTAAATCTGTATGGCCCTAATCGAGTAAGATAAACCCACGATAGAGGCCATCACTCTGAACTACAATGATTTAATGTCATAAAACTGTTGTGTCAAAGTTACATAGGCCACAAACCAACCCCCCCTCCCCCGCCCCGCCCCAACAACATACAACCACAGTAGGAGATCAAAAGTACTACATAGGAAGGCAAGTGTTGAAAGAGTCACGCTCCAGAAAAATCTTAAGGATTTCTGGCTGAACTCTTATCATAGTCAGCTAATGTTTGCACAGCCTTTCAGTCCAAATGGTTTTTACTAAAGGATATTTGAATAAGTGAAGAACCCTTGAATCACGCAGACTCCAGAGATGAAGGACTCACAACTTTCCCAAAACTCTGACTTTCGCTCGCACATAGGCAGACAAAGAATGAACAAAAGTATGACCCCCCCCGATTTAGAGATAACCTAAAACTTTCAGTCACATTTTCATCCACTGTTTTATATTATTTTGTGAACACTGCTGTCCTAACAACACGGTAACTAGGCACGGTTGTGTATTTGCCAAATTGCTGACCAACCATATTTTGCGGTCATCAAAATCTTCGTTTGTCCAAAATAATACAGTCCATTACAAAGAAAAAAAGGCTATTATTTTTCAAAATAGTTTGGAAGTGATTTTTCAAATTTGCCAAGATTTTGTTTTTTCATCTTTATTTCTTCCTCCCTCCACCTTGTCTCTTACTTCTTCCATTGAAAAAAACAAACATTTTAGGAAATGAATTTAAATTTAAAATAAAATTGAAACATAAATTTTAAAAAATAAACTATTCTCTTTCAAATGAGAACATTTTCATTTAAAAAAGGTGTTGGATGAAACATCTCGGCCAGCTCCACTAAACATATGATATGATCAGCAATAAGTAGATATACATAGCAGATACGTTTTTGGAAAACATACTGTACTTTCTCATCTTCTTCTGCCATCTGAAAGTGGAAGAGGCCATAAAAAGCTCTGCCAAATAATCTTATGGGGCAGATCTTGTGCTGGTGCTGATCACCACTTCCCTGTCCTAAAACAAAAGTTTGCAAATAATGTTTTAATACATCAGCTGATCCTCTTAAAATGAATTGGAGTTTTGCCATTGAAATCAGCAAGAATAAGTTTGGCCCCCTACCCATCTATTCATTTCTAGTGCATCCGTTAATGTATTATTGAGATGCCAAAATATTCAAAAATAACCTCAATAACAATAAATAATATTAAAAAAATTCAACAATAATAATAAAAAACAGTTTTAGGTCTAGAAGATACTTTATCATGAGATTTGAATTTCCATGTATGTTAGGCTCATTGTAGTTTAACTGCTGTTTTCATAAATACTGGGCATATAATGAAGCATATAGAAGTGATAGGAAAGACAATGCCAAATACAGAATGGCTAAGGAACAGGATGGGGAAAGGTGGTATGGACCTCCTAGTCTTGAATTCTGGAGTGAACCCAGAGACTCCAAAATATTTCAGTATCTGATATTTATAATGCTTACAGAGGCTCCTCTGGAGTGCCTATGAAGACTGTAGTATGGCATATTGGAGGTAGGCTCTACTGACAACAGAGGCCACGTACCAGCTTAGCAAAGCCAAGAACCTGGCCCTTGGATTCTGCGCACTGTCTGGATAGAGATGCAGACTCTAAGGGTAGGAGCCTGACGCTGGACAGATAAATAGAAGAGCATACGACTCCATACAGGTAAAAGAAAATATTGGTGATTCTCCCTTTGTATTCCAACTAGTGCACAAAAATGGAGGAACAAATCTTGCCCCCTTTAACCAAGCTCTCATTAACATCAATGCAAGGTTTGACTGGCTAACAGATATAGGCTGGCAGGGAAGATTCTTTAGGCAAGATAAATAGATTGTTTCATTTTAATCAAACGGGTTTGTGATGATCTCTATCCGGGAAAGACTGATCGTTTCTTGCAATCGTAGCTGAAAACTTGCTAGACAAATTGGTTGGAGCTGATAATTCTAATACCAGCAGGGGAAGGGATAAACACGAGTAGTTTCGTAAGCAGAATTGTGATTTTTATTTAGAATAGACTTTTTTACACAAATTCTAGAATTTGGTTAATAAATACATGGTGTTCTTCTGTTATCTTTTAAAGTATGGGCAGTCTAGGAAGTGGAATAGAGATTTTACAGAGATTCTGTATTTCTTTTTCCCTCATGCCTACCGGGGAGGGCACCTGCAAAGCTGACAGCTTCCATAGAGACAGTACTGTACTGTCACAGTCTATACAGCCAGTTCTTGATCACATCTGGTGGGCTGCTCTGCAATATTTGGGCATTTGCTGTTTTTTTCCATTTGAAAGACTTTTAAACCCAGTAAAAATGATCTGTGAAAGCTGACAAGAGAAGGCTGCTTGATTTATTGATTATTCTCATTGTCTGCTCTTGGCTCATTTATTTCCTTTTCCCCCTCTCCATGATGAAGGACAAACTATCCAAGGACTGAGATTGTTGAGATTATACTGGCAAGCAGAGGATCAATACTGATAAAGTTTGACCTGCCTATATCACCTCTTTACTTCTGTCTCATTTTAGTTTGCGTGTTGGATTTATCTGCTTTCTACTTGCATTGAATCTTGTGCTTTCATGGGTTTCATGTTAAACCAAAGGAACAGGAAGTGTCCTATGCCCACCCCCCAAAACCCCCAGATGTCATCCCCATATAGTTCTCAGATGGATGGGACACAAGGGGCTTCAGTGATAAACATCACACCAGCATTAGAGCAGTCCCCAAGACCCAAAGATTGCCGATAGCTGCAGGTTTGTCAGCATCATCCAGGTCAACCCTGGGAAAAATCAATATTTATATCAAGTCTTCCACTTTTGGAAATAAGACTGGTTATTACTCCACACACATGCACCCTGCTTCTGAACACCTTTCTTATTTCCTTTCCTGTGATGCAATCCCCTGTGGGTGGCTTAGGACTTCAAGGCTTGTAGAGGGACATAAAATGAATCTCGGACTGACTAAGGGCATTTCCACCGCATCAGGAGCAGTCTCAAACTATTCAAGTTCTGGCACTTTGTTCTCAGTACCCATTGCTTTGAAACGAATGTGTTTGAACCTTTCTGTTCGGCAAGGAATAGGCAGGCATCCTCAGTTCTTTCGTTAACCCCCTTAAAAATAGCATAGCTGTCCTCCTATTTCTCTACAGTCCTTGGCATCCTTTTTGAGCTTATATTGAGCCATCTGATAGGGGCACTTTAGCACATATAGCACTTACATATATTAATCAAGTCTAAATTCCTCCCACATTGATTCAACAAGTGCTCAAATGGAGATCAATGCAGTCCGCATGGCCGAGCTACACAACACTCCCATCCCCCTCGCCGATCAATAGCAAAGACGCCGTCAATGAAGATACCGGGAGTTCTTAAGACATCTTTTGAAAGAGATTAAACAGACTGCACATTGGATTAGAAAGATGATGCCTGACACATTTAGTTCCCATTACCTTTTGTGTATCCCCTCAGTGCACAAACCTGTAACAAACAACGTATTATAATGCAGATTTCCTTGATTCCCTCAAAGATTTTTTTTTTTTTTGAATCCATAAGAACCGCACTGCAGGAAGTTCTATTATTAAGCTATCTTCACATATCAAGCAGCGAGCTACGCCTGAGGGCCATCTAGAGGATGCAGAGTTACAAGGAAATGGAGAGGTCAGGGTTTTATCTTGATGAAAAGAAGCACTTTAATCTCAGGACCCCAGTAAGTGGACTTGTTGAGAAGTACTTCAGCGTTCTTCATTCCACAGCGTATTGGGTAAGTGAGAGGAACAAAGTAGGGAAATTCTCCGAGATGGAAAAGTTTGCATTGGCAAAATTGGTTGTTCCTGTGTGTTAACTTTTAACTAATACAAAAACAAACAAACAAACAAAAAGAATAGAAATATTCTAATTAGGTCTCTCGAAAAATAAAAAAAAGAAGAAGAATTTAAGAAGTTGTGTTTTTTTCCAAGGCAGGAAAAAGAAAGTCCAAGTGATATTTCCAACACAAATACGTATTTATAGGTCCCTCACAATATCTCAAAGGAAAATCATGCTCATAGGAAATCACTTGAGAACCTGAACCCTTCTTTCAAAAGTAACACAGGAAAAGAATAATCATGCAGAACATTTTATCTTATACATGCTAAAGAGCATGAACAATTTCTGCCCTCAACTCAGGACCACAAAGTTATTTGGAGGGAGGTCTGCTATTGAAGCCAGCTTGTTCTCTTATTTTTGCTGGCATTGCCGAAGCAAAAGGTTGTGCGGGGAATGGAGAGCCGTTTCTGCCTCTGCTAGCAATGCCAGGATTCCTGAGGACTCGAGCTCCAGAGCAGAGAGGGGGATCCTGCCCCATGCAGCTCAGCTCTCTGTCACATACAGTAGACCTTTCTTTATGCATTTGCCTACAAAGCAAGCAAAGACCCAAATTAAAAGATTAGAATTACTGGTTACTAAACCCAAGTCTAAACACTTCCCCCTCCCCACATCTTCTTTCAGTCCCAACTTCTTTAAAAACACGAGCCTCATGGCTGATGCTCAATTGCCTCGTGTGATGTGTGCCAATACAAACAAGCCGGGGGGGACGGGATTTTCAAAGTTCTTACTAAAAGGTATGTGCAGAATACAAACAGAAACAGGTTCTTCTGCACACCTAAAAATGTTAAAATAACTTGCTTTTCAGACTCGATATTATTCTTTTTTTTTTTTTTGCTTTAATTTGTTTTAACATGAGGGATGCTCCATGGGAAAAAGCATTAACTTACCTGGTTTTCCATGCAAAAAAAGAAGAAAAAAAAGGGAAAGAAAAATGTGGGATACATTCTACACTCTCCAGATATGGATTAGGCTCTCTAGCCAGATTGCCATACACAAAGCTTTCAAAAAACAGAGAAGTAAATATGTTGTGCCTGGTCCTATTTGCCAACCAGTATCTTTAGCTAAATAAAGCCAGAGTTACAGACTTCCATCATTTTTCAGGATCAGGCCTTTTGAACTTGCCAAAATGGTGAGGATGCCAAGCAAGGAAAACTTAGAACTACTCCTCCTTTAGGGACTCTCCACACATTTTCCTTTCTGCTTCCTTACTTTTTTTTTTTTTTTTGCATTAAAGACTACAAAAAGGCTATATAAAATAAGGCTATGTCTGGTTTTATGAAGCTGCTCATCCTTCAAGATCTCAAGATTTATTTTAAAATAAAAACTAGTGGTGGATAAGTACACAAAATATTTTCTTCTCTTTGCTTTACTACAACCAATAAAGAAATAAAAAAAAGATCATGTATTACTGATTCCATGTTTTTCCTATTATTTAGTTGCCAATGACTGTGTGGCCACATACACTTAAAGAAAGGGATTTTTTTTCCTGAGTTAGAGTCAGTGGGTACAGAAGATTGGGACTGCTACCACTAAAACTCAGCAAACTTGTTAATTTACTGGAAGGCTTTTCATTGCTGAGTTAATTTTACTGTTTTGATACAGCATAATATAATTTATAAGATTCTGATCATTAAAGCACCATGCATCTGTTTTATACGTGGCAGTGACACAGGTCCTTTTGAAGTTTTTGGGGAAGGGTTTCTGAATGTCTCTGCCTGACTGCTCTTTACGAATTACTTTTCAATGATACAGACTTCAATACATGGTTTTTGTTTAAGCTATACCATGCAAATTAATCCAGAGAGCCGAAGAGGGGCTCTACGGAGGTGTCAGAAACAATGCTATTGTACCCTGGTTTGATTTATGACCATTTTTAAGACCTTACCTTGGTTGGACTTTGCTCAGGGAAACCTATGATTTTCAGTTGTGGCTTTGCATCAGACAAGGATATTGGCACAAGTTAAAGCTTGGATCAAGATTTTATCTCTTTTCATTCCTTCTTCTCTGCTCAAATTGAAGCAAAACTGGGAATATATATATATTAGACTCTGGTTAATTAGCTTTTGCGGTAATTTGCCGCTACGGTATAACTCTCTAGTGTTGCAATTCTGTTAACACCCAGTTTTCAACTCCTGCTAATTGGTCATTACTGTATAAGTCACCATAATTTGCACTGCTCCTGGAACAGGGACTTACCTAGAGTTTACTGTACGTGAACTTGTTTTGCTCATTACTAATCTGCTAGTGCAGTCAGGCTTTCTCGAATCACGAAAAAGAAAAGAGCCATAAAGAAGATTGATGCTCTACAGAGCTGGAATATTTATGAAGGAAACCAAATTTCTTTCTGTTTTTCCTTTGAAATATGCAGTATAATGGAGGGAATAACCAGATGATGATGATGATACTGCCTCGCTCTCATGTTTTACTTTATAACAATAAATCTCAAAGTGCTTTCCAAGCAGTTAATAATCATTAGCTCCGTTTAGCAGATAGGGATACTGAAGCACGAGGACAGAAGGGACTTGCCCACAAATCATGCAGCAGACTGGTGGCAGAGCCAAGAATACAATCCTAGTCTCTGACACAGTCCAGGGCAGTGCCTGCTAATCTGTACTACCCTCCTCCACGTTCACATATGCCAGGCAGGGCTCATCAAAAATTTTCCAATTCAAGAAACATTTTACATTAAAAAAATAGTGTATGATGCACGACTGCATAGTGCCCTTGCCTCTTGAGGACATGCACATTAACACCAGGGCTCTGTGGGGGCAGAACCGTGGTTCCTTCCACAGGAACCTTGCCTTCCTTCCCTTCTTCCTGAGTGTTTTGGCGCATGTTCCCAAGCTATTTCTGCCATGGGCAGGAAGGGGGAAGAAACCTGGATTATCGCAGCCCATATTGGATGGTTCTGTGGCTCAAGGGCACTCAGCCAACAAGATACCTTTCAGGAATGCTAAACACTCACCATACAATACTAAATCTAGAAGACTTGCTCTCCTTATGCACTATAATTATTAGTCACCTTTTAGACTTTATTTGCTTTTCTCAGGCCGGTTTTTTTTAGAAGTAGGCACACACAAGGGATCTTTTAAAAAGTAGACACAAGGGGACCAAGATCTTGAATCAAGAGCAAATGAAGCTATACATCAACTCATCCCTACAAGGTCTAGATTTTAAATGTCAAATCAGAATATTATTCCCAACAACAACAACAAAAGAATACCCTGAGAAATTCAAACCCCAAATAAGTACAAAATGCAGTGCTGTTCCATGTGTTAAAAAAGGAAATCACCTGACTGCTTCATTTTTCCTTTAGGCCACCAAGTGCTAAAGAAATACAAAGAAAGCTTTAGTCCAAATGGAGATCATGACTCTCAAGTTTACAGCATATGCCATATGCACATTACTATTTTAGATTTTTTTTAAATAAATAGCCCTGTGGGAAAAGCTGGCTTCAGGTCAACACCACAGAAACTTAATTTTAACTCTGATGAATGCAACTATTAACAAGGCCCCCTTTTTGGTAAGGAAGAGGCCTACCATTTCTGGCAGCTTTGATGTGAACTGAGCACATGTATTTCGAAAACTTTCTGATGGATTGGGTAAAAATAAACATACAGAGGGACACAGGACTTTTTACGTGCACCTTTAAGGTTTGAACTACCTTTGTAGCTACTTGTCAGAAGCACCGTCATTCATTATAAGAAAACAACTGAGCACAAAAAAACAGCCGTGATCAAAGTCCAATCCAGGGGCAGATCAAGGGAGCTGCAGTGGCAGTAGCACTCCTCTAATTCCTGCTCCACCCAAACTTTAAAACCAACTGCCTGGAAGGGGAAGTGGCATTTCTATTGAGGCAGTACTGAAAGAGTCAGTTGACTTCATGGTTTATTGTAATCTCCTTGATTCCTGCTAATCTCTCTCCACTCCACAGGTGTTAACAACCCTCTATCCTTTTTAATGATCTTGAAGTTCCAGTATTCAAACTATCCTTTCTTTTGCAATTTTGCTGCCTGTTAGCCATTCATGGTAAGGTCTTTTTTTCTGTTTCACAGCCCTGCAGATTGTTTTTAGCTCTAGCTAAAAATCTTAACTCTGGTGGGTAATACTAACTCAGTGACTGACACTGAAGTATTGGAGGCACTGTCAAGACACTCAAGGAAGGCTAGGTTTTATTTTATGAATTTACATAAGAGACATGCATTTAATTATAATGCATTTAATTATAATGATGAATGATACCATAACTTTTGACTATTTTGACTTTTTTTTTTTTTTTTGCTGAGTTAAATTTTTTAACGTATATACGGTAGTAAATGAGGGGACATTCCAATAGTTATATTTATTTTTGCTTTGACCTCAAACTGAATAATATCTTCAGCTGAGCATGTTAGTAAAGCTTCTAGTTCCTATTTAGCTGGAGAAAAATATATTATGTTATACGTGATGATGTGACACACCAGTTGCACTCCCCTAAAGCCACCCATGGTCCTATCTATTCACTGATTCAGGACAATAACTACCTTCATCTAACTCTGCTTTTAGTTTGTAATTGCCACAGTTCTTTCAGGTGCCTCAGTGAAAATAGCATATACAGCTTCAGACGGGAGATGAAATAATCTTTTCAAAATAGTTCCTTGACCACAGCACATTGCACACATCAGAATCCTCATTTTAAACTAAAAATATCACTACAGTGGCAACAAGGAAATTCACGTTATGACACAACAGTGAATCAAGTCCTTACTACAGGAAACACTAATACTCTGAAAACATTGTGCTAACACATCAAGGAAACAGCTATCCTACGGGAATTTTACATTGTACAACCCACACCACACTTTCTCTAAATATAAATAAGTTATATGAACATATGCTGTATATGCTGCTCCCAGATGCTAGAAGTGCAAAGCCCAATAATGAAACCAACACTAGCAGTGAAAGTCTGGCATTCAGCACAACCAGCAGAGATTTTAGAAGGGGAATAGCATTTAATGAAACAGGTCAAGAGAGGTTAAAAAGGTGACAACAGGAAATGCCACGATAAGTTTCTTTAAGTCTTCCCCACACAAGACTTTGCTTAAAAGAGCCATAATTTTAATAGACAATGAAGGTTTATTTTTTTGCAGCTGTAAAGAGTCTGCATGATTTTTTAGTTAATAGGCAGATGATTGCATAGATCCCAGAAACAAATGAAAACAGCATGTTTAGTAAAGACACCATGGGTTGCTGATATGCAAAATTATGAAGTGCTTGTTGTACAAATGTTCAGCTAACCAGAGTGCCACAACAATGATGTACAGCATTGTGCAACAGTATGGCCCACTCCTTTCCATTCTCCTTGTCAGGGAGTTGGGAGGGAGGAGGGAGGGATTAAACATTTTAAAGTAGCACAAGACAAATGTGTAAAAACTTAAAAGGTGATTTATAATTGACTTTGATTATCCTGTTTATGGAGATGATCCTCAGCTCTGCTTGCCCGTTCATGCAGTTTACTGAAGTGATGTCTCAGCTTACCACTTGCTTGTCTCAAATCCAAGTCTGAACAATTGCTATTTTTTTCCAGTCTAATGCTACAAGGAAAGAATGGTTTTAAATCAGCTGGAATGAGAACCCCACAAATCTTTGGTCTGAAAGTTAAACAGCTATGGTGCAGATGCCAGTGACTATATCAACACTAACTTTTCCTTGACAATCAGGACACTAGGCCTGTGCAAAGCAGCTAGTATTTACTTTGGATTCAGATTCAGCTGATTCGGAGAACGGTGATTCAATTTGGTAATTCAAATCACTGTCCCAAATCGATTAGGCCGAATCTGATTCAGAGAGCCAAATCTCCAAGTCTCTGAATCACCCAGGCCCACCTGCCCGCCCTCCCAGCCTGGCAATGGCCCCACCCACCCCTGAGGCTGCTGCAGGAGAGTCCAGAGGGGTTGTTTTTATTTTCTTAAAGGACCGGAGCTGGGGTAGGTAGGGCAGCTGGGGGGAGGCTGGAGTAGTGGGGTGGGGTTCGGGGGGCTCGTGGCAATAGGGATCACCCCCCTGTACAGCAGCACCTGTTGAGTCAGGGCTTTTTTTTAAAGCATGAGGAGCTGGGGTGGGTGGAGTAGCCATGCAGGGGGCTGGGGGAGGAGGCAGGGGATGGGGCCTGGCAGGGGTCCCCCCATGGACTCCTTCCCCCTCCTGCAGCCCTCCCTCCCCCCCCCATCCCCTACTTACCAGCTCTGAGTCTGGCTCCAGCTCCCTGCTGCAGCAGGTGGGGACTGCCCAAATCATCAACGCTCTCCAAATCTTTTCTGAATTGATTTGGAGAGCTTCCAGTCAATCCAGATGTTTTTATTGGTCCCCCGCTTCAATTCGGATTTGGAGATTTGGCCACCAAATTGGGCCGAATCTCCTCCGAATCAAATCAGCACCCGAAGCTTCACACAGGACACCATAACAGAAATTTTAGATCTGTTAATTTATTAAAATCTGAAAAATATTTTCTAGCTTAACATGTTAACTTGTTATGATTTGGATTTGCTGTTTCAGGCACTAGCCTAGTCTCTCATAATTCTTTGACAATGACATTTCTGCCAGCTGTTTACCATCCCCACTGAAGAGCTATCTCCTTATGTGTGTCTGAGCCCTGGACCTACTGAAAAAAACAAACAAAAAACCCTTTAATATCTTGCTCCATTTCTTGATTTATAAAATGTGATTTTACTATAAAATAAACATTTATAATTACCCAACCTACTCATGTACATGCTCAAGTGAGTGATCAATGGCTATATTCCTACAAACACTGGTGCACGTTTGACTTGAGAGTTACAATTAATGGGACTACTTGTCTGCTTAAATTTCAAGCACATACTTAACATGCTTCACGTTAACATTTCTTACACGCCAATGTGCTTGCAGAATCAGTGCCACGCTTTGCAGTGATAAGGATCTTCCATTTACAAAGATATTGAGTCCAAGAAAGAAAGGGATTTCTTCTTATCTTAAAAAAAAAAGAGTTATCCTAAACTGAGAAGAATAATATTTGAATTATTTGCAAGGAACTCAAAAATTTGGGATTTTAATACAACTGTTTCATCATCACTTTCTTGAATTTTGAAGGGATTTATCACCAGGGTATGCCTCTTCAGTGAAGATTTTTACAAATTTGTGGTTTCCTTTGAGGCGTTGTCTGCATAAACAACAGCACTGTATGCACCAGCTTTCCTAGCTGAAGTTTATATTAAAGCCTATCTGAGAAGAAAAATCTTGGAAAATGTCAAACAATCTTCCCATAAAGTAGAAATATTTTATTTCTTATTTATTTATTTATTGCTTATAGAGATGACCTCAGGCTACAGTTAAGATCAAGATCACAATTCTTGTTAGGGACATGAGCAGAAGAGAAGGCCTCTGCCACCAAAGAGCGTGCAACCTAAAATAAAAAAACAAAGGAATAGAAGATGCAATAAAAAAGGACCGGGACCTGATTCAGCAACACACAAGAACATGCAGTTTTTTTCAGTCATTGCCAATTGATGACTGTGAAAGCTTGGTCGAACTTACACATAAAATTTAAATGAGCAAATTAAAATAACAATGCATCTTGCACAGGAATGCAAGATTGTGACCGGGACAAAGCAATCCCAATTGGTTTCCTCACCTGTGCTAGTTGCAAATATACCTAATGATTTATTATGCTAAACCATTCATAAATAACTCCATAGAGCATCACTGGTGCAGACTACTGTGGATTCTGCCCCGTTGTTAAAGCAACTACCCAAAGACAGTGTCCTGTGATCGGTGCCCCAACGTATCTCGTTCAGTTGATCAAGACCGATCCCATTCGATTGATCACAAACTTGCAAAAACAAGTTTCACACCTGGACGAACCAAAACAGGATCTGAGAAATTAGCAATGCTAATGTGATGATCCCTCCCTAGCTGCTTTATTCGGACTTTAATTAACTATCAAAGAGGAATGCTTTGAAGCTATACAATTGAAGGGTATAAGAATGAAACTGAGTTGCCAGCAAGGTGTGCACTCCAGGAGAGACAGATAAATCATTCTGCACCCAGCTGTACACCCAGATAAGACACTTTTGCAGCTGACATATACTAGGACTTTTGAGATGGCTCGTTTACTGAAGATTGGGAAGGAGTCTTTTTCTGTCATTTAGTTTTATAGCTTGTGTATGGTATTATTATTAAAGATTTTCTGCCATTAATCAAATGAGGTCTCATGCCAATCCTTAACTGCACTAGATTTAATCCCACTTTTAATTGCAACAGCAATCACATAGATAAAGTGAAGGGTATGAATATGCGCCTGCAAGAGTAGAGACCACGTGATGAAAGATGCACACATCTTGTTAGTTACAGTAATGTTATCTGCTGGCAAAAAAACTGTTTGGCAGCTCTACTTTTCATCTATAAGGCACCCCTCATTAACAGATCTTCCACGTTTTCTCCAAGACATTTTCTTCCATTATGACAAGCTCCTCCACTTTCTCTATAGACAGAGAGAATTTTCAATTCTCTCGGGTCAATATTCTATCTTCTATATGCACTTCACTTTAAGAAAGATTGAAGAAGGTACACAACTGACATGTTCCCTAGAGAATCAAATCTACAACATTTGGAAGCACATGCTCATTCCCAGCATGGCCAGCTAGGATGAGTTCATCAGCCTGTGAAGCAGAGTAGAAAACCCATGCGCCTCCATTTCACTTTGTTAGTCTCTGGAAAAAAAAAGTCTGAACTTCTTGTGTTAATGTTCAGGGCGTTACTGAAGAAATCAAGAAAAGTATATTTACAGTGCTAATATATGCCTGTTGAGCCTGGGTAAAATAATGGCATCAAAGAAATTCTCAAGAAACCTTAAAATCCAGCTTCATAGTACTATTGTTCAACCTGTACTTTTATAAAGGTTTGAATCCTGGATGCTGACAAAGACAAATAGAAAAAGGCTGGATGCAAGTGTTTGAAAACAGAGTGTTAAGGAAAATAGTTGCTGTAGTATGGAGAAGACAATCAAAAGCTTGTGGACCTTTCCAAAAGACCTGACCTCCAGAGAATAAAATGGGCAGGACGTACCATGAGAACCAACGAGAAGGCACGCGAGAGAGATTTTGGAAGCTGAGGTGGAGGGTATCAGACCTTGAGGTAGACCGAGGCAATGACGAGAAGATTAAAAAAAACTGATCTGGAAGGAATAGGTGAAGACGCAACAAGGTGGAAGGAGATAGCCTAAGGCAGGAGGAGACAGAAATCTTTAGTTCAGCAGTTATAGGCCCCCAAGGCGTGTGAGGCTATAGAGACAAAGCCAGAAAGAAGAGGTCTGATTTCATTATCTGAAATACTACATCAAAAGCCGTATCACACTGAAATCCAAGCTTTTCTATTGCCATGGTTATCAAGGAGGTCTGGATCAGGCCAAATATTTGTTACTCACTAGCAAAGACTATAGGTCCAGCTGGTAGTTCAAGAAAGATCTTTAACAGCCACAGGCATCTAACAACTTACAAAAATGTTGCAGTAGCATTAAACGAATAGATTAGAGCTTGTGCAGCTTCATTTATGAGGTTTGTAAGGGAACGCTACCAAATTGCTAGCTTTTATGCCTGCCTTCTTCCATGGCTACACGCACACCAAAGTAACACGGAGTGAAAACGAATCACGTCTCTTGTGGCCATTAACAGATGGACGTGTATAGGAAAGAGAAGAACACGTTAGCGCTTGCTTGCTTGTGCCAGTAGCTGTGCCTTCCCCCTCCTCTCACAACTCTTAGTTTGGACACATGCCTCTCCCTCCCCTGTCCCTGAATATTTTGGCAAGTTTCCTGAGACACACAGCAACTAAATTCTAAGAGGGAGGATGGTAATTGGGGAATATTCTTCTTTTGATGTGTAGGGTAATTAAATCTTCAGTCAATAAAGAAGAAAATGAACCATTCGGTGGAACTTGAAAGGGAGAGATGTGTAGTGCCATTTCTACGCACCAGTGTGAAATACACAAGGGCAGGAGGGCAGAACAGAGCTCTTTATGTTGAAGCCAAAGTTACTTGCAGATGTACTAGCACAACAGCCCATTCAGGCAGGAAACTATACAGCAGGTCATGAGAAAACCCTGTTGCTCCTGATTAAGTTTGCAAATACTGTATCTGAAGGGATTTGGGAACACAACTGCACCAGAGGAAAGGTCTTGCTTTTCCAGTTACGACAAGCAGCCACTCGACAGTAATACCAGGTCTCAGTGAATTGGTATTCACGCAATAATCTTTCAACCAATGTGATACCTTTTCAAAAGAAACTATTCAATTAATACGTTTTTGTTCTTCTCCTAGATTGGGAGCCCAGTTAGAATAATGAAGTCTGTTCAATGAACTTAAGCATTTAAAGAAAATACCATTACTTGGGTTTTTTTCACCATTCTTCACCCAGTTCTCCTCAGCATTTTCAAGAGGAGATACAAATCAAGGCAATATTTATTCCACTTCAAAAAGTTTCTTTACAAGTGGGTAGAGCAGAGGTAGGAAAAGGCAGGATACTCCTGTATTTTATAGATGTGTCACAGTGATTCAAGAACTCAAGGTTAAGGGCTGCGGAGGAATCATCTCCCCATTAATCAGCACTAGGCTACAACTGTAAAACATGGCATGGCTGCAGTAATGGAGTTCTAAAAACGTGTTCTTCTGAAGTGATTCCCAAACCCCATATAGTTTTCAAACATATATTTCACGGGCACAGGCTGTTCTACCCTAACAAACAGTTTAATATCACAGTGCATTGGTATTCCCCATAGCTGTAACAGGCCCCACCATAAAGGCATCTAAAGGTTAGGACTCTGGATGGGTGGGCCCGTGTCTCAGTACAGAATCCTTTGCATGATGGGGAATTAGTCCTACTACACAGGAAATGAAAGGCATTAAAAATGAACAGTCCACCAACTACAAGCAACCACGTTTAGAACTGGAGTAAACAGGTGCAGGCCTATTTAACTTAGTACAAGAGAAAAGAAACAGGTGGTGCAGGGTCCACATCTTTGGCTGTTCAGACTTGCGTGTCAAAATTTCAAGCTAGGATTTCAGAGAGTACCCAAGAGGGTTAGGACCACAAATCCCACTGATTTTAAGTCACTTGAGTGGCTTTGGAAACCCTCTCATCAGTCACTAACACTGCATGAGTATATTTGTATTTCAGTGCAAGATACAGACATGCAGCATGCGGGATACAACAGTACCTGGAGCTATTTACAGACCACTGCTGGTTAGTATGTTAAATGTTTAGAGGGAAACTGTGTACATATGTAGAAAGCCTAGGCTGTACTCATTCACTCTAAAGCATGCCCTTAATTATGTTGCAGCCATGAGTCTTCACTAAATAACTGGGGTCAAAGTTTGCTGAAGTCAAATCTTTTTAAAAGTTACATTCTGCTATCTGACTGGTAATACAGTTAAAAGCTCATCTGAACATTTTCAGTGCCTCTGAAAACAGGGCGTGTGTGACACTATAACCATCACTATTGTGCTGATATCTGGGGCCAACCTTACAAAATGACAAACAAAATGAATAGACCAGGGCAGTTTTAAATACCTTTTGTTGTAATTATTGTTGTGGCGGTTGTAAATGTTTCATTTTATTTCTGTATAACTGCCGCGCGGCACTCTCACATTTATGCGACCTTGTAGTTTTGGCTTCTAATCAAAATGAAAGCTTTATATTTTCCCACGCTTGTATTAAGCTGCACATGCGTATTTTGTAAGTTTCATTTCTTATCTATAAGTGTCATTCCTGCAGAAATGAAACTTATGTAGAAAATCTACC
>NW_017728951.1:11305714-11359678 GCF_001723895.1 Crocodylus porosus | reverse complement strand
GAGTTGGCAGCCGCACCTAGCCCATCGGGTTAGAACGCAAAGGCTTACTCCAGAACCCCGTGAACCAACAGACATCCTACAAACTTATTATAGAAAACTAACAACTTACTCTAAGTCGTCTACTTGCACCAACTCGGCGAACCTCGAAGGCGGTCATAAAGCTACCTCCGATCCCATCCCACAAGCCGCGTGCTCGCCCGCTCTGCAAAGCCCGCGGCTCCCCAAGCGGTGCCGGAATCACTAGCCCGGCATTCCGCCACAGAGGTAACTTCAAGTGGAGAACCGTCATATTAATGATGCAAAACACATATAAGAAATGCCCCAGCTAAGTCACCTCTTATTCTGCAGGAACAATACTCTCTTCTTTTGTAGCCCAGGGATGCACCCTTTGAAATCAGTGGGAATTTTCTTGTTGTCTGAAAAGACAAAAAGGGAGATTTTTTACTGTTAAATTTGAAGTTGTTTAAAATCAACATAGCACAAAATTGTCCATTACAGAAAGCAGCGGTACACTAGGATATTTTATATTTGTTCTATCTTGCAAGACTTTGTTTTCTCCCCTATTGTCAGAATTGGGGTCAGGAAGAAGTATTCCTACAGGTGAAATGGGCAAGGACTGTTAAGGGCTTACTGCTTTCTGCAGGGTTGAGCATTGTCCACTTCTAAGGACATCTGAGTATATTTTAATGAACCATACTGGCGGTGTCCTTGTCCCTCCATTTTCCTACTGAGCTGTGTTTTGTGGTTGTGGTACACGAGAGGGATTAGACATATTTATGGAGGCAGAGGACATTCGTAGCTATTCAGCCCATGATTTAGGGATACAGCCTCTGAACCACAACTTCACTGACCTGGAGGCTGCAAGTGAGAGAGGAACAGTGGAAAAATAATAGAGGTGCACCAACATATCAATTGCGTATTGGATCAGCACCAATAAAAGGGAAATTTACATTATTGGCTATTGACTTTTTTTAGCTGTTGTAGCTGCTAATGTTCTCCAATAAATATAATGAATTATGCCTTCTGGCCAGGGCCCCTGGATGCTTGGGTTCCCTCTTGCCTGCGGGGCCAGAGCCCCTCAGTGCCTGGGGTCCCTCAGGAAATGGCAGGTTTCCCCTTGCAAGCGGGCAGCATCCTGCTTGGGGCTTCCAGGAGCAAGATGCAGGGGAGGGAAGGGCATGGTGGGGGCAGACTGAGGGAGGGAGTGCAGCAGGGGCAGGGGCTGGGGGTGCTGCCCAGCCAGGGTGGTGCATGGGACCTGGGGCCAGGAGTGAAATGGGATGGAGCCACAGGTGGCTAACCTCGGGAGCATGGAGGGGTGGCTCCCCACTGTGTGCACCTCCCAAGGGAGGCATGCGGGGGCATGCGCCCCCAAGATTTATGCACAGGGCAGATGTGGGCTGCTCACTGTGGGCTCAGGGCTCTCTGCTCTGCTGCCTTTCCCTCGGGAGCCCCATGCCAGCCACTTGTCCCCTGCACACCTGGCAGCAGTGTTGTGCCAGGCTCCTGGGGCAAAGGCAGCAGAGTGGAGAGCACCCAAGCCCACAGCAGGCAGCCCACATCTGCCCTTGCCCCTCTCAGCTCTCCTCCTCTTAAAAGCATCCCTGTGCTTAAAAGTGGTGGTGATGGTGCTTGAACTAAAGCTCACACAATACACATGGTATACTCCAGCAGCCTCCAGCATCAAATTGGTTATTGGACTGGTATCAGCTGATATGGCTGGTTAATAATCAGCTATTGGTGTCAGCCAAGAAAATCTTTATTGGTGCACCCCTAAAAAAAAAATCCAGGATAATATGGCCTGACCCAGTAAAAGGCAATTCTTCTCTTCTCAGAGGAGATAACAAGAATGTTCCAGCAGATCCATTTGGGAAAATGCTCACTCATAAATGCACGGGACTGAACTGGACTTGATAGTCCTGCAGATCCTGTTCAGGGTATGTGTCTTCATTTTCAGTGCTTTATAGATTCACAGACATTAGGGGCTGGAAGGGACCTCGTGAGATGATCAAGTCTACCCCCCCCACCATAGGCAGGAAGTCAGCTGGGATCAAGTGATCCCAGCGAGAAAAATATCTAGATGTTTTTTGAAAAAGTCCACAGTAAGTGCTTGCACCTCCTTTGGGGGGAGTCTGTTCCAGACCCTGGACACATGCATTGTAAAGAACTTTTTTCTTATGTCTAGTCAGAAAAAGCACTTGTGCTTTTCATTTAAAGGCTGGCCCACAGCAATTGTTTCAACCATTTAAACAAAATCACTTAAATAAAGCCCTTCCTATATCTTTCTTTAAATTATGACCCATTCCTCTTGGAAATAATTTTCTGGGAGACAGGAATTAGAAATCTGTTGTCTTTATTTTCAATGCAGTTGAGGTGATCTAAGAGGATAGCAATCCGGTGCTACTCTGTGTAACAACCTGCAGTGAAAAGTCCCTCTTAAAATGATTTTCTTTTCTGAAAGGCAAGCCTAAGAAAAATAAAGGCAATCAGATGAGACTACCAATACTCATCACAGTGCACCCTGCAGTGCAATACAAATACACGCTTTACACTTTCCACATTATTTTCCAGCGTTAAAGTAAAATGCACACTGATATTAAGAGCTGTCAAAATCATTGCCATCGTGGGTATGGTGTATGCTTCTCTTTTCCTTATTATTTTCTGCTTCTGCTTAATCAGTCATTAGGGGAACCAAGTCAATATCCATGTAATAGACAGCACGAAGTACACAAGCAAATTGCTATTCTCCAAAATATTTTACCCATTGTTTTTTTTAAAAACTTTGAAAAAAATCATTTTGACCTCATTTTTTTAAACCCCAAGTGACAAGCCCATTGGACTTTGTACCTTAAAGTCTGTCCATAAGTTTTCTCTTAAGTATTGCCAAGGAGGCATTTATCCTTTTCCAAAAAATTACAAGAGGTTACAAGTTAGTTACAAGAAGTCTCATTCAATGATTAAACAACAAAAATTAAGTCAGCCTGAAAGTCATCATATTTGTTAGATCCAGAAATTATATTCTACTAACATCAGTCATCCCTTGGAAATATTACAGTTTAGTCCTGAGGTTTCCTTAATTATACTTGCATCCTAAACCTTCTTTCAAAAAATTTTAATAATTTTATTTTGTTGCGTATTGTCAAAGAATTAAAGGCTCTGAATGATGCATATATTTTAAGGAACAGGTTCTGATACTCTCTAATCCCAGACTACAACATGGATGGCTCTGAAGGAAGCAGAATTTATCAACAGTCACAATAACTTTGCATTTCTGATGCGGGGTGGGGCTCCCAGCAGTGCTACAAAGCAGTAAGCAGGATGGGGTGCTGATGTCATGCCAGCACACGCATTGCTGGGTATGGGACCACTGGGAGACTGAGGTACCAACCAGGGCCAGGATGGGTGAGCAGAACTGAGGATAAATTAGGTCAGGAATCCAAGAGTCTAGGAGTGAGCTGAGTCAAGAAGCTGGGAGATCAAACAGACAGCAAAGTTGAGAAGCAAGCTGTAGGGAATGGGAAAGCAGTCTTGAACCAAGTTGAGTCCTGCTGCCTAAACACTGCCTGTTCTTGTACGGGGGTTTATCGGGGGGCGGGTCCTCTGACCCGGACCAGCCACTCCGGTGACAGGAAACAGGTAGAGGGTTAGGCCCTGCTGCAGGCTTCAGGCTAGCCTGGGTCAATCTGGATGTAAAGTGGTAACCTGGGATAGACTGGCCAGGCTGAGGTCCCAGGTTGAGGCTGCAGCCTCACAACTAAGGCTGTACAACAGAACCATACTACAGGATTGGCCAGAGCACAACGAACCAGGGTCACAGGAGGTTACTATCTACATGCCAGCCAAAGGATAAGCCCCGTCTGAAAGACTGGCTTTTATTTGAAGGAACCAGGCACTAATCCTAGCAGTTTTAAGAGAAGACATTGTGAGAGGGTCACGCACTGTACTCGTGGCGAGAGCAGCATGCCTGAAATAAGCCGGAGTGCGTGTCTGCTGGCTAGGCACAAATACCTGACCGAGAAGGAAAGGAATGCAAAGAGGTGTGGTACAGGGACTGACAAAAGCAGGAGCCTGTACACTACAGCCTCACGAAACCCCAAGCTAAGCCTGGGAAAAGGTTGGCACCTGTGCTTTTCTTGACATGAAGTGCACTGTCACTGTAAATTAGTGCTCTACCTTCTGGGGGCGGGCTACCTGCAAAACACTCAGGAGGAACTGTGATCAGGCTAGCCGGAGGTGCAACTTGTAAGTTTTGGGGCACCCAGCTCTCAGATCTGGCGCCACAGTACAGAATTTCAACAATCAGTGCTGAATGGGAATTTGAACACAAAACATCTTCTAGGTACCCACAAAGCAATGGGAAACCAGAAGCAGCAGTAAGGACAATTAGAAAAGGATTGATGGGAAATGCAAAATAGGAAGAGAACATCTACCTGGCAAGGCGGGACCACTGTGTAGCAGGTCTGGTCCCGACGACACTTAGTGGCAAGTGACTCATGCCCCACCCCGGCTCCTCGGGGTACCCTCCCTTTTTACCTCCTTGCCTGCTACTTTGATGGAAGTTATGGCGTTAGGGAGGCTGTCCCATGGTGCCTCGGTTCACCTCAGCCAGCGGGTACTTCCCATGCCCAGCTAGTCTTAGTCTTGCAACCCCAGACACTAAACTCAATATTAATTGGGAGAGGGATCCTTGGCCCAGCCCAGCCCAACCCTTGGCCCCTCAGGTCTTGAACTGTTGTCCAGACTTCAGCCTTCCCAGCCTTAGCCCTTTTACTCTGGCTGAGTCCACTTCCCCAGACCTTTGCTCCTGGGGCCCCTTGGGCCGAGCCTGCCCCTGGGCCTTTGATCCTATTCTGGCTTCGGCCTCGCTCAGGCTTCAACCCAGACTTTAGCTCTCACAGCCTCCAGCTGTCTCCAGGCTTTCAGCCTCGATTAGGCTGCAGCCCCTCCCGAGCTCCGGCTCTGCTACACAGGCCTTAGCTCTCTCAACTTTGGCTGGTTTCCAGCCCTCTGAGTCCCTGACCCCAGGCTGGGATGCTATCAGGCCACCAGGTAGCCCCCCAGGACCTCCCCTACAGCCACCACCCAGTCTTCCAGCCAAAGCTAAACACAACATAAATACAAGCAGACTAACGTCATCCCTACTCTAGGTTAATGCCACACCACAAGACATATTTCCCCCTTAGCTTTCTAGGGTAACTTAGGTATCTGCAGGCCTGCTTCCTGCAGCCTCTCTTCCCAGGAGCTCCTTTCCTTATGGTGTCTTCTTGCTTTAGGCACTGAGCTTATATGCCCCAAAGCATTCTCTCTCTTCTGGTCATGAGGCTTCCCAGCCACACATAGAGGTTTTTTCCATTTTGCCTAATGGCCAGCCTGCCCTTTTTTGCTACAGCCTAACCCAGCTGCTTGCAGCTGATCCAGAGATCCGCCCCACGGTTGCTTATAGCAGTGCAGCTAACTTCTGCTCAGCTGCCTGCTCACACCGCAAGGTTGGTCTAATGCATGTTCCCCGTAAGTAACAGGAGCCTCTGGCTCCCTATTACATGCTGCAAAAGCTCAGCAGACTGACAGGACAGAGAATCACAGGTTGGCTTCCCATGAAGGGCAGCCTACTTCACCCCAGCAGAGACAGTGGGCAGGAAACCAAAGCAAGTAAGAGAATGCCAAGCCAAGCAGACATCCTGCTACAAAGAAGCCAAGGAGCTGAGGCCACAATACACAGTGGTTTATTTAGATCTGAGGCCATGTGTCAAATAGCAAACCAAAGCAATGACACACTGTATTGGGACACGGGCATTATGGGGTATCTATGGACTCAGCACAGTGGTGAAGACAGTTAAAAGGCAACAGAAGAGTAGGAGAGCACCTAGGCAGACCAAGGAACCAAGACAGGAGTCAAAGGACTTGGAAAGTGCTCCAGCCATCACCTGGCCAATGTAGGAGGGTAGGGACAGATGCTGCATTTGTTCCTAGATAAGTTGTGCCTGTGTTTGTCCCTTAACAGAAATATCCCAGGATTAGTGTGTACACACACCATCTTTCTAATCAAGGTTTGCTGAGCGGCTGAATGCGCTGCTGCTTTTCTGCCATTGAGTCAGTGGTGCAATCCCAGGATACCCATTCAGACATACTTTGTGATGTCCCTGGGTACACTGTTAGTACTCCTTATCCTATGAACCTTTTTAGGATTTATCCTGGTACAACAGAAATGGATGCCTGAATGGCTGCACTTTGTACAAGGATAAAATGGTTTATTCAAGGATAAACAGGCTGTCCGTCTTTAGCCAAAGAATAAGAAATGGGTTTTATGAGCAATACAAAAGACCACAGGAAAACTACAGGTGCTGCACTCCAGCCCTCTAACACTCTCAAAGAGGAGCAGTGAATCGCCCTTCCCACAACCTGAGCTGTGATCAGGGGTAAACAAGAGCAGCAGAGTAAGAATAGACTATATTCCTGCTTACTTCCCCTAAGCGGCTGGCGCAAAGGCCCCAAGATTTGAACCCTTATAGGTTGTAAACACTGTAGAACGGAGGCTGCTTTTTCCTTTGGGTTCTGTGCAGCACCGAATTTGCTCAGGAAACCTAAATAAGCCTGAACATTTACATGGAAAAAAAAATAGACAAAACACCATTTTTTTCTATGCTCCACCAGTGAGTGCTGGGTACCTAGGCTCTTTTGAAAATCCTGCTGGGCACCTAGGTGAGCCTCTAGGCATAACTTTAAAAAGCTGGCATTTATTCTCTCCCTGCCACAGTTCCTGATACATGGAAGGAAAATGATCGTGCTTCTCAGACCATGGGAGGGGCAGGAGCTACGAGGAAAGATATACTGAAGACAGTAGAAGGCTCAGATATATGGGCCTCCCTTTCCTGTCATAATTATCCTGGAATAGTTTCTATGAAAAACCCTTGTAAATGAAATCATTGCAACTTGGGACAACTGCCAGAGGCTATCACAGCAGACAATATGCACAGTTAGAAATCAGTAAGGCAGGACACATCCAGATAATTATGGAGGCTATAATACATGTTTTACTAATTAGTTCTATTCACCATGCCAAATCACCTAATGCTGGGTATATCCATGATTGCCCTTGGGTATAATTGGGGCAGGAATAAAGTCTTTTTTATTTTCCAATAATGCAGCATTAGGATGATCTACTTTCTGAGTGTAATACAGCACTTAGCCTATTTAGGAAAATCCCCAGTATCTTAGGAGAGTTTTACCTAGTCCTTTGCCTGTTGTGCCTGCTTAGATTGCAATCTGGAGAGGGAGACAAGGGGGAGGGGGACTTTACCCCCAGTGCAAATTTCTACTGCTCCTACCCAGTGGGGCTCTGATCCTGTCTGGTGCCTTCAGGTACCATAAGCAATAAATACATCTTGTGGTTATATCAGGGGGAGAAAGAGACTGAATCTGTGCATCTTTGCTGTGTTTTAAAATATATACATGTAGCAAGTTATGGCTTGGGGATATATGCTGGAGTGCTGTACTGACACTGAAAGGAGAGCATCAGTCTTTCTTGTCACTAAAGACACTGAACTGTCCCAGTACCATACCATAAGTGGGGATCACATCAGCTACGACATTCTTGTGGTCCTCTCATTGAAAAGGGCCATCTAACTGCTCACATTGGCTACTTGCCGTTTTACCCCTTTTCTACACGATCTACCTCCCTCTCCATGGCATGTGGTTGCCACAGCCTGCCGCTGCCAAACTGCCGGGGAGTATAACACAGCAGATCCAGGGGGCTCAGCTTGTCGTGTGAAACGCAGGGAAAGCTAACACAATGCGCAGGGCAAAGGCCGGAGAAGTGGGGCTTTGTGCTTATAACTTTATTCTATTACTTCCCAATAATCTTACCAAGCAGTACAAGGCACTGGAGGTAGCACTAGCTTCACAAAAAACATCAGTGTTATCAAGTGCAAACCTGTTTCTCCGGCACGATGTAAAGAAGGGGGAAAAACCCTCTTGCTTCGTACTGTTTGTCAAGTCCCTTTGATTAAGTCTTACTTTTCCCTGTTCACTCCCTGAGTCCCCCCAGTTCTCCCCTCCCCGGCCCCTTTCACCATCCCTAGATTGCGCATTAAGCAACAATAGCGCAGCCGAAAGGCCATTATGTAGATTCATGAATATATAATTCAAAATCAAGCCACCAAAACATTTGCTCTTACTTTTTAACCCTATTGTTCCCCGCATGAAAACGTTAAGAGACAACAGCAGAGGAGATAAATATGGCCCACAAAAGTTTTCCCACAGCCTTTAGCCTCTTAACCATTCTAATCCCATTGAGAATATTGATGCCTGGGAGACAATGAGGGAATCCCAAACACAGCCCGGAGAAGCCGTCCTCCTGCTGACTGCCCCCCTGGCAGCACACAGGGCCTTTCTAGAGACCAGCTGCCTGTTACCATGGGGAGCCCTGGACCAAAGGGCAGCACTGGGCACCGCACTTAAACACTTTTGACCAGCCACATGTTTATCAGAAGAAAGGGGGAGAGTTTCCATTTAAAGCATCTGTGTGCTGATTAGCTTAGGAAAGAAACCCCCCGAGTAAATTAGGTTTAAATCAAATGCTTTTATGCTTCGAAAAGTCAGGGGCTCAGCCACAGGACTGAGAACGATGGAGGTCTTGCACCTCATTCACAAATCTAATATTTAAACGTTAGTTTTAAACAGTATAGTTGCTTTTGCCTTCAAGGCAAATTGCTTAGCAGTGACGTGCTAGCGGCTAGGACGTAATCATCATTGTTATTTGCGTCGGGATAATTCTCGTGGAGCGTGTAGAGGAACCAAACAACACGACCGCAAACACGGTCTTCGTGAACGAAACATGGGAAGGACCGTTCTCTTCAACCGGGCGTGCTGCCTCACTGCTGGTTCTCTCTGCTTTGTATAACCAAGCAGACTCCTGAAGCATTTTTAAAGCACTTTTAAAGCATTCCAAGCCATAAGGTTTTATAGTCAGCCTTCGGGTATGAGGCATGGACTGTCTCAATACCTTCCCCAAAGCAAAAGCAAGTATTATTTTATTTTATAATTCATTGCTGGTTACAAGTCAAGCAGATCAGCTCACAGCAAGCACACTGGCACTGACAATTTGCTCTTTACAATCCTGCAGGCAGAACACAAACCTAGTTACGAATTTGCACATGGGCAGATAAAAGCCCTGGAAGTTTACTGTTGTGTCCCAATCCAGCACTTCAATTTAACCACTGAAAGGATATTTCCAATAGTGTAAGATCAGTAGGGTGTTCAAAGAGTGTTTCTAGGTTCCTCCAACAGCTCTTCATACCTACTCTTTTGAAGACACAAGCAGACTGGAATTACATAAAGGATCCCTTACATTAAACAGAGGTACACGCTGGTACATTAAGTGTAACAAGGAACTTTTTTTTTTAAATCTATTCCCAGGCCATTGGAGTTGATAAGAATACAGAAACCATATGATGTTCTAATTAGCTCCCTCACAGGCAGACTAGATAATTAACCTCCATAGTAGCTAGATTAAAATATTGTGTGAAGCAGGCATCTCAAACACATCCAGCAGGCCACGAACAACTGAATGATGTGCTAATTTGGTTAAGTTGCTCTTTGTGGTGAAGTACTGTCTTTTGCCATGGTAACAGCAACAAAAGGATGTAGACTGACTGCTGTGGTCCTGTCTGCCTGGGGATCTCTGCTGACACTTTGCAAACTTATTCAATTCCAGAAAGGAATTTATTGTCCAAGCTGATTGTTTTAGATCCTACCGTCTCCCATCAGGACTAAGGCAGGATGGGAGGAGGGGAAGAGGGACAAAGATCAGTCAGATGGAAGAAAAGGGGAGGATTATGAGTGGAGACCATCCCAGCTCTAGTAGGAGGGGAAGAAGCTCAGCAATTGCAGTTTGGGGAGGCAGGAGGAAGGAAGTAGCAACCCCTCTTGCTCATATACAGAGGTGGGTGCTCCTTGCAGGACAAAAAGAGAAAGGGAAAGAGAGGGCCATGGCATGGAGGAGGGTAGTGGGGGAAGACAGGTGCTGCTTGTAGCCACGAGAGGGGAAAGATCCATGCTGCATCCCCTGTACATAAGGAGGATGCCAGCAATGGTTGCTGGTGGCAGCTGAGAGGGAGAACAGAAGCTTGTGGTTGCTGGCTCTGGGCAGAGGGAAAAGGGGAAGCAGGAGCCTGCTGCAGTCACGAGGAGGAGGGAGGGCAGCCACCAGCCTCACTCTCTGGTGCAGCTCAGAGCCCAGCAATGCCAGACCAGGGTCTGCTGGGGAAATGAGGAGATGGCGGGCTCATACCACTGCCATGAAACCAGCCCACCCCTTCCAGAGTGGTTTGGTTTGGAACGAGTACCGCATAGTCATAGAGAGAGTAGCGGGCCTGGCCAAAGCTTGCTTAAGGCAATGAGGTAGGTGAGACTCAGTTTGAAATGTGGACCCTCCACCATCACCTTCCTTCCCATCCCTAGGGAAAATTTCTAAGCAATTCATTCAGTCCTCCCACTTCACACAAGGTGTCTCTCTTGAGCCGCCATGTCCTGAGGTTACTGCAATGTGGCATCATGCCCACTGAGAGGACTAGGTTGAGCCAAAGGATTAGGAAGAGCAGAACTAGAGACATGCTTGCAAAGGGCCTCGGACAACTTTGTCATTAGACCAACGTCATTCAAAACAGGTTCATTAATAGCTTTCTAAAACTCTCAGCTAAGTTTGACACCGCTCATGTTTTTGCATTAAAATCGAAAGGACAATGAGTTTGTTTTGTTTGAGAGAGATTTATAGGAGATTTAATAAATAGTATGTAGCAATATAGTGGCAAATCCCATGTGAATAGAGGGAGAGTCACAAAACCCCCATGCTTCTTGTATGGTACTACCATGGAAATTGGCTTTCTGAGGTAGCCAAAAGGCTGCTCGCTGAAACGAGAGTATTAGTGACTTGCTTGCTCCCCACCTCTGCCCCTTTTGCTGAAAGCACTGGCACTATGCTTCTGCTGTATATGATTTCTAATATATAACAATGCTCCACAGGACCAAATCAGTCTTCTTTTAAATAAGTCAGGTTACAATCTTCTTATAGTCTTATAGGTCCTTAGATTTAGAACAAAGAAACAGCCCAACAAGAAAATAAGATTTTTCTTATCCTAGAGAGGCAGGCTGAGTTCAGTGGTTAATGTCAAGTAAACAGTGAAGGAATATGCTTTAACAACGAAACATTTACTAACTTAAATTAACGAGTGTCCTGCAATTCCTTTTCTTTTTGTTCTCCCATGATAGGATATGTTAGGTTTATGTTTCCATATATCCATTTTTGTCTGTGGGTATTAGGGTCATTTTTCAACTAGTCCAGAGGAAAGGCATTTTGATTGCTGGGTGCATCTTTAAGAAGAAAAAACAAACTGTTTATCGTTTTTAGAATACATCAGTGTACATGTCTTTGGAAACCCACTTAAAAAATAACACTAAAAGTATAGATTGATTTTTTTGCCTTTTAATAATTTAAAGATGTAGGCTGTGATCATGACTAGATCTCCTTTAACAAGCCTCATTCTGAGAAAGACAAAACGGTGTTTTGGTGGGAGTGACAAAATCTGTTTTCCAATAGTAAGCCTCAACACATTCAGTCATTCTTCCCAAATTTTGGCTATGTTCATTATCTGTGGTGTGAAATTAGAAGATACCATGTTTTCTTGTATACAACATACATCTTTTCCCCTGGAAATTGGAATGTTCATTATATGCGAGGAAATACGGTAAGAGCAGCTTCTGCTGCTCACTGGACAAGTATGAAAGGAAAGTCTGCATGGGGACAGAAAAAGAAGCAGGCTCGACTGCCTAGCTGCCTCGAGTCAGTTATTTAGTACAAGGAAAGACCTTTTCTTCTTCATTCTGCTGTTTAAAAACAAGGTGCATATCTTACTCTGGCACATTTTATGTAAAAAATGAGGTTAGTACATTTTACTTATACTGCAGTGCATTCTCACCAAATCTAAATTCTCAACAAATCTATATCCTAAATAGTCCAGTGAAACTTTCTTCATGTGTCTAAAAAAGATGCTTTTTTGCAAATATTTCTTTATCACCTTTTTCTTACTATGGAATATGGGTTGCATTCTAATAGAAAACTAATTAATTACCTGTAGAGTAAACACTAGGAAAAGAAATCAGTGTCTTCATCAACCCTTGCCTAGGATCCTGTCAGCTTTTCCAAGCTCTATTACGAATATTCAGCATTCTCAGAACTTCTTTGCCAGAATAGGCATTGAATAATTCTCGCAGCATGATTCACAGAACTTCTTAGCAACTAACGATGACTGAAGAAATACCTTTATAATCTGCAAAGTCTTATCTTTATTTTATATCACCAAATAGTCTGGCCTGCATAGCTCAAAAGCAGGATTTGGAATCTGAATAATTGCTGCACGAACCACATTTATAAGGGATTTATAGGGTATCTCCCACAGCTTTCAAAGTTGTGTATCAAAATGGCTGAGATGGCTGGTCGAAGGGAGAAGTTAGCTGCACCACTCAGGGTACCCAGGACTGGCAGATAACTGGATAAAACCAGGCATTATTACTGGGTAAAACAGAAGTCCCCATACTCCATCTCTTATATTACAACAGCTGCACTCTGTTTTTCACCAAGTTAGTCATGCTAGTTTTCCCATATAACCTTAAATTCCTTTCTCTCGCCTATACCAAATGTTTCACAAATTGATCGCTCTCTTTGTGGAAAAGCCTCTTCTGCCATTCAGTCTCATTTTTTCCACCATCGGTTCAAAACCATGTATTAGACCTTTATTTTGCTAGAGGAACAGATCCTATGAATTCTTCTATGGGTCTATCAAGTATTTACATCATTTCTTAAATATCTTCCCTCCAATCAACGGAAGCACTTCCATTCACTTTCTTAGCCCTTAGATCACGCCCCCCAGTACATACTATCAGCCTGTTTCACATGCTCCCATTAAGCACTAAAAGATACAAAAAACTAGAACTCTTGGTTCCAAAATGATACCTTTTATTAGATCAGCTGGATCTAATAAATGATAAAAGGTATCATTTTGGAACCAAAGAGTTCTAGTTTTTTGTATGTCTTTTTTGTACGTCAGACCAACACAGCTACCAAGTACACCCATTAAGCACTAATGAGCTTTTTCATTCTACAGTCCCAGCACTGAGTTCTCCTGGGTGCCCCCTTCCTTGTTTTGCCAAGCCTGTCCTGCAGTCTGTCTGTAGCTTAGCTTTACTCTACTGTCATTTATCTCATCTTGGTACAATAAAGCATTTGTTCCTTATTCCAAATCACCAATACTTTGTGCTCATGTTCAGCCTTTCATCTGTGGATTTCAAAGCACTTTGCAGATGTTGTTGAACATCAGCTTCATTTTATATACGTGAAAACAGTCTTAGATTAAATGATAAATGATTAGCAAATCCATCTTCTTATACCTTTGTCCCCATGGTCTGAACAGCATACCCATCCCCTGAAGAAACACACTTGAGACTAAAATTTGCTACAATAAGAGCTCCATGGGCCAACTCTGTCAAGGGACATCAGTATGTATACAAAAGACACAAGCAGGAGCTGCTGAGATGGAAGAAAGCATCAAGGTCATTATGGACCAGGCCCGTGGGGATACCAGGCAATAAAAGAAACAGCAGCAGCCTACCACCCAAACAAATATTCCGTGTCTTGTAATTTTTATCCTTCTCAGGCACTGAGGAAGTCAGCACTGATTTGCTTCGTGACTTCTTATTTATTCCAGCTCTTTGGGTACTGATAGCCTTTCTCCTTATTATTCAGTTGCCTTCCTTGAAATTCTTCCAGGCAGTTTGATAAATGAACTGTTAAGTGGTCCAGTGTCACTTGCCCTTTCTATAGCAGTATCAGTACAACTTAAAGTACAGATCACCCAAATACGAGAGAAAACTTCATTGCAACAGCAGCTGTACGCTGCACATGTGCTCTGTTTATGAAAAAAATAAACATGGAAAACGGAGACATTTGGTTTCAATTCACTTTGACTGACCCAAGGTGTCCTCCCCAGAGAGGATACACAGGTCAGCCCATAAATTTTCAAATAATCACGCATGGCTTTAGCTGCATGTCCCCTATTGAAATCTCTATGAGTTGTGTGGCTGAAAACCTCTGAACAGAATCCCATAAAGATACCAACTGGAATTGGTACCAGTTGGACGCTTTCAACAAAGAGGCCAGAAACGACGCAGAAAACAGTCCACCTAGAAGCCTCTCTTTGGTACAAGGGAAAAGATGATGTTACTGGTCAGGACAGAGGCATAATAGGGCAGCTCTGTGTCCTGGGCAGGGGTGACCCCTTTCTGCTGCTGGCAGCTATTATTTTTCTGCTCCCTACCATTTGGTGCCCAGAGCTGCTGCCCCAGTCATCCCCCATGTAGTTATGCTATTGGGTCAAGGCCAACGTTATCACACTGAGCAATATCTCTCTTTCTGAGAAGTGTCACTGAAATCCATGGGCGAACTAGTGGATTAAAAGCTACCCGACATGTGTATCAAAAATCTAGCCTGTAACTTAGCTTTTTGGGAATGACTTTTCCTCTTTTATACATATTTCTTAATACTTTTTCTGCTTTCCCAATTTTCAGTACAAATTATTACACAAGTTACAGCTAGTCATCTTAAAAGAGTCAGTAGATTTGTATTGGTACTTGAAAGACCTTTTTCTCTTTCAGTTGGTCTTTTTCAGAAATGTAATTTTAAAAAAAAAGCAGCTTGTTTGGATTCCATAGCAACACCCAGATTCAAACATTATTGCTAGCTTCTGTGGCTTTTTTTCAGAGTAACTGTTAAGTCCCCCAACACTGGTTTTAAAGCAAATTCATAGATATTATTATTCACTACGAGCTTTGATCAAAATCATCACTTGGTTCCAAACAATATTGTTTTTGCAGCGTCATTAGACAAAGTGAAGAAGCAGTAGTTCTGTTTGTTCCAGTGAAAATGTTGGTACGTAATCGCTTTACTGCCTAGCAAACTCAAACGGCTATTGTATAACACCTCACCCACAAGGGAGTGGAAGGGACTTCCTCTGAATAGGAATCCCTGCTTCATAAGCATATATGGTACATGCTTAACCCTGTCCAGATTCAGCAAAATATGTATTTATATGCTTAATTTTAAACATCTGCTTACATGCTTTCCTGAACACATGGCATGGTATAGTACTTTGTCACAACCAAGTCACTGTCTTCCCATGACGCATGTTCATTTGCGCCAGCTGACTATATGGCCCAATAATAGGTTGATGGGCACTTCTCTCATATCTGGCTTATTTTAACTCACTGCCAGAGATGATGATAGTCTGGGGACAGAAGGCACGGCTGAACAATTCCATGCCAGTCCTTGAGCCGACGGCCATCATAAGAACAAAAAAAATGTACTTCAAATAGGGGACCCGACACTCGTGCAGCGGCGTAACCTTGTTCTAATCTTGCAAGGTTCACATGAGATGGACCACGGCCCAGTATTTCTGCTTTTGTTAGCAACCCGTGTACCTTGGGACATGCTTTTCAAACAATGCAAAAGCCACACCCATTCCCATTGTAACATATGGGAACTGGGCGCCCAAGTCTCCTGACTGTGATTTTTCAGAACTGACCAGTTCATTTTCAACAGGGGCACAGCTAAAAGCCCAGAAGTTGACCAATTGCTTCCCAGAATGTTTCACTGAGTAAGCGATGCTGAGCAAGCTCAACTAAATGCAAATTCTTTTCAGTTAGACATTTTAAGCTCTCCAAAACAGAGCTCCATCATGTGACCACATCTTGAATGAATTGGGCTGCAGGCAAACCCAATTCTTTATGTGCGTTATGAAACGTAGGAAACACACATGCTGTCTGTTTAAACTGTCAAACAAGTTTCCTGTTGGTAGCTATCATGTCTGTTCCAGGCTGTTGGTTTAGTCGATGCTGTGAATGCAAAGCTGGAACATGTGTGGAAAATATTCCAAGCTGTAAACATCAGAATCATTAGAAGCTCCTTGAATGATTGCCCCATCATTACGAAGGGCGAAGCCCCTTTTATCCAGGATTTTCAGGAAGATTGTCAAGTCCAGTGATTGGTCAGCCCTTCAGGAAAAGCCTCGCAAATCAAAACAGCAGATCTTCACTTTAAACTCTCGTTAATCAAATGATTAGCTCAGATCAGAAAAGCTTGCGTTGTATTACTCTGGGTCCACATCAGCAACAAGGGATACACTGCAGACAATTCATTTTCCAAACTGGTATTTCCCTGGAGTTTTGATTCCCCAAAATGTGCTTTCCTCTTAGCTAGTAGTGGCCTGAAATCATGTGGTGGCCAGAAGATATGCTACAAGGACACATTGGCAGCATACCTCAGGAAAACGGATGCTGACATCGAGAGCTGGGAGGACCTGGCTACCAATTGACTCCAGCGGTGCTGGAAGCTCAACCAAGCAGCAGCCTGTTTCAAGGTAAAGTATCTTGCCCTTGAAGCAGATAAGAAAGATCAGAGGAAGGAAAAGGAAAGGAATCCCTGCAGCCTATTCCCCCCTGCAGAAAGACAGGCAACTTTTGCAGATGGATCTGCGATTCAAGGATTGAACTCTTAAGTCACCTCAGGACCATCAGTGAGCCATGGTAGAGATCATCCTCGAAATGAGGGATTGATGATGACGAAGACTCGCTGGTGCACTTTTAAGACTTGGCAAGAATCTTTTGACAGCAGAGACCAAATTGCACTAAATGGTCAAGCTGGCCACTCACCATTCTTCCAAACCTTTAGGATAGAGGAAAAAAACCATGAGGTTTGACTGTGAGTCATGTGAACTAAAACATCTTCTAAATTGCTTTTTATGGATGTTTCTTACTTAGACTTACGTAAGCAAAATGCTTAGTGTTTTGCTCAGTGGAACTCACATATTGCTTGGTTGTTCATAGCAATATGTGGCTCAGTTTTGGTTTACATGAAATGACCTTTTTTTTTTTTTTTACAATACCCTTTTAGCTGTTGATTGGGTGGTGCACACATTCTACTATGCAAAATAAGAAAAATGGATAGAAATGAACAGTTCCTGGAATAAGGAACAATGAACTTAGTTCTAGAAACTGTGTATAAAAAATTAAATGAAATAAAAATGATTGGGTAATTTGTATAACAAAAAAGGTCCTGATTGGGTGAAAGGGAAATTTATATAAGATATGGTGTATGTGTGTGAAGACTAGAAAGGAGTAATGAGAGCAATGTCGAATCTCCAAAGAGGCACCAGGGAGCAAAGCAAATTCCCATGAGATGAACGGATGTCTGAAGTGGCCCATTATGCAGTTCTGTTATATCTGGTAATTCTTGCCTTAATTACAGACTTAAACAATGTATTACCCCGGGATTATCTTCTATAAAGTTATTTCAGTTAAGTAAACAGGTTGCAACCATGCCCTTTCCTCAACACCGCTACAGTACTTCTCTTTCAGAGCTTCTGCCATCAGGAACAGCCTTCTTGTATCATTGCTCTGTCTCTGACCCCACCAGCTCTTTCAAAAAACTCATTTTGAGGTTATTAAGTGCTGCTGTAAACTATAAAAAACTATAACGTGTATACCTAAAGGAGATGATTGAAGTAGACACTGTAGAAACCCAAATTAAAATACGGTCTTAGACTAAAGAGTTTGCAACCTAAAGAAAGAAGATGGGTAAAGGATAGGAAACTTGAAGAACTATTAAGATGGGGACATGAGAAAAATCAAGAGACTTAACCTGAGGTCACATGGAAAGTCAGTCACAGAACTGTAAACTGAACCCAAGTCTCTTGAGGGTCAGTGCAGTGGGTTGAGCACACGACTATTTCCCTTCTCTGTATTTCTAAACAGCACATTATTAGGTTGCATAATAATCAGTGCTACAGGTCCATAAGTCTGTTTTGTCTGAATCGACTCCGGTGACAAGCAGAACTAATTCCAAAGGCATCAACACCTAGAGAAAGGTGTGAATCACTAATAGCTCAGCTAGCTAGTTTTTGCAGGCATTTGGGTTGATAGATTATCCTCACTACAATCATATTAAGGAAAGGTGATTTGAAATGATAGGATGCTGCGAACCTTGTGAGACTATTAAAACACTTTCAAGGTGTCTGTGAGTGTCCATGGGGAGAGTCAAGACATTGTGAAGATACAGTTCCAGGGCATTGTGGATCAGTGTATACTGGGGCTGTTCATGGGATTTACTGAAACAATTACTGCTCTCCTGTTGATTACATATGTGTATTCCACCATAAATCAATGGATTATTAACTGTAAAAGTCAATGTGTTCTTTGTTTGCTGCCAAGGAGGTCACCCTGCAAGGTACTAAGCAAGCACATATCACATGGTTAAATGTGTTTTCAAATTACTAGGTCTAAATAAATACATCAATTCCTATGGAAGCTGAAAAAGAATGAAAAGGAATGAATGTGTGTGAACTAAAAGACCAGGGACACAGTGAGGAAATATAATGAAATACAAAGTGGGAAAAACCCCACCTGTTAAACTCATCAAAATCTTTGTGCCTAGACAGTTTATCTTGACAATCTAGCTCCTTTGGGTAAAGTGTGTTTTGGTTATAAGAGCTCAGTTGTATTAAGTACAGTCTGCTTTGCTTTTAGCAGATCACCATATTGCATATTGGTGTTCTGGTTTTATTCCCATTGAGGAAATAAATCTCTTTTATAATAAAAGGCAATAAATAAAAATAATACAGTTTTCGTGTATTAGAAGCAGAACAAAAAGATACATAAACTACAGTTTTCATTACCTTACGTTGAGAACCCCCAACTATGTCCTCAGCTAAGCAGGAATGGTCCAGGCCAATGTTTGATTAATTTGCAGAAAGCGGATCTGAGGGTGCTTTTTAATACTGAGGCATTATGTGCCAGAGAAGCTAGTGATGCTGTCATTTGGATGAGGAATACATGTGAGGTCAGTACAGCTCTTATGGCACATTTTGAAAGAGGATAGGTGGCATCGCCTTCAGTGTCCCAAATGTGGTGGTGACAACCTGTCCCTCTAAATCTTCCAGCAGTCTGAAACAGATAGCAATTTTCTTTTATGTCCTGCTCTAAGTTGTCACAGTTTGTTTATGCAGCTGCCAAATTCATTTTAGTTGGGGCACCTCCCTAACTGCCTTCCCAGGGAGGCCATGCCAATCTATTAATCACTGAAATGCCCAGTTTGATCTTGACTAATTCCTCTTTAGACAACAGTAAATCACACCCTCTCCATCCAAAGAATTCTTGGGAGGCATATAAGGGTGCATGAACCTTCGGTCGCCTATTTGATTCGGAGAAGATTTGGTCCAATTCGGAGGCTGAATCACCGAATCCAAATTGAATTGGGAGAACAAAAAAACCCTCCCAATCAATTCAGAAAAGATTGAGAGATTCAGAAGGCATCCTTGCAGGGGAACAGAAACTGAAAAGAGAGAGGGGGAGCAGGGGAGAAAGACTGACATCTGTAGCTGGCCAGTGATTGCAATCTTTCCCTGAGTTCCCTTCCAATCACAGTGCTCTGGGGGAGGGATGTAGAAACAGCACATAAGCCTCTGCTGGCACCCTTTCTGTCCCTTTTGAGAGCTGTTTCTGCCTGAGCACCCCTCTAACAGGCTACCATCCCTGCTGGTTTCATCCTGCTTCGCCTTAACACACACACAAAGTCACAAGTTCTGTTTTCAGAAGCTTGAGGTGCAGTTTCCCAGAAGCCCTTGCACCTATCTCCTTGAAATTTGTCAGGCTTCATGGCCTCAGCAGGGGCTACCATCCCTGCAGTTTTTATCCCACTGTGCCTTCTCACACACACACACACACGTCATGAGTTTTACTTGTTAGCACCTTGAGGTGCAGTTTCCCAGAACCCCCTGCACCTATCTCTTTGAAACTTGGCAGGCCCCATTGCTCTCAGAAGGGGTTACCATTGCTGCTGTTTTCAACAAAATCTACCAAAAAATGACAAAGTTATAGGTATTTCAGTGATTCCCCATTATAGTTCTCAGGCTGAATCTCTGAATCTTTCCGAATCAGTGCCGAATCTTCTGAAGCCAATTCGCTAAATCGATTTGAGACAGCGATCCAAATCTTCAAATCAAATCACTGTCCTCTGAATCGGCCGAATCTGAATCTAATACTTCCCTATTCGCACAGGCCTAGAGGCGTAGGAAACCCCAGCTATAAAGGTACACCGAAGCACAACGTTCCATAAAAATATCTAAAAAGCAAGCTTTTGAGAATATTAAATAAAAGAAAAAGCATACTATTATAATCATCAAGTAGAATAGAATAATTTGGGAGGCTAGAAAGGGTAAAATCCTTTCTTTATGTGCTGAGGACTACTAGTGGGTTGTGTGTTGCAACTCAAGTATAACACCAGGAACCCATTCCCCAGAGATGCTTCTGAGTCGTGATCCTTTCGTGGCTTCCTCTATGCTTCTAGGAAGTAACAGTTACTAATAGTCTCTTAGGACCCAACGTTTGAACTTGTTTAGTTATTTTGGCCAAGAGCAGGGAAAGTTGAGTCACACCTGTGTCCATACCCTGGTTCCACTGAGGGAAGGAAAGAGCAAGAATTTACTTGCTTGTAAGCACTCAGACTCACGTTCCAAGAAACCCCGTAGAGTAAGTGCCTAGTGCCTACACTGAAACAGTTGCATCATTTCACGCGAGCCACCAAACAGCTGCAAGAGGGTAGACGTGTAGGCTCCATGTTGAAGAGTGAACTTGCAGGATTCCACACGGGGGGCTCCAAGTTCCCCCACCCCATGTTTATTTCCTTGAGATGGATCTGGAAAGGAGCATTTAAAGGACTTCTGGGGCAAGAATGGTCTTTTCTGGGAGGCGCACAGCATCCACCACAGCAGGCCTCAGCACTTCACAGAACCAGGCAATTTGCAATCTCAGGGAGAAATTAGCCTATGTTTGAGAAAAAACAAACGGACAAAAAGCCCTATTCAGACAGCAAAAAATAATGTTTAGTATAGGGAAAGTTGAGGATATCTTAAAGCAGTTACTTATATCAGATGGTTGTTTTCTGGTTATGTGTGGTCCTTCATGCATAATTTCATCTTTGATAGTTTTGATCATATCTTATTCAGCCAAAACCTCACAATCCAGACTATTTTTACTAAAATTACCTTCAGGTTCTATTTTGATTGATTTGAGCAAATAGAGGATAATCCAGCTACAGGTTACTAAATTTTGCCATCAAGAATATTTTTTCTAGGAATAACTAGGACAGAGGACAAAGCACAAAGCACCTTCCCTTGAAAGAAAAGTTGAAATCCAGAATGGGGTTGAACGAAGAAAACGATAATCCTATTATTCAGGCACCAGTTCATATTATAGGATTTACCATGTACTCTGCAAGCTGCAATATGCCCTCTAGTGGCTGCATATGAATAACCTAATCAGTTGGTAATTAAAACAAAGCAATAGAAAAAAGTAGCAGTGCAGGAAGGATTGGCAGGATTTGACAAAGAACCAAGAGTATAATGGATAAAAGGTGAATATGTATCAATTTTTGGACCAGAGATTCAAATTAGAACAGGGGAAATTATTTTGGCAAAAGGAAGAATTACAGTAATTATTTGCTTTAGAGACATTTCGTTTTAGACGTTAGACTGTGCAGAAGCATTGATTGTGAACAATGTGATGCTTGTAGTACTCTTTTATTTTAATGTCAAAGAAGCGATTATATACAGAAGGCTGCAGATGGGTCTGATATAAACAGAAGATGGACTAAGTGTTTGGAAAGATATAGTTTTGTGTGGAGAAAGATAGAGCTATTGTTCGTCAAATAGGTAACAAACCAGTTAGATCGGATTGAGAAATCAGTCTGCATGTTTATTTTGAAGATATATGTGAAAAATCATGATCTCCAAACTCGTCTCTCTCTCCCTGTACATGTTCTTCCTAGTTTGAGAAGTTTCTGCATATTAATACTCCAAGACCATTCATCAAACATGTTTGCAGCTGGTACCGTATGTACTGGGTGCCCCAGCTGTGCTCAGTTTGTGTGTTTTCATTTGCAGTCAAACTGAGAACATTTTAGGAGTCCTACAGAGGTACACCTTGGGTCCAGTTCTGGTCAATAGTTTCATTAGCAAATCTGATAACTGAATAGAATATACACTTACAAAATGCATGGAGAAAATTCAAAATGCTCTAGATATGATGCAAGATGGTCTGAAGTCAACAAGATGCATTTCAATAGAGGGAAATGTGGAAGACTATATTTAAGAAGGATAAATCAAATGCACAAATGTTTGATAGGGAATGACTGAACAGACAGTTCTGCAAGAAAGAGGATGCAGCAAGAGATCTGTGTCAGATAACAGGAAAAGTTATTAAAAACAAATAACCCAGAGAGAATATCAGTTCTTGGTGGAGGTTTTTAAGACCAGTTTTAGACAAACATCTGTCAGAGAGATTGTCTAGATATACTTACACTTTACTTCAGAGCAGGGAGAAGGACTAGATAGATGACTTCCTGAGATCCCTTCCAGGTTATACTTCTTTAATTCTATGTAGCCCAAGACTTCCACCGAAATTAATGCAGTTTCTTCCTTTAACTAACTCAAATTCTTTATTGAAACAAGCTCAGTGCATCGAGACTTGAATGTCTTTTTCCTTACATTCTACAATCCATTCTGCTCTTTTCATGCTCCTAATGCATGCATGTTATCAATTTCTGCTGACTGAAACATCATAAGCAAGGCAAAAATATTCAGAATTGGATTACTAGGGACCTGCTTCCCGTAAGCTTTGTAAGTCTTAATCTATTCACATGCCAGGCCAAACAATGGTTTTTAAAGAAGTCCAGTTAACAAACGAACAAATGAACCCTGCTTTTCTTGAAAGATGGATTCTAAGCTGACTTTTCCCCTACAGATGCTAACTGTCTTCTCACCACTTAATAGATTTTCTAACACTTTTTTTTTCCCCTCAGAAACCCTCCCCCATGGTGGACACAGGGAGATTACACATGTGTATTGAATGTCAGAAGTAAATTGTAAATAACCAGTTTAGCAGGATAGCTGACAAAAATAGTTGCAATGAAACAGTGAACAGGTGTCGATTAGTAAAAGGTAGCTGCAGAACTGATGTGTCAGGAAAGCTTTTAAGCCTGTTAGCTCTAATTTTCATCTTTTGCAGCAACAGAAATTGGCTTAGGAGAAAATTGAAACGCACAATTCAACAACCAAAAGACGTGGTAATAAAACACTGTTCAAACAGTTAACGTGCCAGGCATGTCCAGATGAGTGTGCATGTGCAGTTTGTGGTGCTGCAGATCTGCCTGGGGTGCCACAAACTGCACACACTGCACATACAGGCATTTGCCGCACTGCTAATTTGCAGCACAGTGGGGAGTTTTGACACCAGGGGTTTCCAGTGTCAAAAAAACTTGGGTCAGAAAAAAGCGGGGTGGAGCACATGGCGGCAGTATGTGCTGCCCGAAACTGGGGCCTGGCCAGCCAGAGTCATGCTCCGGCTGCTGGCCAGGCTCTGCATGCCCAGATTGTTGCTGCTGAAGCCCCAGAAGGCCCCCAGGACCCCAGGTAAGGCTGCAGGGAGCAGCCCAGGTGCTGGCCCTAGCTTCCCCTACCCCACCCAAAGCATCAGAGCACAGGTGTAGGGGCATTTCCCAGGGACAAATAGTAGCGGCACATATACGTACTGCTACTATTTGTCTCCAGGGAAAACGTACATTCCTACTTATGGGGACACATCCACCGTTTTCTGTTAATCTGAAAGACAACACTTTTACGTTTACAGTTATTATGCAAGAAGTGGCATAAAAACAGGACACATGCACAGAGGCCACAATACAGCGCACACCCTTCTGAAAAGCTTTGATTTTCTCTCTAGGTACTTACGTGCTATGCATCTCTTCTCAGGTATTTAGTATCTGAGCACTGCAGAAGCAATAAGGAATTTATCCTCGCAGCACCTTTGAGAGGCAGTCTCTCAATCATAGTTGTATGATTTGTATACAGAACTGAGACACTTGCATACATACAGAACCAAGATATGTGCTAAGAACAAACGGAAGTTTAAAGCAATGTTGTGGGCTGATCCCTGCATCTCAGGCCGAAGCCTTGAACATAGGACCAGCACTCTCACCTATCACCAGCAGCCTGCCAAGTGGCCAGCACATGGGGAAAAATTTCCTTCCCCTTCTGTGCACCTTTGTGATTTCTATTCAAACTTACTTGTCTGGCTCTGACATCTACCTCATCATTGGCCAGCCACAGATTGATTCAAGTCATTCTATTACGTATGCATTTGTCCTCCCACTTCATACAGAGGAAGAGGAGTCCACTCATGTCCATATCAGTTTATGTTGCTCCTTCAAGGATGTTAGGTTTTCTGGGCAAGCCATGTTTCTTCCATTTGCCTCCACAATGGATTCAGCCCTTTGGCTGAAGTCATTTGGAAAGCTCAGGCATTTCTTTAGGGTAGATTTATTCTTGGACACAGCAGTCTGTTGGCTACCCAAGTGTGCTGGGAACAGGCGTTATGGATTGCAGAATAAGACGGCAATGATTTGTAGCCCTCACTGCAAAGAGAGAATTTTGCAGTTGCCTGGAAGACAAGCATTTGAGCCTCTATTTCTACTGAGATGCAATGGAAAGAGCAGCTGCGGGGAACCAGTTGTGTACCAGGACAGGCCTAACTAATACCAGTAAGGGATCAAATGTAGCTCAGCTCTTACATATCCTCCTTCCATCTCTGTCTTGGCTGTGGCAAGAGACATCTGCACCAGCTTGATGGCAATGGAGGACAGCCCGCAGCTTCAAAGCCACTCTGCTGCTGAGGTGGAGAATTCAGATCTTGGCAATATTATCTAGTGTCTGGCAACTAAACTGCACAGAGTCACTCTAGACTGAAAACAAGAACCTCCTTTCTGCCACCCCACTAGTCTATTCACATCTGTTATCCCAATGCACTTGGAAGGAGGGTGTTTTCACATCCACTGTGGTAGACAGACAGGAAAAAAAGAAATGCCAGTGTTATTCATCAGTGCAGCACAGTATGGGAGCTGTTATATTACAGCGAAGAATTTCAAACACCTTTTTAGAAAACATAAAATTGGGGTTGCAAAAATATAGTAATTTATCAAGTGGGAAATGTTTAGGGCATGCTAGGAGCTCTGGGGATTTTGCTGTAAAATATTAAAGCAGCTAATTCTATTCTTAGTCTTGGAGTGTGGAAAGAGAAAACACAAGAGAGCCGGAGAATCCTGTGTACTTAAGGATATAATTTTCAATATATTTCCCCATATTTTAAGGACAACAAATAAAAGTACACATTATTTTCCAAAAAACCAGGAGGATTGGCATAAAAGCAATGACAGAGACTACATAGTATCTTGCACGGCACCATCCATCTGTAGATGCAGAAGAGAAGCAGAAACTAAAAGAAAACTCAGAGTACAAATTAAGCTTTTTCAAACATAGTGGGTAGGATCATAGGAAAGTAAGGCTTGAAGGGACCACATGAGGCCATCTAGTCCAGTCCCTTGCTCAAGGCAGGATCACGCCTGACTAGACTCTGCCAGCCAAGTGTTTGTCTAACCTGCTCTTGAAAACTTCCAAGGATGGAGATGCCAGTTTCTTCAAGCAGTCTGCTCCAGTGCTTGGCCACCCTTATATTCAGAAAGTTCCTCCTAACCTCCAGACTAAACTTCCCCTGCTGATGCTTAAAGGCTCTTGCTCCCAGTCATATCCCCTACAGCCACAGAGAAAATCCCATCTTCATCTTCTAGGTAAATCATTCTTCAGGTATTTGTTATCAAATCCCCCTGCAGTCTTCTCCAAACTAAATAACCCTTTTCAAGCCTTTCCTTATAAGTCTCGCTTTTCAGGCCCCTAGTTATTTCTGTTGCTTTGAACTGGACTTTTTACAACTTGTCTGTATGCTTCTTGAAGCACGAGGCCCCAAACTGCATAAAATATTCCAGTTCTGAACAGAACAGGAAAATCACTTCCCTCAATTCTCTGTTGTTGCAGCCTAGTATGCTAGGCTCTTTTTGCAACAAGAGTACATGGTTGGCTCATACTCAGCTTACTCTAACCCTCCAGGTCCTTCTCTGCAGTACTGGAGCATACCTACTCATTCTCCAACCTGTATTTGTGCATGCAATTAGTCTTCCCTAAGCAAAAGACTTATATTTGTCTTCACTGAATTTCATTTGGTTGAGGATAATTTTTTCATTCTACCCAGGTGATTCTGGATTCTAACTACCCTCCAGAGCATCTACAACTCCACCCAGTTTAGCATTGTCCACAGACTTGCTAAGCATGCACTCAAATCCTATAATTCAAATCATTAATGAAGATATCAAACAATACCAGAAACAGGTCAGACCCCTGGGGAACCCCACTTGATACCTCCTACCAACTCAACGCTGAGCTGTCGATGACTACTTGAGCAAGAAGATCCAACTAGTAATGTATTCATCTTACACTATTTTTACCTAGTCTGTATTTTCATAGCCTGTTGATGAGAATGTGATAGCAGATGGTGTCAGAAACCTAGCTGAAGACAAGTTCATAAATAAATGGACTTTTATAAACCATTTAAAATAAAACACAAGATGCTTAAGCAGAAATCACATGCCACCCTTAAAACATAATAAATTAAGATGTCCACGTGCTCCATGTAAAATTTACAAACGGCAATGGGAACACTCCAGGTGGGTAAGGTTAAACACTCATGTAAATATCTATGGGATCAGAGCCTCATTCTGTGCAGCTTCCTAAGTGTAGGATGGTAGGTCCAAAATGTGTCTCACAAACTCTTAAACCTATCAATTCTTAATCTAACTCTCCCACAATTGAAGTGACACTGAACTTTAAACTAAGATTGAATGAAGATGTTCATGATATTGTTTGTTCTGAAGAGTAGTTTTTCTATTAGGGCAGCACACAAGGGAGCAAAAAGTTAACCTCAGTCAATGTTAACCACTCTATATTTGTAATCATTTGGAAGAGGGGGGGGAAAAAAGGCTCAGGATCTTTTATTTTATAAATTTCCCATCTGAATTTTTTTTTTGGTCGGTAATTTATACCAACGTTTCATCCATCATTAATGTATTGCGTGCACAGAGTATAAATACATGTTGCATTTTCCATTTCCTCTCCCATCTAACACAGAATATTTTCTTGGAAGGATTAATATGGTTAGAGTTTGCTTTTTTGAGAGTTTAAACTGCCGAGAACACTGTGGTTCTACAAATTCTCAGGACTCCAGGGTATTGCAAAAAAATACCTTATTTACTTGATTCCAAGAGAGGGGTTTTTGCTGTTTAACATGGGGGAGGGGAAAGCCCCTTATCTTGGAATCGAGTACGAGGTGGCGGGGTTGGGGCTGGAGCTGGGGGTGCTGCCTGATCCCTGCTGTATCCTCACAGCCCCAGGCCTCCGAACCCACTGCCCCCGCTCCCTTTTTCCTTATCTCCCACCTAGCAGCCTCTGCCTACCCCCTGTTCCCCTCATCCCGACTTACACTTGCTCTGGCACTGGCAGGGGAGGGAGGTACAGCAGGCAGGGGGCAGAGGCTGCAGAGAGAGGGAGATGAGAGAAGGGGGCAGGGGATTGAGGCTACAGGTGCAGACAGGGACAAGGAGGAGTAGGGCCCAGAGGCTGTGGGGGTGCAGGGGAGGTGGCAGTGGGCAAACTACTTGCACCCCTCACTGCCTCTACACTCCTACTCCCTGCCACCCGTCTCCCTCATTGCCTGAACCCTGCCACTGCTTTACCAACTGCAATGGTGATGAGAATAAATTTATTCTCGAATAATTAGATTTTTAAGGGGAAAATTTATAAATTTGTTATAATTTTCCATGTATAAAATCAAATTATTGGGGGGTGATCTTAAATTCAGTGTTGTCTTGGATTCAGACAAATATGGTAATACTAAAATGCAGCCAATATGCTGGATAAGCCCTGCAATAATAATATACTGGAACATTACTCTTCTATGTCAAGAAATAAAATATAAATTACACTGAGGACAGAAAAAATTTCATCTATAAACACCAATGAAATGTATGTGGGCATTCATATGTGTATAAACGTATGGTTATTTGAAAAATGTACTGTAGGGAAATGGTCAAAATGAGGATGGAGATAAAACAGAACTGCTTTGTATTTTCTTTATAATGAATCATAACATTTATGAATTTAAGAAGTCAAGCATTAACATAGGAAGAGACCAGTTTTCTACTGGTTTTCCTAGACTGTTTATTTCAATGTACGGTTGTGGTTGTGGTGCTGTGTTGGAAGAAAAGGTTTAGTCTTGTTCTGCAGTGTTTTCCATGAAAACCAGCTTTGCAGTTTTAAAAAGCTCCTTTCCTTGGCATTATGTATTTCATTATCAACATTTAGGAACGTAGGACTGGATGGGAAGTCCTGGATCAAGGTTCAGCTCTCTGCTACCACAGGCAAAATGCTGTACAACTCTTTTCATAAAGTTATCAAACTCCATCTTAAACGTGTTTAGGGTTTTTTGACTGAAGGCTGTTCCAAAGCTTTCCTATTCTAATAGTTTTCAGCCTAAGTTAATTCACGGCTGTGTATTCTCATGCCAACATTGGCCTTTTGCTTAAATAGCTGTTCTGTGTCACTGGTGTTCACCCTTTTGATGTACTGATAGATATCACTCAGATTCTGTCTCTGTCTTGTTGACTGTCAAGTAGACCAGTAGATCAGGACTACTGCATCATATAATATCATTTTCAAATAGAGGTTTTATCTGTGCTGGTACTAAACTTATGTTTACAAGCCAATGTTTATGATGTTAGATTCTTTATAAGAGGAAATACTTTGCGTCCTTTCCACCCATTTTCAGGCATAACCTGCTCCTCTGTCATCCTTGGATGGTTCAGTGAGGCTTTTCAGACAGGATACAGTTAAGAACTTGATGTCCTCAATCACAAACCTGTAATGAAGCTTCTGAAGGTAGTTTTTTAAACATGTTATCAAGCAGCCCCATTAATCATGAAATGCTTTTTCCTACATAGTCTTAGAGCACAGAATTAACAACTGAGAACTGTTTGAACTCCGCAAAGAATCCATCACACCTCATTTAACAGTAATTACATTTAAAAAAATAAGCTCATGCTGAACAGATTTCAGCGCTCTAGTGCAAACGGTCTCCTGCCTGCAAATTAAAAAATGAAGGATAAAAACCTCACTCAGTTCAAATGGCTGTAGGAATAAGATCACTGGCTGGGGAGTTCATTTGTGCCACAGAGTCCTGACACCTTAATAAAAGAAATATATTGCCATATTCCATGTGAATGGTGTATTTTATAGCATGCGACTGGTTTATGAGAAACTTATTTAGGAGCTTGATGTATAGATCAGAATCAGTACTTGGGTACTATGTAGAGTAATGACACGAGCTAGCAGTAACATAGTACTACTTGTACACCACCTAGCTTTAGGGGTCAATCCCCCAGCCAAGTGACAGACATGAATTCCAACTCCTACCACTCCTTTTTGCCATTAAGCCTTATTCTGTTCATCTCAGAATAATGAACTGATTGTACCAAGGCTTTCTGGTAGAACAGGCAGCTGTTCTAGTTTAACTAGCTAGGACAAAAATTATCAATAGGAATTAATAGTTTTACAGAAAAGCCAGCCGCATACTTTTGTATTGATATGCACTGCCCTCAATGCTATCTTTTAACTTCTCTCTTTCAGAAAAAGATATTTGTTTCAATTGTTTTGAAAAAGCCAGACTAAAAGCCATAGTCAAACGGCTACTAATTATAATAATTCATGGCACACAGGAAATCACTTTATTTTATTTTATTGTATTCAAATGTCAAACAGACTGGCTGAAAAGCAGTTACAAAAGTAATAAACAATAATCGAGCAAATCTTTCTTTTACTTTTGCTAAAAGCTTTTGATGGTGGAAATGAATATGCTCCCAAGCTAATTCTAACTAAAATAAAATATTTTGTACTAACTTAATTTTGCATGTTCTTTTTATGCTCATTTAGTAACTATGGAGAGATTAAAACAAGTCAGTCTTGCTCCAGGGAAGTTACTGGTACAAATTACCTTGACCAAAAGAAGTTTTATAAAAGTGATTTTTAAAATTAAGATTTTATAATACCAATAGTTCTCACTGACACAACCTTTTATTAAATTAAAAATAAACAGTGGTAAAATTCTGGCTCTCCTAATGCTAGCAAGGAAACTTACAATTTAACCACAGGCATTTTTCACCGGTTTCCAAATAAGAACGGAGGAAGTAGTACTGACAAATACTGTAATAGTAATTTCCTCCTGAGCTAAAAGACATTTTAAAAAATAAAATTTGTATCTTGACTTTTTAGATCAGGTGATTAAAGCAATTTAGTTCAACAAAAAGAATCAAAAGCCCACTTGGCTGTAGTACTGAAGTTTAAATGGAGGTCAGGGGAAGCATCTTCTCAAAGTTCATATAGGAAAACAAGATGACAACATCCTTGGCAAGTCCTCAGCTTTTAGTTTCATCCCTAGCCCACTGTTTTCAGTTGTGTACCTCCTCTTAGCGTCTCCCAAAGAAATAGGATGTTACATTTTAAAACAAATCCTCTCTCTCTGGAAGGAAAGTCAGTAAGAACTTTGAGCATTAAGGATGGGATTTTCAGAAGCTCTCAGCATTTTCCTCTCTGAAAAAATTAATGGGAGCACAAGGCCAACATTTCATGCTTTTGAAAAAAACTCATGACTAAGTTTTGGCTCTAAGTGAACAACAAACAATGAGGAAGCATAGTATGAAATAAATCCATACATCTAGAAAGCAAAACAGCAGAGCTGGTAAATCTAATTTTAAACCTCTGCTTAATCTTGCTTTAACATCAAAGCCCCACTGGGCTGGTGCCTTTCTGAAAAATGTATATAATTTCATATTACATTAAGTTATTTTGGGATATTATTACATTTCAATACATTTTGCAGGTATAAAGTTGTATAAAGTGGTGGATAGAGAGTTATACTGCAATTTACAGTTTCACTATGCTTCAGTTAAAGTGTCATTAACATAACGGGGGAAGAGTATTCTCTTCTTTAGAAAGAAAAATCAACTGTTTGTACCACATTCAAAAACAAGACTAGGGCTGCTTACAGATATTTAAAAAAACAACAAACCCTGGTGCTTTACTTTAAATTCTGTGCGCTCCCACATTGAGCCCAGCGCATGCCCAGAAGAGGCAGTGCATTAGTTGGGCCCAGTTCACCCAACGTCTGTAGAGATTGGGTACTTTAGTGGGACTTTTTTTGGCACTGTTATCTAATAACTAACTGAATTAGCTATTAGATAAAAACACCAAAAAGCCCCGCTGAAGCACTTGATCTTTACAGACACCAAAGAGCTGGGTCGGAGTCACATGCTGCTTTGACTGGTAAAGCGCAGGTTTTTTGTTCTGTTTTGTTTTGTAACTTTTGCAAGAAGCCCATATGATTCTTTTGTGGAGATGTCATCAGTTAAAATATGGACAAACTATGTGTATTTTACAGCACATGAAAGTTGCTTCTGAATACTCATTGATTGGCCATTTACTTCCTATGTAATGATAACATAAGCTGCCATTTTGATCACCTCAAAAGCAGTAATCACGTTGAATATGTATGTTAATGGACTTAGTTTTAAACCCCATAATACTATAACTGTCCTAAATTGGGGTGTGGAAAGGAAATAATCTGTTTTGTATTACACCTGAATTTCAGAACTGGCTGCACTTAAAATGATTTAGTTATTATTAATGGCAATGTTTGCAGGTGGTTTTGCATTTAAAATTAAATCAATATAATGAAAGGTAGTATATTTAAATTTTGAAGGTTAAAGGCTATTTTTATCCCACAGGAATACGTGTCACTGGGTAGGCACCTAAATACAATTTTCCCAAACAGGCATCACTTCCCTCAAAGATTAATAAGTAACCTCAGTCTGATTCAGTACAAAGGCTAGATCCTTTTAGGTAAGGATTAACAAAATCCAAATGCATTGGAGTGTTATGATACTAAAATTGATTGATATAGTATTAGGCAACTAAAAATTGTATCAGCTACTACAAAGCCTACTTAATTAAGCACACAAGTATGATAACATGGATAGAGAGGTAATACAGCGCTTATAACAAAGCACCATAACCTCTTGAATTTTCAATTAACACAAATATTTATTTAAAAATGTTATTAACTGTGTTAATTGGTAGATGGCTACAATGTAAATGAGAGCCAGGGACATCAACAGCACAGGTAAATAACAAGCAAGCTTCCCCATACAGTTCTTCAGGTGAACACTGATGCAGAGTAGCAGAGGTATTTCACATAAGAGTGCTAAGGGCTTTTGAGTGTGGTTTTGTAATGTGTGCAAATAAACTTTAGGATAAGCCTACCAAAATCATTTTCAGTTGTGGTGCACATAAGGCTATGAACCCGTGTCAACAGATATACCTGACTACCATTTTTAACCCATTCTGCCATTGAGTTGCGTTCTTTGATAATCTGTAATGCACATATTCTTGGCTTCACCAGCAAAGAGGAAAGTTTACTTCACTACCAGATAAACCTATTACCAATTCCACTATGGTCTCAGACAATAAATGCTATTTAAAAGCAATATAAAGCGAGTTTAGTGAAATTATGCAAGCTTCACTGTATATTTACACTGCATTATACTAAAGTATAATATAATAGAGCTGCATTCCATATAATGAAGTAATTGCACACTTCAATTCTCTTGCAGTAGTTAAGGAATGTACTAATCCAAGTGTTACCCATACATTTACCTCCTGCAATTTTGTCACAGACTTCCAAGGTATTATTTCAGAGCTTTCAGAATAAACATGTTATTTACCTTGCCTCTATGGAAAAAAAAATTGTTTTTTAATTCACTTAGGTACTTTAAAATTAGTCAGAACGTAAAGAAGGGCCCAAATACTTTAATTTAAAAAAATTCCTGCAAACAAATTTACCTTGGATTTCTACGTATCGCTAAAGCCTTACTTCTAAATTTTGACAAATTAATGAAGTTTGCCCTTAAATATAGTACTATACAGTCACACAAGCATTTTAATTTTATACTGATCTGTTTTAAAAGACATCTCAGCCCAGTATTATATTAGTTTCTCCAAAAACAGTGCAACACAACTTAGTGCCCTAGAAGGGCAATTCAGTAACTCTTCAACTTCTAAACAGCAGCATTCTTTCGGAGCACATTTTCCCCACCAAACTTGCATACTGCTGAACACTGGCTTCATCACTTGGCCCCTTCCGTCTTTTCTTATACACGCTGTAAGGCATTATGGTTCTTTTGTGAAGAACTTTCACTCGGTCCAGTTCCTTAATGCAACCGTCATCAACTACAAAAAGAAACAATGAACACACACATTAATACACCAATATTGTCAGCATTAGTATCCACTGCACCACTTTATTTTATGAGTAAGTATAACACACATATCCACTGTATATAACACTAAAGAATAGGTTTGTCTTGTTTTTAGATGATACATAAGGTTTATATTCATAAGCTAAAAATTGACATCACCGAACAAAGCAATCAGCTGTGCCGTGATGAGTCTTGGCGCGGCTGATCCGCTTCATTCACCAGAACACACGCCGCCCCTTCTTCCGGTCTCACTTTCCCTGCTCAGCCAGATCCGCTCTCCCATAATCATGGGATTTGTCATATGGGAGGGAGTGGGTCTGGCTGAGCAGTGAAGGGCCTTTCTGCACTTAGTCAGAACCACCCACTGCAATGCTAGAGGAGGGGTCTGGCTGAACAGAGAGTCCCGATTTTCCTGCTAATGGAGAGGCACCCCAAAATTCCCTGGGCCTTGAGGGGCCCAGAACACCTGCATGGGGTGACTGCGGTGGAAGCTATTCCTACTCTCCCACCACAGAGCTAATAGATGTTTGCTGGAGTAAAGCCTATTGCGATCTTTGGTTGCACCACTGATTTTCCTTTAATGTGGCAGGACAGAGGCAAATACAAAAGTCTATTCACTCATTATGTGTGCTGCCATCACATTTTTTATGGAGGCACAAATGAGAAGTCAGGTGATGTCTGTTTCCACCCTTTTCCAAGGAAAAAAGATGCAAAGAATATCTTATCCCAGCCCCCCAATCTTCCTAGCCTGTACAATCCTTTTCTTCCCTTTATACAAATTCTCTAGAGTAAGGAGATGCAGATGTGCCCTACGTTATACATTGATCTCATGTTCCCAGTCTATGCCTACAGATCCACAAACAGGATTGACAAAAGTAGCACTGTTTGGGTGGGCCTGCCCAGTTCTCTGGGCTCTCAATATTCAGACACGCAATATGCCCCATCATATTTCTATCTTATTAACCTAACCTACACATACCACTCTCACCTAGAAAACTACTGCTGTTAGCGTTCTCTGAACAAGCTTAAACACCCTTTGTTTGTCTGCAGCCAGCTAAGGCTGTTGTTGTTGAACACCAGTTGCATCTCAGGCAAATAGGTTCTAGAGTAGCAAACTTCTTATTTGCAGATGAAAAAAATTAGCCACATAACTGAAACAGGCACAGGATACATTAGTAAGATGCTTTCACAGGACTGTTTAAAAGAAAATAGTTACTTTGCTGAACTCCAGGCTCATGCAGCTACTAAGATAAGAAACAAACGTAAAATGTATACATATAGTCTTAGAAACAAGAACTACAGAAATACAAAATGAAAATGCAGCAAAAGGATGTTCATTAAAATGCTAGAATATTGAGCTTACACTGTCCAAAAAAACCCCAAACCAAGCCCAAAACAACACCCACATCATTGTCGGATCAAGAGATTATTTTGACTGAAAAGTTCATATAGCCATATATAAAGTCATTCATGGATCAGGTGTATGGATTAAAATTTTGTAATAAGCTATCTCTGTCCAAATTTTAAATACTGCAAATTTACCTGCGTCTAAAGAATTGTGCTTCCTTGAAAAGAAAGCTGTCACTCAAAAGAAGAAGCAAAGCTTTTCTCAGAGGTTATAGATCTAAGACCCCTCAATCAATCTGGATGAAATCTATTCTACACTGGCCTGTCTCCCATACATTATGAATTACAAATGACTGGGATGATGTCTTCTGCCGATTCATCAGTCTAACTCAAAATCAAACAAAGTGCTAAGGAAAGTCAGGTTATATCAATAGTTACATCACAGATAAAATCAGTCGGTATTTTAATTAAAAAGGAAAAACAATGAGGCGCCTTTTTTTTTTTTTTTTTTTTTTAAAAGTACATCAGATTCTTTGCAGGCAATCAGGAGCACCTCCTGTTAGTCTCTGGAAAGCTGACTAGTCACAGGCTGCTGGTTTGCCTCGTTTCCAATACCTAAATTGCACTTAAGACCAAAAAGTACATTAATCTATTGCTTTTTCGTATAAGCAACCCTTGTGGATGTACCTGGTAGGCTGTTTGAACAAGAATGACAGAAGTGGTAGCTTGTGTGATAGGGAGTAGGAAATTGTTCATAAAACAAACCTCTATTGATATACGGGCCACTCTATTAAGTCTAAAACGCCATTTTGTACTTTCTTTGTGCATTATGAAGACAAAAGATCACCAGCAAGGACCTCGTGGACTCTTTTTTTAAGTCACCTTTAAACTCTGCAGAATCCCACAAAAGCATTTTTCTGCTGATTGTTTGAATGGGGATATTAATATGTAAAATAGAGTTTCATTACATTTCAGGCTGACTTCATTACTTTTATCTGTGTTTTGATTCTTACATGAAAGTACAATGTACTTCTTAAGTCTTAACAAGGAAAGAGTGATGTGAGAGGAAAAAATCTGAACAGTACATGCTAAGATTGTTTTCTCCACTAATTATTACTGGCACTGGCTTAAGATAAACAATGAAGTCAAAACACTTTGTTTTGTCTTTTTCTCTGTCTTTGAAATCCATTAGTCTTTTGATGTGTGGCCAACATCTTCCGGTATCCTAATGGGTTTGTTTTTCTACTCACTCCTCTACAGCATTCCCATTCTTGGTGAAAGTTCAGAGAAGCAAAATTTGCAAGTTTAGCATCAAAAGATGAGACAGTCATAAAGTTAGTTCAACTTATGTGGGAGAAAAAAGTTTGTATTTACTACACCTTTCAGCCCAGGATTAAGTTCTGCCCTGAACCAGACAGATGTCAAACCTCGCTGTGACAGGAGGCTCTCTAGGGGTGCCGTGACCTCCCCTAGCGCCCCCGGCTACCGTGCCAAATTGGGTCTTGAATGCACCCTCTCGCGCTCTCCGCCCGCACCGGGGCCCCTGCTCGCGCTTCTCGCGCTCTCCACCCGCACCGGGGCCTTGTATGCCCGACTCGGGGTTCCCTGGATTGGGGCTCAGGCGGCCTTAGCCTTACCTGGCCCCCAGACCCGCCTCTTCGGGCCTATGCCCCACTGGAGCGTCTGCCTACGCACCAAGCTCTTCCCGAAGCTGCCCACACTGGGCTGGGGTCGGGACACCCCAAAACACAGCACCCTGTGGCACTAGGAACACCCCCACCCTACTGGGGAGCTCCTAATGAGGCCTCCTCCACCCCTACAGCCTCACCCGGTCCTCCGGTGTAACAATAACACAAATCCAAAATCTCCCCTTCCCGGGTTACAACGTAACCCCCAGGCACAACAGAAATCTCCCCCTCCGGGATGCCAACATAAACTCCAAGCAAATCTGGCTCCCTCTCACATCTCCTCATCAGGGTTTCCTCCACCCAGTACTGTCAAGCCAGCGCTCTCCAGCCACCAGGCTTCCATATTCTGCTCTGCTCTAACAGAGCTCCCTCTTCCTCTTCGGCTGCCAGCAGGGGAACTGACTCTGGCCTCGGCCTTCTCTGCTTATAAAGGCCAGGCCCTGCCCCCTGGTGGTCAGCTGACCCACTCTGTTGCCATAGCAACTCCCACCTGCTGCCCTGGTGAGTGGCAGCTGAGCCCATTTACTACTATTCAGTAGCAGGCACCCTAGTGCCCTGCTACGCTTGCCTTCAGAAAAAGTTGTATGACAACAGCACTTCCAAGGCTGTGCATTACTTACTGTCAGTACTTTACTTTTATTTATACTGAAACCAGATACTATGGGTAAATTAATTTTCTGGTTTGTATTGCTCTTGGCCTCAGAGTCTGTTTCTTTCAGTAACTTTTGCCTGTCCAGCTATACCTCCAGTCTGTCTCTGGTCACCACTGAGCTTTATTCTAGTTGCTCAACATGTGTTTTCATGCGTTTAATCTGGTTTTACTCATTATGTGAAGCATGGTTAAAGCATTATCCTCTCTGGAATCAGCCATTCTAGCAGGAGCCCTTGTAGCTGTATTTAACATAGTTGCTGCTACCAGGGCTCTAGCACAGTTGAACTCATGACTGTGGTCAAGAGCTCCCTGTGGACGTAGGCAACAGGTAGGGAGGTATGGGGGGGGCAGGTGCTCCCCCTGACAGGGCTGTCCCCACTGTCGACACTGCTGGCGGCTTCTGTAGGTGCTCACCAGCCCCATCTCTACCACTGGCTTCTGCCAGCCCTGTTCCTGCCAACACTGCCAGCTTCTGCAGGTGCCCCCCCCCCCCCCCCCCAGACTCAGGAGGCACCAGTTCCCATGCCTGTGAAAGAACAATACTTGCCAAGCCATGTTGCAGACAAATCCAAACTTGGATTGTGGCATGGTTTTATGTAATAATCCTCAGGCCATCTCTCAGTGTAATCTGGGAAACCAAGTAGCTACATGGTATAGTGCTATCCGGTACACTGCTGTATCAAGACAAGCTTGAACACTACTCGCACACAAAAATTTGTCACGGGGAAAAGCTCTAAATCCAATACACATGACTTGCTAAATACATAGATTTAGGCAAATATATTTTCATCTGCTCTTCACTTCAACATCCAAGGTTCTAAAAAGTTCCTACAAAAAGAAAAAGGGGAATCAACAGTGTTGGTCTCAAGTCAGGCGGAAGGCAGGGCAGGGTAGCATCTTATAGGCTTATTCAGGGGCATTAAAAAAAAGCCAGAAAAATGACATAACTCTTCCTTTTATTTTTCTTAACTGAAAAGACTATCTGCTTCTGTGAACATAAATGTATCAACTCTCCAAAAAGAATAAGCCTATGTAATAAAAATAGCCTGCTGTAAAAGTACTTAAGTGACTAAATAAGGTTTAAATTCCACCTGAAAAAGAAGCCTTTTCACTGCAACTTTAAGTCATCACTAACCTAATCTCAGGTACATAGCTAACCTCTTACAGAGGGTGAATAAGTCCTGTCACCACGATATCAAATCCGTAAGTTAAAATGTAGGCAGTTTGTGGTTGTTACTGTTCTAGTGCCAGAATGTACAAGTACAAGAAAGTTTTCACTTTATTCATTTAAACTCTTAAATAGGAAAGCTTTCAGGAGATTTAGTGGAAAATGAAAACAGTCTGGGTTTTGGTATGGGACAAACCTGTCCTGGTTTACAGGCACCCCTTTCCCCCCAGTCTCAAACAGTGTCTCTCAAGCAACAGGCCATTTAACTCCCAGGCTCACCAAGGAATCAGACCTTCCAACAGACCCGGAGGGCCACTTACTGAGTTTCGGCAAGTTCTTGAGGGCCACGTGGGTAGCCCTGCCCCGTGACAGGTGCCCCACCCTCTGGTTGCCATCTTGTGACTGGAAGTTTCACTCCCTAACCCCTGACCTTTGCCCCCCAGAAGTCCCTCCTCTTGTCCCACAGAAGTAGTCCTTTCAGGAAGGGGCACTGCCATCTCACAACCAGAGAAATACCAAATTATATTCTAAAACTTGAACATCTACAACATTCATTGATTTGATTTTTAAAAATATTTTTGTCCTGATTTACATGTGTTTGTGTAGTGTACATAGCAGTGATTGTATAATAGTTTAAAATGACATCTTACTCTTGTATATTGTGAGGAGGTGGGAGGCATGGGCAGTGGCTATAGGTTTGTGGAGGGCTGTGGGTACGTGGGGGAGGCTCTGGGCATGTCTGTGGGGGGTGGATAGGTGTGTGTGGATATGTGAGATGTGGGTGAAGGGGTCTGTGTGCATGGCAGTGCAAGGTGGGGTGTGGGTGCACGTGTATGGTGGGGTGTGCATGTGGGACTCGCCTTATGAACTCTTTTCTCTCCGTCTCTCCCTCATTGCCCAGGCGGCAATGCAGCTGGGAGCTACGTGGTGCTGGTGTGGCTGGCAGGTGGATAGGGAAGGGCTGAAAGCAGTGGCAGGCAGGAAGAGAGGCAAGCAGGAGCACAGTGAAAGCTAGGCAGGAGCACAGGGCCCATGCTGGTGTCCCAGCACCAGTGAGGCCCAGAGCGGGGTGGCAGGAGTGAGGGGCCAGGCCGGCAGGGGCTCTATGGAGTCAGGCTGGCTCCCCCTTCTCCCCACCAATGGAGCCAGGCCCAGCTCCATAGAGCCAGCCTGGCTTTGCATTCCTGCCTCCCCACTCTGGGCTCTGCCGGCGCTGGCCCCAGTGCACCAGTGCAGGCCCCGTGCTCCCACGCAACTGTCACTGCGCTCTTGTGTGCCTTTCACCTGCTGCCACTTTCACCACTTTCCTGCTCACTGCTGCAGCACTCCAGCATCACGTAGCTGCTTGGCTGCATGGCCACGACCACAGGACTCAGCAGGAGCTAGCTTGGCCACAAAGATGGGGCAATCGCCCACGGTCCTCCCCTGCCTCCCACATCTGAATTTCCCTCTCCAGTGCAGGGAGGCAGGAATAACCCTAGGATCCTAGGCCAGAAGCCTCTGGTAGGCATGGGCTTCCAGTTGGGGGGGGCAAGGGTGGGGTAGGGCTAGACAGGCCTCACTGCTGGGCTGCTTGGTCCTGCTGAAGGCTCCCCCTGGGTCCTACTGTCCCTGGCTCCTGTTGTCTTTGACAGGCAGCAATGGGCAGATAAATAATAATTTTCTAAATTTTTTTTAGGGGCCCTGAGGGCTGGATAGAATGGCCTGAAGGGCTGGATCTGGTCCACAGGCCGTATTTTGCGTACCCCTGGATTACAACATAAGAGGGTCATTCACTTCTAACTCCACCAATAACATTATCGCTGCTTACTGTGTCCCTCTGGCTCTCTACACTGGACTGAAGGCAATCCCTATGCAACAGATTATTACAACTGCTCTGACATGAACTGCAGAAAGGCAAGCAAGCTTGTGACAGAACACTTTAACCTCCCTGGACATTCTATTACTGATCTGAGTGTGGCTGCTCTTGGACAGTAAACTTAAAAAGCAACTTCAATGGGAAACTGCAAACAAAAAAAATCATTCACAAACTGGGCTGTGTTAAGTATGGTTTAAGCAGGGATTTTGGACCCTTACCCACTTACTTGGATTAGCTTTGTACTTATGGGTTTGGTGATTATTTCTTTGCTTCTCCGAGCACTGTCCCCTCTCCCCACTTCTTCCTCTTCCCCTGTCTTTTGTCCCATCTTCTTCTCCTAATTTTTCTCTCCTTACACCCTGCTCGTTGCACATCCTTTCACAGCATCTGATGAAGTGGGCTTCATCTTACAAAAGCTTGTACTATGTATATCTATTTTGGTTAGCCCATAAAGTGCAAATCTATCCTGCCTTCCTCTTGACTTCAGACTAACAAAGCTATGTCTTTCTAAAATAGGAATGACACAAAAAACAGAAAAAAATTAAAATTTACTCTTGCACAGTGACAAGTATTACATTTAAATGCATACATTTTTTAAAAAACCCTTAAGTTTGTATTTAGAATTACTGTAAATATTGTGTACAATTTTCCTTCTGTGTGACTGAGATGTTGTGGTAAGGGAGCAAGAGCATGCTGTTCCCTCCTCAATTTGGAATGGTAATTTAAATACAATGTCTTTATAAATCAGGAAATACTCTTGTTATCAATGAATATTGAGTCTTATTAAAATAGTTTAAACTAGTATTCTCCTAATTCCCCACTCAAATTTTAAGCATCTCATGAAAGTCACCATCTGCAAAAAGCAGGAGTCATATAAACAGTTCAGCAACCTCAGTCAAGAAGCTGTAGATGCACAAAACTAGGTTATGTTCTCCTGAGCCATTCTACTACCGCCTGCTTCCCCCATTAATTTTGTATACATTATTCTACAGTCTCAAAAGCCTAATAAAATTATGGATGTTAGACATTCTCAAGACAGTTCACAATTACTGTTGAGTACGTTTCTTAGTGCTCCCCGCTTTCAGCCCAGTTTTTAAAGTCCTCTCTTTCTCTGTTCTACACACTTTTCCAGAAGTGTAATCCACACATTACTGTGATGAAGTTTTATCCAAAGATAAAAAGATCAATGAAAAGTAAATATTAGCTTCTCTGCAATGGAGCTTATCCTCCTTCTCTCCTGGATTGTTCAAAGACCCACTGAATCTTTCACAGGCCTGTAGTATAATTAAAGATGACAAAAAACTTTAAGTAATTGTTCTTCAGAATCTCCCATGGTTCTTCTAATTTTCATCTGACATCTGTCATACTTTATGTTCTGTTCTTTGTGTCATTTGGGCTGGATTGGTATTTTTTTAAGGAATCCTTGTTTAACTCATATATTAGACCTTGCCATTTACCCATACTGTTTGATTCCTTTCCTTTGTCCTCCCCATTATTTAGGTCATGCATACCTTCTGGGACTCAGTTCTAGTATATTTAAGAAGCTTCCATGCTGAGCATAAGGATTTTAATTTCCTCACTTTGACTTTAGGGTCTTTTTGAGTACACTTTTTCAAATTCTGTTTTTTAAAGTGTAATGCAATGGGCCTACTTTTAGTGTAATCTCTCTCCTGAGGATGCTGACTTTAATTATTTTGCAGTCACTAATATTTAGCGAGTCACTCAACTACAGTTATTCTTTTAGCCAAATTCGGTGTTTCTTTTTAGCTGTGACTAACTTTTCCACTTGCATACTTTATCTAATCAGTCCTAAAAATAAACATTTAAGGTGCTAAAAAATACTACTTCTCTAATATTTTTTCACCTAATACAACACAGAGATGCCAAGCAAGTGTAAGTGGGGAAGGAGGTGACCTGGAGGAAGACCAAGCAGGAAGGGGCAAAAGGAAAGGCACTCTCATTTTTCATGAGAAATCAGGGCAAACTGACTAGTTACCTCAGATGCCTGTATGCAAATACACGGAGCCTGGGAAGCAAGCAGGAAGAACAGGAAGTCCTTGCAGTCAAGGAACTATGACATGACTGGAATAATGGAGACTTGGTGGGATAGCTCATATGACTGGAACACTGTCATGGATGGGTATAAACTGTTCAGGAAGGCCAGGCAGAAAAAAAGAGGAGGAGCTGCACTTTACGTAAAAGAGTCATGTAATTGCTCAGAGCACCAGTATGAAACTAGAGCTAGGCCTCTCAGAAGTCTCCGGCTGCTCAGGGGTGACAGGAACAAGGGTGATGTTGTGGGGGTCTACTACAGACCACCAGACCAGGAGGAAGTGGTGGATAAAGTTTTCTTCAAACAGCCAGCAGAAATTTCCCAGTCATAGAACCTGGTTCTCGTGGGGAACTTCAATCACCCTGACATCTACTGGGAGGGCAATACAGCAGTAAACAGGCAATCCAGGAAGTTTTTGGAAAGTGTTGAGGACAACTTCCTGGTGCAAGTGTTGGAGCACCCAACTAGGGGCCATGCTCTTCTTGCCCTGCTGGTCAAAAGAGAGAAGATTTGGTGGGGAATACACTAGTAGATGGTAAATTGGGCAGCAGCAACAACGATTGAGTTCAGGATTCTGAGGAAAGGAAGAATGGAGAGAAGCAGAGTAAGGACCCTGGACTTCAAAAAAAGCAGACTTTGACTTGCTCAGGGAACTTACGGGAAGGATCTCCTGGGAAGTCAGTCTGAGGGGGAGAGGAGTCCAGGAGAGCTGGCTACACTTTTAAGAAGCCTTCCTGAGAGTGCCAGAACAAATCATCCTGATGTGAAGGAAGACTAACAAGTATGGCCAAAGACCATGTTGGCCTAGCAGGGAATGCTTCAGTAAACTAAATCACAGAAAGGAAGCTTTTAAGAAGTGGAAACTTGGACAAACAACTAGGGAAGAATTTAAAGGGTCCTTGTGAAACCTTTGAAAAATCATTAAGGATCACACTGGTGGAGGTCCAGCAGGAAAAACAATGCTGAAGGGCAACTAGCATGGCTTCACAGCAGGTAGATCCTGCCTGACTATCCTTGTTTCTTTTTACAACCAGGTCACAAAACGCTTAGATGCAAGAGTTGAGATAGGTGTCACTGACTTGGATTTTGAAAGAGTCTTTGACAGAGTGACAGATCCCATTCTTACAAATAAATTAAGTGGTTGTGACATAGATTACTACATGGTCAGGTAGGTGGATAATTGGCTTATGGGATACATCCAGAGGGTGGCGGAAGATGGGTTGTTTTTGACCTGGAAAAATGTGGGCAGTGGAGTTCACCAAGATTTGGTCCTTGGACCAGTCCTGTTTAATATCTTTATCCATGACTTAGATGAGGGCGTGGAAAGCGCTTTGCCCAAATTTGTGGACGACACCAAATTATGGAAAGTAAACACACTACAGGGCACGGAGCAGATTCAGGCAGATTTAGATAGATTGGGAAAGGGGCAGAACAGAACAGGATGCAGTTTAACAAAGATAAGGGCAAAGTGCTACATCTAGGGCGAAAGAATCACCAACACACCTATGGACTGGGAGGTGACCTTCTCAACAGCGCAGCAGCAGAAAGGGATCTCAGAGTCGCAGTGGACTCCAAAATGAACATGAGTTGTCAATGTAACAAAGTAGTAAGTAAAGCCAAAGTAAACTACACTCTTTCAAGCATCAGAAGGTGCATCACGAACAGGTCTAAGGAGCTGATACTTCCCCTCTATGCAGCATTGGTAATACTGCTGCTGAAGTACTGCATCCAGTTCTGGGCACTGCACTTCAAGAGGGATGTGGATAACCTTGAGAGGGTCCAGAGAAGGGCTACTCTTATGGTTAAGGGCTTGCAGGCAAGATCCTATGAGGAGAGATTGAGGGACCTGAATCTCTTCAGCCACCGCAAAAGACTGAGAGGGGATCTTGTGGCTATCTACAAATTCATCTGGGCCAGCAAGGAATAGGGCATACTCTATTTACCAGGGAGCCCCTTGGGGTTACTAGGAACAATGGTCATAAACTGATGGAGAACAGATTTAGATTAGGCATTAGGAAACATTTCTTTATGGTGAGGGTTGCCAAAATCTAGAACGGGTTTCCAAGGGAGAAGGTGCTCTCCCCTACCTTGCAGGTCTTCAAAAGGAAGACTAGACAAGCACCTAGCTGGGGTCATGTGACCACAGCATTCTTTCCTGCCCAGGGCAGGGGGTCAGACTCAATGAACTACTGAGGCCCCTTCCGACCCTAAAAATCTATAAAATCTAAGAGTATTGCTCAGGCATGCAGGGAGGAAGGCCAAAGCACAACTGGAGTTGCAGCCAGCAAGGGATGTGAAGAGTAATGAGAAAGGTTTCTACAAATATGTCAGTAATGAGGAGGGTCATGGAAAGTGTGGGTCCCTTACTGAATGGGAGAGGCAACCTTGTGACAGAGGATACAGAAAAGGCTGAAGTGCTCAATGCCTTTTTCACCTCAGTGTTCACAGGCAAGGTCAGCTCCCAGACTCAGGTTAGGGACTATTTAGAAAAGCTGGACGTATACAAGTCCATGGGGCCAGATGGGATGCACCCAAGGGTATTGAGGGAGCTAGGTGATGCGACTGCAGAGCCTTTGGCCCTCATCCTTGAAAACTCATGGCTATCAGAAGAGGTCTCAGATGATTGGAAAAGGGCAAACATACTGCCCATATTTAAGAAAGGGAAAAAGGAAGATCCAAAGGAAGATCCAGAGAATTACAGATCAGTCAGCCTCACCTCAGTCCTGAGAAAAATCACTGAGCAGATGCTCAAGGAAGCCATTTCTAAGCACTTGGAGAAGCTGATTAGGGACAGTCTGCATGGATTCATCAAGGGCAAGTCATGCCTGACCAACCTGATCACCTTCTATGATAAGATGACTCACTCTGTAGATGAAGGGGCACCAATGAATGTGGTAGACCTTGATTTTAGCAACGCTTTTGATATGGTCTTCCACAACATTCTCCTAAGGCAAGCTAAGGAAGTATGGGCTGGATGAATGGACTATAAGGTGGACAGCATCGGGCTCAGAGGATAGTAATCAATGGGTCAATGACTAGTTGGCAGCTGTTATCAAGTGGAGTGACCCAGGGGTCAGTCCTGGAGTTTTGTTCAGTATCTTCATCAATGACCTGGAAGATGGCATAGAGTGCACCCTCAGCAAGTTTGCAGATGACAGCAAGCTAGAGGGTAGGGCTAGGACTCAGAGTGACCTGGACAAACTGGATGATTGGGCCAAAAGGAACTGCATGAGGTTCTACAAGGACAAGTGCAAAGTCCTGCACTTAGGACGGAACAATCCTATGCACCAGTACAGGCTGGGGGCTACAGAAAAGGACCTGGGGGTTACAGTGGACAGTAACTTGAATATGAGCCAGCAGTGTGCCCTTGTTACCCAGGTGGCTAATGGCATCCTGGGCTACATTGGTAAGTGTGTTGCCACCAGGGCGAGGGAAGTGATTATTCCACTCTATGCACCACTGGTGAGGCCACATCTGGAGTACTGTGCCTAGTTTTGGGCCCCCCACTACAGAAAGGATGTTTACAAATTGGAGAGTCCAGCAGAGAGCAATGAAAATGGTTCAGGGGCTGGGGCACATGGCTTATGAGGAGAGGCTGGGGGAACTGGGCTTATTTAGTCTAGAGAAAAGGAGACTGAAAGGGGATTTAATAGCAGCCTTCAACTACATGAAGTGGGGATCGAAAGAGGATGGAGCTAAACTGTTCTCGGCAGTGACAGATAACAGAAAAAAAAGCAATGGTCTTAAGTTGTAGCAAGGGAAGTTTAAGCTAGTTATTAGGAAGCATTTTCTCACTGGGAGAGTACTAAAGTACTAGAATAGGTTACTCAAAAAGGTTGTGGAATCTCCATCCCTGGAGGTTTTTAGAGAAAGCCTTGGCTGGGATGATCTAGTTGTGGATGGTCCTGCTTTGAGCAGGGGGGTGGAGTAGATTACCTTAATTTTCTATGATTCTATGTAGCAGGTAAATCACCTTTCTTTTTCATCCTCTTCATAGTTAGGGACAAAGATAAAGTTGTTTAAAATTTTTGTTATTTATTCTGTATCTTAACATGTCTGTATTCCTTTAAAAATAACCCTAACTCTTACAAATTGTCATTTCTGAGATAATATCCTGCAATGGCATAAGGCAATTATTTTGGCTCAGGTGCCACTTAACATGTTTTGGCAAGCTGTTGAGGGCCGCATGGGTAGTCTTGCCCCCTGGCAGATGTCCTGCCCCCTAGCTGCCATCTTGGGACCAGAAATTCCACCCCCTAACTCCAGAAGTTTGCCTTCAGATGTCCCTCCCCTTGCCCCCAGAAGTATTCCTTTCTGTAAGGGGGAATGTCATCTCGGAACCAGAAAAAACAAATTGTATGCTAAAAACGGAACATCTACAACGTTCATTAATTTGATTTAAAAATATATTTTTGTCCTGATTTACATGTGTTTGCATAATGTAGATAGATATGATTGTATTAATAGCTTAAAATGAAATTTTACTCTTGTATATTGTGGATGTGGAGGGGTGTGGGAGGTATGGGTGGTAATAGGTTTGTGGGGTGGTGGATAAATATAGGAGGTGCGGATGGATATCGGATTTGGGGGGTATGGGTGTGTGTGTGTGGGGGGGGTGGGGGAGCATGTGGGTGTGTGTATGGATAAATGGGGTATAGGTGGGAATGGGGCTTGTGGGGGGAGGGTAGCTGGGGTATGTGAGGGTGTATGGGGGTGAGGGATGTACAGGGGTCAGTGGGTGTGTGGGTATGGTGGTGGAAGAGGTTGTGCAGGTACATGTGTATAGTGGGGAGTGTGGAACTCCCCCCTACAAGCATTCCCCCCAACACACATACCCTCATCTTTGAAAACTCATTGCCCACAGCTCCTGCCACCAGTGGCAGCAGCAAGTGGTGAGGCCTTGGGGCGTTCACAGTCCACAGCAGGTGGAGCCCCTGCCAGCCTGGGCTCTGCATTCCTGTTGCCCCTAGACCCAGGGCACTGGCATGGGCCCTTCGCTCCTACCCACTGCCATTTCCTCCCCCACCTGCCACCACTGCCATTCTCCTGCCACTTCCCCACCTTGCCACACACCATTGCTGCTTCCCTTCCACCCGCTTCTCTCCCTCCCCACTGCCTGCTCACCACTCTGGCACCATGCGGTCCTAAGCTGCATGGCTGGGACTGCAGAACACAGAAGTCAGTCTGGTCTAGCCAGCACCACATGAAGCCAACTAGGAATCACAGGGGCTGAGGCTAGTGGGCACAGGGATGGGGAGGAACAGTGGCAGTGAGTGGGTGGGAGGGAGGGAGCATAGTGACATTTGGGAGGGAGCATGGGGCCTGTGCCAGTACCCTGGGGCCAGGGCAGGGTGGCAGAAGCATGGAGCCTGGACTGGCAGGGGCTCTATGGAACTGAGCCAGGTTGCACACGCAGGCCCTCTGCTCCTGCCACACCACCCAGGCCTCCTGCTAGCCCTGGGCACAGGAACAGGACCCACACTCCTGCCCAGCTTTCGCTGCGCTCCCATCTGCCTGCTCACTGCCACTGTCATTTCTCCCATTCCCACCCACTGCCACTGCTCTGGCATGAGACAGTTCCTGGCTGCGTCTGGGACTGCAGGATACAGCAGGAACCAGCCCAGCCTGGCCTGGCCCCAAGGACTGGGGCGATCGTTGGTGGTTCTCCCCTCCCCCCTGTTCTTAGCTGAGTTTGCACTCCCAGACAGAGGGAGGGTGGGGAACAGCCCCAGGGTCGCTAGACCAGAAGGGGGCTGGGGCTAGGTGGGCCTTGTTGCTGAAGCTCCTGGGTCCTGCTGCCACTGGCCCCTTAGACAGGCAGCCATAGGCAGATAACAATTTTCTAATTTTTTGGAGGGCCCTCTGGGCCAAAGGCCTGGCAGGTCGGATTCAACCCATGGGCCATATTTTGCCCACCCCTGGCATAGTATGTATTGAATTACTTGCATATTATGCGTATTTTTCTCTTCACTCCATCCCAAACTCTACCTAGCATAGGTTTTGCCTCAGAATTTTGTCTGGGGCTGCAAAAGTGCTTCAGAGTAGTATGTTCAACAAGCTGGATAAAGATACTATAAACTTTATTTATTTAAACTTTTAGAGTCAAAATAACAGGGTATTGTTATGACTATTTTGCACATCTTTTGTCATGTTATGAGAAAGCTATAAATACAGGAACCTCCCAGGTCTCAATGTACCAGAGAGTATGTGCTCTTCCAGTGCGCTAGATCTCAGCATCATTGAGAGTACTGCCCTACATGCTCAATGCAAAGGAGACAGAGGTGGGATGCAGAAGTTGGGCCAACTCACATTTGAAGGAAAAGTGGCATCCTAACAGTTTTATCATGCCATTAATTGAACAAGTGGCCAGGCTGATTGGGGCTCCCAGCCTCAGGGACCCATGGTATACCCCTGTATCTGAATCAGGTGAAAGCTCCCAGCCTCGGATTATACAGTTCAGCACAATGGGTTTCAACCATTTAAAAAAAAAAAAAATTGTTAAGGCAGATAAAATACTTTCCTCAAATTTTTTTTTAGAGAAAACCAGCCTGCTGAAAAATGTTGATAGATCTACTGGGAACAATGACATTGTTAACAACAGCAATAATTGCTCAGTGAATTAAAAAAATTTCCGTATTATTTTACTGTTTTGTTCACATGAAGAATAAAATGGGCATTCCAAGTGCATTTGGAAAAGATAAAAGCTTTGGCTTTCTTTTATTCTTTGGGACGTTATTTTAATATCCATGGGATTTCTCTTTATTTTATTTATTTATTTATTTTAAGTATTTACTATTTCTATAAAGATTATTTTGAGAAGCTGAAGTCTAAATTTTTGTTTCTCTGACGATGTTATTCCAGAATCTGATCCAAATCGTTATTTTTACTTTCTTTACTACTACGTACTATCAGCTGAGCTAGCAGATTTACCTGTTTCTTAAAGAAGGTAAGAAAAGACATGCTCTAGATTTTTTTGTATACACATGCACATGTGTATGGTGGACAGAGTGGTAAATGAATTAATAGGGAGGACTCTGGCAAGACAATGGAAGATCAAGAGAATGGAAAGACGTATAATTCTCTGCTCCCCTGTACACGTGTTTTATGCCAGCAGCACAACATAAAAAATTATTTGGTTCCAAACTTATTGAAGCAAATTTTAAATCTTAATCAGTGCTGCACTTCTGGGTTCAGGTATGTTTTTAAATCAATCCTGCTTGAAGAAAAGTCCCAATAAAAGCCCTCCATGGAAGAAATGAGCAGATGTAGAAAGATGATGGAAAAATGAGTACTGAAGATGTATTTCTAATTAAAAAGAGAAAACAACTGAATCAGCTTGTTTTTGAGAGGTGGTTAGGTATTAGTCTGAAGTCAAGCAGAAGGCAGGGAAGGGTGGTACATTAGAGACCAAATGGTTCACAGAGGCAAGAGCTTTCATAGGCAGCAATGTATTTTATCAGATGCTATGGATGGACTGCTGTTTTGTTTTGCAAAATTTTTGTATTTTGATAGTTTTTGTTTTGAAGCTCTGATTGATGAGGAACTGATTCCTCAGATTACTTCCTCTGATTTTTTCAGGACATGTAAACTCACTATAAAAATGTTATTTATAATGAAGAAGGAAAAATGATATTCCCATTAAACTCTGATATGATGTTGGCTCAGATCATAACTCATGGTTTGTTTAAATTCCACATTAAAACTACTGGAACATCCAAAATATTTGGCTATTAAGATGGTTTTTCCCTCCCAGGAAACTTACTTTTTTGGGGGGTTTTTTTTTTATTGTAGTCATCTGTCTTGAGAAATATATTTAAGGTTACAAGTGAACCTCACAGGGAGATCTACTAATGATTTCATTATACATATCAGTATATCTCAGAATAGGATATAAGTGGAGCTCTCAGGGAGGTAAAAGAGTCACACTTCAATACAGCAAATCATAGAAAAGCAGGGCTGGAAGAGATCTCTGGAAGTACTCTAGTCCAGCCCTCTACCTGTGGCAGGGTTACCCCTATCCACACCATCCCATACAAATCCTTGCCTAACTTATTAATAAACCTACACCTTCAACCCCATCACAGAACTACAAGGCATAACACCCTACCCTGCCATACAAAGTAGAGAGACAGTGGCAGTCAGTGTCCTGCTGCTGCAAGGACTGTTAAAATATGCTCTAGAGATCCAAGGAAGAGGGCCATGCCCCACTACAGGGAAAGGCAACCCCCCCCCCCCCCACGGTCCATACCAATCTGACCATGGGGTAATTCCTTCCGGACTGTAACAGGATCCCGACTGAGACCCTGTCGCTAAAGGATCAGGGACAGCTGAAAACAATTATGACATGGGGGAGGGGGAGGGGCCCACCCCTAGAGAACCAATGAAGACCAGGACTCTTCAGATAAGAGGGGGAGAAGGTGGAGAAGAGATTGCCTTCAGGCACTGCAGAGGGAGAGAGCAAGAGACTGAGGAGCGGCAAAAGGGAAACCTTCTGAAGAGAAGGATCCAGGAAGGCAGAGCCCGGAACACAGCCCTCGCTGCGACGTACCTGGAGTCAATAGGAATGGCGGTGAGGATTGGGAGAAGCGGAGCCGAGCCATGGAGCCTACACGCCGGCTCTGTCAGAGAGAGACTCAGGCCACACACGACCCTGCTCCGACCCCAAAGCATCTGGGTGAGTCCAAGACTCCAGGAAGGGAGAGAGATGCCGGGGACTGAGAGGGCAGGACAGCCTGAGAAAGGGCTGCGGAGCCTGCACACCAGCTCTGCCAGAGAGATAGATACAGGCCGCAGCCGTTACAAGCTGCTAATAAGATAATTAGCGGCGGAAGCCGTGCAGGCAGCTGCAGCAACAAGCCGCTAACAGAATAATTGACGGCGGAGACCGGGACTTTGTGCAACACCCATTTATTGCCTTGCTGGACTGGGACCGGCCAGGAGACCTGGGGGTTCCCAAGACCTATCTGCTAAGTTGCATACTCCCAGAAAAGGGGGTACCTGTAAATAATAGAAATTGTCAGAATGAAAGCACCTAAAATAGATCCGATCCAGCGTGGTACTTCCTGCAGGCACCCCCTAGCATAACCTCCTCCCTATTTGTTCTTGAAGATCCAAGTCGTGGCAGACGAGAATCTCGAGGATGGCGGGGTACCAAGCAGACACGCTGGCACTGACCACAAATGCAGTAACTGTTGTGACTGAGTAGAGCGGTAAGACCCACTAGCTGGGAACCTTCAGATTTAACTCCAGCAGAGCTTTGCCACACCTCAGTCAAAATCCCCACCTTGGCTGTTGCCAACACCCAATGTTTCCAAGGAAGTAAAATCTATCCCCCTCAAACACAGGCTGCAAATGAAGTGGGGGGGAAAAATTCCTTCCCAGGCCCATGTGGCAACCAGCAAAGCCCAGAAGCACAGGAAATACCCATAGCATGGGCAAAGTTATTCCTAGATCATCCCTTACAATCCTTATTGAGCCTCTTCTTGAGCACCTCCAATGATGGATTTCACAACTTCCCTAGAAGGTCTATTCCATGCTCTAATGGTGAAGAAGTCAATACTGACATCCAAAAAAACCCTACTTGCTATAGCTTCAAGTCATTGGTCCACATCCTGCTATTTACAGAAAGAGACAAAAAATATTCTCCTCTTTTGTGGTAGCTCTTCAGATATTTGAACGTAAGGACATATAAAGCATAGGCAACACACGGGGGGAGCATATGCTCCCCCTGAGATTGGCCCTCACCAGCTGGGGAGTTGGGGGTGATGGCAAGTCCCCCCCCAAATGTGGGGACGCTGAGAGAAGTGCTGGCAGCACTTGTGGTTTGAAACCCCCACCCACCCGGTCAGTGATTGGCTGCTGGTGCCCTGCCCCAGGATCAGGCGGCACCCGTCGTCCATAATATGAAGTGCCATAGTAGATCAGTCCAATGGTCCATCTAGCCCAGCATCCTGTCTCCAACAGCAGTAGAAGTGGATGCTATACAGGGAGAGAACTGAACTGGGTATATCAAAAGTGATTACACCTTGTTCATTACCTGCCTTGATGCCCATCATAATTGACTGAAGACAGAAGACTGCTATCAGGTCCCCTCCTAAATAACCTTTTCTGCAAGCTGGATATACCTATTTCCTTCAACCTTTAATTGTGTGGCTTGTCTTGCAAGTCCTTTATCTTTTTTCTTACTTCTGGACCCTCTCCAGCTTCTCCATGTCCTTTTTAAAATGTGTAGCCCAAAACTGCACATAACCATCTAGGTGGGAACAAATCAGTGTTGAGTATAAAGGCACTACAACCTCATGTGTCTTGCACTGATGCAACCCAAAACTGAATTTGCCTTATGTGCAGCTGCATCACACTACAGACTCGTATTTAGTCAGTGATCCACTAACACTCAAAATTCTTCTCTGTAATGCATCCATCCAGCCTGTTGTCACCCACTTTATAGCTGGTTTTTGATTATTCTTCCCAAGACAGAGCACTTTTCATTTATCAGCACTGAATTTCATCCTGTTAGCTCCAGACCAGCTTTCCATTTTGTCAAGATCCTTCTGAATTGCGCTCTTGCCTTCCAGTATGTTTACAATGTTCCCATTTTGGTCTCTTTTGCAAATTTGCTCAAGAAGGTCTCTATTTTGGCATCCATATGGTTAACAAACACATTGAACAGCACTGGACTCAGGGCAGACCCCTGTGAGAGTCTATTTAAAAATTCCTGCCATTCTCATATAATCTATTGATAATTACCCTCTGCCTGCAGTTATCAGACCAGTTGTCTATCTGCCTTGTAGTAATTTTGCCTACCCCATATTGCCTTACTTTGTTTATGAGAAGGTCATGTGGGACTTTGTCAAAAGCCTTGTTGAAGTCCAGGTACACTATATCCACTGTATTCTTTTCATCCACTCCATTAATTATCTTGTTAAAATGAAGATGAAGTCTGTTTGGCACAATTTGTTCACAGTTCATGCTGGCTGCTTGCGATCTGCCTTTCTTTCTCCACACATTTGAAAATGGACTTCCTTGAGATATGCTCCAGTAACTTTCAGGTTACTGAAGTGAGGCTAACCAGTCTGTAGTTCCCTGGGTCCTTGTTTTGAGATTCTTTTGAAAAGAGGCACTATGTTAGACCTTTTCCAGTCCCTTGGTATGCTGGCTGTCTCCCACAACTTCATAATATTATTGCCAAGGGCTCCGAGAGCTCCTTTGCCAGTTCCTTCAGTACCTTTCAGTGAGATTCATCATGCCCTGCTGACTTAATTCATTCATACTCCTCAAAAGCTAGCTGACTGTCTCTTTTGTTATCTTATCTCTCCTTTCCTTATCCAAATAATCTTTATTAGGTATCTGGTTACAGCTTAATTTTTTTGTGAAGACTGAGGTAAAGCAGCAGCTGAGCAGCTCTGCCTTCTTTGCATCTTTTGTTAAGAGTTCGATCTGGCTAATTAACAATGGACCTCCAGCTTCCTTGGTCCTTTTCTGGGCAACATATCTACAGAACCTCTTCTTGCCCTCACTAACTTCCCTCACCAGCTGAAGCTCATTTTTATACTTTTACCTTACTGATTTTGCCCCTGTATGTCTTGCTACTTCTTCATATGCTTCCTTGGTGACCTGGCCAGATTTCCATTGCCTGTCTGCTCTCCTTTTGCACTTCAGGAAGCTCCGTGTGCAGCCTCATTAATTGCACAGGGTCATAGTTTCATAGCATCTATGGTCGGAAGGGACCTGAGCAGATCATCTAGTCCGACCCCCTGCCATGGCAGGAAAGAGTACTGGGGTCAAACGACCCCAGC
>NW_017728951.1:11302752-11305138 GCF_001723895.1 Crocodylus porosus | reverse complement strand
GTATGGTGCCGGTTGTTCCTCCCGAGGTGCATCACCTTGCACTTGTCTGTGTTGAAACCCATCCTATTCTCGTCCGCCCAGGTTTTTATGTATGGAGGTACCTATATTTTCCTGTGACAGATGCTTAAATTCAGAAAGGTAAGCCCATTTAGAAGTGCTCATTATTTTATAAACAGAGCTAATCAGCTGGCTTCATTTTGAAAGATTACATTTCCTATATCAAAGCTATAGGCAGATATTATGGTTTATAATTTAGGCTTTGCTACAGTGTAGAAACTCCTGAAAACAATTCTAACTTGTAAAGAGGGAATCAAACTTTATTTCAACAAACAAGAACTCGGTTACTATACACAGAACATCACACTGAAGACAGGGGAGAGAGGGAAACATTAAGGTTCCATATGCAACCTCAGCTTGGTTCTTAGGTCTGTCTTCATCCATGCTGGCTGCCCATAGCCCCAGAGAACTGTTCCTCCAATTGGAGATAAAGACATAGTGCTGTCCTGGCAGATATAAGTTTCCATCCCTCATTTGTTAGCTACTTGGGTAAAAATGTACAGTGCTTCTGTTGCAACTGAATTGGCTCTATGCCACTCAAATTTTCATAGAAATAAGCATTCTCAGGTTGTTAGATTTGATGGTTTTGTGATGCCTGAGCTGGATGGACCAACCTATCAGACCTCAAGATGTACTTCCATTTTTTTTAACACAGGACGAAATAAATGAAGAATTAATGACAATACAATCCAGTATATCACTCCGAATCAAGGTGGGAGACATTTAATTATGTTCTTAATGATGGAAGCTTGAACCACATGAAGTGATTGATTTCTTAAGGCTACTTGTGAAGGCAACTGCCACGTAAATGATTATCAACAGGTTCCATTTTGCTTGAAAGCTATTGCCAAAACAAACTCTGAAGATGAGTTACATTAAGCACACTATACAGCAATTCATGATCAGTGGCCTGCCACTACCAATATCACAATGTATGCCTTTTTTTTCTTTTATAACAAAAGCAAATTCTTGTAAAAAACTCAGATGACCAAAAAATTAATTCAGATACAAATGCAGTTTATATCTGGTTAAAAAGCTTTGTGCCATGTAAGGCTTTAAATTCTGAACAAAACTGATCAAATGAAACAGAACACTGTATCACTGTTACTAGCTGTTGATGGAATCTAGAAACTGTCTGAATGTATTTCATTTCAAAATTTTATATCTGGTTTTACACGGCCATGTCAGACTTCCATAGTCAACATTCTTACAAGAAGAAACCTAATTATATATTAGTATTTTTCTAAATGATATATCAAAGATCTGAAATAAACTCTGGAAGAGACATTAATTATTGGCAATGGTATTATTAATTTTGCTACTTAGTTTGAAAGCCTGGCATAGCTGACCTTTAAGTTCTATTTTACTTTGTTTTTAGTAGCTGTAAAACACATTTTCTTTTGCTTCATCTTCAAAATACAGGAAGCCTTCCGAAAAAGCAGAATAACATGCCCTGTTACTAAAAATATGCTGGGCATAAGCATAAGATAGGCTGCACACAAGAATATTCATATTTGTGTAAAACAAAAAATTATTAATTTGTTCTTTCTTCAGTTATCTCTTTCATAAAGAAGTCATTCATCAAGAAAAATGAATGTCCTATCCTACTTTCCTCAGGGCGTAAAACTACTATATTCAGACCAAAATAAAAGTACAGCTAACATAAAGCATTAGCTAACATAAACACCTCACCAGGGAAAAAAGTTTTTAATTAAAAACAGCAAGAACAAGTCACAAAGGAAGTACAGTAAAATGTTCAGGATATTCTGACTCAGCCAACTCATTGCAGTTGAGTTTCTCCAGCAAAGAAAAAGAAAAAACACAAAAAACTGGCAAACCTTCGAAATGGCTATTCAAAAGGAAAACTTTCTATCTATATGGAAAAATGAATCTTATCTAAAGGTAATTTGTTAAACAAAAAAAAAATTGATTTTTATATATATATATATATATTATTTCAAGCACAACTTTTATTAAAAACTTTAAAAGCAGAATGGGTAGAAAAAAGAAAATGCAATAGGATTAAGTGCTGAAGTTGTAGGATATAAAACCCTCTGGCTTTGGATCTGAAATCATATCAAGGCTTTTTGATTTGGAATTCAGATTTTAGGAACCCCCAGACTAAACACTTGACAAAGATACCCAAAATCTGATAAACCTGACTTGCTGTAACAGAAACAATAAGTCATTTTATATTGAATCTTATTATTTTAGTACTAAAGATGAATGGGGGCCTATGAAGGCTATTTCCTATATAACACAGAAGTTTCAGCTTTCAAAAGTTATTTGCAGCAATCTGAAAAAGACTGACATACTAGTAAATTTTTTT
>NW_017728951.1:11290191-11302612 GCF_001723895.1 Crocodylus porosus | reverse complement strand
CACACACACACACACACACACACACACACACACACACACTGCCTATGCAGAGATATATTAAAAGGATTTTATACTGTGATATATAATCCTGGAAACCTTCTAAAAATCAATTTAAATATTAATTATTAGTGTCTCAGGGACAGAAATAATGGAGGATATTTACTGGCAGCACAAGATGCAGCGCAAAAGGGGTGGAATGAAGAGCCCGTGCAGCTCATCAGCTGCCTCTTTATTCAATTACGGCTGGCTGATGACATCAGCTTCAGACGCCGGCTGGCAAAAATAAAAATGGTGGCCAATGCCGTGGAGGGGGTGGGTAGCACAGGAGAGGAGCTGCAGCAGCCGCAGGGAGTGAAAGGGATCCTTCCCACTGGACCCTCAGAGCCTGGCAAGCTGGGGCAGATGCTGGCAGGGGAAGGCAGAGCACCCTGACCGGAGCCCGCACGGGATGGCAAGGGAGTGACAAGCACACCGGCCAGAGGCAGAGCTGGAGTTGCACCCGGGGGCAGAGCTGACCCCAAGTGGGACTGCCAGGACGACGGGGGCAAGGCAGAAGCCACACCAGGGGAAGAAGACCCCGGGAGAGCCCTGAGGGGTTTACAGTCAGGGTGGGTATCGCCGTCGGTCCCAGCCGGGTTGACAGGCAGACGGGAGTGAATACTGGAGACGACAGGTCAGAAGTAAAGCAACCCCCCCCGCTAGAGTCTGGGGAAGGATAGTACGGGGGCAGAGGACCACCACGTCAGGAAATGGCTTATTATTCTGTGTTTTCTTACTACGTTTATTTAGTTACCCTGTAAGAAGGGGCATAGGGAGAGAGTGCAGGTATCCCCAAGGGACAGGGCTGTGGAGAAGCCTCGGAAGGTTTACCTTTCTTTTGTGTTTCCCTGAACTAAGGGGCAGAGGCAAGAAGGGCGGGGGGTAGGCCCACACGGGCGAACGTGGCTTTAGGCCAAGGGCACCTAGATGCTAAGTTGGGAGGCATTATCCCAACAGCGGGGACGAGGCCAACAGTCTGACGATGCACCAAAGGAGGCGTGAGGCCGGGGTGTAGGAGTGGTGGAGCCCCATGAATGACCACCGGGCAAACCACAGGCCACCGAGTACACTTAATGACCAGTCCTGCATACCGAGAAACGAAGTCGTGGCAGGCGAGAACGGGGGAGGTGACTCAAGGGGGAGACATCTACTCAGTCTGCGACACGAGTCTGTAAGGCACTTGACGTCTACCACCAGAGCGAAGGCCGCCCGAGAGCAGCTATTTGAGGCCCGGCAACCACAATTAGAATTCACATAAAATAAAATAAAAATATGCTGTTTAAGTTTATAAGCGATTCATCTCTATAATCATCCTAACATACAACTTACCTTAACACCCTATAATGTGAATAGGGGAAAGAACTTACTAGTGAAGAATTGTAGAAGTATTTCAATGGCACTAATTATTAGAAGTAAATTTCTTTTCTAAAAGAAATCACTTCTGAAAGGCTCCACACCCTCAGTGATTATCTTCCTCCAAAGGAAACAGTGAGTAAATAAAGGCTACCTATCTGACAAGATAATCTGATTTAAATCAAGTCACTAAGGCTTTGTTAAAGTTTGATTTCAGCTCAAAATAGTAGTGCTCTTATCTAGACTCTGTGGTGCTCAAAATCTTCCCACCTGATAGAAGGTTCGATGCAGAGTTTAATCTTCTTGGACAATCTCTAGACACTTTAAAGGCCATGGACAGAAATGGGAGGACTTGCAAAACTATGCAATCCTTTCAAAATTGTAACTATGGTCAAGATTCTGACCTGCTGATTTCAGACACAATATGGGAACAAAGATTCCGCCAGGAATAATAACTGCATCTTCAAGATGCTTATACATGTGTTCACTTTTTCCTTTACTGCAGTAATTGGAATGTCTAAGTTCATGCAGAAGACACCACTAACCCTTTACCAATGTTGCCAGCCAGAATTTATATTTATAGTTATATATATAACTGACAATCTTTAAACTTTTTACTAACAACCAAACTTTTTTTACTGATATTTTTACTACAGAGGCTCCAGTAAGCCAGAAAACCCTGCCACTCAGGTGACACTGTTCCATGCTCTCTATTCAGCACAAATGCTTGAATGCAGTTTTATTCAGATGATGAATCTTAAAACAAGCTTAGGACTTCTTATTTTTATGGAGGCTCAATTATTTTTACAGAATTTACAGACAGATGATTTTAGGGTTTTTTATGGACCATCTGTAAATTTATGGACAGATGGAAAGTTCCTTTCACTTCTCAGACAGTAAATGATATGCCAATTCCAAGACATTTTCTTGTCACAAGAAGAGCTCAAGTACATCTCAAGCAGTACTGCCATGACCAGATCTGCCAAAATGGTCAATTGTAACCACAGAACCTTAATACATATTTACTATGAAGAAACCCCAATCACAGGAACATCAGCTAAACAAACCAAAAGTGATAGTTACCTGATTTGGCAAAAAGGTACGTAGTTCTTGTAATGAGGATAGGTCCCCCTACGACTGCACTCAGACCATTACTTCTACAAGCTGAAGTATACTGAAGTAAACAATTTCTGAATTGTTTGATTCCACTTAGGAATCAGGAAGCCTGGTGGACAATGTCCTCAGTGAGGATTCACCATGAGAGAAAACAACAATTACATGATATTTACTGTGCAAAATCATTTGCCAAAATAAACATAGAAAAAGCCTTTTAAACCTGAAGTCGAGAGTATTAAAATGAAGTAGCCCTCCTGTGATAAAATGCAGAATTGCTCCATTTAACACATTTTAACTGTTAAAAAAAAATGAATGCAGTACAGAAGATGAAAACTACATATAGAAACAACATTAGCTATTAAATTAAATCCTTACTCTGTGAATTACACAAGAGGCCACTGTAAGATGGAAACATCCTTCCCTGCTGTAAACAATTTACTCCATGACAAAATAATGTTAATCTGACTGTTAATTTATGTTGCCATGAATAATGCTTAAATACAATGTAGTATCTATCTAAATGAGGTCCCTACAGACAGATGAGTTCTTGTAACTCCAAGGATTCCAAAGCTAGTTAATACTTATACCATGTAAAACTTTTTCAGCTGCAGTTTCCAGAGCCTAAAACTGAGGGGAACCAATTTATTAGGTCATTTTGCATACTTCTGAGCCATTTTACAAAGGAAAAACAAATTATGGAAATATGCTGTATGGATTCAAATGGTTAATACTTGTGATTACTCTTCTGAATTTTAAGGAAATAAGATCTCAGATAAGAAATGACATTGTTTTGGGGAGCTGATGCAAGGCATAGTTTAATACTTATAAAATAAAAATGTTCATCATGAAAGAAGTGCTGTGCTGAATAACCTAGCTGCTCTTTTTGGTTAATTTTAGACTCATCTTTCTGATTCCTGCTGCATCATTCAAAATTCATCTCTTTCCAGAAAGAATGTGTATTCTATTTGTACATGACAGGCACTTTTTAGATTAACAAAGAAATAAGGTAGACCTACAAATGGTAATAATGTAGTTCACTTTGCCTTTGCCCAAACAATTTAAGAGTCAAGGACTCCAGCCTTATGAAATACAAAACATTTTCAATTATTGAAGATAGTTACAATTCATAATACAGATCCCCAATTTTAAACAGACAGTATTACTGGAGTGCAAGAAAGGAGTAAGGCTGAGATTTTATGTTTGCTAAGATATGAACATACTGTGCCTGTTGAGAAGTTACTGGTTCGGTTTTTTGTTTTTTTTAAAATGAAGTGCTAGTAGTTATATTAGTTATTTGAACTGGGCTTAGCTGAACATGGAACACACACACAAAAAAAAAAGAACTTAAATCGGTAGGAAAATCTTTAGAGAAGTTGGGAGTAAAGAGTTTTCATTAGGGTACAGAATGGAGAGAGGGGAATGAACCAGGAGAAGGAGGAAAAAAAAGAGTCAAGTTGAGAAGCACAAAGAGAAATAGGCAAAATATGAAGCGACTGGCAGTAGCAAATCAGCTAAATAAATAACATTTGATTAATCAATTCCTAGTGAAAATGATTAAAAACAGAATCAATTATGTTCCAAAAAAGGCTGCCTGGACAGAGTGGATGATGTCATAGCTGCACAGAAAAAAGTAAACAAGTAAACAAAAAAAAGTAAACGTGTTCTGAAGCTATGCTGGTCTTTTTCTTTTCTTGTCTTCTTTTTTTTTCCAGTCTGTCCCATTAGAATTAGCTAGTCATTTTTATTTATCTGGGATCTAGTGCCCCCACAAGTGGCTTCTTCTTAGTGCTGGTGGGAGAGGAAGAAGGAACTGGCATGTACCCCTGGAGTCACTAACTACAGCTGCTGTGTATCTGGGCTCAATTAACCTTAAAACTTTTATCACATTTTGTAACTAAGTCCATATGCTGCTTATCCTCTGCCTGAAACAATTCTTTCTGAACTGTCTAGTGGTCCCATTTACCTAAAGTTATTATTAGAATTTTTCCCTTTGTTTCTGCAGGCCATACACGTGTGGAAAAGGAGTTTTACCAATTGTTTTCCTGATTCCTTGATATCAGCAAATGGATTGAATTATGACTACACAAAAAAGCGACAAGCGTTTAGTTCACTTGCCTCAAAATACTGAAGATATTGTGGAACTGGAGAAACAACCACATACAATGGATACTTACTGTGATAAGGTAGATTTTGACCCCAACTTCCTTCAAATATTTCAACACTTTCAGTATTTTACATGAATAAGATATTTCAGGAGGATCATTTTCTAACAACATCTGAAGAAAAGCTATACAACTTTAAAAATTAAAAGTATTTCACAATATTTCAAAGTAATGATTTTCTCATCACATTTCACAAAGTTGTCTTTATCCAGGAATGGCAAACTTACTACATTCCCTAGGCTTCTTAAAGTATACTTGGCACAAGTTATGCTGAAATATACTTGTGAATAAATAAATCAGTAAGATAAGATATTGTACCAAAGATGTATTCTTAAGAGCACTCTGTTAAGTTATAAACTATAAAAGTTTACAGAGAATCATGGTTGAGGGCCTCAGGGTATTCTATGCATTTGCAGAAATTCAGTATGAGGCAGACATATTTAGAAGGTCTGGACACACTGATTTCAGAGCTCACTAGGTTTATAAAGGAAAATGGATTTAAAAATGGATTCACAACTATGCCAGGATACCAACACAGTATGGCCCAAAGCTAAAAATCATCTTCCCCACTCCATTTGAAATACCAACGTTTAGTTCCAAGGAAAATTTTGCAAACACACAATACATTGCCTCCTCCACTCCTCCTTTTCATTAGTCCAAGGTAAACCCATAACCAGTGTATTTTCTAGACTTTTTAAACCTGGATGAAAATCTCACTGACATCTGGACAAATTCTTAACTTTGCAATTTTTATACAACTATTCCAAAACAAATTATCTAGAAAAATATGAATGCATATAAAAATGAACAAAATATGCTCTGTGGGACTCACTTGATTTAACTCTCTTGATAAAACAAAGGTGTAATGATATTTTAATGAACTATCTGAAGACAATTCAACAATTTCAAAACAATGCACAACATGGTTTTTGCACATTGCACATGATCATTACAGATGTAAAATTTTTCTTTTTATAAGGGCTTGCTCCTATAAGCTATCCATAAACTGCATATTTCAAACTTCTTCATGACATTCTACCCTTTGTAAAAGAAGCTGAATAAAAATAACCAAACTGATTAAATTCCTTTCCTTCCTTACAGAAACACTGGAACATTTAAGATCCAAGAAGATGGTCTCGTCTCCTCCTTTTCTAACTCTAAAAACCTAGACAGAGAGATGCGAAACCCACAACCAATAATTTCAAGGTAATCTAGACACTAGCTCTTTTTACTATCACACACTAAAAATGAAGTTGACAAATTTGCTTGGCTACAGCTCATTAGCACTATCTTCCCCGTTTAAATACTGTTTTATAATCAAGGATCAGGACGGATTTAGAAATATGCACTTCAATTGGTTTCAAGTGTTTATAAGCTTAATTAGAAACAGACGTGAACTGGTAAGATACACAATTCTGGAAAAGTTACTGGGGTAACTGATAACTGTCTTTCCCCTGCTGATTATATTACTTGAATCTACTCCTTTGGCTCTGTTTAGAGAAGGAGAGGTTAGCCCTTTCACAGTTTTAAGTAAGTAAAACTGGAATTTAATGACATCCTTTCCCAAGTTCAGCCCTCCAAAGCATGTCAAATAATCTGGAGTCATTTTACTTTTAATGCATACTGTAAATACTAGATAAATTACAGACAAGAAGTGCTTTCTATATAAATAAGACTTCACAATTCTTTCCATCCTATGTAAATTTTTTGTCTATGGTTCCTAAACAGCTTCCATCTCTGTACCAGAGTGCTTCACAATCTTTAAGGTTTTTATCCTGGCAACAGTCCAGCCAAGTACAGAAGTGCTATTATGTTGGGGTTTTTTGTTTTGTTTTTTTAAAGTGAGGAACTGAAGCACACACACAAGCTAAGTGCCCCATCCAAAGTTACACAAGAAGTCTATGATGGAGAAGGAGAAGATCAAGATAGCTAATACTGTCAAAGCTTTTACTAGCAAACATACATATTCACCTCTATCCTGAAACTTGTCTGCAAAGTTGTGAAAAAGCCAAATGAGCTAATAGAGGAGCTGACAGCAACCTACAGCAATAAAAATAAGTTGTCATTTTCTATCTGGACCATTTTGCCTGTGGGTTTCACTGACTTGTTAACAGCAGAGGAAGGAGAATTCTGGATTACAGTCAGGCTGTGGTAATGAGGCACAGGCTTTTCTGCTAAATCTCCTGCCATGCCCAATGCATTCTGTAGTTACTTTAACTCTGTTTCTGCTGCATCCTTCACTCCCAGCCCTTCTGGTTTCAGCACCATTCCCAGATCCCTTGTCCTAGCAGTTCTCTTCCCACATACCGGCTTATCAGCCTATGCCTCATTTCTAGTTCATCTTTTTGTCTATCCAGTTCTAGCATTTCTCTCTTCTCTTCACCACCTCATCTGATCTGTGTGTTCCCCTCCCACTTAGCTGGCTCCCAGTTCCTTCTCCAGCCATGTATAGACCATTCAGTTTGTTCTGGGAGAATCACTGCTCTGAAAAATATTCAGGATTTTTCTTCTCCCAGGGCAAAAATGGCCACTCCAGGAGCAAAAATAACCTGGGAACAACTAGGGTTACAGCACTCCCATGAGAGTTTGGGAAACTGAATGTCAATACATGTTTTCTGAGAAGTCACAGCAGACTTCCAGAATGTCACTCACTGGATTCTGCTGCTGCAGCCAAGCAGGGAGCAGAACACGTCGCCTTCACTATCCCCACACTGTGCAGCAGGGAGATGCAGTCTGGGTCAGCCAATCGGGGCTGTCTTGTACACTGCTGCCATCTGTCTTCAGGCAGAGTGAGTGAGCCTGCAGGACATACTGCGATGTGTGCTCTGTGGCTGAACAGCATCAGTACTACAAGCTCTCTGCTCTTCAGGGACTTAGTATTTAAATATTTATTCAGGAGGTCTCTGGGTAAGGTTTTTACCCGAAAAACAAATCCAGGAGAATTCTTTCAGATCATCTGAAAGTGTACGTAGTCTTCAGCTCCTGGCCCAAACCTCCTCACTCAACTAGGCACAAACTCCCACCTTCAACTCTCTATCATTACTTCTCTGCCCCCAAGCTTGGCTTGGAATCAGACTGCCTCCTCTTCCATGCTGCTCTGGTGCTAAGACGAGGATTACTGAAAATCCAGAAGAAACAGATTTCCTTCTCTCAGTTCCGGCGCCCAGCCCCATCCTTCCTCAAAGAATCTGAGAATAACCATTACAAGCAAAATCCTTCTGTGATCCCATAGTCCTAAACTGGAGGCCACATGGCCAGACTCTCTGTCAGAATACAAATGCATACCCTGGTCAGCAACATATGCTGGAAAAGGATGGGGCATGCCATGTCCTTCATAAGTAAATGTTGAACCTTCAGGAAATGTAGCTATTAAAGCACTAGCAAATTTCGACTGGCCCCTATGGTAGACTCAGATCTCTCATTAGATCTGCACATTCAGAATCCTTTTGGATAACACATATAACAAAGGCTTTTCTTAGCAATCTACACAGCTAAAACTCTAATTCAGTTTCTTATCACCTCAAGTAAGGATTACTTCAACATCCTTTGCGCTGGTCCTAGCAAATACTAGCTTGCACATATATATCTGTCCAAAATGCAAACGCCATATTTACTCTTCACATGAATCCGTCTATCAATACTCCTTTATTTATGCAAACAAGCAGCTTGCATTCACTTCCAACATCTTTTGCAGCCTATACTGGCTGTACCTGCCCCTCCTTGAGTGTTTTGAAGTTGACTCCCACCATTCTTTGATCCACTATCTACTTGTTCAATTTTCAAATAAGCATGCTTTTCTCCCACACCCTTTTGCTTGAGAACAGTTCCCTTTAAACTTCTACAAAGCTTCCCCATTGTTCTCCTTTAAACCTGACCTTAAAATTCTCCTTTGCTATGAAGTTAAGCTGTCAATTTATCACATTAAATAATATCTTATTATTTTCTGTGTTCCCCGACTTCCTTATTTTAACTCGTGTTTTGAGTTGTAAACTCTGGAAGAGTGATGGCTTTTTTATTCTGTTCATTGAGCCAGGGGAGCTTGGGTCTAAGACTAGGGCTTCTAGGTATATTGACAGACAACAAAATAATGATTTAGAACACATGCAAACTGCACTTTTTTCACAGACTTAACTAGGCTAAATTAGAAGGGATTTTCAAAGAAAGAGAAAAAGGCATATCTAAAAAAGAAAGGCTCTTCCTGCTACATTTCAAATCCCTTCCCTAATGAAAATGCTAGAGCTCAAAGTTCTCGAGCCGGAAATTTTCAAAGGCAAAATGCAGTATTCCCCAAGCCTTGTCAGATGCAACTAAATCATTTCATCTGAAATTAAAAGAAAAAAATTAAAAAGCACCAGAGGCTGACTCTTGATATAAGGGGTTAGGAAATTACAACCCAAACAGTTAACATTTGGCCAAGATAAAACAACCATAAACTGGGTCTTACAATGGCAAGCCTCAGGCAACCCTAGTAACTGGTTTAAGATAATTAACACTGTCAGTAAACAACATGCAAAGTTATACTTGGCTTGCTTTATCTCCCATCTAACTCCATGATATGGAATTCTATCTATCTGACTTTGAATATGCAGGTGCTTAATCAAAGTAAAATAAGTACTATAGATAAAAATCACCACAAAAAATGTCAAAGGGAAAAGCAGAATTCTAGGTGCTGTTGTGCAGAAAAAAGAGAAAGCCGTAGTTATGAATATTAGCTATAATAGTGCTGTGAGAACTGAAAGGAAACTTCTGTCAAGTAAATGAAATAGGTTGCAGCTTAAGACTGTATAAAGATAACCTTCAAATAGAGTGCATGGAGAAGGTTACCAAGATGGTGAATGTCCTGACAGATCAGCTATTAGCTTGTTCTCACCAACTTCAGGTCTTTACCAGGGATGGTTAAGTGATGCAAGTGCCGGACACACTGATGTATTAAATCATTGGGTTTTTGGGGTTTTTTTTTCAGATTGCAACTATTGTGGGCATCTTTGGCTTTCTAATAACTCAGGTTGTAATTCATGTGCTTTAGGGTCCTCTTCAGTCTAATGACAATTTCCCTAATGTAGCTGTGAACAGAGGGCCAAGTTACCAACCTGCTGAACGTTGACTCAGCAACTGAATTCTAATAGATCTTCATAGACATTAGGGCTGGAAGGGACCTTGGGAGATCATCGAGTATGGACATCTTGATAGTCCATACTGTCAGCTGGCTATAGGATTCTATTGTTGAACTTCCAAAACGTGTGTTAACTGATTTCTTACTTTTTGCAGACAGCACACTGGGTACTGGATACAGGAAGCTGGAGAGATCTTGAGCATCTGGAGCTTTTCATGGACTATCTCCAGAGGCTGATGCATACTACACTTAGTTACCAGACTGTGATGTCACATAAAAGAGAAGGACTTCTGAATTTAAACAGTTAGTTGCAAATGTAACCACTGCCAATATCATCTACTTCATGTTCTTCTTGACTCCTGTCTGCAGGACATCTCACATATGCACATAATCATCTGTAAGTATTTGCAAAATGCAGGTTTTTGTTCAAACAGTTTTCAACCAGTGTCTGGACTAAGAACTACAGCATTGATAAAGATGTAAAGTTTTACATTTCATAATTTTCAAACCTTTGGTATGTGACAGGGATTTCAAAAGCAGATGTTCCTTTTCCCCTACTAAGACTCTAGTTTTGTCACTGCCCCACAGCTGCTTGTTTGGTTAGCTACTTAATAAGCATAATGTTTTCTTTTACTGGGGTATGAACAATGTCACCTCAAAACCCATTCATTTCCTCCTTCCACCTTTGTATATTTTACCATGCTTCCTCTTACAAATTCAATGACCTCTCAATCAGATTTGTCAAAGCGCTGCTTTTTCCTTCAGTCCAATCCCTTCCAAATCTGTTTGTCTCCAGGTGCTCACAAGCTCAGAACAAAAACATTTGCAGGCAAATTCCTTCTTCTATATCTCACCTTATTTTGTCACCCCTGTGACAGATAATAATAGGCTGATTAGAAGATCATAGACATGTCATATTGCCATCCTGAAATTGTGATTTCAGTTTTTAAGTGGGTCAACACATCTATTATAAAACACATCTATAGTAATCTGGTCATCAAGTGATAAAGACATGGGGATATTACTGAGATATCTCACTAGAATGATGCAAAACTTACCATATTTATTTGAATCCAAGACGAATCCTGTTTGACATGGGGGAAAAAGCCCCTCATTTTGGATTCAGGTAGAAGGTGGAAGTGGGGCAGGCAGTGCTGTAGCTCTGTCTCCAACCTGAAATAGGTAGAGGCCTGCAGCCTCAGCCCTGCCACAGCCTGTCCCTCACCTTCTCCACTACAACCTTGGGCCTCTCTGCCCCCCCACTACTTACCCTTGCTCCAGCAAGCTCCATCCCCACTATAGCCTGGGGCATGGAGCACATATTTGCTCCAGCCCCAGCCCAGCCTGGTAGACGAGACAGTAGCAGCTTGAGCTGGGGCCTGGAGCTGCCATGCTACTGCTGTTGCTATCAGGCCATGCTGGAGGTGGAGCAAACATGCTCTGTGCTCTAGGCTGTAGTACAGATGGAGTATGCCAGAGCCACAGTGAAAGCCAGAGCAATGGGAGGCAGCTGTGTTGGGGAAGGGAAAGGGGACCCACTGCTGTGGGGGGCAAGAAACAGAGGGGAAGGGTGGCAGGGGTCAAGCCTCACCATCTGCCTTCCCCTGAACTGCTTCCCCCATGCTGATTACCCTATCGTCTGCTGCCCACTACCTCCCCAATGGCCAGCTCCATAGTACTTGCTTTCTGCCACTGCTTTCACAGCTGCAGTGGACGGTGCAGTGCAAATTTAAGACAATCCTTTAACAATTAGCTTCTATACATGGAAAATTATAACACATTTCTAGATTTTCCATATAACAAACTGAATTATTTGGGGGTCATCCTAAATTCAGGGTCCTCTAAATGTTTGAAACTCAATGATATCCTCATTTAAAACCTCTTGTATCCAACTCACTACTTCACTAATACAACACCTTTCAAAAAGAATCTTGTATCACTCTTTTCCTGCAAATGTTTGTGTTATAGAGAATGAAAGTCACCTGAACATTAAATCCTGCTGTAGACAGGAGCTAATAACATAATGAGATATAGAACCGCTGGTTATGTGAAAGGAATAGCTGAGCATGTACACTATACTTGCACAATACTCTTGATTTGACTGGATTTCCATTATGAGATTCACTTTTGTGGTGTTTCTCAAATTAAGATTTAAAATATCAAAACGAAACTCAGCCCAGAATTTGTCAAGATACTTTTTTCCATTAAATTAGATTTAGAGATAAGATAGCCATTCATATTTCCCTTTCAAATACTTTATTCCACATCAGAATAGTGTAGATTTATCAAGCACTGGAGAAAGGAAGAAAATTCCTCCGGGACCTGCTAAATTTGAAATTCTATGGGTTGCCAAAGCTGCTTCACCAATGAGTAGGGTTCAGTGTTGCGCCACCATTAGTGCAATACATCTAGTCAGCCAAAGAGCTCAAAAGAAGGATGCAATGTTTTTTCATCTTGCATTAACCCTTCTCAGAGCACTGAAAACAAACTGCCATTTCAACACTAATCCTACACATGAGATCTACAATCCAGCTATGTAATCTGACCGGGTGACCTATCACCTGGACGAGGGAGAAGAGATTGATGTCATATATCTTGACTTCAAAAAAGCTTTTGATCTGGTATCCCATGATCACCT
>NW_017728951.1:11255389-11289366 GCF_001723895.1 Crocodylus porosus | reverse complement strand
CTTCCTGCCCTTTGGGCAGGGGGCTGGACTCGATCATCTCCCGAGGTCCCTTCCAGCCCTGATGTCTATGAAATCTATGAAATCTAATAATTTTACTTCTCTGAAGGTGTGTGACCACATACAGTAGGGAGATGAGACATAGGAAAGAAAGATACCCAACAACCCTTTTTAACTTCTCTAATAAATAGCATCTCCCCTAAACAGGAATTTCTGACTGCCCAATAATAACCGGAAGCAGTACATCAGAACTTTGTGGACCATGGATCTGGTCTGTAAGAGCTGTAGGAGTAAATACCTGTAATACATTTTATATTCTAATATACTGATATTTAACTTCATTATTGTTATTTTACATTTTAAACTGACAGTTTTGACTGGCATGTGCTGGTGAATGAAAGGGAAGAAATAGCAGGAACATTCAAGATTTGGTTATGTGCTCAACGGTCTGTTTAGTTTCGGGGGGTGGGGGGAGGAAGGGGGTTGACATATTGAACACAATCCTACAGGTACTGAATGTCTCTCCTCTCTTTCTCTGCCCCTGGATGTCCCCTTTAACTTTTAATTTTGTGCCCTTTTTAGTTTTAGGTAGTTATTCTAAATTACTTTCGTTTTACTTTTTAAAGGTAAATGTACATCATTTAAGTAATCTAAATGGGCTGAGCAACTCGCACCTTTACAAAAAACTATCATCTGAAAATACATGCTTTAAACTACACATACTCATAGAACTTACTATTAGGAGACAGAAATCCTTTAGCCGCAGGACACACACTCTATTTCCTAGGCTTCCTGGAAATGTTTCGTTTTTTCAACATTGCTTAAACGGATGAGATTTCCAGCAAGCCTTAACAGCAGATGACACAAATAGATTGTAAAAACAAGACAGACAATTTCTAGATGTAACTTAAGTTTTAAACCTACCTGCATTTGAGTCCTGGTTGAAGCGGCAATATTTCGAGTGCTCCAATGAGGGTAGACACCGTTCAATGGGAACCCAGACATAAGTCTCTGGACACAACAAATCAGAGGGCCTGTACTGACCCTAGAAAAAAAAAAGAAAAAAAAAAAGTCATATCACTTGCACAATAGCATCTCGACTACATGACTCCCAATTTCACTATGGATAAGGAATGGTTTTAATCAATTCCAAGTGGATTTAGCCACAGATACTTCACTGTAAATACTATGTCACCCTTTTGGTGACGTTAGCATCACCTCAGAAGTATAAACTTAACCTGCACAGTGTTTAAAAATATATATCTAAATTTAACTTGTATATTATGATATCGATGACGAGACAGACTCATTTGGGCTTTGTTGTTATGGCCTAGAGTAGTGCTGACTCGCTGCCGATACTAAAGCACTCAGCAACTCAAAAGCAGCTTCTCTGAAATGCTGTACATTCTAGCAAATACAACTGCAAACCTTTCAAACACAAAACTTACTAGATCAGTGCAGCGAGTATTTCTATTTTATTAGTGACATACTACTTTGTTGTATGACATCTAAAAAGAAAAGGAATGGAATATTTTTCTCTCGTTCACTATAGATTATTCCCATATGTCATGAAAGTAATATTAGAAATGCCTCAACAGACAGAATTATTTCAGTGAGATTATCACCTCAACAATATTACTCTGAACTGTCAAATCATATGATTTAAAATTTCTCCTTTTTGCACTGTTACTTTACGATCCCAACTTTGACCCGTTATTTGCTTTTGCCACATTTTATAAACTTCCACAAACAGTCCAAACATTGTAGTAGCAATATCAAATAAAGACAAAAAAGCCACAGTGTGCGTCAACAAAGCTATGCTAAGCACAACAAATAAAGTAAAAGGAAAAACAAAATTTTAGGGGTTTGTAGCTGGACTGGGCCCCAGGGGCAGCCATAATGTCCCCTGGTGGCCCAAAGGCTACTTCTCTGCACTTGCTCCCTGTACCCCACCTCCCTTTACCCTCACCTACCACACTTCAATGTACCGTATTTTTCGGACCATAAGACGCACCTGACCATAAGACGCACCCAGTTTTTATGGCAGGAGAGACTACGTGTGTTCCGGCCGGCCATTTTTATTGCCGGCTCCCGGCCACCGGCACAGGCGCCGGCTTCCGGTGTAAACAAGCGGCGGGTGTCCCGCTCGGGCTCCGCCGCCTCCGCGGGCAAGCTCCGCCCCGTCTCCCCGGGACACACACCTTCGGACCATAAGACGCACCCTCGTTTTCCCCCCACTTTTGGGGGGAAAAAAGTGCGTCTTATGGTCCGAAAAATACGGTAATGGTTGATTTTCAAAGGGAAGCTGCTCAAAAGTCCTAAAGTAGGCCTTAGTCCTATCTTCACCAGTGGCTCTCCTCCCAGACCCTGCTAGCACAAACCCAAAGCTTTGCTAGATGGCCCTTCTGGCTCGTATGTGGCCTAGGGTTGCCATCTCTGCTTGAGTCTATTCTGACAGTTTCCAGAATGCCAACATGCCCACAACACACAACACAAATGTGCCCACATGCTTGCGGATAACAGTTACGGATTATGGCGCGCAGATTTTACGTCAGGAAGGCAAATGCACATTACCATTACATTTTTGAAACCCACTGGACTACTGTATAAATAGGATTCAACATTTAATATTTATTTTAATGAATGTCCTATCATTTTTCTCTTGGGTGACTCTCAGCAGTCTCCTGGTGATTTATACCAAATTCCTGGAGACTCCAAGGCAATCCTAGAGGGTTGGCAATAATAATGTGCCTCAGCATACCTGTTGGCTTATGGGCTAATCACAGCCCGTAACCTCCGCTCCAGCCACGGCCATGTCTTGCAGGTATTACCATTTAGTCAATTTAGAGAAACTCAACTCCAGTCCCATCTCAGGCCATTCTAGACCTTTACATCCCTTCATAGTTTCATAGTTGGTAGGGTCGGCAGGGACCTGAGCAGATCATCAAGTCCGACCCCCTGCCACGGGCAGGAAAGAGTATTGGGGTCAAGCAACCCCGGCTAGGTGATTATCTAGCCTCCTTTTGAAGACCCCCCAGGGTAGGAGCAAGCACCACTTGCCTTGGAAGTTGGTTCCAGATCCTAGCTGCCCTGACTATGAAGTAGTGCTTCCTGATGTCTAGCCTGAATTTACTCTCAGTCAACTTATGGCCGTTATTTCTTGTTACTCCCGGCAGTGCTTGGGGGAACAGGGACTCTCCCGCTGCCTGCTGGTCCCCCTTGGCGAGTTTACAGATGGCCACCAGATCCCCTCTCAGCCTTCCCTTGTAGCCTCTCTTCGTAGGGCCTGCCTTGCTGCCCCCTGATCATGTGAGTGGCCCTCCTCTGGACCCTCTTGATGCTGGCCACATCCCTCCTCAAGTACAGAGCTCAGAACTGGACACTACTCCAACTGCAGTCTGACCAATGTTGCATAGAGGGGGAGAATCACCTCCTTGGACCTGCTCGTGATGCATCGGTGTGGTTAGCTTTCCTGACTGCATCCCCACATTGGCGGCCCATGTTCATCTTGGACTCGATAATGACGCTAAGATCCTTTTCTGCCTCTGCACTGACGAGAAGGGAGTTCCCCAGCCTGTAGGTATGCTGCTGGTTTTTCCTCCCCAGGTGCAGCACCTTGCACTTGTCAGTGTTGAAACCCATCCTATTCTCATCCGCCCACCCTTGTAACCTGTCCAGATCTAGTTGCAGACTGTCCCTCTCCTCTAGCATGCCCACTTCTCCCCACACTTTAGTGTCATCCGTTAATTTGAACAAGGTACTTTTCACCCCCTTGTCCAAGTCGCTGATGAAGATGTTGAACAGTGCAGGCCTGAGGACCAAGCCCTGGGGGTCCCCACTGCCCTTGTTGGGGCCTTGCTCTCTTTGACCTCTGCCCCTTTTCTCTTGTTGAACACTTCTGCTTAGTCCCACCATGCTGGACCTGCTCTGGACTCCAGCGACTGTCTTGCCCTTATCATCCCTTCTTGGCCCTGAGCCCTGCTCTTGCCCCTCAAGGCTTTGAGCTCCTGGCCCTCTCTCACCCCTCTGGACCATGGGTCCCTAGCCCTGGTTCTCTCTCCTCCCAAGCAATGGTTATGCTCCTTGTGGGCTTTGGGACCTTGGCCCTGATTTTCACCCCTCCCGGGCAATGGTTATGCCCCTTAATGGCTTCAGGCCTGTGGCCCTGGTTCTCACCTCTCTAGGGCAATGCTGGGCTTCCTGACCTGTCTCTGCCCTGCTAGGGCTTTGGGTCCTCTGGTCCAATCAGTGCCTTGAGCCCGATTTCTGGCAAGGCTTAAGGCAGTCATGTGCTCCTCAGGCACTAACAAGACCTTTAAACCACTCCTCCCAGTCCCATCTGAACCACTAGTACGCTATCACAAAGGAAGTGGCTCGGTTTACTATTCCAAAAGAATAAGCCCTCTAGCTGCCACCTAAACTCTGCACTGGGTCCAGACATCAAACACAAACTGAAATCAGCATCTTGGCCATACCTGGGCAGATTTCCCCTCTGCCCTGGCCCATATTCTCCGAAAATGCTTCAGCGCCTTGCTCCAATTGCCCAGGCAGCTCCAGAGTCTGTCAGGACACCTTCCTGCTGTCTTCCAAGCCTGGAGCTCTTTCCCCTGCCTCTTACAAAGCCAAGCTGCCTCATCTGGCTCAGACCCCAGGCTTAAATGCCTCCCAGGTCCTGCCATCATGCATCTTCCACACCTTCCCACAGGCACTTCTGAATTGAGCTTGTCAGACTGGCTGGAGTAGGGCAGGGGTAGGAGGTGGGAGAACTCTGTTGCTAGCCTAGTTGCAGTCACTGTGCCTTGTCTGTCTTGCAGGGTCCTCCCTGTTGTACTGTGGCCGAGCCTCTGGCATTGCGATAGTCATGTGCTGTCCATAGCCTCTGGCGTTGCAATAGTCATGTGCTGTCCATAAGCCCCTGGGAGCCTGCTTTGGCTCCTATCTGTCAGTTCTCCTACAGCCAGCTTATGCTACATGATAGTCTTCTGACTGGCAGTGGGTGTTTCCCTTTTTTTCTTAATGTGCAGCTCCCTGCCTGGTCAGCAGTGATCTCTGACTGCTTACCCTCTCCAAGCTAGCATCTATCCAGCTGCCCTCAGTCCTAGCTGCAGCATTTTCTCCCCTTAGAGTGACAGAAAGCCTAGGCCTCCTGTCACAGGGTTTATTACAGGTTTGGAAACCTACAAGTAAAGACAAATTATGACAAATCCTTCTGACAGTCAGAAGGTCTTGTCTCAACGATTCTGACAATTTCATGATTTAATGAAGGCAAGTGTTAGCAGAAAACAAACTGCACTTTTTTTGTCTTTTAAATTCAGCTGATTTTTTCATTTTCTAGCCCCCCAAAATGATAGAAGCTTCTTTTATAGAAATAAATTTAAGTTATTCAGTGGTATACACAGCCACAGTTCAATGATATACATCTCCTTGAAAACATCTTTCACAAGATCCAGCTCATCAACGTTCTGCTCTTCCACTTCCAACGAAGTTTTATGCTGTGACACATTTGATCCTGAATAATCAGAAGACTTGATTTCATGATTCCTTTCTACTCTGGTACAACTTAACTCTATACATGGTTTAAAATCTCCTATTTTTCTTACTGTCAATAAATTGCTTCCTAACAATTACTTCAAAACCCTAACAGTACCACATCTGATGATAGCCAAACAGTAATCATCAACTGAAATACTGATTTGCAACTTTCATATGCATATGTCCACACAGAGACAACGGTTAGAATGAGGAAGGATGCTACAGAATCCATTAGGTCATTTCAAAGACTAAACTTTGAAAAAAAAATTGGATGAGCTAGCCAGCTTTCAGACAACTATATCCAGCTGCCCACTTCACCATCCTAAAGTTTCTAGAAATGTTAAGTCCCTCTGACACTTTACAACTCCTTCCACTTCTTTTTATTAAAGATCAAACAGTCAATCCATGCACTAGCAACACTTGTCACTCCAATCACCAATTCATCTTATATTTAGGGGGTTTTTTTAGGTTTCTGTGGATGAATGCTTTTTGCTAACTTATAGTGATGATTTTGTATTTACAAACAAGCCTGAAAGTTTTTATATAGGATGGCCTACTGCAGAGGAAGGTTGGGCATCCCAAACTCTGCTACAAGGACTGCATTAAGTGGCACATATAGTCTGCCAGGCTGGACTTAATGTCCTGGGAGAATACAGCCCATGATAGGACAGCTTGGCACTCAGCTATGAAGGACACAGAACAAGCAACAGAACATCATCACGCCACCTGGGCCGACAGTAAGAGGGAATGTAGACACCAATTAGCCCTGGCACATTTCCTGAAACCTACATGTGGAAACTGATTTCCAGTATCAGTAGTAGTCATAGTTGAAGATGAGTGCCAGTCATTACTATTATACTGCAGACAGCAGCTGCCTAAAAGAAATGATGGAATATGTATTTTAAACACTCCCTACATGACCCTGACTGACTTTTTTTTATTTGAAAAAGAAATAGGATCAACTTGTAACTACTTCTGCTTTATTAAAAACAAATTTCTACAGTAAATTAAAAAAAATATTCTTGCAATTTCAAGCATAAGCTTAAGCCTCATGGCTTTAGAGCATTCTCTCAAGCCAAAGAATGGAAATTGTTTTATTACATAAATAAAGCCAACTATTTGCCACACTTTGAAATGTTATACTTTTAAAGAGAAACGCTTGAAAGATATGCGAGTGCAATGATTAAAAGCACCATTTAAGTCACTAGCTCTCAAATGAAACAAATTGAGGATTTGGAAAACAAACCACCTTTTCAGCTAGACAGAATTAAAAAAACCTGTCTATATTAAATATATAATTACTTATGGATTTGGAAACTTTTTTCTCCCAATGCTCAAAAGAAGAAAAAAAATTTAGTAGCTGTCACTCAGAGCTGTTTTCCAACAGAGTTAAAGCACAGGGGCAGTTGAACTCTTGCTCACTTAGAGCAAAGACTCCTCGGTTATTTATCTAAATTAAGATTTCACAAAAAAAGGTGTTTTCACTGGATCTTAAAAATGTATGGAATTTAAGAATTTCTCCTGTTTGTGAAAATTAAGATAAAAAATGTATATCTCTATAAAATTACAGTGATTATTATTTCTAAAGATCTTTGGTGAAATTTTCGGCACAGAACTAACTAATTAAGGTTGGGAGATTCTAAAGGAAGGGGAAAGGTCTGTCTTTTGATATGTCCAGAACAACAGAAAGAAAAAACTTCAGAACAGAAAGGTGAAAAAGGCATTTACATCAAACATATCAGATCTCATGTTCAAAGTAGCAGTGTAAGGACACACTACCACTGCCACATCTCACCATGGTGGCATGATACTCCCTCATTCACCAGGTCCTGCCCACTGGGCTGTGGAGGCAGCTCCTGCCCGGAGCTGGTTCAGCCTGGCTGCAGCCCTGCACCCCACTGTGGGTGCAGAAATTTTTGGGGGGACACATACCCTCCCCTTCCTGTCACATCGCCTTGGCCCCCCACCTACCCCATACAACTACTCCCTTCCTTACACACTGAGGAGCTGGGGAGGGAAGAGAGCAGGTCAGGAGTGAGGGGCGCTGGCAGGGCTGGGGGTCAGGTTTGAGAGATGGCAGGATTGGGGGTTTGCAGGTTGAGAGTGAGCGGCACTGGCAGGGCTAGAGGGCTTTGGGTTGGGAGTGAGGGGCAACAGCACGATCGGGGCAGGGCACTGGCTTATCAGAGCTGCTGTGTGCCACAAAGCAGCGAGGGGACTGACACAGCTGGACCTGTATTCTGGTGAATGAAGGGGGAAGGGGCAATTCTTATTTTTCATGATAAAAACCCACAAATGAAATGCCAAAACGCATAGGTAGTTAGAATTTATTTTATTATAATGATTGAGGCACCAAAACTGCCTTAAAATTGTAAATATCTCAATAACTACATTATTTTCAACTGATATATATTAGTGGTGTTTCATTTTAATCATGGAAAAACATGGATTTGGGAGGTTTTAATCAGAGAATTCACGATTTTTAAACAGAGAACACCAGGATCCCTGGAAATCACATGACTGAAATAGGAATTTAAAGTGTGTCTAGTAAACACCCTTTGAAGAAGGTACAAAGTTGCACCTATAAAAGTCATGCGAAAGACATCAAATATCTCCATTCCTAGGTACAAGGTAGAAGCTTAGTAGAAAAACAAACTATGATATTCAAAGTGTGTTCACAAAGATATTGTTCCAAGTATGTAGTACTGAAGGAATAAGTCTTCTGCAGTCCTTAGAATCATCTCAGAAACCCCTATATACTTTCTCCTGTGATATCTCAATTTTTAAGACTGAAAAAGATTTAAATTCCAAACACTTTAAACAGAAGATAAAAAAGGGATCATCATTATTTTATATTAGTTAAAATTCTGCATCCTTTTTCAAGATTTAATCTAACCATCTCACAGTGTTTGTCCAGTTGAAGCTAGATGCCCAGCCGTCTAATAAAACAAGAGGCAAATGCCTTATATTAGAAATGTGAAGAGGGATTCCTACACATCCTAAAGTAATCAGCCATTTATGTCTGAGTTGGTAATTCATAAGATACTGAAACTTTAGCCTCTCACTGGCACAAGATTGAAAGTTGCCTGTCTTGCAAAGGATCTGTAAAATACAGCTAATGTCATAACTTTATGACATTTAGTTCACCATGCATTATAAATAGGGTAAAATGTAGGAGAAGTACTCTCTTGTTAGCCTCTCTTCTCCTTTAAAGTATTCGCTCAAACACACTACGTACATGTTTTCACCACATTTTACAGTATTAACATGCACTCTATTATCGAAATCTAAATTCTGTGATGTCACAGACAGTGGAAGAAGGGATGCATGCAGGGGCATGTTTGTGCATTTCCCACACAGTCCCTTTGCTAGCACGCTTACATTAATTTTCAAAACAAGGAATCCATGGAACATTTTTAGTGGTCAGCTTCCGGAAAGTCTACACAACTCTACCACGCACTAAAATCACTTTTATTGTGGCTTCTGATAACAATACTTTGGAGTTTTTTGGTTTTTGTGCATTTTCTTTTAAATCAAGCATGATATTCTTCCCAACATAATTTAATTCTGAACATCTCAATGTGAAATTAAATCATTTTGCAAACACCTCCCTTTCAGCATTGAAAACGCACATCAATCTCATGGTATCTAGCCAGATATGACTCTATGTATTTTAGCACCTGTTCTTTTAGAAGTTGCTGGAACACACACAGGTTTTATATTTCCTCTAATTCAGTAAGGAACTGCAAGGACACAACCTTTATTACTTCCTAAACTGCAAATCAATAATACTAAGAACATACTTGAAGTCCAGCACAAATGGGGATGCTAGCTCTAGAGAGAACTTTTACAGAGTTACATTTACAGTTATCACAACAGCATTCAATTTCAAAAACAAGTTTCCAAAAAGATTTATTTCCCTTAGGCTTCTTATTAAAGCACAGTCTATTTCAGTATTAATTTCATTTTATCCATGGAAAAACACATTCTGGCTACTTTAACCTTGAAAGTTAAAAAGCTTGCTAACATTGCAAGTAGAAGGGTACTGAAGCGACCTCCTTCAGTACTCTTAAACGCAAAGCTTCCAAAGGAAAAGAATCCCACCACCTCACAGATCACCTCTACATGCTTGTATTCTGACTCCTTATATCTTGAGTTTCACATGTTAAAGCCTCTTCTCCTGCCAATATGATGTACATATAGCTCATTACATATAGCATTTTGCATGCAATAAGGAAGGCACACAATGTTTCTGGAAAGTAAAGCTTGCAGTTCCATCTTTAAGATGTCCTTACTGCATGTGCTAAAATGCATCCCTTAAGTATTTCTTTTTTGTATAAGGGCTAAATATTGTCATGCAAAAGGAACATGCAAATCCATGTTCTTGGGACATAAAATAACAGGGTACTTCAGGTCTGTACTACGTGTTACAAAAAGTTTGGTTTAAATTTCCAGATAATAAAACATCTAGCACTTCACTACCTCTTGCTAGAATCACATACACAACAGGGATCAGTACCAAAACATTTTGGTGTCCTCTTAAGAAAGGGAAAAAAAAAACCCTGCATATCTTCCCAACTGGTTGTTATGAAAAGTATACCGAATACAAACATAACAGAAAGACTTTCTTAAGTATTTTATTTATTTAAGTTATTGCCACATAAATAGGTAATGACATTCGGTTTTACATAAACGGGACAAGCGCAACTCTCCCTGTGTTTACAGGGAGACCATTCGAGCTAATCTAGGATGTTCAAAAGTAAATATGATGTTCATTGAGGATACTGTTCGATATTCCTGGATTTTCATTAGAAACTTTTCGAGCCAGGATTGGCAGGCTCACGACCACACTTACATTAACAACTCTCACCAGACCACCTTTTTTGTTTGACAGATTCCAAATGAAAACCAATCAGAAGCTGCTCTGAACTTCTGTCCCAGAGCAAGGGCAAAGACTTTAGTCTGGAGATTACTTCTTAAATATTTTGAAAAAATCCAAGGGATTTGGTGAGCATTTGATATGAAAAATGTCAGCAGAGTTTATTTTTACAGTCCAAGTCAAATTTAAAATGGAAAAGCACCAAAGAAAGATAATAGGCTCCAAAACAAAGAGGGTCAAGTACCAGTAGCATTGAACAAACATGAAAGAAAGGTTAAACACACATTTAATTCTTTTGTCAGGTAAAGTTTACATCTGTATTCTATTTTTCCACAATAAACCCATTGATCTTTTATTAAAAGCGAATTAAAGCAGCCTTCATCTCAGTTTCCAGCCAGCTGCTTCAAGAGAAGCTCTAAGACTACATAAACAAAATAGCCCCAAATTATCAACAGCAATCCATTAGGGCTAGGCAGCACACCATGAGAAAGAGAAAAGCAGACTAAAGGTTTATTAAATTCAGTCTTTTCATTGAAAGACAACACCGATGGAATCCCATCAGCAAAGTACTACAGCAGACCCTTGCTCCCTGATTTCATTACATAAACAGAGATAGACTTTATCGATACCCAAGAGAATGCCTTGCAAGTAACTCTAGCTGCTCTGTTTTCACAAACCGTGTTTGGACTGTGCCATGCTGAAGCACTGAGGTGAGCCAGAACTAGCAAGAGACAAAGAGCTAAACATCTGAATCCATTTGTACTTTTCAAGTAAAAAAAAAAAACAAAAAAACACCCCACATATGTATTCCATGTGCAAAAAGGTGGCCCTAAAAGACTCAGAAATGCAAAACATCCACAAAACTCCCACCCAGAAATCAAGAAAGGTTAAGAGGTTGCTAATATGTGGTAAAGCTTCAACAATAAAGAGACGGTTAGAAACTGAAGAGTTGTAAAAAGTGGAACATTTTATGGGAAAGTGAATTTGACAAATCCATTTTGAAATAAAAACTGAAATAGGCATCTTGACTAGGACAAAGCATTCCATGTCCTGCTCAGAACAGAAAATCTCAAAAATTTCCCTTTTTAAAAGAATTTTCATGGCACTATTGTAATGATCAAATATAAAGTATAAATACCAAATCCAAAACAAAATGATTTGATTAAACCAAATCACACTTTTCCCCCCTTATAATTTTAGTTTGCTGGAAATGAAGGGAATACTGAAGGCAAAAGTCTTTCACTGGTTCCATATACTATAAGCAAGATTTTCAGTTATATATGTACACACACACGACTACAAATGGAAATCAACATTTCAGTGCCTGCTTTAGCATAATTTAAAGATTAAAAAGCAGTTAAATCAGCAAAAGGACAGTTGTACAATACCTACTATAATCTAGGAGATATAGGAAGCAACTAATAAAAATCATTATTTAAGCATTATAGCATACATAGCTTTACACAAGTAAATAGACTGAACATAATTCTTGGTTACCTACTAAAAAAAAGTGTAAATGAACAGCTTTTATGCAAACTGAATAGTTTAGTATTAATTATATGCTCAAGACTTTTAAGCTTAAAAACCTTGTTCTTGAAAATCCACACATTTTTTGCTTTTAAAGAATATCACAAAGGGACTGGAAATACTTGAGGCCATACCTCACAATTTATAATTTCTAAGGGATGTTTTTAGGCACAAGCACTTTTATGCCTGATGTTATACTTATGCCTGATTACTGATCAATGTTGAAATTTCAAGGAAAAAGGCCTTCCAGTCCAGAAGCATATGCTGAATTACATTTTATTAACTGCTCTATCATGGGAACAGTCTTTTCAGTAAAAAGTTTATCAGTAACTCAAAATGTTCTAAAAGTACAACAGAGTTTCCTCTCTTTTCATACATAAAAACATGTTCATGTTTTTGCTCCAGCATAAGAACTGCTATTTCCTGCAGTTATGAAGATCACGCATACTTTAAATGTGTATTTCAAACAGATACGGCATGACCTGCAGATCAATTACTTCTATGTATGGCTGACCTGATATCAGTATTATACATCCTTCCATGGATTGTAACCTTTATGTGGGGGAAAGGCTCGTGTACTACAAAAGACCTCGAAAGCAATGCCATCTGGAGTTTTGTACTTCTGGTAGGGTTACTCATAGTGGCGAGGTCAAGGACAAGGTTTCCAGACTAACAGCAATCCAAAACTAAAAATAAAAGTCTTCAATAGCAGACCAGGTGTGGATGAATCAAGACTACTTCACAATGACTGCAAAGGCACTTGAATGCCACAGTGGAATAGAAACCTCCACTCATCTAAGTTTTCCTTGCTAACACATTAAGGTTTCCTTCCCACAAAATATTGAGTGGTTCCTGATATGCAACAACATCCCCACGTTAAAAGAAGACATACACATACACACACTGGTACCTCCCTTCAATACCAAGTCCTAAGGTAATTGGGTGAGCAGTAACAGGGGCAAGTGCTAGTGATTATCGGAAACCACTAGTCATATACCTCTGTGGAGACGATGATTGTATGATAGTCATTTTGTATTTGGATCTGAGATAGATATGTAATTTAACAGCTGCAATCGTGACTGAGCAGACCTATTTAGCATCCACTCTGCCTACCCCATATGTGGAAGTAGCTAGAAAAGGTGTTGTATACATAGCCTGTCTCATTTTACCTGACTGGAAAACTGTGTCTAATGGGATGACTCTATCTGTGGTCCAAATGAAGTAGTAAGGTTTGCAACCCAGAGCTTCCACACCCTAATGGACAACCCTAACAATGAACGACTAGAGTGAATGACAGGACTTGTGCTCAGAGAACTTGGACAATTTCACATTGCCGCACTTGGTGATACAGGAAAGGGGCAGTTCACAGAGCATGCTGCTGCCTACACCTTTTTCATTTATTCAAAAAAGACATATATCCCCAGTGTTGGTTCTGCTACCAAGACCAAAACTGATACACAGATGCCAGAATGTCCAGTTGGCATCAACGAGCATCTCGTGTCCCTTCATCTTCCGCTGACCGAGACAACATACAACAGTCATCAGGGCATACACCCCAACTCTTGATCCTGATGACTGGGCAGGCGTTTGGCACTTGATCTCATCGTCATAAACTCTTTATGCAACAACAAAGCAGCAAGTGGAAGATTTCATGGATGCACCCCCACACAAACCACTGCCACCTGACTGACTGCATCACAGTGCATACTCAGGAATAGTGCAATGTCCGCAGGACCAGCACAGACAACAGCTGGATGGATTGTCATCTGATAAGCTCCATCATGTCTATTTGTATCATTCCAAAAGTGACAAACAAAAGAAGCTACCACAGAAGAGGTTGAATATTGAGTGCTTGAAAGACTCAGCTAAAGTGAGCATATCCAGTACTGCCTCAGTGAGAAACTCTTCAAACTCTCTGATGAGCTTGACACCGCTGATCATTGGGAAAGCCTCAAGAAAGGAACCCATGAGGCAGGTGAAGAATCCCAAAGCTTCTCCACAAAGAAACATCAAAACTAGGTCAATGAGAGTAATAGGGAAATTCAAATTCACACTGAAAAAAAAAGGCGATCCTTGAAAAGCTTTGCAAAATGACAGCATCTCTGAACAGAAGCAAGACAGTTATCAACATATTAAACCAAGATCCAAAGGAAAATTTGAGAGGAAAAGAACAGGTGGTCAGAGGACAAAGTAAAAGAGATCCAAAAGTTTGCTAACTGCCATGACACAAGTATTTTCTTCAGTTCAAAGTTATTGATGGGCCAAGTGCACAAAGAGTCATCCCTCTGAGGTCCAAGGATGGAATAACATGCTTCAAAAATAGCTCCAATATCAAAACATGGTGGAAGGAACACTTTCAACGGCTCCTGAACAGAGATTCTAACATCAAAGACAACTGAGGAGATTCACCCAAGTCCCAATGTGGTTTAAGACCACTCGGAGGTACGATAGATATGACTGTTGTTGCTAAACAGTGGCAGAAGTTCCACAGGAAACACAGGTTTTTATGTGGCCTTCATTGATCTAAGATGGGGTAGGCAAAATGACAGATCTGGCTGGCAACTGGACTCCCTTTTCCAGCAGCTCCTGGCCACACGGCTGGAGCCAGTCTCCATGGAGACTCCAGCCACTGCTGCGCTATGATAGCACAAGGTTAGCGTTGCTATGGAGACTGGCCCCAGCCACGCTGACATGGCACGCGGCAGGACAGGGCAGGGGCTGCTGCATGCCATGTCCACAGCCGCTAGGATTTTGCAGCAGGGGCAGCCTGGTCCAGAGCCAGGGCACAGCCACGATCTGCTGCCTGCACGCTCCTGCCCAGAGCATACAGACTGCAAATTGCAGGTCTGCTCTGGCTCCTTCCAGAGGTGACAACGTGGTCCCGAGCCAGGGCAGAGCACTGAACTGCTGCCTGCACACCCCTGCCTGGAGCATGCAGGCTGCAGATCATAGGTCAGCCCTGGCCACAGGCCAAGCTGCTCCAGAGCAGCCCCTTACCCTGTCCTGCTGTGCACTGTGCCAGCATGGCTGGAGCTGGTCTCCATGGCAACCTCAGTCTTGCGCTTTCATAGCATAGCTGCAGCTGGGGTCTCCGCCGAGACCAGCCCCAACCATGTGGGCAGGGGCTGCTGGGAAATGGAGTCCACTGCCAGCTGGATCAGGCCCACAGGCTGGACTTTCCCCACCCCTGACCCAAGGCCTTTGATCCAATAAACAGAAAGCCCCTACAGGAGAACCTGGTGAGACCTGGATGCCAGTCAAAATTTGTTACTGTTACAACATGACAGCAACTATCCTAAGTAACAGCTCAGAAACAGACCCCATCACTATTAGAACTCAGGTCAAGCAAGGATGTGTGATTGAACAAACATTATCTTCCATCTATATCACAGCCATTTCGCATCATTGCCGACAGACTTCTATCTGGAAGCAGCATCCAATTTCATATGGATGGGAATCTCCTTAACATCAAACAGCTGCATTTCAAATTCAAGATAACCAACACCTCCATTACTGACCTTCAATACACTGATGATTGTGTTGTGTGTGCTCACTCAATTAAAGAGCTGCAAGTAGCTCTTGATTGACCCAAACCAAACTTCTTGTATACCAGGTAGGTGTATCCTTATCCCGTTCTATGGGTAAGAAACCTGGATGACATATCAGAAACATGTAAAAGCTTCAGAACATTATCAGTGACATCTTGGAAAAATTTCCTATATCATTTGGAAAGAGAGACGAACAAATGGTTTGCTATTTTATCGTCCTGTAACTTTGTGGCATGTTACAATTTATGGCAAGATTAATGCATCAGTTGTCCTATAAATATAACATCTGCCAGGGACTTTAATAAAAAGTAGTTTGGAAAATAGCGTAAGACAGATAAAGCAGCAAAAGTTTAAGAGTACTCTGAATGCTCCAACCATTGTTTTCTTTTTCTCTGCTCTTTTAAGGCACCCCTCCTTATTCAGATCTGCTTCTTTCTGCCCTCCTGTTTTCAGGAAATAAAACACCCTGTGGCCTAAGCTGTCCCTTTCAATTTTGTTCTCTTACAGAAAAGTAAAATGAACTATTTTAGCAGCTCCCATATTTGTTTTGACATAGAAAATGGGATGAAAGTGTCTAAGGATTCCATATATTGGTGCAGAAAGGAGTGTCTTGCAGTTTGGGGAGGGGGCAGTTAACAGTGACTTTTCTCAGTCAACCCCATACTCCCTCCAGCTGTCCCTCTTCTTTTTCCACACCCATGTTATCTCTTCCCCGCCTCATCCACTGAATATAATGACCTTTGGAAATCTGCGTGTGTTTATGAGACAAGGTCCAAGCCATGAACTGCTCGAGCATTAGCATATGGTTATGACACCAGAAAGACCCAACTAACCAATCAAAATGCTGCTTTAGATAATCTGTATCTACAGAGGGCCATATGCTAATATTAAACAGATCCCATTATCCACACTGACAGCACCCCATTAGTCAATAAGATAATTCTAACTTCTCACTTAAAGTTAAGAGTAATTAGTATGTTCAAGAGACCATTGTTTCATTATTATAAATAGCTGTTGGACTACAGTATGTGGTGCAATGCCTGCACTGCTGTCTGTTCTTTTATCAGCTTCTGGTGCCACAAGTCCAAATAAACTAAGTTAATACATTAACCATGCAAACATCCCTTTCTTCTTCAAGGTTTCTTGCCAAAAATCTATTTTTCTTCATTCACAAAGACCGGCAGTATTAAGTGAAAGTTATGAACTATATGTTTTTAGTGATTTAAGAGACTCTAGATCTGAAATAGTATTTTTATATCAGGCTTACTTAACTATTTCACTGAGGAAAAGATATTTATGCATCTTTAGGAATTACCTCATCACAGCCAGGCTTTCAGAATCTCCCTGCTGAATTCAAAAACTACCATGAATTTGATCCAAGATATAAATAGCTTTAATAACCAGTCCTTTTGATTTATGCCTGACCATGATCCCAGTACGTTCTCTTTAGGCTGCTTTTATTATAGATACTCCAATAAAGCTCTTAAGGACAATACTGGGGAAAGATTAGGCAAGAAACACAGAAAAAACAACATATTTGCATAAATCAGACCAGTGTGTAAGCAATAAAAAAACATGAAAGAAAGGAAATGGAATTTTATCAAATAAGCAATAAAGTATGACTATATTTCAAGTACTTCTCCCCAACCCTGATGTGCAATGGCCTCCCAAAATGCAATGGAAGTATTCAAGGTGAAAGGAAAGAAAGGAAAAAGTGTGAAGGAAAGGGGAAAGAACACTTCCCCCTTTTACTCCCCTATTACTTCCTCTCGTTAACCCATTTAGTATACAGTAGAGTTTTCAGCAATGCTCACTGCTGGCCTAAATCAGTTCTAAAACAAGTCAGCAATAAATCTTGTAACAAGGATAAGCAAAAACATCAGCATAGTCCATACAGATGCAGGAATTACTTTCATTCAGTCTAGAAAAAAATTCTGTTCCAACTTCCATTCACACTCTCATATACAGGGATTAGTTTTCCTTGGTTGCTTCACAAAACTGGATTCCCTCAACTTCACCTTAGTCTCCTTAAAACTGGTTTGTATGTTCTTGGTTGTCAGAGACAGACTTCCATGTTGTGGTATTATAGCAGTGATTAGGCCTGTATGAAGAAGCTAGTATTCATAGATTCATAGATGTAGGGTCAGAAGGCACATCATGTAGATCATGAAGTCCAAACCCCCTGCCCTGGGCAGGAGAGAATACTGGGCTCATATGACCCCAGCTAGGTCACTGTCAAGCCCCCTCTTAAAGACCCCAAGGTAGGAGCCTGCACCACTTCTCTTGGACGTTGGTTCCAGATCCTAGCTGCCCTGACTGTGAAGTAGCGCCTTCTAATATCCAGCCTGAACCTACTTTCAAACAACTTATGGCTGTTATTCCTTGCTACTCTGGAAGGTGCACGGGTGAACAGGGTGTCTCCCATTCCCCACTGGTCCCCCCTGGCAAATTTGTAGATGGCCACCAAGTCCCCTCTCAGCCTTTTCCTGCAAAGGCTGAACAGGTTCAGGTCCCATAGTCTTTCCTTATAGGGTCTGCCCTGCTGTCCCCGGATCATGCGAGTGGCCTCCTCTGGACCCTCTCGATGCTAGCCACATCTCTCCTAAAGTGCAGCGCCTAAAACTGGATGCAGTACTCCAACTGTGGCCAGATCAGTGTCACACAGAGATGCTTGGATTTGGCCGATAGGGGACGGTGATTCAATTCAGTGATTCAAATGGCTGTCCCAAATCGATTCGGCTAAATCTGATACAGAGACTAGGCTGCTGCCGAATCAAACAGGCCCCATCCCCCACTCGCTCTTCCAGCACCATCAATGGCTGCCCCTCCTGGCCCCAGCTCTGGGCTCTTTTAAAAAAAAAAAGCCCAGCACTCACCGGCTGCTGCCAGGTTGGGGGGGGGAGGGGGGAGATCCCCACTGCCCAGTGCTGTGTGGGGGTTCTGCCACAAGCCCCCATCCCCTGCCCACTCTCCCAGAGACCCCACAGCTGCCCTGCCTAGCTCCAGCATTCCAGCCTTTTTTTTTTGTTTTTTTTTAAAGTCTCTACTCACCAGCTTCTGCCAGGCAAGGGGTTCAATTCCTGCCGCCCCCCACTGCCCTGTGCCCATGGTCCCCTCTCCTGCCCCCTACTTACTAGCATGGAGTCCGGGTCCAGCTCCTGCAGTGGCGAGTAGGGACTGCCCGAATCCCCGAAGCTCTCCAAATCTTTTTGAAAAAATTCACAGAGCTTTGAATTGATTCAGACCTTTTTACTGGTCTCCTGATTTGATTCGGATTAAGAGACTGGCCGTCAAATCAGGCCAAATCTCCTTCGAATCGAATCAGCACCTGAAGCTTCGCATATCACTAGTAGCAATGGTCCAGAAAATATAAGAGAAGCAAAGTTGTTTTGGTGATAGCTTTTACTGGACCTGGGAGGGATATTAGACAAGCTTTTGGGCACAAAACATTAGACAAGAAACTAGTGCCCATCACAGGGACGTGTGGGGAGTGGATTGCAGCTCTGTCTTGGGCCCAGCCCTGTGCTGTCACTGCCCTGTGATCCTGGCCCCAACCCCCCATCCCACTCCCAGACGCCACTCCCTGCCCGCCCACAGTCCCATGCCCTGCCTGTGGGGGTCCCCAGGCTGCTCTCCACGGCTCCTTACTTTATTTGTATCAAGTCATACAATAAAGATAGAATTGTTTAATTCTCCTGGGGCTTTCTACAGTGCTCACCACTGATGCTGGAGTGCTTCATAACTGCCATTTAATTTATCTTCAAGTTTTAGCATCCACATTTTACAGTTGGAAACTGAAACGCACAAAATTAAAGTAAAAAACATTCACTAATTTTGAGTCCTGAATTTATGGAACCAATTCCTTAGAGCAGCACATAGCACCTTTTCAGATCGGGGACTAGAATGACTAATTCAGGTTAGAGGTACACAGGTGTTAACTCCCACCTGCCACCCTAGCCCGCTGCTGCCAATACTCTCCACTGCAGCACGGGAGAAGTGCCTACCATCTACTGCCACTGAAACCTCAAATTTATGAGCCGGATCCAATATTTTCATGGGTCAGATCTCGTCAGTGGACTATAGGTTGCAGAATAACAGCTGTGTTTTTAGGCATCTTCCCCAGTGATTTAAGTTACAGCTAGATCCTCAGCACTTTTGCAAATTAACCCCTTGCCCATGTCTCAATTGCAATGTCTGCTAGGGGCCTAAATTCACAGAATCATCACACTCCCTGATCTTAATTCAGGATTCAGGTTCTTAATCCAACCCGACCAGGGGACCAACTAGAAGGAAAGTCCTTTCCTTTTTCATGTCCTTGTGACAAGGTATTTAGCAGAATTCACAGATCTGCTGGAATCTGAAATGGCGAAGCCATTAACACTTCTGGTATGACCTTGAACTTGCAATCTCTGAGCTGTCAATCACATGCCTTCGCATCTGTGCCATTCTAGCCCCCCAGTGAAAGTCCTGGTTGGCATAGCTAGTACCTTGGGGGACGTAGTTACTAAAAATGCAAGTTTCTACTGACCATTTGCGAATGACAGCTTTTCAAAGGCTAAACACTGTTCTAAGTCAGGTAGGAAAAAAAGAAAAAGAGCCACGTCCTTACTAAATTTTAAGCCTCTGCTCCAAAACATGATTTCAATGTGGGTAAAAGAGCTTATTTGTCCCTAACCTTGTTTTTGGAAACAGCTGAACCATTTTGGCTGAAATTGCAATCACCTTCCATCAAACTCTACTTGTAAATTTCAATCCACCCAGTTCAAATCTGACAACGTTATAAGCAGATAAAGAGGGCCATATACTGGGACGTGTCAGGCAACCGTAATATCATACAGTGCTATCAGCCATGCTGTAAGATCCTTTCATTTATTTTGCTGCTGCTGCCACCAGAACCTAGGTTGTCACTGTATTTTTATGAAACTTCTCTCCATGGTGCCCAAACACAAGTTCTAGAAGGCAGATTTTGACCTTCTTCTGTTCAGCATTCAACATTACTGCAGTACTAGCAAATGAGAGCAAAGAAACCAGAACACCTAATTCTCTTAACTGAAAGTTGAAAGAATACGTTCCAACACACTTTTACTACAAGAGTCAAAAATGAGCTTAATTTTTCATTTCATTCTCATCTGAAGAATGTGGGGTAACAGGATCCAGTGTATTAGCTCTGGTTAAGGTATACTAAAGCTGATGTGATTCTCACCTAAAGTGCTGCATTAGGATAATATTAACAGGGACAAATAATGAGAAATCAACTTACAGTCAGGAAGAAAAAAAGCTTTTCCCAAAAAAACTTCAACACTATGTTCCATTAAGGGACAGGTGGAAAATTAAAAACAAAAAGGTTTAAGTGGATTATGTAAAAGGCAAAAAGGAAGAGCAGTAATGAAAAGGAGCAAAAACAATCTGCTTCCTTTTTGTTTTGAGGTAAGTGCTCTCAATCCTGTTTCTCCATGAAAATGACCCCTTGAGAGAAATCAGATAGGGTACAACTTTCATTTCCTTTTTGTGGAGGAGCTGACATCACTGGCCTGTTCAATTTTCTCTTTAACCCTCCAGAGAACTAGCAAGTTGTGCCCAGGAAAAGTAGGGAAAATAACCACTGTATGTAAAGCACTACAGCTTGAAAATCAGAATGGGTCCCAAGAGACTGAAACAACAGGACTTCTAAAAATGGTTTAAAATGTATCATTACCCAAGTAAAATGTAATCATTCTAGGTTTTGTAGTAATAGACTCATCTTTTACAAGTTTACAAAGGTATCAATGACTGCCCGGTGAACTCTGTATAAAACTGAAGTTCAGCAGGAGGACAGATATAAGAAATGGAAGGGACCAGCTAGGTAATTCTGGCATAGAGAAGCAGAGAGCCTCTTAACAGCATGCTCTCAATTTTTCAGTATATCCTATCTTAAATATATCTGAAGCAAAAAGACTCCCACATTATCTGTCGCCTTGGGACAATGGTATACAGTTTAGAGTATAAGCTAGAAAGTTTTTTGCGGTCTTAATTTTCTTTGCTAAGTTGCAATTTATCATTTACTGTTATACCCTTGCTTGGATCACCCTATAACACAGACGTAGGCAACACCTGGCATGTGTGCTAGAGCATGGCACGCAAAAGCATTTTACTTGGCACGTGCACCATGGGGAGGACAGCTGGGGAGCCACAAGGGACCGGATATCTCTGTTGTGTCACTGCAGCCCCAGCCCCTTCCCCATCATCTGCTGAGGTGTGTGCATACCCACCGGCAAGGTCAGGGCTCTGTGACTGGTGCAGCTGCCTGCAGCCTCCCTGCCACTTGCTGCAAGCAGCCTGGGCTCCATGACAGGCACGCACACTTCAGGGCAGATGGCAGGGAAGGGGTCAGGGCTGCACTACCACAGCAAGGATCAGACCTTTCACAGCTTCCCTACCATCTGCCCCTGGCACACCAACATCTTAAAAATCAAGAGTGTGCATGTTTTTGGCACACTCTGCCCAAAAATGTTGCCAACCCCTGCTATAACATTCTCTCACTGTTCAATATCTATGAATTCTCATCCGTTTTCATGACCCTTAGTTACAGTTTGGTTAAGAATATTATTTAGTTTCTATCAAATTTCCATTTACTGATTTCCCCCACTTCCTTTATCATTCTTATTGCTATTATTTGGACTCCCTCTCCCCAGAAAACCTTTTCTGGTTTGGCACAACTCAGAAATATATGCATTACTGTCAGTTCCATCTCCCAAAGGCTAACCAGTGAGGGTTTATTTATCATGGCTCTTTCACCATCCTAACCACTGCCTAGCACAGACTTTTCTTACTTCTATAAAAATAGTTTAAAAAACTCAGTGTACATAGTCAAGTACTTCATAAGTTTATGATGACCTTGTGCTTCTATGGCTTTCTTTCCTTTTATGCTTTACATCCTTTCCCCCCCATATGAACTGGTGTGGTGTTCCTTACAGAGGAAAAAATATAGCTAGAAGGCTGTGGAAGAAGATATAGAAGTGACGTGGGATGTAATTGAAATGTTAAAGGGAAGGGCGAAGAGGATCAAACTGAACCCACTGTGGAAAATGACACATGACAAGCAGAGGTAGAACATTTTGAAAAAAAATATTTTGAGATAGTTTCAAACATACATACATATTTAAATACAAACACAGACCCACACCCAGACCTAGGCCATTCTTCTAGGTTTCTATTTAAGTATTTTAACTTCATAATGGTTTTATACTTATGCTTACATTGTATGTAGCATCAAATATTAAACTTCAAAGTAGTAAGTACTGTGCTGTTTCAAAGCAATAAAGAGAGACTGAAAATGAAATCCTTCGACACTTGCTTCTTACTATCATTTAACTCACATTCTCACTTTTTGTCAGTGTTGCAGTATTGGCTGGAAGTCTGTAGACACTACACCTATTCTGCTATTTAAATTTGGATCATGGCTTTATTTTGCACGATTTCAATTACTCATTCAGCTTTAGCACATTTCTGTCTATTTCCAGTATTGTAGAGAATTCACTTCTACCCCTGACCAAAAAACAGATTTACCACCTAAGCGGAAAAACAGATTTTCCACTTAAGACCAGATATATAGTGTATGTATACAAACACACTGAGGATGTTGTTACATGTTACAATTTGCATGTGCTAAAACTATAAGATGTTATGCTGTATTACAGAACATGCTGTGACAAGTTGCATGTTAAAAGGTATTACGATCTCTGGCCTGCGCAGCTCTGACTTGCTGCTCCGGGTTCTGTCCATTTTCTGGAGTGGCTGGGGTCGGGGAAGGCTGTGCTGCAGAGAGGATACGGCTCTGCTCTCATAGGGAAGCCAGAGCTTGGGATGGCTGGAAGTGGGTTTGTGGCCGTGGGAACATGAAGCTGCCAGGAGCCAGAGAAGCATGCTCTATGCTTCCACCACACAAACCTCCCTGGCAGTTGCAGCTCTGTCACAGAGGAAGCCAGAGCATGGAGCTGCCAGGAGTGGGGTTTGCAAGGCAGAAGCATAGTGCACGCCTCTTTAGCGCTGGGCTCTGGCTTCCCCACCAGTATGGAGCCATAGCCACTGTGCAGAGGGAGTAGGAGTTGTGCAACAGGAGCATGGGGTATGGCTCTCCCTCTCCTGGTGGCTCCATGTGCCCACCATGCCAACCCCACTCCCAGTAGCTGCAGCTCAGTGTTGGTAAGTGAAGGTGGAGCATAGAGCCACTGGGACAGGGAAGCCTTCTGTGTTTGCCTGCTGAGCTTGAGGCTGCTATACTGCACAGGAGACCCAGCTGGGGCAGCCCTAGCACTGGTGGGGCCCCACTGGCCTCCAGGCAGTAACACCCTGTGGGCAATAGAGCTTGGGTGTTTAGGTAGATTAACTGCAGAGAGGTGGGAGCAAAGGGGAAGGGGCTGACAGCAGTGCATGTTAGAACGCTGGAGGCCCTAGATTGCTCATTTTATCTCCATGGAAGCAGGCTGATATTACTATAACATGACATAGGTAATTTGACCCAGAGATACTCCTCATCTGAAGCCGCATACCATTAAGAGAGCCAGAGTGCATTCGGCATGAGTTTTCCTGCTTTAATATGTGGACACTCGTATTTGAAGTTCCTTTAGCATAATCTAAGGGTAACGTGCAACAAAGCTTACACATGCACAAATGCATGCACGCACATATGACTGAGATCAGATTAAAAGAGAATATCAGGAAGATGTAGGAATACACTATGAAAATAATTAGGGCACTGACAACAAGACTCCTGTTAGAAGCCAAGACCCTCACACACACACGCACGCACGCACTCTTTTGCAAGACTGGATCTTTAGAAATATACCCAATTACTTGTCTACAAAAAATGAAATAAAGTATGTCTATGTTGTAATTTATACATGCTTGTAGTAACCAGATTTTTAAAAGCACACATTAACAAATTTAGGATTTACTAGTTTTGGAATTAGATTTCTCTAATCTTTGTTTGGGTAATGAAGGTTTTTAGATGGGATCTATAAATATTTCTACAGTTTATACAACTGAAAGCATGTCCATCACTTCCCCAGAGCAAAAAGTAGTATGGAAAGCTTTTTTAACTTCTAAACAAAAATGCTGACTCTGCCATTAGTGGGCTGGTCTTCATCTGACTACTGCTATTTTCTTCCCCTTCTCAACATAAGCCTATCTTAGACTATTTCATGTTCTCAGTTTGCACAACAAAAACAAACAGAAATTGTGGCAAAATGCCTCTGCAAAGCCTAAATAGGGAGGAGTATATAAACAATTCAAGATCACACTTCCACTCTGGCAACTGTCATGTAATTGCTTATAAATTATAAAGCAGTGAATATGTTGTATAAGGCCTCCCAAAGCAATATATTTAGTGTTTCACACTATGTTAAAACAATAGAATGAAAGATTATAAATGGCCCCTTCAAGACCAATATATAATGTTATTTAGTCTGCAATTATTAATGTACCTTGGTTTCAGCCTGCTGATGACAGAAACACTAAGTTTATGGATTATGAACTGAGTTGACTGAATATTTATCCGAACTGAAAGAATAATATCCAAATGACAGACAGGTATGAGAAGGACAGATCTTTAAGATGAGAAGCAAAGACAAATATTAAAAGTATGCACAGATTCAAATAGGCTTACATGAAACAAAAGACTTGTACAAGTATTTTTTCAAAATATTTTCTCTTCCCTTTTAATATTCCCTTTCCTTTTTGTAATTTTCAAAGATTCTACTCACTTTTCCTTCCCATCTTTTTTTGGGTGGGTGATTAAAAAGATAGATGTCTAATATCTGCAGAATCACAAATGCATTTAATTAAAATATCCATTATTTTCCATTGAAATTATTTTCTAAATGTGATTACACATTGTTCCAGAGGTTTATTTTTGGCAGACCAGAAATATGACATGGTTAGACTGAACATGTCACCAGAGAACTACATCATACACTTTTGTTAGAATAGAAGAAAATCGATCAAAAGTTATACGAATGTAAGAATTTTTTACCAAATGTCAAAAAACTGTACTACACCAATTCCAGTAGCCAACGATGAAGAAACTGAGCCAACTACAGAAACATTAATGATAAATACAAAGAAAATTACTGTACAAAACATATTAGAGGAACAGAGTTTGGAATAATACCTATCACTTTCTGTACCAAGACACTGAGATGAACATTATTCTAAACCAAAGAAACACATAACCTCTGCAGAATGATTTCACACAGACGCAACTGACTGCATCAATGCAGAGAAAACCAGAAAAAATGGCCTAATACCACACTTATCAAATAAAAAATGACTCTTTCAGTAAGTAGTTTCTATATATGGAAATGTTATCAATTTGTTACAATTTTTCCAGTTATACAGTCTAATTATCGGAGATTTGTCTTGAATTCACCCCCCTCCCACTGCTACATCAGGGAAAATAAATCTGGGGGTTGGGTGGCCCCTCTGTCCTCTGCCCCCACCTGCAGCCCTCCCTACCCTCCACTGTCAAACCCTGCTGGCCCCTGAGCAGCTGGAAGTGAGCAGACAATTTGAAAACACTGCCTCTAAATTAAACATGCCTATAGTAATTTGCATATAGGCAAATTACAATAGATACCCATAGACTTCTTGATAGGTACCCAAATTGATGCATTACCTTTTTTTTTGGAAACTGCTGGAAGTTTTAGCATAGGTACGCCATAAAAACTTAAGCAGTACTTAACCAGGTGTTCTCGTCATCAGTCGAATCAAAAAATGCATATGCAGATGAGGTGTAGGGCAACCTGATCCACCTCCACCTCAAGGAAGGCAAGGCCATACTAAGCATACGTGACAGATTTAGAGAAGGCCACCAGAGGGATTCTGGGTGTACTGAATAGGGCCCCGGTTGGTGATTTCTGCCAAACATTTAAGGCTAGTGAAGAAACAGGAATCATTGGAAATGAGAAAGAAAGGCACAGCTCAGCTGTGGGAGTGAAGAGACAGTCAAAATATATTCAGTGTAGGGGCTCGCTATGACATAAAAAGAGCTGGTGCTGAGCCCAATGGGCACTCCAACCTATCTTATTCAGAGGGGTTGCACTAGCCCATCCTTGAGGTAGGTTCCCATCAGCATGTTTGCCCAATATGAGCCATGTGTTTTATAGTCATGCTCAGTCTTGGCTGGATTTAATCAACTTCATAGTTGGTCTCCAAGACTGAGCACTTTTTTGTGCTATTTTTGGCAACAGTTTAACTACAGACAATGCATTCAGTGAGGTTTCCTTGCATTTGAATGTAAAACTGAGAGCATTGTTCCCCATGCTGATTATGGAAAAAAAACCTTGTCTTATATTTGAGTAAAAAGGTATAGCTAATATTTCAGTATCAGCTTTTCAGAGATCACAATGCCCAATTTCAATTCTTGCTTTACACATCTAACACAATGGCACTAGTCATGAAAGTAGTATCTGAACATGTCAGAGCCGAGAAGAAAGTAGAAATGGGTTTTGAATTCTGGGCAAGGAACAGTTCCAAAAGCACCACAGCGTGTTGTCCCTCCATTAGACTGACCCCAAAGCCAGTTTCCGCATAAAGAGGGACCACTGGAACTCGCTTTGAAAGTCTGTTGCGCGGCAGCTCCTTTAATCTTGAAGTTTCCCGTGTGCCTTCCCCCACCACTGATTGATGGAGGGGCCCTGTCGGCTCCACCATTTGCTCCTGAGGACCAGGAAGCAAAAACCAGTTTTAAATATGTGGTGGGTTTGGCCTCCCATTCGGTCAGCAACAAGCAGCGGGGCCACCAGGGCCCCTCTGCCCATCAGTGGTGGGAGGCAAAAACCAGGGTATATTTAAAACCAATCGAGGAGAAGTGGTGGGGCCCCTCCACCAATCAATGACTGCGGGGCACACGGAGGAAACTACAAGATGAAAGGAGCCGCCATGTAGTGCACTTCTGGCGTGAATTCTAGCGGTCCCTACTCGAAGTCCGACCCGCTTTCAGTGGTAATCCATTTATTCCGCCGGGGAACACGTATCCCCACAACAAATAAGGTACACAATCACAAAACCAATATGCCATTAGTAAACAAAAGCAAGCCCTCCAGTCTTTCCTCAGACCTCAGGAGAGAGGCAATCCTAGCTCGGTGCTGGCTCCTCAGCATACCAGCCACCTCCCTCCTCCTTTTGCTACCATCCCAAGGAGGAGCTCCCTAGGGCCAGTCAACCGGCCTGGTCAGCTGACCCCAAGCTCCTAAGCGGGCAGACTCCTCTTCAGCCCCAGAGCCCTGTACCTCCGTGCACAAACTATTAATCTTTTTAACCCCCTGCAACTGGGCTTTTGCTGTTGAGCCATGTACCCCATTATAGGCATCATGAAAATTTAAAGCATGTTTGCTATTTTTTTTTAGAAAGCAAGAGCAAAACAACAAATAATCTTTTGAAGAAAAAAATCTACAGAAAATTGCTGCGGACAGTATAAAAAAACCAACATAAATGTGGCAGTTCAAGCAGCAAGGATTTAATATTGTAATCTTAAAATGGCTGCTGGCCTGATTTGCCTGTAGGTAATACTGTTGGATGATGACTGGCATCATATGCTGCTAGATTTACTGACAATTTGCATGAACAAAACTTCTGTTTCTGACACAGAGGAGAACAATACCAAGTGGTTTCAAATATTTCAGAAGAGATCTTTTTGGAGGGGGTTTCTATTAAAGATAACTCAAGTGGAAGGAAAACACATTAAAGGCATTATAGCAGGCACACATTTGAGAAAGCCCTGGATGAACCCTATTCTTTGAGTCGTTCTTTCAAATTATTATAAGGGAGGAAATGCATCTGCAGAATAAATGGGAGAACCTAGATCTGATGTGGTCAGGTCACAACTCCCAGTTTTACTGTGGCTCCTGAAGAAAATTATTGACTCGGGGGAATGTACATCTTAAAAGCTATATTCTGCAGTTTTGGTCATGTTAAGAATTGAGTTTCAAGCTAGAAGAGTTAAGAAGTTTGTTTGATCCTGCTATAGGGCAGCCTTAGAATAAAGGTGCTATATTTACAGCAGAAGTCTTTGGGGGAAGTAGGAAGAAAGTAGAGCTAGAACAGTAAGTGTGCTGAATAACGTTAAGTTCTTGAAATTTCATAACTCTGCTTGTTTTACCAATAAAAATCAAGTCCAGTAAAGGACTAAAAGAACAGTGGAGCTAAGTAAAAGCTTTTTACTTCTAAAACAAAGGATTGGAGAACAGTCAAAAATAAAAAGCACATGATTAGTCAAGTGGAATGCATCTACCCTAAATCTTTTACTGCAGAAGATCCTACAGAGGTCCTGGCATTAAAGTCAGAAATAGATATTAAAAAAAATTACAGAACTGTGACTAAAGATAAACCCAACTATGGGCCTCAAGAGAAATGCTGCAGTAGAGACATATGCCAACAATGTTGACTTATGTCTATCTCAAAAGGAGTTTATTTTGGCAGCTGTGAAAAGTAAAAAGAAATTAAAACCTTGATCACATGGACCCATATCTTTCCTTCCCAGAGCTGGCAAAAGCCAACTAGAGAATACTTTTGTGTGTTAAACAAAACAGATGACTAAGGCAGTTAGATGGCTATTCTTATATTCAATAGAAGAAGAATTAATATTTTGTACTATTTTGTGCACATACACAGTATAGAAACACACATGTAGCACATGTGTGCAAGATTCTAAGACTATGATCAAATTCGGGTTTATTTAATTACCTAGATGGGTCTTGGAAAACAGTCTGTATTTAAGCAGCATAGAAATAGCATAGATAATCTCCAAAAAGCTAACTGCAAAATCTATAAAGATGTTACTTCTATTGAGTTGTCAAAATAACACCACTCCACAAACCACATTTATTTGCAAAGTAAAGAAATAATTAATTAGCAAACAAAATTAAATGTGTACACTTAAGCTGAAGTGAACAGACCACCAAACTCTTTTCCCCTTCAATTTGAATAGTGTTCTCTTCTCTGCATATCAAAAGAAAAAAAAACCCAGTAACTGGAGAAAAACAGGGGAGGGAAAAAAAGGAAAAAGAAAGGATTGTTGCTATGGCAAATCTAACAAAAGTAAGCAGTGTCCACAGGAAAACAAGAAGTAGTGATTTAGTTGCACAAGACCCACTAAAAGTAAACGGGACTTGTGCTTTTATATCATGTGGTTGCTTTTGAAAATCCCAGTCAGTTACTTTGAAATGTATGTTTACCCACACACATTTACAAGGAACTGTTATTTTAAACAGGTAACTCAATAGAGTATTAGCTGTATAGTTTATACCAAATTATGATACACCTGATAAACAGGCATAATATAACAAATGTATAAATGTGAAATGATAAACAGTTGATAAATAAACAGAAGATTTTCAGTTTAATTTGTTTCATGAACATTCAGTGTTACCTGTATTTAAATATTTTTGTTTAAACATTTCAAATTTAAATTTACAAATATTGACAACATACGTTTATGCATGATTTTTTTTAAAAAACACCTGATACGTCAACTCAAAGTACTGTTGCTCATCTAAAAGGTTCTGGTGGGGCAGCATCATGTGAAGATTATTTTGTTATTCAGAACACAGTGCATAAATTGTGTGGGGCACAAAAGACTATATAGATAACATGTTCTAGAGAAATTCTGATACCAATGATATAAAATTAAAGTAAATAACAAAAGGAGGATGAAAAATGTGGAACTAGGGCACTAGTAAAACACCATAATAAAAAGCACCCACTTGTGCTTACTTAAAGAAGTACACGTGTGTCAGTAGATTACCAAAGAAACCAGATTAATACACATCTCTCTGTTAGTACAAATCTGATGGTACAGTTTGTTGAAAACCCCCCCCCAAGACAACAGGCTTATTTTAGAATACTTGGAGGCACTTCCCACTATATGTTTGAATTAAACCTGAAAACCTGCAAGCAAATTACCAAATATAAAAGAGAACTGACATCACTTAAAGCTACCAGGGATGTAAGTTTAAAGGACTGTCTTTTGCAAAAGGACTGAAAATACTTATGTTGCTGACCACTCTAATTTTAGGTAATTTGTTTGCTTAAATAATCTGGTTTATGGTACAAAAATATTCTACATTATGTATGATCTGTCAACCACTGAATACAATAAATTACAAAATCTGAACTGACACTAAATTATTACTAATCATGTTAAAAACAGGCACAATCAATCTGACAACACTTATATTATGCATAAAAGTCATCCTGGAAGATATGGTATTAGGTTCCTTAATCTTAAACTATTTCCCAAAAGACTAGATATTAATATTATGCCCTTCCTATGGCTCAATAAATGTACCTATTGTAACTGCTGAAAGATCGATCACTGCAGAAGGCAGATTCTGAACTGTTACATTTGATACAAGCTTCCATTCATCTTCTCAAACTTGAAGAAACTTGAAATTGAAACACTGAATGCAATAATATTAGCTGCAAGAAGAAATGTTGAGCTTTGGGGCCCTGGAGTCTGGACTTCAACCTACTTGAGTCTCTCTGGGACTATACTAAATGTACGAAGGGGAAAGGAATCTAAATACAAAAATGCTAAACAAATGTAGGAACAACATACAGATAATATGACCTGAAATAAGCAAGAAGATAAATGTACTGAGCTTTTGCCAAGCTGACTGCCTGAGGACATAATATATTTCTTTTCACTGTGTCTTTTTTTTTTTTTTCTTTTAACTGATTTATTTTCAAAATTTCTTCTTATTTTAATGAATCATGTCTCCTTCAGTATAAACAAAATGTTCAGCTTCCAAGGTTTTAGTATTAATCAAGTTGGATTTATTACAACTTTAAAAATTAAAATACTACTGTGAACAAAATGAAAATAGCGTAGGTAAATTCTGTGGCACAGAAATCCAGCATGCAAATTTTCTTTTGCTTTGGCAAAGGAAATTCATGCTCTCCCCTTCCCAAGTGACTACATATACACAAACCTGTCTGAGTTCCATACCTGTTTCCTGAATGCTTACAAGAGATTCATTATTGATTCTTTACTCTGAGTACAGCCTTAAAACCTACAGGAGTGACTACTAACAGTTTTTGGAAATGTTATGGTTAGAGTCAAATGATGTCACTACCTTGTGCTTGCTTTTGTATTTAATTTCATAATTTTGTCTCTGTTTTTCAAATTGCTATAGCGCTGTAAAATGGTGAGTTTTACAGAATAATGAGCCATAACCATTAAAACCAGCAACTACGCGTTATAAGCATTTTCATCATACCAAAAGAATTTACAATAATTCAAAGGTAACTGTTGAAACCTGGCATGCAGATCTGGGGGCTCACGCACCCTAGGGAAGAGCTAAGGGAATGATCAGAGAGCTGGGCAATTGAACTGGGGATTGGGAAATCCTTGCTGTGTGACCTGGCTAAACAGGGAGCAGAGATCCACGGTGGGGTCTCCTCCCCAGCACTGCCTACCCCGTGCAGCCCCAGATCTCTGTTCCCTGCGGAGCAAGTTTGCGCAGCAGGGACCAGCACCGTTCTGCCACAAGGGGCAGCACAGGGTGGGCAGTGGCAGCGAGGAGACCCCAGCACGGATCTCTACTCCCTGTGAAGCCGAGTCGTGTGGTAGGGACCAGCAGACTTGCTTGCCACTTTGTGCTGCTTTCCTGCCCTGCAACCCAGCATGACGTGGATCAGAGATCCACACCAGGGTCTCTGTGCCTGCCCAGAGGGCAGCGGCCCTTGCCCTCTCCTGGTCGCTCTGTTCTGCTCCCTGCTGGGGCCCCAAGCCCCACCCAGCTGCGTAGCACTGTGCCAAACTTCCCTTTGCAGCCTGTTCAAAATAGATTCGGAAGAGATTCGGCAGAACTGAATCTCTGAAATAGATTTGTTCAAAATAAAATAGGATGGTGATCCAAAACACCAAACATATCACTGTCCTCCGAAACGGCCAAATCCGAAACCAAATCAAAACAGCCATTTTGCACAGCCCTATTGTCCAAGCAGCCAAAAGCAAGGGGCTAAGGGCTTGGTCCTAAGCCTAACAAGATGCATAAAACTCGGAAAATGAACAGTTTCCAATTTTAAAAGGCTCCCAGGGGTAAGTTTACACTCATCATTGTTTTTGACTGTAATCAACCCATACAGCACATAGGACATTTTGCTCTTATTATATTACAGATTTAGGATGATTTGTGGCAAGTTTCAATATTCTCAAGCCCAAAGTGAATTAGTTTGAACAAATGCAGAGTTTATGTGGGGTTCTCAGTACTGAATGATTTTACAACTCCTTCCACAGCACAGATTACAAGTTTTAATGCCCTGTGGAACTAAAACCTTACCAAAACATGAAAACTAGTTTTAATCTATGTATTTGAGACTAACCCTTCATTATTCAGCCATACGATAAAGATCTTGCTATATATATTGTATAAAAAACAATTTACAGTATTAATAAAAACAAAGACACCAATATAGAACATAGTCTTCTGAGAAGGAAATACCGGTTTACGTTCTAAAATGCAGTTTAATAAGGCCTTCCATGAAGATGAAGAACCAAACCACTCTGCCAGAGGAACAAACTGATTTACTAGGAGAAGCACATATAAAACATCACATTGTTATGGTTATAGTCATATCATTGCTGCCCTCTGGAGTCCCATAAATGCCACTTCTGACTTATTTAGAGTTGTCAAGGAACAGCCAATGGGACTTTCCCCATGGGGAAAAACTCTTCATTCCACAATATTCTTAGAATGAAAAGGAAAGAATGAGCTCAGGATTCAAAGTACTGAGCCCATCACTGTGGTCCTTAGTATTCTTAAATGTACAGTATTTTATTTTATATAGTCTTTCCTTCTTTACTACTATAAAATATAAATTGTGGGTCTAGGGAACAGCAAGGTTTTTCTTCACATTTTCACCAAGTACTACAAAAAAGCAGTATATCACCTGTGCTTGTTACACTTGACAAACACTAAAAAAGTGGAAAATAGGGGACAACTAAAAAGAGTTAACAACAGTGAGCAAAAAAAAGGAAAAACAGGTAAGATGGTAGAAAGATTTTCTTAACTGTATATAGTGATACTAAAGTTATTTCTTTTTAGAACCAAAGTTCTTAAACCACTAGGTCAACAATAAAGAAAGTTCATCCTTTCCTTCCTCACTTCCCTGCTCACCCATGAAACAATATTGTTTGTACATCCCAGCACAAATACAACTCAGTTCTAATTCCAGCTTCTGTGCCATGCACTTGTTCTTGCTCAGCTATAGAACAACAGCATCATTTTCAATTGCCCTCCTCCCCATTCTCTTTCAGATCTTACTTACGAAAACATTTCAGAACTACTCATTATTTTTATTGGGGGAGGAAAAAAGAGAAGGGAAAACAGAAGCCAGTATTACGCTATCCAAGAACTAAGGGCATCATTTTTTAAAGATACATATTATGAGAATATGATGATCTTATGAAGTCCCTTCCAGCCCCTAATATCTATGAGTCTATGAATAATTAATAA
>NW_017728951.1:11238484-11255024 GCF_001723895.1 Crocodylus porosus | reverse complement strand
TTTTCTAAACGCAGTTAATTGCTAGCTGCAATTTCAGTATCGCAGAAAATTTGCTCTGGATTTTGTTTTAATCCTTCTTAACTTGTTACTTTCTTTAAAAAACTCTTTCCTCCATAAATACATTAATCAAGATAAAACTTGCTTAAACACCTGCTCCAGCAGTTGTAAACAACAAGCACAACCTTCTCTATGTTTTGGCACTTTGCTTCCTGCAATACTTCTCTCAGGAAAAATCCTGTCTGAACAGATACCGGATTATAGCTCGAGGAATGGAAGAGCTGGAGATTCAAATCCCAAGTACATTCCATTTTCAGATCAATTTAACCACAAGTGTAAACACTAAAAGTAATGTGGGTCATTCCAAATTGCAACTGAGAGCCTCCTATAGTTTTGTATAGTATTCTCACTAAGACGCTTCCCCCTTCATACAGAACAACATCCCAAGTCTACCAATATCATCATCCATGTCTCCGATAAGAATAGCAAGTAAATTGATGTCTTCAAATCTGTCTTCTATCCTATCCAATTAATAACTGTCGCTATAAAATTATATACTGCATCTCTTTCCTGGTTTCTAAATCCATCCCTCTTACTGAGTTTTATGATTCAAGTTCCTATTCAAATAATAATATCACAATGCCACAAAGTAATAAAGTAAATGTTCTAAGCACTAGGGAAATGCTGTCAGCTAGGCTGTAAGACTGGCAGAATATTTCCAGTCTTTGGATTGTGGATAAACTACCGAACCTCATTAATATGGACTGACTGGGAGAGTTGTTCAAATTAACAAATAAACAAATTTGCACAAAGATAAACATAATAATTCACAAAACAACACTTAATTTATTTGAGCAGTGAAATTAAGTGCAACATTTCTAGAAATATAATGCAATATAGTTGTAAAATGAATCAAGTCTTAGTAGCTCAAGACACCATTAAAGAATCTGCTATTTAGTTTTTGCTGAAAGGTGGGGAGAAAGTATTATTTTTCCCCCCAGATTACAATACAAAATCCATCTGTCAATTCCTACTGTGGAGGCCACGAGGTGAGGCCTGATAGAGCCAAGAATAGCAGGAGTTCCCGGTTTCTAATCTCAAAATCCACTAGACAAATATTGCCCAGTTAAAACAATTATAAATTAACATAATCATCAAAACTATAAAAAAAAAAAAAACACTATCAGCCATACTATCTGGAGATAAATAAGAGATATTGCATTCTGTGTCACTGGATTCAAGAGGTATGTGAATGTGTGCACCATAAATGTCTTTGTAACATTTTAAATTGCTATTTTCTTTTTTATAACACCAAATCTCCGATGTCAAAATAACTTGCTCAGGGTTGTAAAGACAGCCATACGCTTGGCCTACAAATTACCTCACATACTCTCAAAATGATGGTTTTGGAAGTATCACCGTTTGGGAGGGCAAAACTACCAACACCTTCACATTAATGTCACAGCCAGTATGGCTTTTCATCTAGCATCTGTCTCTATAGTCCCACGTTCTCTTTATCTGACATTTCTCTTTATGTAAGTCTGTCTAAAAAGATAGGCACACAAAAAAGTGAGAAAGATTAGCTAGCGTCTTGGGATTTCCCCAAAATGATCCAATTAATTGGACTGAATTCTGACATAACAGTACTGCATTTATTTAGTTGCTTATTACAACTTTAAAAATATGTATTATGCAAACTTACTCATACTATCTTTATACAGGCAGTCCTCAACTCGCCACATTTCAAATTACAACATTCTGCACTTGCAACTTTTATAAATTGATACCGTTTCATCTTTCTGACATCAGTTTCAACTTTACAATGCTTGATCCAATGTGACGCCACACCAACAAACAAGTTCACTGCATCATCCATCTCCCTGGAGAACATCTGTCCAAACTTCCTTGGACACTTTCTTTAAGAAAGCAGCCAAGACTCCTGAGAAGACTCCAGCCAAAAACCCTTCAAAAAGTCCAAACAAGAGCCCTTCAAAAAGTCCAGCAAAGTCACCTCAAGGAGGTCCATCCAAATCAATATGATTGCTATTTACAATATAAATACATTAATGTAGCTGTATTACTCATCTATAATTAATCAAGTACAAAATTCTGGGGTATTTTTGGTGAAAATAGGATATTGAGCCTTGATTTAGGAACCAATCCCCCATTTATAACACTGTAGCCTATGGAAAAATCGGTTCCGAGTTACGTTTCGACTTAAGACATGGTTTTCAGGAACCAGTTGTGTCGCAAGTCCAAGGACTGCATAATGAAAGCTTATAATTTGAAATGGTATAAATGTTGAAAACTGGGGCCGTACTAGTTGTATGGTGGGAAACAAACAACTTGCTAATTGTAAGCTACATTAATGTTACATTAAAAAAAAAAATCAAAGCTTTTGGCTATATAAATCAGAGTATAGTTCTCATTGTGCTCTTATTAATTGCCTTATAGTTGTCATGAAGTTTATGAATATGCCTGCAAAGAAGATTTAAGAGAATTTAGTTGTAATCAGTGAGTTTATGACTGTATAGGGTCATGAATTCGACACGATAAACTTCTCCCTAGTGTATCATTTATAGGACAATTTGTCTGAGGCTTATTATGGTGATCTTCAATTAATCTTTTTGGCAGCTCACTTTGACAGCAGTAGTCAAATTACCTCTAATAACTCTGGAACCGTTAACCCCTACTGAATTTGTCTACAATTCAGGAACCTTTTAAAAGTGCAGGAATAAAGGCCAGATACAGAAGTTACACTTACTGTATGGTAGGCATGCAAAAAGCGCTCTACAACCGTAACCGCACAGACAGTCAGGGCACATGGAGCGCTGTAAAACTGGCAGATCCTGTTCTAAGATAACCCTGGATTGATCCGGTATTACACTTCAGTGCTGTAAGTTAGAGTGCTGTAACTAACATCTGTACCAGATCCTCTCGCGACTCATGTTACATCACATTCTGTTGGCAAGCCATGAAGCTTTGCAGCACCCCGCTCACATTCACTCACGCGGTGGCAGTCTAGCCTCAGCCAGAGCTCAACTCCTCTGCCCAAACTCTAGGACTGTCCCCTTCCTCCCAGGCTGTCACTGGCTAGAATCAGCAATGCCCCCATTTCCAAGCCACCCAGCCCTTGCTCCTTTCAGCCAGCTATAAGCAACTCTCTGATATTATCTATTGCTCAGTGTGCAGATTCCATCTACCCCAACTGGGCATTTGCAAAGATTGCAGCTTTTGCCATGTTGATTGTGGACACCACATTCACACACGGGGGGCTGCCCAAGATGTTGTTTTGAAGTATTTGTACCCAGATCTCAGTCTGTTCAGCTTGACCCATGCTTGTCTGTCAAGCTCGTGCCCAATGGGAGACTCATTTGGTGTTGGTATAAAATGCTATAGGAATAGATTTCAGACCGGATTACTTGCACAAGGCCACAGTACCCAGCCTGCCAGGCTCTCCATAGGCCCAGAAACCTGGCAGCAGGGGAATGGTTAGGGTCTGCTTTATGTCACTTGGTCTAATGTCCGAGAGTTCAGGGAACGTATCTGCATGTGTGCAAGTTGTGCAGTCTGTTACAAGTCTCTGCATGCTGTTAAGTACAGTGTGAAGCTTGTTAGTGCAACAACTTTGAGACCATAAAGAAGCACAGTAATCTAATGTCATGCTGGCAAAATATCCCAAGGCAACTACCCACGCAGAGACTTTACTGCTGACCTTCTGAACGTGATGTTTATAAGTGGCGGAGTGTGACTCCTTGGTAAACTGGGATAAGTTCATGGGAAAGTGCACCCACCTGGCCTCGCGTAGGCTCTCCCTTGCTGCCTTGGAGCATGCACCCAGTGTCAGCAGTGGGGGTTGTTCCTGTGACCTTGATGCTGGGTCGCATTCACCCCAAGGGAGACCCCAATACTTGCCTGCCACAACTTGATCTCTTCCTTCAGTGGTGGGGCTCCTTCTTGTGGCTCCTTGCAGGTTGGGCGCTATCCCTAGCGGGTACTCTTGGGGCTCCACCTCCCCTACACCTCAGCCACGTGCCAGCCTCTAGGACAGCAAGATGATGGATCGCCAGCTTGCCCTCTGATGTCGTCGTCTATCCTCTGTTCACCTGCTCATCTCCCACTGGTCTTCCCTTGCACAGGATGATTATGGGATATTAGGCCGCCCCGACAATACCCTGGGTCTACCCCACTGTGCTGCTGCCTGCTGCGCTATCCCAGCTCTTCCTGATCTCTGAAGGTCACTCGTGGTCCTGCTCCCTGTCTTAGGACCCCAAGGTAACAGAACAAATAAAATATATGAAGGAAAAAAACAGGGGACGGAGCCTCAACGCATCCCACTCATGATTCTGGCGTCTGTGGCTCCTGCGTCCCTTGACACCATCCTCCCTCGTCCAGCTACACTGCCGGGCTGACATGGTAGCCCCTTTAACTGGTGCTGGACCCCTCTGATGGGTCCTCTCTCAATCTCTCTTTTGGCTGCCAGTGCAGCCCGCATTCATCTCAAGAAGCAGTCCTGCTGCCTGCCTCCAGCAATACTCCCCCAAGCATTTCCCCGCCTCCAGCTTTTATTTCATCCAGGCAGCATTTTTTGATGACATCATCCGCCCATGGCACTCTCAGCCGTTAATAAAAGCGGCTGACGAACCGCACAGGCGTTCCATCCCGCTGTGGTTTGTCTGGCTCCTTTTCCCCTAAAAAAAAGGTAAGCTTGCCCCGTCTTCAGGGCTTTTCTCTTTCTTGTCATGATGGGTTGGTCCTACCCTGGGTCCTGCCACAGGAAGGGTCTTTGGGCCCTCTATCTCCATCCCCCTGAGACAGAAAGGACATAGTTGCTCACTCTGATATTCAGTATGCTCTTGGCTTGACGACTGTCCACTGATGATACTGTTTTAGTGATGCTCCTCACTGACCCCGTGTCATTCAAACAACACCCCGAACCCCTGCAGTTCGGGCCTGGAACAAAGTAGACATGCCAGGCTTGGGCCCCCGTACTGTTGTTGGAGGCTTACTGGTTCGTATTACATTGTGTTGGGCCACAAATCTGGGTAAATGACCACCCCATTCCTCAAGATCGTACTGCTTTCCTGAGGGAGATCAGCGTGTTTACCCAGATCCATCTGACAGACCCTAACTCAAATAGACCTCAATATACACTGAAAGTTTTTTTTCAAGCCCCTCAGCCAAGGTGCAACCAACAGGAAAAACTGCACATTTTCACTGGTGATCCTCCAGGCAACCACTTGGCAGTGCAGCATAGCAGGAAATGGGAATTCTTCTGAGCAAAACCCATCCACTCCCTCCCCCTCCCTCCCCTCACAGACAACTAGAGAAGGCTTATGCTTCCAGGCCCTGATGCTTGAGTTTCTCAGCCCTCCCAACTCCCACAGCACGAAGATGGAACCCAGGCATCCAGGTTGAGAGGCAGAACACAGGTATTCTGTGCCATGATCAGCCCTGGGTCATGGGCCAAAAAGAGAGATCCCCTGCATCAGGGGACCAAAAGGCAACTGGCCACCAAGTTCCATTCCTATGACAGGGTAAAAGACAAGTTTTGCCCAAAATTGTCAGGCAAAACAAGGAAAGAAAGTACTGAAGCATACTTAGATGAAAGGAAGCTTAAAAGCGCATGGGACCCAAACATAATGGCCTGCTTGAATAATCACCTGGGAGAGCTCTACCAGAGCTGAATGATAAAAAGTCCTCTGGTAAAACAACCCTGCACTTGATTTCCTTACATTTTAATTGTGTATTTTGTAAGTGATTGTGTATGCAGCAGAGGAGAGAAACAATGTCTGTACGGTAATTGCGGTACCAGCTCATGAAGAATGCATGCAAGAGAAAAAACATGGAATTCTGAAGGATTACAAATATAATCTATTATTAGAACACAAATTTCTAATGTATGTAAAACTAGACAAAGCAAAACTAAACTTTCATCCTTTCAAAAATATGAAATAAAGAGAAAAATAATATTTTAAAAGGTTTAAAACCCAAGAGTTCTAACTTCTATATAAATCTCAATCACACTCCCTCTGCCCCCCCGCCACACTTGAACTTTTAGCCAACTTTAATTTTTCCTCAGCTTCTTACTCTTTTGCCAAATGCTGACCCACAAGGCTACTTCTGCAAATGAAGGCCATTCTAATGGGAAAAAAACCTGTAGACTGTCTCTCTCTCTCATGGTCTCTTCTCTTCCAACAGCTCTTCACTTTCTCATGTTATTCCCTCACCCAGACCATGCCTTTTCCAGATGTACCTGGTGGGACTTCTTTATGAGCTCACTAGTTCCTGCTCAGACTCCAGTTATCCCTCCCTATATGATAATGGGGGGCCTCCATCGTAGAATCTTTCATTTAAAATAAAGTTAAGACTGAGTTTGCTAAGCTACTTCCAAAATAGTCATAGCATCTCAAAGCACTACACAGGAACACAACACATAGCTTATCATCCCTATTTTACAGAAAACTAACATTTTCTGAAGTTACTAGAAATGATCTGTCCAACTTGAACAGCCCAAATTTCCAGAAAGTCCTACATATCCACCTTCTTTAAATTAGAATCCTTTAAGACCTCTAACATTGGGGAAAATTAAAAAAACAAACAAACAAACAAGTCTTCCAAACTTACTTTTGAAATCCTTGAACATATAGTAATGGGATTTGGGGGAAAGTTGCTTAAATGTTTCAGCGTTAAAAACTGGTACTGTAACTCGGAAGAAGTCTCATCGCTGTGACCCCACTCCAAAATACTGGTGGAACACATGGGGTATATTCACATCTCCAAAGTATGGGATTTGAACAGGAGTGAATGTTAACCTTTAGCTGCTGATTTAATATAGAAAAGTATCCTTATTAGCTGAGAAAGGCAAAAGAAAAACCCTTCCTTATAACTAATGTTGCTATTGGAACAGAGTCACTTTGACAGATATCAAGTTGTACTATTGAAGAATTAAGCAAAAGTATGGTTTTTTCCTCTGATCCTACAGCACCTGACAATTTTCATTTGTCTTTTAGAAATCCTGTGATAAATCAAAACATATATCAAACAAAAAAATGAAAAAAACCTTTTTTTAGTCTCTAAATTATGAAATGTATTTAAAAAAAAAAAAAAAGACTGTTGTCATGTAATACAAGTTAATTTGTGTGTAATATTTAATTTGTTTTTGTGGCACACCGTGGCAATTGCACTAGGTCAAAATTCATCTGTGTACATCTTAACGTACATTTATTATTATAAATAACCAAATAAAACATTCAGCACTGGGTATCTAGTAATAATCAATAGAATTGAGCAGGCCTGGTCCCAATCCTCCTAACTTCACTTCAGGCCAGCTTTGCAACTAATTTCATTTTCTCATTATCAGACTATGTAGTAAAACCATAGCAGAGAATAGCTGTTTAATATCTGACATCAACTTAAGTAGATGATAAATGAAAAGTCCATCACCGGGGTAACCAAACACCAGCTCAGTTGTTTGCGGGGCTGGTGAGATGTATTGCAAGCCTACTAGAACTTTAGTGGCCAGCCCCCAACAGCATGTGGCTGTAAGCAGCATCCTACTGAACCATATCCTGTTGTGTTTTATTTCTCTTCATTTGGCCTAAGGGAGCAAATCTGAGTTTACTGAAAGGGTTAACTAAATTCCATGGTCAGGGAACTATGAAGAAGTCAAGACTCCTGGATATGAGAGACAGCCAACTCTGGATTCTGTGAATATGGAGCTGCAAACTACTACTGTATATATTTCCAGCTCTGTAGAAGTGATGCTGAATTCCCTAAAATTGGTTATAAAGTTCTGTAGAATTTCAGAAGCACTGCTTATGACCACAGTTGGTCTGAGGCATTTAGTTTAAGAACGATTAATCACAAATGAATCAGTCTTTAGTTTCTTTTCTGACATTTCAGAACCCTTTCTAGCGTTCCATCTATCTGATGTCTGGCCATGACTTGATACTGAAATAGACTGTTTGAAATACTTCCATTTACTTTGGCCTGCATACAAGTCTGGATAAAGATTTCAGTCAAAACACCTCTTCAAATCACAGAATGGCCTTAAAAAAGTACATGGAGTGATAACATGGCAAGGAGCTATTAGTTGTGTTTTACATTTCAAAGTATTCCAGTTTTTATTTACAAACTTAATAGAACAGTTTCTGTAAAAGCAGACTATTGGCCAAAATAAGTGAAAAAGTAAACTAAAACCAAAGGTACTTTGCAGGCAAATAATGGCACTGAAGGAGCTTGGGAAAAGCTAGAGGGTAAGCACACTTAGTCCAAATAAAAACCTCCTTACCAAACATAAAAGAGAGTCTTGCAGGACCATCAGTTTAAGGTCAGTGGGTAACCCAAGTTAAACTTTAAGACAGCAAACTACACACAGTGTTTTGACACCAAGAAAGCAGAAACGAAAAGCAATTTGAGGCCGGATACTAGTTGAATCAATTATCATCACTGCCACCACCACCACTACCATCATCACTTTCAAAGAAAAGGTCTATGAAATAAAATACACTTTTAGGTCCTTCTCAAGTTCAGCAGGCTGGAAGACTAGGCATGTCAAAGAACATATAGCCACTGAGTAAAAGTTCTCAGTCCTCAATTAACACAGGCAAAGCAACACATGGAAGCTTAGTTCCAAAAAGCCTTTAGAACAGAGTCCAAAAGGTCTTAAGAAAAGGCATCTCACATTATGAATCTTGGAGACGGTTTCTCAGACTTCCCAATGGTTTGCGTTTTTTCCAGCACAGGGACCAACATAGGGCTCCTATATACATAGGGGGAAGTTGTTCTGTCACACTGTAATTACAATGTGTCAGAGCAGACTTGATTAATTATGTCTGCTGGAGTGTGGTAATCACTATGATCCAGCACACTCCAGTGTCAGGTGTATCAGTGTCCCGGTGCTGAAAAATGGCAGCGGGATGCTTTAAACTAAAGCTGATTCGATGAGCTTTAGCAAAAAGTGCCCTGCCACCATTTTTCAGAATGGGGTGCTCCATTTTTCAGAACACGTGATGCTCCAGGTGCTTTTAATTAGCACAGTTCCACCCGTGGCCCCCCCCAGCATGTTTATAATTGCCTGTATCTACCAGTAATAGAGTTCAAAGAATATTATCACAAGATAATCTGACCCAGTGTTTCTCAACCTTTTCAGACTTGAGGCTCCCCTCATTAGACTCAAGGCACCCCTTGGAAAATGCCATTCTTAGTTTTCACTCATTTTTTAGTACAGAAAAAAGCTAGAGCAATTCTTCTGTTGCAAAGAACTCAAAAAGACCACAAAATGGTTTTAACACTATGAATTCCTATTTAAAATCTCTAGGTGTTTCTACAGCCAACAATGCTAGCATTGCTTGGTCCCCCACAGCACCCTGGAAAGGATCTCAAGGCACCTCTGAGAGCTATGGCACTCTGGCTGAGAAGCAGCACCGTAACCTATCCTGACATAAATATGATAATGATATTCATTAATGCTTTTCATTATGAATGTTCATTACTGTTGTCCCAGTAGAAATCCAAAGTGTATAAACCGCCTTGGCTTCTTCTCCCCAGGCAAACGGGAGAAAAATAACCCCAGAACAACCAGGGTTAAAATTACTCCCAGGAGAGTTTCTCTCAGGAGACTGAGCATCTGCACACTTTTCTACAGCTTAACTCCTCCTGGGGGACTAGGTGCCAGAGGAAAAGCTCCCTGCCTTCCCAAGACAGGGGTCACACTGGCCTTGAGAAGGCATGGGGGGCAGCTGCTCCCTTCTTCCCACAGACAAGGTGATGAGGGGAGCAGCAGCTAACACTCCCTGTCTCTTCCCAAAATCAGGCAGTCTCTGGTTACAGGAAAAGGCACTGCTGGCTCCTGCCAGCTTCCCTTTGCCAAGGCTGCTGCCCAGTTGAATTGTGGATGGCAATTTACAAGCTGCCAGATGCAGGGCTCCAGAAAAGTTTCCTGGTTTCCCCCTTGCTTCCTTCTCACCTAGCTGAGACACTCCCTCTCCCAGTCCTGCTCCCAGCTGTTGGCAAGAGGAGGTGACAAGAGGAAACCAAGAGCTGGATCAGAGAGGCTTTTCCAAACACCTGCTCCCAGTTGCTACCCTTTAAAAATTGTCACTCCACTGCTCACCTGAGGGGTGGGGTGGCAAGGGAAAGCTAGCAGGAACTGGGCAGGGAAAACCTCTTCATGCGCAGTTCCAGCCCCAGCCTGGCTCTCAGCTCCTCTGATTTCCCCTTACTGCCCATGCCACCCCGATGACCCAAAGCAGTGCAAGGCAAGGCAGGATGCTATCCCCCTGCCATAAGGCACCTAGAGCCTTTTTATAGCGGCTGATACTGCACCTTCCCTTCCCTGCAGTCCTCTGGGCCAGCTTAGAGGAGTGTAAAGAGTGAGGACTGCCATTTTATAGGGGACAACTAGGAGAGCTTCCACCAAGCAATCAGTTGGTTGGCAGAAAAAGTGGTGTTCTCCCAGGACAGAACTGCCCCTGGCTGTCTATGGCAGTTTCTACTTTTCAGAAGCTTGAGCAGTGGTTCTCAAAATTTTAGACTCGAGGCTCCCTTCTGACTGGAAGCACACTTCTGACTCAAGGCACCGCTTGGATAAATGCCAGCTCTTTGTTTTCACTCATTTTTGGATACAGAATAATAAATGAAGAATTATCTTGTGAACCATGTTTGTATACCTAACAGTGCTAACATTGTGCAAAACTCAGATGCACCTTGAAAAGAACTCAGGGCACCACTGGGTGCCGCAGGACCTTGGTTAAGTATCACTGGGCTAGAGGAATGCCTGTACAGTCCAGCTCCTGGGCTACTTTTCTACTGGAAGAAACTTTTCCACACTGACACAGTTAATAGGACTATAGAAACCCTTATGACTGTACTTCATGTGGATTTTATTCAACTCATTAATAAATATTAATCCATTATGGGAATAAATCTTTAGAGGGTCAAGAACATAAAACAAGCTAACATGAAATATTTTTTAAACATTTCTTCGCCCACTTGCAACCTAACAATAATTTAATTGGTGCTGTGACTGCTGCTTTAATCACCTTTACAGTCAAATGGTGCATGGGGTGGGTGGACAAACATAACTCCTTTTTAATAACTACTGCTGTTACAGGTCTGATTCCCAAGGCTGAAAAACTACACTTTAGCCATTCAACTCTTGCCTGGAAATTCAGAGTTATTAAATGGTACTACATTGCCATGAGATTCCATTTCAGAAGATTCTATTTCAGTACATTCTAGTCTCTGATCTTCAACTGGCATTACACACTATTTATCACTACATGCCAAAAATTATATCAGCATTTGTGGAAACAGCATCTTTTGCATGAAAAGGCCACACATTTACCACCAAAAATGTAATTTGTTCTTTGCCAGTACAGTACTCCAACTTGCTCAGCAGTTCTGTAAAAACAGTCTGCAGCTGCACTGTGCTTTGAGTAATTGGTTTTAAACCCAGGGTATACTTGAAGAAAGTCAACAAAAGCAAGATAATCTTACATTAGGATTTAGATTAAACACAAAAATCTAGTACTCCAAAGAATGAAATTAAAATTGAGTCAATCTAAAACAGTACATTACATTTTTAATACTTTTTGTTTTTTTGTTTCAGTACAATTCACCATCTGTGTTCAACTATCAGAGTAATGAGTATAAAAACTGCAGAGGGGACAACCTTCTGTCAGCACTTTAGGCTGCCTTACAGCACACACTGTAACCACAATGATCTTATCCAGAAAAAGGAAGTCATCGTTAGGTAAGCACCAGTCAACGATTGCCTAATACTATTCGCTTAGTTTTTAATGTCCGAACAGATCTTGGCCTCAATAACAAAAAATCAAATCCAAAAAAAACGTGTCCTGTAGCATAAGAACATATGGGCTAGGGACAGAAATTATACAAACTACTATAGATGATTTGAAACCAGTTCAAATCTGTAACATAACAGAAGTCCGCATAACCCGCTTTTCAGAATGGCCAAAACCAGTTTAAGATAACCTGGATGGATGTAGTATCAGACTTCACTGATTTAAATTAAATTGGCTTATTGAACTTGTCCCAGATCTCCTCTGAATTCAAGTTAAGTCCTGTTCATTACACTCCTTGGCAACAACCATCATTGGGTAGAGATGAGAGGATACATCTCTGATGGCTCTATTTAAGAACTATTAATAGATGTATCATTCATGAATTTGTCTAGTCTCTTTCTGAATTTGGCTTTACTATCTGCCTCTATAACCTCCTGTGAGGTTCCACAAATTAACCATGTGCCATGTAAAAAAAAATATTTTCTCTTGTGAACTTTAAACCCATCTCCTGTTAATTTCAGTGAATGCCCCCTAGTTATAGAATTCTGGGATTTGGTGAATATTCACTTTGCCCAAGCACTTAATGACTGTATCGACCTCTATCATACCCCCTTCGGCTTCCTTCTTTGCAAGCTGAATAACCCTAAGGTTTTTAGTCTCTCATAGTATGTGGTAATGTCTTTGTAATCCTGACCATTCTGGCTTCTGTTCCCTTTCTTAATGATACCTAATATTTTCAGGTAAAAAAAACTTGATAGTTGGTTTTTTTCGTGGCCACTGCACATCAAGAACTATCAACAATGGCTCCAAGGTCTCTTTCTTAAGCTATAATAGCCAGTTTAGAACCCAGCACTGTACAAGTATAATTGAAGTAATTTTTTCCCCACATGCATTACCTTGCTCTTGTCAACACTGAACTTTATCAGTAGCCCATTCTCTTAGCCTGCTTGATCTCACTTTTAACCTCCCATTTCATAGAAGTATGCACACTTGAATCAGGTTTGGGTGGTTTTTTTTAATATTGTTTTGTATTTCTCAACTGATTATTATTTTTAACATATTCACCTTATGTGTACCTTACACAGACAGAGAATACACAACACCTCCACTAAAACGCCCCAAAGCTGGATTGTACCACACACAAGTGGACCACTACCCCAGTTATTCTAACAGAGTCCTGAAGAGGCAAAGCAGTCTGCCCACACAGGATATAACACAAGATCAGTGCCTTCAAATTCAGATCCACATAAAAGTGAAAGCAATCACCACAAGATCACCAAAGTAACATCAGAATAATCCATAATTCCCAGCTCAGACATTCCACCCTCAATCACCTTGTGGGGAAAAAAGATGGGGCTCACACAGCACTTTAAAAATTAACAGATGCGAACCCTCACAGACCAGGTGACACAGGGAGACTGAATTCCAAAACTGTGGTACCTTCATAAGGGATATCCTATTAGCAGTCCCTACTTAAAAAATTAAAGAGAAATCCCAGCTCAAGCATTTCCATTGAACACAGCTGCATCAGCATGGCACATCATCCAGGTGATCCTATTCTAAGCCTTTTCTACCTTTATCAGTTAAAAGTAAACTTCACCTGGTAACTGACTGGCAACAAGCTGTAACATACATGCTTCTATAACAATTCACCACTGATGTGAACAATCACATTCTGCACTAGCTTCAGGTTTCCAAATGGCTTCAGGATGTGTAATCCTGGACAACAGAATACAGGACAACAGCAAACACATAATGGTGATTCTGTCACCCCAGCCACCTCTACCCCAAACACCTCCTTATCTTCTACCATAAAACTGTGCTTATCATAATCAGTTTAACAACCTCTAGCCATATCACATTATTTTTCCAGACTGACATCAGCACAGAGAAGGTGGCATGAATTTTACTACTAAACCTGGGACCAAGCAAAGTGTTCAAGATATAACACCAATATCACAAATTAGGAATTTCTTACTTAATCTATAAAACTACCACCCACCCACATATAAATCCACTAATCACTTCATAAGCGCTATCCATTTCAAAGCCCAATTTTCAAGTTAGTTTCCAGAACATTACTCAGAAAAGTGATGAGGAGTGATTATAGAATTATCATCAACCTGGTTGTCAATGACATCACATGTAGTCACTGTTAAACAGTGGAAAAACCTGAAATCCTTCCATAAATCTGCACTCACCCAAAAGAAGCAGCACCACCTCTTCTGCTATTGCAATGTAATACATGCATAATTATCTCTACTTTTGAATTCTACTCTGTGTGCAAATACAGAATAATTACAAATTGGGACACAGTTTTCTAAGAGGATTAGGAAATATAAACTGGATAAAGTCCAAATTCTACTTGTATTTATACCTTAGCAACCCCACTGAGGTTGGAAGAGTCACTTCAATGTAAGTGCGGGCAGAATTTTGTTCCAAGTAATAAAGAATTGGATACAGCATTTCAAAACAAACATACTACCTAGTGCGAACTTAATAAGAAACACCATGGAAACTGGAAGCATCTCCAGAAGATCAAATTTGTGCTGGAGTCCGTTTCAATTACCTGCACAACTCACGGGGCCATCTGATTCGAAGACAGGTTGAATTGTCATTCATAATAAAACTACAAAACGACTATTTAAGTCAGTCATATGTTAAAACATTTACTCTTCATAGCTCAATAGCTTGTTGGCTAGTCCAATATGCTGAAGTGTGCATGAGCTTTATTCAATTAGGGACGCAAATTTTATACTGTATATTAGAGTTATTGCCAGTGGCAAAAGACAGATGTTCTTAGCAATAATATCTCGAGGAGCTGGGACATGACGTTTGTCTTCAAACGAATGAGAAACAGAATTCGGTTATTATTCAGGTGATTTATCAAGTTAGATACATGCTGCTAGAAATGTCGCAGTGCTGGTTGCTGACTTGTTAAAACTGATGCTTCAAAGGCCCTAAGTCATTCTAAACTTCTAAAGCATACCAAAGATCACAGTCAAAACAGATAGTGCACCTATACATGTGATGGAGCAGATCTGAGTGCTACTTAGCACGCTGCAGCAGCCTCCATATCATGTGTATTCAGCATCCCTGCATTTCAAAATGGTGGTGAGAGCACTTTAATTAAAGTGTGTCAAACGAGCTTTAGCGAAAGTGCCTCCACCACCAGTTTGAAGCATGGGGCACTGAATACATGTGATGCTGCAGGCACTTTATTAAAGCACCCTCTTCCCCCCTCCACCTCAGAGCACATGTATAGACAGATACCCATAGATCCAATTACTGATGTGACACACTATAGAGATACTAGAAGACAGAAATGGCACTTTGGTGTTCACTTGTGTGCCTCCCTTAGAAGTTACTGATAACTGTTTTTTGGTTTGGCTGGCCCATGAAGATAATAAACGTATGCTGGCAGAAGAAAAAGGGATGAATGTTTTTAATACAGAACCAGAATTATTTTGTCAGCTAGGAAGGAAGGAATCATCACGGGCCACAGTAAAAGGCATTGGGCTCTTGCTTCATTTTCATTTAGACAGTCATCTCTTCAAGCTTTATGGACATGAAAATCTTTTTTTTGTTTTCCTTAAAGAGACTAGCACTCTCTCCATCAATAATTGCCCCCAAAGCAAGTGCAACTCTTATTCACACTTGACATTTTCCTGTTAATTCAAGGTACTGCTCTTTTGTTCTTGATGAGAGACCTACTAAAAAAAATGCAATTAACCTTCTACGTTTAAATATATTATTTTCTATAGTGAGAAAAAGATTATTTCAGCTACCAACAGAAGCACTCTAGCAAAAGAAACATTTCTGACATTAATTTTATTCTGTTTAACTGTACTGTAAATTTTTGGTAGAAGTGCAGATTGATAGGATTAAAAAAAATGCGATACATCTATATGGAGGTTAAGAGCATCCTGAATTACATTCCATTTTTTTCCTGTAATGAAAGGATCTAAATCCTTCTGAGCCAGGTCACAATCTAATTTTTTACTAATGAGGGTTAGGAAGAACCTTCTCCTCATGAGTTTGTTCCCACTCCCCCCAAAAACCTTTACACCAGGGGATTTCTTGCATCTTGCTCTGAAGCTGCTGCTGCTAGAGCAGCAGTTCTTGACCATTATACACTCAAGTCAACCCTTGGAAAATGTCAGCTTTTAGTTTTCATTTGATTTTTGAATACAGAAAAATAATAGTGCAATCTTGCTGCTGCAAAGACTCAAAGTCCACAGCAGAACAGAATGCTATCTATTCCTATTTGACATCTCTAGGTATATCTTGTGAATTGTGTTTGTACACCTAACAGTGCTAACATCATGTGGCATGCTGCAAAACCCCTCAGAGGATCTCAAGGCACCTCAGGGTGCTGTAACATGCTGGCTGAGAATCACTGTACTAGACTGTTTAATGGCAAGCTGTCCACTGGTTGCTCCATAATAGCAGCTTCTGTGTCCCTAATAGAAAAATGAAGTGAGAGAAACCCAAATGTACCCAAGACCCAGGCAGCATGCGATCATTGCCAAGGGTCAGTGAGCAACATTTCCATAAACATTCAGTCAAACATGAAAAAGAAAACCTCAGTACATGGAATGACTTACTGTAAATATGAAATATCCAGGTAACTAGGGTCATGTGACATACTGACAACCCTGAAAACTGCCATGCGTTATAGGTTTCCAGCCAATTTATAATAAATACCACATGCAGGGAAATTTGTAAAAAAA
>NW_017728951.1:11224336-11238339 GCF_001723895.1 Crocodylus porosus | reverse complement strand
ACATTTCAAAACAGCATCAAATAGGCCGATGGAATAATTAAAAACACACATTACCTTATATCTCATTTTCGGGCATGAATGAATGTAGAAACCCATGTAATAATAAGATAGATCAGGAGCTTTTTCATGGAGTTGCCTAGTGAAAGCAATTTCTCTGTTAAGGTAAAAGAAAAGGGAACAATTAATTACAAATATAGGTTTGTATATCGTATTTGTATAAAGGAAATATATTACACAGATCTATACATCTCAGGACTTATTTAAAAGACCAAACTCCTACCAAGTGAAGAATGAAAATTATAAATTCAAAAGTAAGTTTAAAAAACCAAACCAAACAAAAACCTCACAAAACCATTTCAAACAAAAAAGCCCTCATTTTTGCATTCTATCCTGCCAAGTGGCTGATCTGAAATTCAAATAGCAAGTGATTAAAGGTGCCCATTTAACAGGTTTCTTGTTAATATTCATGCACACTGGACTTCTATAGAAATCTGGCCCGTCATTGTATACAGACAGGCTAAAACTTACAGGCACACATCAGAGTATTTTTTTAAATCAACAAGTTTCAAGGAGAAGCTTCTTGTTTATTCTATTATATGTGGTCTGGCAATTCACATGCAAATATCTCCATCTGTATGCAGCAAAATCTATTTTTCACCTATCTGTCTGTTGTGCAATTTTCTCATCTAATTTAAAAGCAAAAAGCATCACAGTATTCCACAATAACTTTTCCTTTTTACAATACGGGTACTGGGCAAGTGCTGCTGTAGCAAAGATTGTCAGTGTTTCCATTATAAGGCCCATTTTAAGGCATTTTGTAACTTGGCAGTATAAATTTGCATCAGGCTGGAACTTGGATGCTAGCTCCTACTTTCAGTGCCTAATAGTACATGCGTTTGGGGAAGAATGGTCTAAAAAGCAGTTATTTAAAAATGGCTTTAACTACTAAATTAGCAATGGGAATATTAGAAAATACTGAAAAATGAAATTTAATTACAATGGAAATTAAATGCATTGCATATTTATATTTTCAACTGTAATTCTATACCAAGCTCAATGAGTACTTTACTGCAAATCAACTGAAAGAGAAAAGGGTTTAAAAGGAAAAATACCATCTTCATATCTGTAATTAAATTTTATTTCCTCCTGGACTAAATCTTGACTGTGATTTAATCCGATAAAAGCAGGATGGCGAAGGGGTATGTTCAACACCATATACTGTAGTGCTAACTTAAATTAAGAAGCAATCTAGTTGTGGTGGTTACAGAGCTCTGCATGGGCTAAAACTTAAGGTAAATTAGCCTCTTGCAGATCTCCATACTACCACACCTGGACAGAGAGGCTAACAAGGGTTACAGAAGGCCGACAGTCTACCTATGCTCTGCAAACCATATAAAGTGCATATGTAAAAGGGATGGCAGAGCCCTTTAATTACCTTTTAAAAATGAAATCAACCAATGTTACAGTTAGAAAATGATCGTGAGAATTTGGCAAACTCTGGCAAAACAGAGTACAAGTTGCTGACCGTACACTACTACTACATAGACATCAATTTTATTAGGATTTATATGCTGCCCTTCCCAACCAACGCTCAGAAAACGGCTTTCATTCTTTTGTTAAGGAAATGAATATAAAACTTTAAACCAGGATTACAATGCTATGTAAAACAGTTTTACTAGAACCTGACATATATTTTTTTCTTTCATAAAAAGAAGGGATTGAGAATACATGCTTTAGCATTCATGAATTCGGGTCATCTTCAAGAGACTGAACTTCATTCTGGGAATGGAAACAGAGAAATTCTCAGTGCATCTTGTGGTCAGTTTGTATCTTCTGATGAAAATCATTAAAAATGATACAACTTTTCAGGTAGCTTTCTTCTAACTTTCCTTGTTCTTTACTTAAATTTCTACACTCACTCGAATCTCTTTCTCCACAAGTTCTCACAATAGCATGCAGTGGAAGGGACAAGACTGCAGTGCAGTTTCGGCCTCCTCAGAGTAAAATTGGCAACAGCTTTCATGCTATCAGATTCCTTGTCTGACTTCCTAAATTCTCTCTAAACCTCTAATTTTTTTGAAGGAAGAGTAACATTAGACTGGCCCATTCTACTAGTGCTAGAATACATCTTTATTGCCTCAAAAGTAGCAGGATTTGTAAGTTGGCCTCATAGGTAGGTGAACCATGAAAACATGTTGCACTTACATAAAAGTTTAGAATTTATTATGTAGGAAATTCAAAATCATTCCAAGCATTCACAAGCTTGGCCTGTGTCTCTACTGTTTCACAGAGTAATATGATACATACAAAAAATAAGGAAAAAACCCCACACATTTGAAAATATAGCATATTGCATATGCTGAACCCCGCTGAAAGATTATTTTTATTTAGGCAAAAAAACTGGAAAAGCTAGACCAGTAAAGTAGTAAATGATTCCAAAAACAAAATGGTCACTTAGATAATATTGTGAATGTTCTTAAAAAACTGTTGTTACTAGTAACTCCAGAACTCTTTGCAATTAATCTTATGAAATTGCTGTCATTGTTAGATACTTCAGTAAATATAGAAATCAGCCACTTACTAAAAGGGATCTCTCACACACACACACACACAACCAGAACATTAGTTCAACCTGGCTCTGCAGCATCTGTATAGATCAGGTGCTTCAGCAGGGCTTTTTGGTGCTTTTATCTTAAATTAATTTAACCCAATGTGCAGAGTTCAAAGCAAAACACTGGGGTATTTTTGTTTTGGGAATTTTTTTTTACGTCTGTAACCTAGCAGCCTATAACAGGGAACCTTCTTGGGGCTGATTTAACCATGGCCCACCCATCTGTTTCTGAACTAACCGCCCACCTTCTCATCCGCCACACCTTGTTGGTAATAAATTAATAGATGTCAATTAAGGGGGAGGCTGTCCATTTTCTGCCCCATTGCCGGGGGCACTACCTGCGGCTCCATTCCTCCCCTACACCACAGCCCAAGCCTCGCAGATGGCATCTAGATATCCTCACAGTGACCGGCCCCCACACTGGGCCCCTGAATCCTACTAATTGAACCTCGCCTGTATTCCTCTCTTCCGGCAACCTATTCCACCTTCATCCACGGCAAACATGGCTACCTGAGCTGCTTCCCCCTCACAGGTGTGGTCCCCCCCCAGGATCTAGGGCTACTAGCCCTCATCCACCTCCAGGCCAGTGGGAACCCCAGGCGCTCAGCTCTTGGGCGTTCCTCGCGGCAGGCCCCTGGCCCTTTGACCCTTCCAGTCCTGGCTCCAGCATTGACCTGTCAGGGGAAATGTCAGACAAGTTCATGAGTCCATGGCTTCACACTCTTTGTTTGGGGTCCACCTTCCAGACCCTCCAAACAAAGGGTAACCCACCCAATTGTGGGGGCTAGGGGTTAAGGTGCCCCGACCTGCCTTTCACCAGGGTGGTAACTGGCCTGGCATTTCCTGGGGGTTCCCGCACCACTGGGAGCCCCACCAGGCCACCCACTCCCAGCAGAGTGCAGTTTTAAGTCATGCCCAGGACCAGGAGCCTCCTTACCATCCCCTACAGCTCCTCCCTTTCCTTCAGATGATACCAGCAGCCCTCTGGCCAGGCGATGTTGTTGCCTGACCTCCAGCAGCAGAACTGCCCTGTTTATATGGGCAGCCCCAGATTCAAAACGGCTGCCCTCATCAGCCACCTGATAGCTGCTAGCTCCAGGCACTTAAAGTGGCCGGCACAAACAGTGTCCTGTCATACAGCCATATAGTCCAATTCAGGAGTAGGGAGGTACCACAGGCACAATTAAGAGTTTTTAATCTTCATAGCCTTCCATTCCAATGGAAGCACCGAAGAAGAGAGAGAAAGCCCAAAGACAGTTCTCCCTAGGTTGTATACAGGAGGTAGAATTGAAGTGATGGCAGAAAAGGCAAAAAAGACAAAGCATTTAAAGTGTTAAAGACTGCTGTTCAAAGGGGATGTTCAAGAGAAGCCTTGGGTGCTAGACCTAAAGAAGTTAGGGGAGCTTGTTGCAAGAGTCAAAGAAAAATTCATAATTGGGAGGAAAAACCTGAGGCAGAGAAAAACAGATCCAGAAAATGGGACCTGGTTTTCTGAAGGCACAAAACAGAACACAGAAAACCATGAAGAGTGGTTAGGATTCTGAGAGAGGGAACTATGGTCAGGTGTTTATGACCTCCCACGCTCTCTCTGGTACGTGCAACTGATTTAGAAATTTATCTCCAAGGTTGGGTTTTTCCTGCTTCAACTCGCAGGTTTTCTGAATTATCCTAGAAGATGAAGCTCTTGGGAAGGATATATTTGAGCAACTTGGCTGTCTTGGAGAACCAGGGCAGACAGATAACTGGATTCCACGCACAGAAGTGGAAGCAGTGACAGTCTGACTGGAATAAACGTTTGAGAGAGGAAAAAATGAAACTCAAGACTCCTCAAATTCAGGGAGGACTTTGAAACACACTGATCAAGTGCATAGATCCAAACACAACTGCCCGGTTTACCAAGGGAGCTCAAGCAAGACTGTGACAATTAAGTTTCCATGTTAATAAAAAGCATACATACACAACTAGGAATAAAATGGATGGAATAACATTTCAGCAGCTTAATTTCCCTTAGTCCCAACATGGACATTTTTTTTTCTAATAAGGTGTCATATATACATAGATGGAAATTAATCAAGATGGTTGAGACCTTCCAAATCTTACTCTATTGAGTAGTACCGCAGTCTATGATCCCAGGAACACCAAAACTAGGGTGACAGCAAAAGGTTAAAAATGCACTGGATTTTTCTGACAGTTTATCAAGTCTGATAAAGCAAATTTAGCGATCAGAGACTTGCAAGGCAGACCATACAAGGAGGGGCTGAGACTTGGGTCTCTTCAGCCTAAAAAAAGAGAAGGCTGAGAGGGGACTTGGTAGCAGCCTACCACTACATCAGGGGAATTCATTAAGAGCACAGTGAACAACTGTTCACCAGGCCACCCTTGGGGAAAACCAGGAGTAATGGCCACAAACTCCTGGAAGACCACTTCAGGCTCAACTCTAGGAAAAACATCTTCACAGTCAGGGTGTACAGACTGTGGAACAGACTTTCCCTAGAAGTGGTGCAATCACCTACCCTGGAAATCTTCAAGAGGAGACTGGACTGTCACCTTACTGGGGTCACCTGACCCCAGTTGTCTTTCCTGCCTCGTGCATGGAGGCTGGACCTGATGATCTTGCAAGGTCCCTTCCAGCCCCTTACATCTATGAATCTAAGAAGCAGAGGTAAAGGGACTAAATGAGAGACTGAGCAGGATTAGCTATAGCCAGGCATGAACTGAAAGCTGGATACTGATGAATAGATGCAACGCACCCCACCACAAATTTTAGTTTGGATGGAAAGAACAGTCATCAATATAAAGATGACAGTTAAAGCCATGTTTTGAATGACATCACCTGCAGATAGCATGATATATGGAGAAAGAGAAAAAGAAAAAGAGCCCCTTGTGACCCTTCTCTGCAAAGCTGGGAACGATTACATTTCAACTTGATGGTGTTCACTTAAACATTTAAGCATAATTCTCAGGTAAGTGCTTGCCTTGATCCTGCCAATACTCGCATGCCTACTTAACTGAATTGTAGCTAAAACTGCTCTAATGTTTAGGAGATGGAGTTAATGGAATTACTTGTGCACTGAGAGTAAAGTATATGCATAAGACTTTGAATGATTAGGGCCTTGCTGTTCAAGCATAAAATTACCTATATTAAATAAACTGCAGTAGTCAATACACGTGACCTTGGTCTAATTTTAAATCAACATTTTTCTTGTCTCCTTTTCTTAAAGAAGTATCTTGATGAAGTGTGACAAATTAATTAGAACTCATATCCTTTAAAATATTTAACTCCTATTTTAATTTAATTAATTTTTAATGTCCTAACTAGAAAAAAATCAATCTGTGAAGAACTGTTCATTTTGTAACTTGTCTTTTTTCAATTTCTCATATGTCAACTTTTTAAAATTGGTTTTAGGTTATTACTTATTAAACATTAGTGATAGAGTTCTGAAGAGATGTACTGCCTTTCTTAAATTCTGATGCAGAAAGTTTAAAATGGGTTAAACGCTGTTTGTATAACTATATAAATACCTACACAAATGCATTGTTTTTTGAAAGCTGGAGTTGCATTTTAAAACTTATTAATAGCAATAATATGGCTGAAAAAATGTGATAAAACAAAGAAAAATGAAAATCTACAAAAGAATGCTTAAGTTTTTCTTTGTATCCAGATGTTAGAACTGGTAGCAATATGTATCAAAACTGTACTCATTTAGTAGTTCTGGAGTGGAGTGGATGTAGGGAAGCAAACACCAAAATCAATTAGACGACCTGATGAGTAAGGGCAGAATCTAATCTAGGTGTGGGCACAAAATACAGCCTGCAGGCTGGATTTGGCCCACCAAGCTATTTCATCCAGCCTGCAAGGCTCCTCCATAAGCTGGAAGAATTGTCATGGGCCCTAGCCCTTGGCTGCCCCTCAGAAAGCCAGTGCCTCCATGCAGGAGGTGCAGCTCTGGTTGTTAAGCAACCAACACCCCCCCCAGCCTAGCCTGACCTGTCCCCAGCCCCACGGCAGGGGGTGGTGGAGATGAAAAGCATCCACTTGGCAGAGGTTTTTGCCTGGCTGCCCTGTGGATGCTTCCCAGCCCTCCCTCCCTGAACAGTGGAAATTGAGGTAAGACCCCCCTGGGATGGGGGTCAGGGACTCCCACTGTGGGAAAGGGGGCTGGGAGTGACAGTAATCATGTGCTATGGAGCCAGGACAGGCAAGCCCCACATGCTGCAGGACCTGCACACTATGGGGCTGAGCTAGACTGCTCCCACTCACTGCCACATGCGGCTGGGAACTTTCAAGGGGTGTGCAGGAGCTGTGTACTACGGGGCCAGGTGGTGCTGGCCCCACATGCTGCTGCCACTTGTGGCCAGGGACTAGGGTGGAACCGCAGAAGCTGTGTGCTATGCAGCCGGGTGCGGCCGGCCCCGCACGCTGCCACCATGTGCAGCTGGGGACTTGGGTGGGAGTGCAGAGGCTGCACACTATGCGACTGGGCAGGGCTGGCCCCACTCGCTGACACAACATGCAGCTCCAGGGCTGCGCACAGTCTGGGGACTCCGAGGACCACCCCCCCAAACCCTCCCACACACTCCACCCTGCACTATACTTCTACATTCTCTCCCACCCCCCACTATACTCTCACACACACCCGAACCCTCCCACACAAACACTCCCACACCCCAACCACTTCCCCACCTACACCTACACGCAGCCCCCAACCACATACCCCATTACCCGTCCACACACAATATACAAAAGTGAGACTATTTTGAGCTATTATGCAAATCACCATTATATACATTGTGCAAACACACATAAACCAGGAGAAAAATATTTTTTGAAATAAAATTAAAATATGTTGTAGTAGATGTTTGATTTTTTAGTATATGATTTGTTTTTTTCCAGTTCCAAGATGGCAACATCCCTCCTCCAAAAGAAGTACTTCTGGCACCAGGGTAGGGACTTCAGGTGGCAAAGGTCATGGGCTAGGGGCGGGACTTCCAGTCCCAAGATGGCAATTGGGGAGGCACCTGTCAAGGGGCAGGGCCCTTGAAAGCTCACCAATGCTCGTTAAGCATCTCTCCAGCCAAAATAATTACACACCCCTGATGTAATCTATTGCTGACCTAAAGTTTATTTAAACATAGGCACTTAATTAAAACTGGGTCTTGCTCTCTAAGTAAAAAGAGGGAGCAAAAAAAATGTTTTAATTAAATACCCCTGCCTCCTCCCTCCCCCCCAATCTAAATTTAATTCTGTATTTTCAATCTACATAGTAGCTTGAATCCTAAGAGACAATGCTGAAAAAGTGCAGAGCCCAACCTAAATTTCAACTAGCTACTGTCAAGATTTTGCTCTAATAGAAATTTCTCCATCATCACAATTAAACAAACACTTTCTTAATGTTTCCACTATAAGATTTCATTTCAGATAAAGAACAAAAGCTCATATTTCAGAATAAATATAAACCACTATTATAGCTAACTGAAGGCCAAAAGTATCCTCTTACCTTAATGCAGAGTAGACTCCCAGAGACAGGAAAGAATAGTCAGGATCATAGTACAGGTACACAGAGGACACACAGTATGGAAGAATGTCAATTACTCCCACAGCAATTATCTTCCCATCTAGCCAATACTGCTGATGAAAAGAACCATAACCACAATCAGGTCCATTAGTAGGGTTCTCTGCCTAAGGAAAACCAAAAATAGGGATAAATATCAATTAAACCAATTATCAGTGAAAAGAACTAAAAAGCCTATTACAGAACAATGAACACTGGATTTTTGTTTTGTTCTACACTTGATGAACACTGAAATTAACAAGGTTTTACATTTCAATGCATTACACAGGTTCTAATAGGAGGTTTACACTTTATTGTCAGAAAGACCGATACACTGTTCAGTTATATCTTTTGTTTTTTAAAAGTCACATACTTTCTGCATATTATCTTACACTTTATTATAATAAACTTGGGACCATTTCACCTTCAGCAAGACAGACAACAGCCCATTAGGGATGTGAAACGTTAAACAATTAATTGATCAAGGTTAAACATTTAACCGATAAGTGCAGCGATAACCAGTTAGTTTACCAGTTATCCTTTACCTTGCGGCTGGGTGCAGTCTGGCAGGGAAGAAGGGGAAGGGGGGTGGAGAGGGAAGCCCTGTGGTGCAGGGCAGGTAGGAGGGAGGGAGGAGTGAGAAGGAAGAAAAAAGGGAGGGTGAGGGGAAATTTGCACCAGAAATGCGCAGCGTGGCGACTTCTTGAATCTTGGAGTTTCCCCTACATTCCCTCCTACTGCTGATAGGTGGAGGGGTCCCATCACCCACTGCTTGTGCCCGATGGCCAGGAGGTGAAAACTGTAGCCTATTTAAAACTGGTTTTCACTTCCAGGCCATAAGGCACAGGTGATGAAAGGCAAGTAATGAGGCTCCTCTGCCAATCAGCAGCAGGGGGCCACACAGGGAAATCTCCAAAATTAAAGCTGCTGCTTCGCCATTCTCTTCCCCTGGAAGTCTCAGAGCTCTCTACTCCTTGCCTAAGAGCAAAACAGCAAGCAACCAAATGACTCATCAATTAAAGAAATTAGCTGCTTCTTCACATGTGCTCCCTTCCCTCCCAGGGCAGGGCTTCACTGGGCTGTGCTGTCTGGCTGGGCTTGCCTCCTCCTTGCCTCCCTACAGTCAAAGGGGCCCCAGAAGCCCAGAGCTGCTCCCAGCAACAGCTATCCAAGCTGCTGTGATATCCATTAATCATTTAACCAGGAGGTGAAACAATTTTTTTTTTTTTTTTAAACATTTACATGCCTACTGCCTGCTCCTCAACTACACGGTTGGTCCAATAAAAGAGATCATCAAAACACAGCTTTATTTCTCACATGATCAGGACCTCTTTTGCAAGCTTATATAGAATTAAGGTAAAGCTAACAATTCCCCTAGCTCTAGTGGTCTGTGACAACCTAATGCAGTTTCTCAACTATACCACTCAGGGAGACTAAGCAGGCTGGAAGAGGGGGGAGACTAGGAGTAGCTCTTTTTTAATTTGTTGAGTTCACCAAGTTTCCCTTTAGTCTATACCCAGTATTTATACATGGCTTACTTGAATAAGATTAGCTGCATGTTTTATTCAGATTTCTTTGTTTCACTGAGACTTTGGGAACTAAACTGAAACAGTTTTTCTATAGACTTGGGAAGCATTAATTAGATGGGAATTATGTCCCAGTGAAAATTAATTTTCTGGAAGGGAGGATTTCTTAGCTCCTTCCCTCACCATCTTTGAATACTGCTTATTACAAGGGATTCTGATTTTCCCTGATAAAAACAAAGTTGCAAATTCTCTGATAAAACACCCCCAAATCCATTACTGAAATGAAAGACACCCCACCACAGCCCTTCTAGCCCTGCTGGTGCTCCTCACTCCCTCCCCACAGCCCTGCTGGTGCCCCTCCCTCCCCACTCTGCCAGAGCTATGGGGCCAGGGACCCGGGTCCACGGCCCCTGCCCCGGCAGAAGGCAACAGCTGCTGCAGCAGAGCAGAGCACGGAGCCTGGCTCCCCCCTACTGTGGGCTTGGGCAGATGGGGCACTCCCAGGGGCAGGGGTGACCCATGCCCCCCAGATCTGTGTGGGGTGGTGGGCGGAGTGGGTCCACACTGCAGACTCAGGCTCCTGCCCTCCCACATGGCTTCTGCAGCCTGCTGGTGTGACCCGGCGCTGCCACCCCCACGTACACAGGGGACATGTTGCCAGGACAGCGTGGAGCTGGCAGCAGCAAGTAGCTTTCCTGCATGGCTGCACTCTGCCCTGCCATACTGGGTCACAGCCACCAGGCTGTGGAGGGCAGTAGGGTGGGAGCCCGAGCCTGAGCCCAAAGCGCACAACCCCCTGCCCTGCCCCACACGCAGATCTCCCCTGCCCCACAGGGGTGCACGCAGTGGCACGAAGCCAGCCCCCGCAGGCCCTGGACAAGGTGCTTGCGGCCCCCTCCTACTCCGTGGGGGCGCTGCGGTTGCACATTGTGGCCTCAGGCCCCAAGTTCCACACACTGCCTGGAAGGGCAGCAGCCCCAGCCCTGCCCAACTCCCTCCGTGTGGGGGCCTCCTTCCCCCACCTGCCGCCACTTACTTACAGAAGCTACTCTCCAGGCTGCCTTGGCAGCCATGGACATGGCACCCCTTGCCTGACCACCCTCCCCTCCACTCCTGAAACTGCCAGCCTGCAGAAGGGTCATTGCAAAGCTCTAAAATCTGTGGGTTTCTCTGGTAAAATGAGAAATCCGCGTTTGCCTCTGGTAAAAGATAAAATCTGCGGTTTACTCTGTTTTTCCATGCGAAATGGAAAACCCAGATCCCAGCGTATCATCATCCTGTTTTCTTTTCACCTTGGTTTATGGTTTTCACTGGCAAGGCCACTTTCTTTTCACATCTTATGTAAGAAACTTAATAGAACTATTACTATTATAAGAGATTACATGCAGTGCATTGAGTTAAATCAATCACACCTACTAACATTTTTAAGCTAAAGTTATGAGGTAGTATATTTTATATAATCTATTTGTAAGGCCTTCTTATATAAAAGATATCCTTTCGAGCCCTTTGCTCTGTTTAGCTGAAGGGTGATCGCAGTCACTCAGAAACAGGCTTTAAGTTCCAATTCAGCCATACTTCTGCAGTTTGACCCGGTCCTTTGAAAATTGCCAAGGTGAGCAACAAGAGTGCTGTGCACTGGACAGACACAGTGCTTTCCAAGACTCGTATACTGAATCATTTAAGTAACTTTTAGATGTCACTATCATCTTCCTCAATACATTACTCCAGGAATAAAAGTCCAGATAGCTTAAATGAATTTGTGTTGTCCCCATACTAAAGTACTACTTTATTTAGCATCTAAAACTTTTGGTTTAAAAACAAACCAAAAAAAAATCCCTGCAGGAGTTGACTACATTTTCAGCATAAAGGAAGATTATAACATATATTTTATATTTCATCTGCCTATGCAAATCCTTGTAACTAGGCTCAAGCTATGGAGATTTGAATGGGACAAACTCAATCCCCTTTGAATGCAATTAGATATGCACCTCTCCCTTCTACTGCACCTTCAAAAGAAAAAAAAAGCCTTACATTTTTTTTTAAAAAAAATCTACTTTTCAAGCGGACAGTTCACACACTTTTTTCTATGAAGTGTTTCCATCTTTTTGGAAGGTGTACATCAAAACTACAATGCAGGGAACACGATAAACCAGGAGTGTATGAATTTGAGTAGCCGAATACTGACTTCATATGTACATTTTTTAAAAATGAAAATAGGTAGTTTACAGAAAAACAAGAAAAATCAGTATTACATAAAATTACAAATACAGTCACCTGTTTTCCACAGCCATATATCTGTAGATAACTATTAATTTAAATAAATCTGGGATAAACACAATATAAAACAGACCATAACATCCTAATTGAGCCCAGGGAGGGGGTGGGAGGCATTAGCTCTGGGTGCTGATATATGTATCTTGGGAACTTGGGGCACTGACATGAGCCTTGGGGAGCAGGGGGGGAGGGAAGGGGAAGGAGCAAAAGTACTGCAATTGGTGGCTGGCCACAGGCACACTGCTGCCCAAGGCACAGAAATGCCCAGGCTCTGCCTCTGTTTAGGTACATGCTCATTAATGAGAGAACCACAGGCTCTCTTTTCATTGTACGTTATTAACCTTGTGCTCCAGCAGTCTCTAAGGGATTTCCAAATTTTCATTCTTCTACGAAAAGGGAGCGCACATTTTCATCCTACTCCATTCCATTCTTGATTCCTATTCCAAGAGGTTCACTATGTAACCACAGATATCCTATTTCACAGTTTACTCACCGTTAATACTATTATAAGCCTTTTCTCAGACAGAAAAGAGCTTCACATTTATGCTGAAAGGCTTCATGCTTATGTTCACTTTGAATGACTCAGTGACTTTCACTTCAGAATCCCAACCATATTTGTTGCAGCACTATAGGGATATGGCAGGTAGGATCTGCTATACAGCAAGGCTATCCAACATGCAGGCCACAAGAGGTCAAGTTGCTGCCCCTAGGCTCCCTCCAGCTGTTGTTTCCCCATCATTGTAGCTGCAACAGGAGGATCTCCCAGCTTCTCCTCTTTCCTTCCACCTCCGCTCCCTGCTCACACCCCTGTGGACAGAGCAGAGCAGTGTAGCACAGCACAGGGAGCAGAGAGGGAGCCTGGAGCATGTAGCACAAGGATGTGGTGCCTCATGGGAGGGAGGGCACACCCGTGAGGGTACATGATGCAGCAGCAAAGGTAGGAGGGTTGCTGCATACAGCATGGGGTTCGGAGAGGGATGGGAGGGAGGCCCCTGTTGGTGTGACCTGCAGGGTGTGAAGTCTCTGCCACTCAGAAAGCCCTGAACTATAGGAACATTATGGAATTTATTTCTGCTTTGGCTTCTTGGTTTACTTATATGGGCAGTTATGATGCATCTGTATTGGGTAAAGTATCTGAAGGCGCCGACTGGTTCTTCAAATCATAAATAAAATAATCTCCTAATTTAAAATTTATTACACAATCACCTTCGGCATACCATTTTCTTTACCATCTAGTTCACTTTAATCCTGAATTCCACAGGGCTCAACTTAATTATCCATCTAGTCATGTTTTTCACTGTACAGCCAGATCTTCAGAAAGAGCTGCTTCTCACTCAATAAATCTGATGGTATTGCCTACTTCTGCCAACTGTTTCAAATTACAGCAACAAAAGGTGGGTTTAATCAAATATTTTGATACAGTAGCCTAGTCTGAAGAGATGATGGGCAGTAAAACTTATTCTAATTGTTACCATATGTCTCAAAAGAAATCAATCACCTGAGCAAAATCACTTCATCTAAGTTATCTGAACACCAAGTACAAAGATAAAGACCATGTAAGTAATGTTTACAGTCTAAGCATTTATATAGCACAAAATTAAGTACTTAGCTACAGACATTTCAAATTAAACCCACTGAATCAGTACTTGGAGAGCTAAGACAGGAGTACATTAGCAAAGATAATTTTCTCTCATTTAGAAAAGTTACCCTGCATTCAGAAAAGTCCTACATCTGTATTTTCAAAATATGCCCCCATTTTCAGAAAAAAGTCACATAAAATAACCCATGCCTTTTAATGACCCAATTTCAAGGTTCGGAGACCTAAAACCAAATTACCTCAAATGTTTCTCTTTGCACAGATTTCACCAATTATTTTTTTAACTAATACCTGCCATGTGGCATTACTAAAACCAGCGCTCCCCCTGAACCCTTCACTAACAAGGATGTGGGGACAGCTGCCCATGCAGCCACAGCTCCTGCCAGCAGGTCTCATCCTGTCTGGCAGCTGGGCATGCAGGATGTATGCTAGGGGGGATGTGG
>NW_017728951.1:11205986-11224236 GCF_001723895.1 Crocodylus porosus | reverse complement strand
TCTCCCTTTTCCTGGCAGGAGCCAGTGAATGTAATTTTTTTTTTTTTTTTTAAATTGCTGGAATGCTGGGGCCGGGTGGGGCAGTGATCAGGGGACTCGTGGGTCAGGCGGGAGATGGGGCTAGGCGGGGCAAGTCAGGGCAGCGATCAGGGAGGCTGGGGAGGCAGCAATCGGGGGGGCTGAGGGAGCAGGCAGGCCTGTTGGGGGTAGGCAAGCAGCATGCTTCAGCACCGGGGTGAGGGAGAGCCACAGAGATGCTTTGGCTGGCTACCAGAAAGTCTCTGTGGAGGACCAAGCCTCCAGTTGTCTTAGGGCACGGTCAAGGACCATGCCCTGCCCTTCTTTCTTCCCCTGCTGTTTTTTTTCCACACCTGGATATCCAGGGGTAAAATTTTGCCCTCCCGTGCTACAAACGCTTTTCATTCCCGCACATGCATCTTGCAGCACCTCAAAGGGCTTTGAGATGCTGCAAGACGCACATGCGAGTTTATGTGGATGTGCCCAATAAGGCGAGGGACCTCTAGTGTTCTCCTTTCTTCAAATAAGATCTAACAATAAAGTAAAAAGTTTTAAATGTACTTTAAGAGACATGGCTCAATTCAACCCTCGATAGGAGAAAATAGGGTAAACTGTTCTGCCTCTGAACCTGGGCCATCTGGTAGAAAAGTTGTAAGTATACATGCCACAGTGAGCCATCCAGGCAAATGTCATGCTCTCAGAGGATCAATAAACTTAACACTTAACTCAAAGAAAGCAACGTTGAGTTAAGAAATGTAAAATTCACACCTAAAAACTAGACATTATTACTACAAATATCCTTTTTTATTATTTAGCATAATGTAGTAATAACTTTTTGTGCTTTAAGTGCATGGAATAATGAAAAGATATAAAGGAAAGGGGAAGAGAGGAAAAATGCAAATATTTATTTAACTTAAATAGATTAGTATTAAGGTCTATTATGTATGCAGGAATGATAGCATATATTATTCAGAAAAAAGGATCCTATTTTAGTTTAAAAATTTCACGAAAAACAGCACTACTGGTACCAAGAAATTTCTCTCTATACCTGAACACATTTTAATTTCTCAAAGAGCTATTTAAAAAGAGCTACCTTGTAACACAAATTACCCAAAGAGTTACCCTAAGAACTTTGTCTGTCTCGTAACACGAGCATTTGAATATTCCCCCTCATGCCTGTAGTGAATGATTCAGGGTTTTATACAAGAGAATTATAAAATTAAATTCCCTCCTTTGTATGTCTCCACACAAGCTATTAGGTGTCAAATGTGAATACTGGTTATCAATATGAAAAAGTAAGTGACAATTCATACGGAAATTATAATCAGATATGGGCCAATAAAAACAATTTAGGTTATAGACCCAAATCCTGAACCTAAATAAAATCAAAATATTAAGCTTAGCCTATTGCAAAAACTAATACAAAATGTATTCTGTTAGCTATTTATTCTAATAGCTACCAATCTCAGTAGTACCAGAGGGCGCCTATACATGAGCGCGAAAGCTGCTAGATTTAAAATGAATAGTCTGCTGGAGTGGGGCAATTGCCATGCTCCAGCAGCCTGCTGCATCTCTTGTATCAGCATTCCTGTGCTTAAAAATGACAGTGGGGGCGTCTGAAGTAAAGGTCGTTGAACAAGCTTCCCTGCTGCCATTTTTAGGCACAGGGAGACTGATACAAAAGATGTGGCAGCACTTTAATTAGAGCAGCTCTCAGAGTCCTTGTACACTTTTAAAAACTTTAATAACTTATGTTGTGCACAAGGACTTTATGAAGACAACTCAAAGTTGTACTACCTGCATTTTAAAAATCACAATGAATACTGAAATTCTATTATCCAATATATTGCTCTATTACAACTCAAGTCATACAGTAAAACCTGTTTACAGTGAACTGTACGATTTTCAAATTATAATGATAAAGTAATGCCTCAATTCCCTTCAAAGCATTTCAGTTGCTTTTTTACTTTTCTTAGAGGCATTTTACTACTTTTTTTATTATTTTTATGGCAGGCATAAGGTGATTTTGCCTCTTGTGGGTACAATGTCCGTTCAGTACAAAAATTGAACAGCTAACTTTCCAGAAATATCTGCACCCATCTACTGTCTATTATCCAATCTCTAGCAGGGAAATTAATGTGTCATTCCACCACATGGTACAATTGTACATTATAACATTATACAGGGTCTTCATAAAGTCCTTGTGCACAACCTAAGTTATTAAAGTTTAAAAGTGCACAAGGACTTTATGAAGACCCTGTATAAAGGAATGTTATGCCATTCCACAATCATATGGAAATAAAATTTTGCTCATTATATTTTCTCCAGTTCTGGTGGCTTTTACCAATAATTCTTATTATATGGCCAATGGGTAGCCAATCTTTTATAATTTTTAGGCTATACATTTTAAATAAAGGGTCATTGATAAAAGCAGCTGCTAGACTAGATTTAAAAATTTTTGCTGGTCTTCTCATAGCTGGCAAAAATTCTCTATATCTACAAGGAAATACATTTGGGATGACTTCACAGTTTTGCTATGCATCTTTATTTCTCTCCTCTTGCAATATAAACCACTAAACCACATTTCAGAGTTCTTTGCATCAATAAGGATTCATATGACTGTTACAAGCTTTAAAACTAACTTTTAGTTATTTATGATAATCTTCCAAATACCACAATATTATATAAAAACTAAATATCAAACTCACTGTAGTGTATTTGGAGTATTAGTGCACAGTCCTCTGGCTTGCCTTAGATAACTCTGTTTGCCAACAAAGAAACTATTTTCTCTAAACAATTTCAAAAACAATGAAAAAAATAATTTTACATGAACTGGTATTGAATAAATGATAGTGTTACCTCTGTTTTATTTCAGAATGTACTTACTAGTCTAGAAAATACAAGGGGAAGAAATCAAGCTAAAGAAAATTGTGAAGATTAATTACAGATGTCAGCCTAATCGGAGTGGGAAATATGCTCCTATGGGCTAGTTAAGGGAAATATTTATTTTTAACAAATAGGGAGTGCTGCTGCTTTTCTACAACAGTTTGCTACAAGACAGACTTCACAAAGTCATTAGTCTTTGGACTGGAAAGTATAATGCTGCAAGAACTTATACAAATGTTTAGGTGATGTTGATGCTACAAATTTTATACAAAACATGATGCTGCAAAAACTTCTACAAATGTTTAGGTTTATTCAATCTGAACAGTCACATTAAGTAAATGGAGTCATCTACACAGTGTAAAACTGGAAAGAGGTACTAAGGTCTTTGCAGGATTAGGGTCTTGGAATGGACCAAATTGTAAAATACTTGTATCATCAAGCATATAGACATCATCTCCAGTACCGCTGTAATACATTTGTAACTTTCCAATTCTGGAACCAATGCAATGGTTGGCACTTCTAATGTGTACTTTAGTTTTAAAATACTTCTAACAGAAGATGAAATGCTTCAATTTAAAAAAAAGCATTTATATAAGAATGTTTCCAAGGTTCAGTTTCCTTCTATTTTTTGACCAGAGAGAGACTGGAAATCTAAAGAGAAAATGCTGGTCTTCATCTGAAAAGTACTTGTTGCTTCAATATTCTTTGTACACATCAGTGATATCTTTTATACCAGTTTTAAAAGTTATAAATCAAAGTTATAAATGGTATTTTCTATCAGTTAACCTGATTTCTGTTGCCTAGGTTGAAACACAAATGACTCATTCAGAGAGCCATGGCAGGAGTGATAACCATAAAAATAAACCCACTTTAAGTGCCTATCTACACAGGGAAGTTATAGCAGAAAAAGCTACAGTATGAATGGTGAATATACTTATTCTATGCCACACATCCACACTGCACAGCACAATATGATGTAGCTCTAAATCAAACTAGCTCAGTTAATGGAAACAGTATCATTACATCCAAAGGGTAAATTATTCTGGGCAGAGCACCAAGCTAATATGGCTGTACTACTGCCAAAGAGGGAGTTCTCTTACAGAAGCCCTCCAAGGCCAAAGAAAAAAGACCTTATTTACTTTACTTTTCAATTCCTTGAATTGTTTTTTCCTTCTTCCTATATCTTAAAGAAAAGATTTTCCAGTAGTGATTGACTGCCATCTGCACTGTTTAAGGTTTTTGTACTCAAAATGTTAAATCAGTTCAACTGTTTAATGCCGAATGGTGACTGGATCACACTAGCACAGGGGTGTCCAGCCTTTTTGAATGTGGGGCCAGATCATGAACTTTTTATCACTTAGTGGGCTGGCGAGACATATTCAAAGACCTCACAGGAACCGGTATCACATCACCCTGCCAAAATGAAAGTACAGAGTTTACTTTTGTTTCCTGTCGCAGCACTTCGGGCCTCAGAAAAAGGCTTGGAGACCCGGATGGCTATCCACAGGCCACATGTTGGACAAGCCTGCACTAGCACCTCCAAGACCATTTATTCCATCCGAACTAAAGTAACAATGTTCTGAGGCCACCCGGTGCTTGAAGTCCTGAGGTATGGAAAATGTGTCCTAAACCAAGCCATCCTTCTCACAGAGAAAAGATAATTCTTCATACCCTTCCTACTTGTAGCAAAATCAACTCCTAAGGCTCCCAACAGCTGGATGATTTTCATCTGTAAGGATCATTTTATTTGCAAAACTCATAGCCTGCCCGCTCTACCAATCCTTTTCCTGTGCTGATGCACCTTGCATAACTACAAACTGACTGAATGGCTGAATTGATCTTCATCGCACCTCTTGGCAGTTAAATTACAGCTTTAATTCACAAAGCAATGGCATCTTGGAGAAAGTGAAAGAGAGGAACCACCTCTACCAAAGCCTTTATTTCTTACTGTGCATCAAAACTTATTAATGAGCATTTAGACGTCAAAAACCAGTTAAAAGGTGCATACTTCCACTATTTTCAACAATCTCTTGTGTTTATGTTGGTCCAAGGCATTCCCAGCCAAGTGCGGGAAAGAGGGCTGCCAGAGTAGCAGGAAGAAAATATATTATAAACAAAGTAAAACTACTCTTGCATTGGCATTAGCAGATACAACAGAAAGTAACTGAGGATTCATACATGCAGATTCAACACATTCACATCTCTCACACCTTGTACTGCAAATTTCTAGAAACTGGTTATTATACTTTTTATAGTAAAAAAAGCCAAATTTCACATTCATAATATTCATAGTTATTAGAATTAATAAGGATTATTAGTAAATAATAATTCTTCCTGTGGCTATGTTTTTATTAAAATATAGCACGCGGAGTTCTGTACTTATTTTTGAGACCTCTGAACTTCAGGCTCAGTTAGGAAGGGAGGATAAAACTTAAAAAGAAAAATTACATCCAAGGTCTCTTTTTCAGCTCCCTTAACCAAACCCTAACTTACTGGTAAGAGATATTTAAAAATGATGGCCACTATACAATCACCAGAGCGGCTCTGTGGTACTCTGTGCAGCAGCAATGTAACTGAAGACTGGAGAGTGCACAGCCTTGGCCAAGTATGAGGTCTTGAACCAGTAGGGCAGAACATCTTTATATCTACACTTGTAATCAATGAAGAAAGGAAGAAACTGCAAATAACTGGCAGTTAAATGCAATCTTAATCTATCTTGCTGCAAACTGTAAATAAGAGCTAATAAAAGTAATGTAGAATCCTTATAAATACCAATTCCATTATTCTTAGTTTTTAAAACACTAGAATTCATTAATAGTCAACAGATGTCTTCTGAACAGCACTGAAAATTAAAAGGGTCACCTATAAAAATTTCAGAATTAGCTTTGGAATGAAAATTTTTTGCTAGTTCTGTTCTTCTAACCCACATTTTAAACATTCCATAATAAATCAATCCTTAAACTTCTTAAGTAGTAATGCGTGACTTTTGCTGGATTTACTAAGCATGTTTAAATATTTTTAGAAGAGCTGATCAGTGAAGAAAGTAGTTAGCTCTCCAACAAACCAGCTGTCACAAGCACATTCTTTCTTCAACCTGTGGCTTTAGCCACACATAAAGGCATGCCTGCTGTGAGAACTACTTCTCTGCTATGTCCTAGAAGAACGACGCAAAGGTACAGCATGGCAATGACAAGGGCAGTAGCAGGTATCTGGCATGAAAGGTCATGAAACATAAAGAGAAGAAAGGGCAGCAACAGAATGGGATGGAAGCAGCACAGAAGCCCAAGGAGGAGTAGAGAGAGAGAGAGCTAGTAAAAGGGGAGAAGGAAAGAGAGGAAACATTTTTTTACATCTATTTTTAACATCTCTGCTTAATAAAAGTTTAAAATCAAAAGCATTACCCCTGCCATCCCAGCAGCTGGAATTTCAGAGTATTATTCACTACAGCCATCCTTCCTTTGCTCCCAGTCCCCCGTTTGTCCTTTTAGTGACAACAATTATCATTTGTGTGCAGAAAGAACTACAAATATGAAGTGCTACCTGGTAGGCAAAGAATATTGTATGTCTCTGCTTTAACAGCTATGTATTTCCTTCCAGTAAACACTGAATACCACAAGTCTTATTGGCAATATGCTTATTTGTACTCATTAAATAATGTTCAACTATTTTAATATTTACATGACATATTGCCATACTCTATATCACACTACCAACAGTTATCTTCTCTATCCAGTCTGAGATGACACTAATCCTTATGGATAAGAAACAGCTAAATGCTCATTTACTGCATCCAACTGAAAAAGATGGTACAGGATTCTATTTGTCATATATTGCATCTCAAAAGAAGTAAAGTTTCCTGTTCTTCTTTAAGAAATGATGGCTGTAGCTCTGACTGAAATGCAAAATAAACCAAGGAAGGAAGATAATTTGAATATTGGTGCTGAATGCAGCTAGCTGTGACACTACAAGCTGAAAGTAAAGGTTTAGTTTTGCTTTGAAATTACTTTTGTTCAAAGTGGTAAAAAGGCTGCACACCACTGGAGACTGGCTTGTGGAAACTGTTTCAGAACAGAGAATTTCAAGAATCCTTTGGCCTCTGATATAAAACTCCTTTTATTTAACATTGTCTAATTGAAGACATCTGTAAGTGGTGCCACACAAAATTTAATTCAAGCTTCAAAATGTCAATAAAAAGTGTCTGTAAGAAAGAATACTGGTATAACCTAGTAGGGAAGTGTACATCAGCATCTATGTAGCCATACAAAATTAGGAATATAATGGAAATCTGCTGCCTGACTTGACGAGGTGATAAAAGGCCTTTTCCTATAAAGTGAAATGAGCTCTATTAGTCTTCAGCTTACAGGAATGTAAAGGAGGTCAACTCAGCAGAGAAAAGTAACAATCTCTCCACACATGGCTTCATTCAAACTGCAACATATCAAATTACTTGTGTAATTACAATAACCTGACAATTTCATTACAGTCACGTGGTAGTTAACTCTTTAGGACTGACAACAGTCCCACAGTACCACATTTTTTCTTCGGAGGCTGTGTACTAGAAATGAACTGATTCCATATCTTGGCCTAAGCCATCAACTCCAAATAAAATAAAGTGAAAAAAGGAACAACAAAATTAAATGATTTTATTCATTATTTTTCACACGCAATAAAATACATTTTCATGCAAGCTACATTTTAGCACATATTTTTCTGCAAAATTTCCTTGAGATAGAATTTACTGTTTGATCATTTCTACTGAACTTTCTACTCAACAAAAAAAATTCAGGGAATGATAAAAAATGTATAATCAACTTCCTCCATACACCCCAACTCACCCATTATTCATTCCTTCTCTCTCTCAGCCACAGCTAGGTGTGTGCAGATACCGCAGCCAACAAAAACAGCAAGCTACACCTTCAAAATTAGTGATCATATAGGATCATAAGCATAGGAGTAAAATGCAGATCGTAGAGCTCTTAAGGCCCAATAAGATGGTACACCTCAACTTTAAACAAAATGAATCTTGAAAGAGTTAAAAAATTAAATAAAATCATATTGCAGGGACCTAACAATGGATGAAGGTAAGCAGAGTAAGATGGGAGAGATTACCACATCTCTGCAAAGGCAGCAGAGGCAGTGACTAATTTACTTTTTATACCCCCTAAAAAACAAAAAACCCAAAACCCTTTTTCACAGTTCTAGTAAGCCTTGGAGGGAGGAAGGGAAGGAACATAGAGGACTCTGGGATACTGGGTGTCCTCAAAACCTGCAAGAAACAAACAGCTGTTCAACTTCATGCAGAAGGGGAAAAGTTCTTCATGTTTAAAAGAGCTATAAATTTCTTGCGGAACAGCCATTTTTCTTCTACAAGAAAGCCCTCAGATGGCTATGTGCTGTCTTTCTGGCTTTTCTCCTGGCACAAAATGTAATGCCAGTACATGGCCAGAATCAGAATTAGTTCAAAGGACAATAAACCACAACCGATAAGCATTAAATCAATCTCTTTAAAACAACATGTACACATTCCCTCATTGCTAACTGGCCAAGGAGGTGGCGGCTCCATCCCTCATTGGCTGAGGGGGCTGGTGCCCCCCGCCCAAGAGTACGTCCTACATTCTGGGGATGGGTCAGTGGCCACGCGAACACTAATGTATGTGTATTGTACATTTTTTACAGAGGGTAGGAGAAACAAAAAGATGCACCAGTCCAGTATTAAGTACTTCTGATATTTTAGACTTAATATTAAATTCTTACCTCAAGTGGAGAGTCACAGAGGAATCTTGTGAACTGCATCGGTCGGAAGGGTTTGCCAGAAGCACAGTCCAAAAGAATCATCGAAACAAACAGAATACACAAAACAAAGAAACAATAAATTTGCATACAATCTTTATTATTTGCATGTATTATTTTTCGATTACTAACAGTCTATGCAAACTCTATGACTATTAGATGTTTTAAAGCCTATAAGCAAAAATAAATTAGTTCAATTAATTGCATCGTTTTTTCTAAAAACATACTACGCTTCTTGACTCCTAGTTCTGAAAAACAAACTATAAATTAATTTTACAGGCTCATACTAGGAGGAACTGAAAAAGCTATATAAGATTATGGACCCATAACATAAAACGTGCTTCCGAGTTATTCCTATCCTAAATTCACACTCTACACAAGTTCGAAGTCTCTGCTCTCCCTTCCTTCCCCTCCCTTGCTTCATCTCTCTCCAAGCTCCTCAGTCATGGAATGGCATTTCCGGACTCCGCTGGCATTTTTCCCATCACCAGAGCTGGGGTTGTTAAGCCTTATCTGCTGGGAGATTGATTACTTATAAGTATATCACAGATAAGTGTGCCAACTTAATTCCATGAAATGCCAACATCCTGAAAGTGCAAGCAAGAGCCTTCCTTCAACTTATATTGAAGTATTATAAATAATCTACAGGAGAAATTCAAAACAGCAATTCTGATTTTGCTCAGGGTAGTAAAATACTAGAAAAATGCAATTATGTGACTTACCTAAAAACTATTCATTTGTAAATACAAGCATGATTTTTATTATGTGGAGGTTGCCAATATTTTAAAAAGTACAACAAAATGTCTGTTATGTCCAAGCTATGTCTTTAAAAAAGTACATATTTCTTTTATTTGTTTTTTTAACAGCTATTAGATGCTGCCAAGTTTGATTCACTCCCTAATGAACTTATTTCAATTTATATATGCTATGGAGGAATTCTTCATTAAAAGAGACGTGTATGCAAGTAATCATCTGATATATCATTTGCTGCAGACATTTCTTTCCTTGGAACAGCAGAGTAAAATAGGCACTAAAAACAAAAAACAATGTTGCCCATATTGCCAAAATGCAAAATACCCCAACACAGCTGACTTCAGAATCAATATCTGTATACTAAATATTAACTTTCTCTTGCTTATGGAAGTCCACATTCATTCACCAGAACTACTATAAAACAGATCATTTAAAAATTGACTCCATCTCCTGGAAACTGCATGGATCTGCAATATATTAACTGAAGAATCAATGGAGTAGTACCAACTGAGCAGTAAGTCATAACCTAGTATTTAGATATATTAAAAAAGACTGATTCTAAAATAAATGACAAAATTAATCAAGAGCATGAGAGAAGTCAAATTTAAGGTTTTTCCTAGCCCACTATTTTTAAGTTCTCTTTCAAATACACAGTAATATCTAGTTGAGCTAAAAGTAATAAAAGTAAAAATATCTGGATGTGCTTTATGGAATAAAAAGGAATTTCTACAAGCAGCTGCAGAGGACAAGGCATCTTGTGTGTTTTCTATAATTAGCCCTTTCAGATTTACTCACAACTAAGGTGTTTGATACCCTGAGTACCTTTGAGTTTTGTTACAGGAGCATAGGAAAACGAATGGCTGTAATATTCTAATTCCATTGATCATTCCTCAAAAAAGTAAATATTTTAAATTTTCAAAAGAGTTACTCAATTGAGGCACACTAATTATAATGCAAGAAGAGATTGATAAATTCCTACATTGCTTGTCTATTTTTTATGACTTCAGTATCAATCATTATGGCCAATCGTTTTCGAATATTCTGGCACCAGAAAAAAAATAAACCATGTGTTACCAATTTTGATGTCAGAAGACGCCCAATAGCTCTTAATCTGTAACTCTAGCTTTACAGTGCAAGTTATACCCAATGGGTGAGTAAACTGAGCCAATGATACTTTTCAAACAGTTTTAATGATTCTCAAGTCCCTGCTGTGCAAGTCCTTTGTTTTACTATAATAAAAAGATTTTTTAAATCGAAGTCTTAAAAGTTTACATAACCATAACTTCCATTTGCCAGCATGTATGTTGTTGCAGCTTTCTATAAGGTTTGTCAGAAATGCACTCTCATTGCAACTGCTACCCAATAGTTTTGTAAAGTCAACTTCCAACAGAATATTGAAAAAAAGGAAATAGCCTTCCAGCTGGAAAGAAAGAATAATCTGGAACCATTTCACAATCTTCTGAGAAACTATTTCAGGTCTTCTACTTGATCTAATCACTTTTATTTTTTTCTCCATTTATGCTTGTTACCATTCATCTGCCTAAGTGTACATGTCCTAGTTTAATTTTCTGGGCATTTCACTTAAGAAAATGAAAGTTCTTACAAAAGCAAGGAACTAATTATTGCAGAGAGACCTACAGTTCTGGTATTCTAAAACGTTATGAACTCCACATTTATAATGTCAAAAATCAACCAAACAACTGCTCATTATAATCCAGGAACATAAGCCACAGTAAGTAAATTTAAGGGAGTTTAGTTTTGGGACTAATAGGATACTTTTTAGATTGGCTTTCCTTATTTGCTTCATATAATACTCAGTTAATAGAAACAAACTATATAGGACATGAATACAACTAAGAATTAAACTTCCCCCATGGTTATGTTTCATCAGCAAAACAGAACATCACAAGAGGTATATACTGAAATATCTACACTGGGCACAACACAAATTCCCTTTCAATCTATTTTACTAAGAACATACCTAAAAATAAACAGCACCGTGAACTGTAATCAGTGTACACAAAAGTGATGGTACAATTGTGTTGCGTTTTGGCACCAGCAGGACTTGTGAGCGTTAGAAAAGGTATTAGATTTTAACTCAAGACCATCATCTCCTCTTCAGTTGCACAGAAAGTGTAATCAAACTGGCAGACCTGGTAGCTTTGCAAAAACCCAACTGGAAGAAACGGTCTAATGCAGTGATTCTCAACCAGACTACCACAGCACTAAGATCCTCTTAAAGGTGCCACAGCATGCTGCAAAATATTAGTGCCATTTGGTTTGCAAACACCTACACATGAATCATAAGATGCTCAGATATTTCAAACCCACTGGGCACATCTGCACAAGTCACTATGGCACAGTGGTTACTGCACATTTATTTAGTACCTATACAAACAAGTACTAAATAAATGTACAGTAACTGGACCTACAGCGCAGCAGTGCCGGCAAACACCTTTTAAGTGACATTACTGCACAGTAGCCTAAAACTACTGTGCTGTAGCGTCTAGGTATGGCTTGTGCCACATGACGCTACTACTGCACAGTCAGCATCTTGTGCAGACACACCCAACAGTGTCAAAAACATTCTGCCCTGCTGTGATCTTTCAGAGGTCTTTGCACCAGAAGACTGCAAGCTAACAGTTGACATTTTCCCAAGAGTGCTTTGAGTCTAACAAGGTTGAGAACAACTGCTCTGATGTCAGCCAGAAACGTGCAATTCAAAATTGATATGCATGTCTCACAAAACAATTGTGTACACATTTATAACGCACCGCTATAAACTGGGATATAAATATGGACCGAGTTTACAGCCACTTATTGAAAGAAACTACTCAGCTTGAAAGTATTTCTGGACGTGCTTTGATCAATATACACTATTAATTTTATTCCCAAACCAAGTAATTTTTGGTCTTTTTAAAAGTAAGAACACACACTTATGAATTCAATGCCATGTTTATCTTGAATAAAGAAGCTCCTAAAGGGCCTGGTGAATTTATATCAACCCACTTGGAGTCCTGTATCTATAGGATTTTAGTTTGATCCATAACGGCCTCATGGGAAGACACCCTTTGCATTATTTTTTTTTCTTTTGTTATTTTTGGTACCAACAATGTTTTAATAACAGAAAGTTCTACATTGTTTAAAAGCTACGTGGAACCTTAAGTACACTGGCAAGAACTTTTTATAAATCCATCACATTTAGAGGTGCCATACAGCTGGATAACAACAGAGAAAAAAGTGAACAAGGCAGCTACAAACTTATGGTGCCAATCTCAATAATACACAAAGTCCTAGAACAAATTTTGAAGAAAAAGATAATTAAAGTTGTGGAAGTAAGTGGAAAATGAGATAAAATGCAACATGGATTTAACAAAAACATATCATTCTAATTTACCCTGATCTCAGTTTTTTTGCTAATTATTTTTGTTTTAGGAAACCACCGTTAAATCTATCAGAACCCCAAAAACAATTTGTTTAAGTGTTATATGAGAAATTCTACATTTAACTGGAGAAGATGAGGATTAGTAGAACCAGTAGTTGGATAAGGAAATAAAAACAGACAGTGTGAAGAAAAACGAAAAAAAAAGGAACTGTGTAGCTGGATAAAGGTTACTAGCAGAGCTTTTCAGAGACCAGTCTTATTTGATATTGATAAAATTAGGAACTTTTTCTGTTACGTCAAAGCTGGGAGGGATCAGCAGCATGGAATATCATATAAAAAAAACAATTACATGACTGAAAACTGGCATAACAGAAAAGGGCTAGAAGTTAATAGTACAAATAGCAAGATCGCATGCTTAGGAATTAATATGAATTTCTGCTGTATGCTAGGATCTAACTGGAAACAAACAGAAGAGAAAATCTCTCAACTACCGACAGATGTTACATAAGCACCTATGTGACACCTTGTGAAAAGACAAGAACATGTATCAAGTTCTCAGCCATCACATGACTAAACTTCTAGAATAGCCTTCCAATAGGACTAATGGAAAAGAAAACCTAACTAGACTTTAGATGGACCTTGATAAATTTATGAATGCCAATCAGACATGGGCTGCTAGGAGTAGCAAGGGAGAGGACTTGACAACCCAAGAGGTTCTTAAATGTCTTGTTCCTTGTCACATAGCCAGCATTCGTTCATTTGGTACTTGGGACATCGTTTCACTGACCCGTGGTTTTACAGCTCAAACAGACAAACAACTACATTTGAAAATGCGGCAAAGTACCATTTTGAAGTCAAAAAAAGAGCACAAATGATCCTGATCAGCATCATTGTAAAATAATAAATTCCCACAACAGCACTGCCATTACATTCAGGGGATTTCACACCTGGATGAAAACTCAACTTGAGAAAAAAAAGCTATCGTATCAGAATTTCAAATCCATGATAGACTAACCAAAATTGCTAAGGTTTTTATTTGGTCAGTTTTTCCTTAAAACTGCTTAATCTCTCTCAGCCTTGTGGTCAGTGGGCCAGAAGGATGGATCTCAGTAAATCAACGTTCAGAGCAGGACAGGAATGTGCTGGGAAAGGGTTCAATGCTTAGTTAAAATACGAACTTCTTGTATAACCCTGGGTAAGTTACTTTATTTCCTCCATGCCTCAGGTCCCCATGGGTAAGTTATTTCCATCTCTCATAGAACTATCTCCATCTGTCACAATTATTACTGGGCAAAAAGATACTACAGTGATGTGGGCTCTGTAAATAACTAGAGAAAACAGTTTGCATATTGATAATTCCAGGTTTTTGTTTTGTTTTTTGTTTTTGTACAGAGAAGATCAGACACATGGGTTGGAAATTTATAAAGATACAGAACAGCAGATTCACAGCCTCAAAGGTAGCAGTTAAAAAAAATCAAGTGCTGGCAATGTATAACAGTTGACAGTTCTGTCACCAGACCGAGTAACAAAGCAATTGACAAACTAACATTGTAACATGAAAGTATCAATATGGGAAGTACACCTATGAATAGGCCAGAAAGTTAAAAAGTTGCCTTAATAACTAAGAGAGTTTTAATCAGTCTCACACTGAATGCTCAGGAGAAAAGAAAGTGGGAAGCTAATGCATAGGTAAATCTTACGCCTTGACATCTGCAGTCTGCATCATCTTTTAAGTTGTTTTCTTGCATACAAGTAGATATATGGTTACTAAAAAACAGAATAGTTCCCTTAATGTTCACTGGATTTCAACATACTTTTTTTTAAATTAGTTCAACTGTCTTTCCAGGGAGGTAATGAAAATAAAGGGGGGTAGGGGGTGGGAAAGGGAAGGAAACCTATTAATGACTACATCAGTAACATTTTTGCACCTTTTTGAACAGTGAATCTTTGTATGCCATTAAATTATTTCTTCCAAGACTAATATTTAACTAAGCTCACGGTAAAGAAGTTGTCCAGTTACCTTTGCAGTGGAAACTGAGGGACATACTATTTTTTATACAAGCTTGTCATTATAAAATACTCCAAATAACTGAAATGAAATACTTGCTTCGGTAGGTCTAAATGGCTATAAAACTGTTCACTCTTGCTCTTTGTGAAAACTACTGCTGAAGTTTTATGATCATGTATGGAAATGTTTTCTAACTTATGTAGCCACCACACAGTTTGTTTTGGTTACTCTGCAGCTGCAAATGTTTCCTAAAGACAGACTAACGAAGTCCTAAAGCCTAAAAGTTGCACTGAAAACAGCATGTGGCACAGACAAAAATAACCACACTGATAATGGCAAATATGAAGGAAAAAGGGACGAAAAATAATTGCATAAAAAAAGAAAATTATGCAAGTATTTCTGAATTATAGTAAAAGATTCAAAGCTATCTTAAAGATGGACTCACTGGGAGCACCCACACATGCAAGCACATGCGCTTGCAGCAGCTCAACTAGAAGCAGCGCAAATTTGAGCCAGGGCTTTTTGCCTCGGCGCACGTGCTCGGACATGCACTTTATTGTGGAGCAAATTGTGACACTTGGGGCAAAATAACCCTGCCTGGCTTCTCCTGGATCTGCAGCAAGAGGTGGGGAGCTAGAGCCCAGGGACAGCACAGGTGTCCAGCAGTATGAAAAGCTGCCCTGTCCTGACCCCAGCAGTACGAAAAGCTGGCAAGTAGCTCCGGGCTAGTCACTCTCAGGAGTTTCTGGGGCCCAGCCAATTGGTACCTGGGGACACTACTCCTTGTGCCAGCTGGACTGCTGAAGCAGCCCTGAGAGTTCCCTGCACCCTCTGCCCACTGCAGCAGTATGATAGTGGGGGCTGCTGCCTGGCTGTGACCTGCTGTACACCTGCCAGACCCGGATGGAGACTACACAGCCAGTAGAGGCATCTGCCCCTTTGGACCAACTTCCAGTGGGCTGTGGCTGCACAGCTGGCCTTTGTGTGGCACTACTGCCATGTGTGCCCTCTGCCTGGCCATCTGGGCAGCTATCGCCTGGAAGAAGTTCCCAGTGTGGTAGCCTGCTTTGAACTGTCAAAGCATGTCCTCCTGGCCCCATTTGGCCAGGAGGTCAGCTGCCTCCACCTGGGTCCAAGATGACAGCTCTGAGCAGGCAGGGTCCTGCCACTGGCCTCGCTACCAGGAATTCTGGTGTTCCCTATTGAAAACTGAAAAATCCCTGATAAAAAAATCCCAAAGTCGCACTGTAAAATACCCCAAAATCCATGTTTCTCCACAATTAAAACAAAAAACCAAGACAGAGACACAGAAAAAGACAGAGAGCATGTGCGATCAGTTGGACAATATTTTATTGATATATCTACAGTGTTAAAGCAATTTGGAAGCCTACCAGTGTCTCCATCATCATTATAAAATGAATTCTAAATACCTATATTTTTGCTGTCCCCAAACAGGGGTTACACCCCACTCCAGCAGGGCCCATGAGCTCCACCCCAGCCCCCCAATTGCTGCCCTGCCTGGCCACATCCCCCACTGGCTCCAGCAGCCTCCCCAATGGCAATCCTACCCAGCCTCAGCCCCCGCTTGCACCCCCAGCTCCCTGACAGCTGCCCTCCCCACCCCAGGCTCCGGCTTTTTAAAAAAATAAATAAAAGTCTCTACTCACCACAGGAGCAGGGGCTGCAGGGGCTCTGAGGCCTGCTGGCAGAGCATCCCCCCCACACACACACACAGAGCAAAGGGCAGTGGGGGGTAGCGGGGCCTGGCTTGGGGCCACTAGTGCTGTCAGCTTGCCCTGAGCTGTGTGTGGGGGCCCCCAGTGATCCCAACAGGCAGCTAGAACTGCAGTGAGTGCCAGGGTAGGGGGTTAGTTTTTGGTGGGGGAGGGTTAATTGTGGGGATGCTTGGGGGCAGTAACTGGGGGCGGCACAGGTGGGGAAGGGATCGGGGATCCATGACCATGCCCTTCCCCACTTTTTTTCACTTTGGGTTTTTTTGACCTCTGGCTATCCAGGGGTCTAATTTTGCCCCTGCTCTGCAAACCTGCAGCATGGGGAACCTTTTCCCATATGTGCCTACTGCGGCTTCTGAAAGGGATTTGAGACGCTGCAAGAGGTACACGCAGGCTCATCTGGATATAAAGGCACAATTATAAGCCTTCATAACTTTAAAGAGAATAAATGGAGGATAAGCTTGAAATAGGGATAAAACTACAATGACGCACCAACACACAACTGGCAGAGATGATAACTAGAAAGTCTTCACAAGAACAGATAATAGAAACTGAAGAGAACTTTACCCGAGTTCTTATTAAATGAGACAAATGATGCTAATAGCTTTACTTGCTAATAAATGAAACAATGTTGTAACTGAATGGTAAATGTTAATACCTCTACATGTTACAGGTATTATGCAATTACATGATTAATTACGCAATTACCTAGATACAAGCTACACACGCAAAGCGGCTATCACACAATAAAAAGCTCCAACTAGCTATAAAGTTAGACCTTGAAAATGTGTACTAACTTTATAGCTAATGGTGTGGAGCTTTAATTTGAACATGTAGCAAAGTCTTCCCTGCAGCTTGGAGCCCTGTCAGCTGACATGGCTCCCAACTGCAGGGGTGCACCATGCCTAGCTAAAAAACCCCAAGCCCCAGGGATTGCAGCAACTCTAATCCCCTTCATGCACCCCTGAGCCCTAGGGATTGCAGCAGCTGCAATAATCAGGTTCTAGGGGTTTCATGCACCCCCAGACCCAGGGGATCCTGGCTGCCATGATCTCTAGGGGTGATCCCCCCCCAGGGTGCAGGAAACCACACACATTCTCTAGCCCCTGCAGTGATCCCCAGAAGTTTCCCACACCCCCAGGGCAGAGGGGATCATTGCTGCAGCAGCAATCCTCCAGCTTGGGGGTAAAGGGGCAAGCTCACAGCTGGGGTGCATGGGGCTCCCAGCTATGGAAGCTTGCTTCTTGCCAGTGTAGAGGGAGCCTGTAATCAGGCTCTCCATACGCCAACAATAAGGCACAATAAGATCTAATACATAATCCCACAAACCTACCACTTGCCATTCACATGTGGCATGGTAGGAAGCACAATAGTATGAATTATGCAAGAGATCCCATCATGTTTTTACCTGCATGTGTAAAGGCAGCCTATGTGTTTTATAAAATAAGTATTTGTCAATCCTGATATTTACTTTTAAGAAAAAAAGTGAAAATACTTGGATTTGTAAACTCAAAACCCACTTATGCATTTCAGCATACTACAAAAGCCTTTCATTGTCATTTTAATGATGTAGTTTTAGATTCAATATTTTAGCTTTTAGTGAAGTTTTATAAATGAAGATCATACCCTGATATCTGGCATGATTTAACAATCATATCATTATTGATTTTTTTTTTT
>NW_017728951.1:11180462-11205170 GCF_001723895.1 Crocodylus porosus | reverse complement strand
AGCAGGCTGACGGAGAAGCGAGGGGGGGAAGGGAACACCCCAGCCCCCGACTCTGGACCCCCCTGGCCAGGCTGTGTCTGGCAGCAATAGCTAAGGAAGGGGGTAGGGCGGAGGTGGGGGGGGGGAAGCCCAGAGTGGGGGCTTTACTCCCCCCACCAAGCAGGGAACCAGGCCAATCCCCCTGGCCGAGGAAGGGGTGGGGCCAGGGGAGTCACCTGGCTCCCAGCTTTGGGGAATGGGATGCTGTAGGGTTGTGAGTTAACTTGAATTGGGAGGGGATCTGGGGCAGAAGTTCCATAAACCGGTTTTACCTGGATGAATATAGTATCAGACTGAATTAAGTCTGATACTACATTCATCCACGTTCATCTTAAACCAGTTTCAGCCATTTTGAAACTGGTTTATATGCACTGAGCTTCTGTTCTCTTACAGGTTTAAACTGGTTCCTGATCACTTAAATCAATTTGTGCGTAATATCTGTTGCTAGGCTTACAAATAACATCTGCGTGTACACATACGCATCTAAAGACTTCTCCCACGAAAAAAAATGTAGCATATCTATCACTAATTCTCCTCTTTCAGGTTGGGGAAGAATATCCCCCTTAAGAGGCAGCCCACAACCTGGAAAACTAGTTTCTTGTCTTGTCTCATCTCGTCTTTCATAGCTGCATACTATGAATTTATAAAGTGAAAGCATCTAGTACCATCTGGTTACCCTGGTTTCCTACTCTCTCCTACAGTTCAGCCAGAATAACAAATAGCGATCTCTCCAAATAAAGAGAATACAGCAGGGACTAATAACCCATTTCACTTCCATGCACTGGATTTCATTGTGAAAGTTCTGCTGTTCCTTAGAAATTATATGAAGTATAAAAGAGCATTTACCTACCTACTTCTCAGTTTAGGTATGTTTCTTAATTTGAGGTCAATGCAGAGAGAAAAGAAACTGACATGTTAAAGTCTGGCCAGGTGTCGTAGAAAAGTTTTAAAATTTCTTCAATACACTTACACAGCCTTTCTGGATGGTTACATAATACAGGCAATTAATCTCAAAAACAGTTACATGAATTGCCAACTAGCATGCAAATCATGTGTAAGAAAAGGAACTTCAATCCATTTTGGTACTTTAATATTCATAAACATGACTTCTTGCTAATGAGTGCATTCAGGTGTTTAGTGGTTACAACATTATCACGATCTGCTTTCAGAACGGCTCTGAAGATTCCATACTGGAAACTGACACAGTACTTGACACTTTAACCAATCATTAAAACATAGTGCCACAGTCTAGCATGCTCTGGACTGCACAATAGTCTTTTCATAAAATCGTAAGTTTTCACCCAATCATCAGAAACTGTGGCCGGGTAGCAACAGCTGCCAGCAATGCACCCAAAAGGGTCTATGGGGCCAATCTCAATGCTATCAACACAGAATTTAATCCTGAAGGCCTGTATAGATGCATAAATCTCGATATTTTCAATGATTCATTGTTGATCAGTTGCTGCCAACCAACTATACAAAGTAAAGAGAACAGCCTATATGTATGCATCTATTACTTAAAACAGCCAAATCAATTAGTTGAAACAAGATGTACATACAGCTTACTCTTCTGTCTCCACTACAACCATGGTACAGTAGCTAATCTGGTACCACAGATTAAATGTAAAAGCTATGGACACCTACAATCACTGGGAAGCCTTAGAAAAATACCACATAAATATTATTAACTACCACAATCCAATTATGCAGGATAAATTTTGAAAGTACTGGCAAGATTAGTGGCTTTCAATAGCATCACTGACATGGATAAATCCCTAAGCACCACTTGACCAATCTTTCGCGTAAACTGAACTTTCATTCTGATTTATTTTCATTTTATTAAACACCAAAGCAAGGCCACACCCAGAGACATGCACAAGATGTCATTTCTAGGGATTGTGCTCAATCCCATGGCTTCATTTTAGCTCTCATAACACTTTGAGACCACCAGAAAGTCTCTCTTTCCAATTTCTGTCTCAAAGACCATTTAGAATCCTTCTTAGCATCAACATGAGAGGACAGGCTGAACTTACGTTAATTTCTTGCCCTCCTGAACTAGGAAATGCTGTTACACTCCGTCACAGCCCTCTATGCTGATGTTAAAACTAATGCTTAGTAAACAATTAAAATTATGTATTGCTTATTTTGAAATTCTTCTTCTGAAATTCAGCTGATATCACTAGAGGAACCAAGGAAAATATTTTCTCTGTAAATTGACAGCAAAACATTTAGTGCTGCAATACAATGTTTTCTTGGATACTTAATTGGACTTAATTGATTACCTAAAGAAGAGAAGAAACAAGTTTACTTGGCAAAATATAATTTAGGTATAAATCAAACACTGTTGTACTGATTCCTTATTTGTAAAGGCAATAAAGAGTTGCCTGGTCGCAACAGCATGACAGCTAGTTATTTTATCTTTCCTAACTAACACTTTACTTTATCGTTGCCATAGTCTGCTACAGTTATATATTGAAAAACACTGAAGAAAAATCAAGAGGTAACAATAGCCTAGTTCAAACATATGTCAGTGAATGGTTCATCTGAGTTTGACCTCAGGGTGATTTTGAAGTGCAGAAAATAACAAGAGCAGCTGAAAGAAAACCAACACTTTCACATACATATTTAGTCAAATATTTTATAAATGTACTCAGAAAATTAAGGATAATGTTCCTAAAAAAATAAGGAGCCTATTTTGCAGAAAAAGATAAGAAATACTCAGATCACTAATGAAAAATGTGAGTTCAAAAACCCATATAAACCATTTCTCCATCCTAGCAAATCAATATTGTACATGAATGCAAAAGAGTACGTCCTTTTCCAAAAACACACGTGGACAAAATGTGATTTACTACAGTTCATTTGCACAGTTAAAGTACTCATGAGCTGCTGGGCCTCTATATAATTTGTGTTTTAAGTGATAATGTACTCTGCTCCAGAACATACAGAATAAAAGACAATACAATCAATAGAAGACTCCCCAAAATCCATTATCCATTTATTTATGCTAAATGTCTTCAAAATATACACCTCACAAATAAACACTCTGGTGCATAAGCATGAACACTATGATAAATTTGTTGTGCATAACAACAAACCTCCTCCATACTTAGTTTTTCCTACCTTTAATAATTTCTGCACTTACTTTATGGCATGACTCATTTCCTTAGGATGGCTTATCATATGCATGTAACCACCACCCAAGTGGAGCACAAATAAACATATAATTTTGGTAAATGTGTAAATAAATCTTTGCAACACTGATTTCATCTGCATCTTTTACTAAACACTTAAACGCAACAGTATAGTTTTCCACTATTCCAGCAAAAAATGAAAAGAAATTAAAGTGTAGTGTAATAGCACATTTACTGTAAGAGACAGACAACAAACCCATTATTTACACAGCCTAACACTTCCCATTAAATATTTAAATGACTTTGTTTGTTTTTTTAAGGAGATGTAACACCTTCAACATCAGGAATTTTAAATTCAGTAGGATGATAGCCCTGGAATTAGAAAGGTTACTTCTGTTTGTTTGTTATAAAAAAGCCATTCACATGTGCATTATAAACTGTCAGAAATCATTTCCTGCCTGTGTTTCACTCAGTGGGGTTTGCTAGAGATTTGCTGCTAAATTTCTTGAACAGCAATTATTCTGCCATAACACATATTTAGAGGGGAGGGAGGGGACCCAAATGTTATTAAACAAGGGGGGATGGGGAATACCTTATGTTTAAACAATGCAAAAGGATAAAACTGCTCCAAAGGAAAACACCAGAATTGAATTGAAGCTATAGACAAATACTAAATTTTCTACTCTTACAGAAACATTCCATCACTTTTTCCATCAGAAAACATTGGTTTGTAATAAATGTGCCAAAAAAATATCTAAAGAGAAGGTTTTGACCTTTTTTGGAACAAACTAAGTGGTAGTATAAAGTTTGGCTTCTATCAACATAACCTTTGGGTGTCCATAACTTTTCTTGCCTGTAAACAAAACCCTGAGGTTCTGGGGCCAAGTTAAATGATATCCATGACCAAGGTAAGTTTTCTAATGGCACAGTGCTACTAGTACTCGGTGTGATATGTGTACCAATGCAAACAGTTCTCCAAGCAAGTCAAAATGCCACTGTGCCATTGTGTCTATAACAGTAACTCAGTGAACTGAATGCAACTTAACTGAATTCAACACGGCTCCCTAAAGGAAGTTTACCACCAAACTTGAAATCCCCAACGTGTTTTGGAATTCTCTCTCTTCCTACTAGCCCATGCCAATAAGAAATTTCATGTACAGCTAAAACTCTGGCTAAATTTTGTGTTGCTGACTAGATAAGGAAAAAAGTCTTGGATGTCTCTGATCTGATCGGGGGGAGGGGGGGGTTGAGGGTGAGGAAAGCAGGAAGGGAGAGAAGTGGCTGTCTGATTATTTACCAGTGACCACAGCTGAAGCATAATCGTGCCCTTGCCAAATCTACTGAAATTCTGACTTATCACAAGGAAAAAGATGGGGGCAGTATTCTCAGAGCTACCCAAGCATTAACACCCAAAAATTCATATCAAAGATTAACTATGACTGGAATACCAAAATAGCAAAATATAACACCTCTCAGACTAGCTGCAAGTGAAAAGCAGTTATACATGTACCCTAGCTAAACCTGGGTATGCACCCCTGACTCAGGATTATATGATTTTACATGAATCATATAATACGGAAATTTGGGAAAAAAAAAAAAAAAAAAAGGACTGTTTTGCATTTGGAGGATGTTAAAACACATTTCTTTAAAGGAACATTTTGACTGCTAGATGAACCAGACAAGAGTAACATAGAGCTCTTTTCTGTTCATTTTTTCAGTCAGTCACTGAAAGAGATTGCCATTCTTATTTTAAAAACAGTGTTAGTCTTGTTGTCCCAATGTCCTGACAGAGCAGCAAGGTAGAGAGGCAGTTTATGGGCCACTAAAGAAATTGTTTATTAGGAAAGTAAAACTTGTCTTGATTTAAAATAAAGCATTTATTCTCCAGCATTTCTCCTAACAGTTAATAAACCACTCTACCTTCCTGTGCAAAATACCATTGCTTGGTCTTTCTCTCTGAGCATACATGTTCAAACACAGCATAAATATCATACTGAATAGCTGTGGGCTATTAGGCTAGGACAGACTTCTTAGAACAGACCAGGTCTGCCACTAGGAGACAGTAGCAATATTCTTAATGCAATATATTTGATTTTCTCAGGAGAAAAACAAATGGACCATAGGTGATGTTATTAGCAACATAAAGTGAACAAATGGAGATTAAAATAATAATTAAAAAATGTACTGGATAAGGTAATAAAATGAAGTAATACGACGTCAAAATTTGGTGACGTACAAGTGAAATAGTGAAGTATACAGTTATGACAAAACAAATTATCTAAAACCTGAAACATTTTAGATTTACAAAGCATATTTATTCATTATCTATATTACCATATTGCTAACTATTCTTTCAAGTGGAGATTTGACTATCTTATATCCTTAAAACTGTTAGATGTAATTACAAGTATTAATACTAACTTTGCTTTGAGTTATGACTGTGATAACTGTCCATTGTTCACCTGAGAAAGTTTTGTCTGTTTTGAAACCTGGCACAGAACATTAGCCAACCTTCTCAAATTGTAAAAGCAATGATTTAATATTTAGAGTAGTTCAAAGAAATCCCATGTGCTACTATTTATCTGACCTTTATCAAAAAAACCTTGGTAGAGGTCCATGCAGTGAACTGTACCTGATGCTCATCACAGTCAGAAGGTGTATCCTGGTGTATAGCCATCTGATACTTGGCAAATAAGGCAGCTGACTGGCTGAAGGATGATATGAACTGTGGGTCCTCAGAGGAGACAGGTACTAACCTCACCTTCAGAGCAAGGAAAATACAAGCATAATGTTTAAGTGTATATATTCATATTACAAGCTTCTGAAGGTAAGGCTAGTGTAAGATCTCCTCCTATCCATCTCAAAGCCTCAGCCATCAGTATTCTATCTTACATGGGGTAAAGCAAGGGAACCCCATGCGATTGTAACTGTGATATTAACTAAACTGATATTTTAAATTAAAATTTACTTAATTCAGATGTATCCTCAGTATGGTACTATTATTTTCCTTAGTGGTAATGAACAGCATAATAAAACATATACATTATTTTCCTAGCTGTTTTCTAAATTGTTCCATGAAAACAAATGTCTTATTTTAATGGCACAGCCCTACTTAAATTGGTTTAATTATTTGTCTCCCATTTAGTGATCAAATATCCCTGCCTTTTCCCAAACTCCTAAAGTTTTTTTCTGTTTAGTCTCAGAGAAATAATTTGCCTGGCAAGGTTAACCATTACATGCTGTCTGTTCATTATAACAATGTGTAATTTAGATGGAATGCACTTATTTCTTCTTTGAGTTTAAATGAGAAGTAAAATGCTTTAAACAACTCCTGTAAATCTTAAACTAGTATTTTTTTTTTTTTTTTTTTACAAGTGATAATCATTCTGCACATATTTTTGTTTATATTGCACTTGTCTTCCCCACACAAATATTCCCATTGAAGTTGATCAGAATTTGCCGCTTTGAAGTTAAGGTTTTATCTGGCCCTCACCATATCACTGCGCAAGTGATACAGTATTAAACCATGCCTATTAGCTCTACTATAGAACACTTCCAAATTCTTTGAGACAAAACAAAGATATCTTTTTATTTCTGGCTGCAGATCTGTGATACCTACAATAAGACATACAAACAGGTTGCACTTCCAGGACATTGCTTGAATTTAATTCATTGTTCCCTTGGTTTTCCAGGCTTCCATTTGGTCATGTATATGTATATAGTGTAAATATTGGATATGAAATCCACATTTATTTCTCCCAGAGTCCATGCAAGACATAAAATAAGGGGGAAGTTGAGGTTTTGCATAAAATTGTATTTAGCCTTCTGACCTGACTTATAGTTGGTTTATCAGGTGGGTCCTTGTGAATAACCATCTGGTAACGTTTATAGACCTGGTAAGACTCCTGAAATGTGGCTTTGAACTGGAAACTTTGTGGAGATGATTTCACCAACCTCACCTTCAGAAACAGGTTAAAATATTTTTTACTGCTATATCATGTAATAAGCAGATGCACTACATAGTTCTTTTTGTATAAAAATTTTTAACAAAAACAGCAAACAAAAATACATTTGTACTTGCTGAAAGAAAGATCAGTGTTAAAACATCAAACTTAACATGCCAATTAATAAATTAGCTCTCAAACCTTTCAGACTTTTCAGGTGTTACTTTAAAATACATATTATTGGAATAGGTTCTCTTTTATTTTCAATGCATGAAACATGAAACTTAACAAAACCTCTACAGCAGAAATCTGTAAATACTGTTCAGTAACTAAAGCCAAGAAGTGAAGCATCATTCATCATTTTAAACACTGCCCCCCACATCAGTTTTAAATGTGCTTATGCTGAAGGGTCAAATCATGCTAGAAAAGTATTGCAAAGCACACAAGGCCTTACAAGTCTGAAGACTACTGTCTTTGGACAGAGACCACCCACTGATAGGGATAATTCCAAAGGAATTGACTTTTTTTTGTTAAAAAGGAATGAAAGTTGATGCCTCATCACTTCTATTTCCTACCTGTTAGCTGTTGCAGGAATCACAAATTACCAAGGAGTTACAGAAGAATGCATCTGTCCCTTCTCTTCTACCCTCACTCCAACTTTTTAAATTATAAAATGAAAATACCTGAACTGGAACTTTTAGTTTATAGTGAAATATGACATCACATGGACAAACAGAACCTCCAGTCTGGGTCTCCAGAGAAAATTAAGGCCACGTTCATTTTGAAAATACTTTAAATGCAATGCGGTTTTCAGTTTTGGGTTGGCTGTCTTTGCCCACCCAATCTACTGTGCCCCATGAAATAATCTCTCTATAGCCATCCTTGCTTTCCTGCAGGTCCTGTTCAGCTCCTATACCCTCCACCTCCTATATGCCTGGCTTCCCCCGCTTGCCAACCTTGCTTCCTTTTTAAAATGAGCACACACCCCCCTTCCTTTTCTCCCCAACTCCTCTGAAACTTAACCCATAAAGAACTAGAAGACTTGGAAAAAGAAGTTAAACACATGACAAAGCACTTCAAATCTTCATTATAATCTACTGTGGGTGAATTTTCTTTTATGCAATTAGTACAAAAAAAAATGCACTGTACTTTCCAACTACAGTTAATATTTTCCAGTGATACTATCCATGGCGGTCAATAGCTCCCAAGCTATTGATTTCCTGTAAGACGTCCTATCTTATATTCCAGGAATAAGAGTTTGTCCAGTATAAAAAAAGAGAAAGAAAGCTCAAGAAGTTCTCCAGACTTCAAAACATGCCACCCCAGTACCCATTATACTATTAAGTCTTTCATAATTTATAAAATAGCTATAATGGCAGTCAATACACTTAGCTAAACAAAATTTACTCCCATAAGCTCTATGACCTGCTAAAGACCTTTATCTATATCAAATACAGTTACAGGACAGATGTCTGTGTTATCCTATCAATCCATCTGCAAGAATAAGCCTTGCTTTCCCACCAGTTTCATTATTAAAGGTGGCTAAACAATAAGGTACTTCAGAAAAACATGGTGAATCTCTCTCTCAACACTCAGAGAATTCAGTCTTTTATTTGAAAATTCATTTCATACCCCATGACTAAAAATATTTTGTCAACTGATGTAAAAGCCACAGCTAATATGAGTTACTCAGAAAATAAGAGTCAGAGCGCCCTCTAGTGTCCCAATGAAGTTACTCAGTACAGTACCATAAAGACTGACACCCTATTTTCTACCCCCTCATATTTAAGATCTTTAAATCTTGAAAGGCATTTTTAAAGTATATTTAAAAGTTTAGAAAGACTGTCAGCAAACCCTGGTGATAAAAGCTATGCAACTTTTGATTCTGAAAATATTACAGAAATTTTGACAAAAGTTGTCTTCCTCTAAAAGTACATATTTCATAGTAAAAAAAAAAAATTTCAGAAGCAGGAAAAAATAAATAAATGACCTTTCTACAAAGCACTTATCAGTGCTCCAACTTTTTTTTTCATTTTAAAAGAGTCTCTTCCAGGTCAAATATTTCATCTAGCCTTTTCCCTAAAAACTGATTCTAATGGTAAAATAGTCATTTTACATATGATTATTATAAATCAGTAGTAATGTAATCACCAATACCTCTAGCTGGTGTATGGCATCCTCAGGTAAGGAGCTAAAAATGAAATCTTCAATGCATTTTGCTTGATTTGGTTTGGATTTTGAGGTTTCAGAGAGTAAAACCTGAGGTTCCACTTGAAGTAGAGGGTCTTCAACCATGCGTGTCTGGTTCTGAAGTAGTTTCTGCAATTTTCTTTCCCTCCGTATATCTTTTGCTTTTCGACAGAGTGGCTTGCTCAAATCAGCCCCTTTGCCTAGAGGGACATAAAGAAAAAAAATAATCAAAGTTTACAGCAACAAGAACAGCAGCAGCAGCATGAAAGATTTAAGTCAGTGACAAATAATATGTTGATTAAAACTGCAATAATTATATTTTAAAACATGGCATTTACCTTGCAGTTTCTTTCATGTTCAGAATACTCTACAATCATTATCTAAGATCCTTCTGAGACAGTCTGGAAATCAATATGGCATCTTCACTTAAATTATATGCAATTAATTTGGAAATCTCAGTTCAATAAATACAGTAGTTCCCCATCCTTTTTCTTTTTTTGACATGAATTATCTGTTATCCTAGGATTCTATTTTATACCAATAGTTGCATCATTATAAGTTATCAGGGGGGTTGGCAGCTGAGAAGGAAACGGGCACCTGTAAGCATTTAGGTCAGTTTGCAATCAAAGACAATAGAAATTACTAGAGGTGCACTGATAGAGATTTGGGGGGCTGATACTGATAGCTAATATTTAAGGAGGCATATCAGTCGATACCAATTTGATTTCTGTTACAGCTGCGTGCAGCTGGTACATCTGTTGTGATGGAAGGGGAGGGAGGAAGGGGCATCGGGGGCAGATCAATGCCCCCCCGCGGAGAGGGAGGGAGGGAGCAGGGGCAGGTTTTGCCCAGCTAGGGTAGGGCAGGTGCAGAATGAAGCCACAGCTTGTCAGGGGCTGCTCCCGCTGCCACGCACACCCAGGCGGCCACTGGGGCGGGGGGGTGCCCTCGGATCTGTGCAGGGCAGGGTGGGCAAGCTGCAGTTGCGGGGTGGAGCCAGGGCTGCACCGGGCTCTTCTTGGCAGGGGCTGTGCTCAGGGCAGGCCGTGACAGCACTGGGAGGGGAGCTACAGAGGGGGCTGCAGCCACACCAAATTTCGCCATAGCTCCACTTCCAGTGCTCCCGCTGCCCTCCATAGCCCCCTCCCAGCACCACCACCGCCCACCCCGAGACCAGCCCCAGCTCCACCCCACAGCTGTAGCCCGCCTATCCCACCCCACGCAGATCTGGGGCACACCTCATGCCCTCCCAGAGGTCCATGCAACAACAGCAGAACCCCCCCCGATGAGCCAGTTCCATCCAGCACCTGCCCCACGCCAGCTGAGCAGCGCCTGCCCCTGCCCCACCCCCACTGTGGGAGGCATTGATCTTCCCCTCCCACCCACATGTCCCTTCCCTTCCCTCTCCCCCTTTCACCACAACAGACTTACCAACTGCATGCCGCTGAGCTCTGCTCCTCCTGTGTGCTGTGCTGTGCTGAGGCTGTGTGCATGCACAGGCATTTAAATTGACCAAATGAATCGGTCACTTCAGGCTGATTTCCGATACAGGCAATTTTGTTTATATCGGTACCAATCCGATATCAGACTGATGCATCACTGTACCTCTAGAAATTACATTGGCGTTTCAGATTAAATGATCAACCAATAAAACAGGTTAAAAGGGAATGCTCCTCTGATACAAACAGGCAGTTCAAACTGCCAAAAGCTATTGGTTGGTTCACATTTTTGCAAATCAGAGGGGAAAATGCTCACTAGACTCATTCACATTTTTATGCTTAGTTTCACAACCACAAAGCCATCAGGACTACTGGGTTTTTTTAAATGAACACTTGGATTCAATAACAAAGCACAGTCATCGAGCATACGGGCTGCTTTGCTCCCTCCCTTCCACTTACCCCAGGCAGACAGTGTTGCTTAGGTTGGACTCTACTACTCCAGTCAAGCAAGGAGCAAAATGCACCCAGTTCACAATCACACACTGTACTGTAAGGGACACAAACTGATGCTTAGCAGTCTGGTCAGCCAATCAGGGCTATCCTGTGCACTGCTCCCATCTCCTCCAGGCAGACTAAGTGAGCACGCAGAACAGAATAAGAAGGGTGCACCAGGGGTTCTAGGTGCCCAGCATCAACACTACAAGCTCTTTGGCCTTCAGGAACTCAGCATTTGAATATCTGTTCATGAGTCTCAAAGCAAGTTTTTCTACCAAGAAAACAAACATGGGAGAATTCTTCCAGATCATTTAAATACGTTTATTCAACCTGACTGGGAATGAGTAGGTGAAGTGTGCTGCTTTAGCAGTAGACTTGGGTCCAACATAGAGGCAGCATAAACATGCCATAAGTGACTTGGAAGCCTAAGGACTAGGCTATATTACTGCCTAAAGTTTTGGCAGCAATTCTGCAGGCAAGAGTACAAGCCCCTCTATGGTAACAGAGCCCTTCACTCTGCTGGCAACATTTCTCTAGCTTTGCTGAAAGCAAGTAAGGTAGCTTCTACTACTCAAAGGCCAACTGAAAGACTCAAAGATGCTCAGCAACTGGTGCTATCCCACAGTGCAGTTCACACTTTGGTAGTACAGATGCTAAGTTAAAGCCACAGAGAGCCACCAAAAGCCCACAGGTACTGGCTGCCACCTGAGCTTCTCATCACCAGATGACATGATGGTAGACATAAAGCAAGTATGATTTGACAAACTGACTTTCAGTGGGTTTTATGTTCTTAAGGGCCAGCAGCCACTTTTAAAATAATACCTTTACTCTAAATATAATCTCACAGCTCCAGACTACATTAGTAGGAACTGCACAGTAATAAATATGTATACATACAAGATTTTCTGAGGCTGGCCCCTTAATTTGTTTTAAAATATAAATCAAGTGAGATAACAAACATATAGACAAAATTACAGGACAAGAGTTCTAATGTTTTATAATAGCGCTCTATAACAGCATTTTGTTATTCTAGGATTTCTATAAAAGTACAAGTTCTGAAAAATACTCTTTCCCTCCAACTTATTTTATTAACATTTTCTTCTGCAGTAAACACATGACACGTCAACTTTAAAACAGTTTACATTACAGCAAAGAAAAAGTTAAATACTCTTAGCCTTGTTTTAAAAATCTCTCACTTATAAATAGTGGTATGTTTATATAATCATTTAAATTATTTTTTTTTAAACTTACATTTACTGTCACATGCTTTAGAAACAGTAGGCTTTTCTTTTCTAAAGGAATTATAACAACAGTCTTTTGGAATATTTCCAACCATATAGAAATATTGTACTTGTAAAAATACAGAGTCATTTTGTGCTACGACCTGCACAAAACTTAAACAGGAACAATCTTACAATCACTAGGGCATACACAGACAGAGTACACATCCACAGTTGTATCAGCATCACATAATACAAATGGAAGCTGTTACAGGATAACTGTTAGATCTGCAAGCTACAGCTACAGCTTATTGCTACCGCTATAAGAGTGAGCAAATACAACAGCCACCTGAGTGGCAACTCCCTTCCCCATTAAAACTAAAGTTGTCCATAACCCTATTTGTGCCTTTGAACGTATTCAATTCCAGGCCTGCAATTTATTTTGATGCAACAGAAAATGTCCAATAGGCCTGCTCAATCATCATGACTGAGCAGCCCTTTTTAGGATCCACTCTGATGACCATACATACAAGGGGGCTAGAAAAAGTGCCCTAAACATAGCCAGTCTTATTTCATGTGACTGGAAAACCATGTCCAGTGGGATCACCCTATCTGCAGTCCAAATCTTGTAACAAAAGTTTGCAACTTGGAATATCCACACCCAAACAAAGCAAAAAAAAAATCACTCGTGGCTAGAGAACTTAAACAATTTGGGTGCTTGCAGACATTAAAAAAAATAGAAACAAAATCCAGCACTTTAATTTAAACTCGGTATGTTCCCACAACAAGCCCCGTGCATGCCCAAAAGAGGCAGCGCATTACTTCAGCCCAGCCTTAGTGGGGCTTTTTAGACACTTTTATCTAACAGCTGGTTGAATCAGCTTTACCTAGAATTGGCAAAAAACCCTGCCGAAGTGCCCAATCTTTACAGACACTACAGAGCCCAGCTGAAGTACCATGCTGCTGCTTCCAGTAAAGCACATTTTTTTTGGTTTGTGTTTTTTGGGTTTTTTTAAACATCTGCAAGCAGGGTTTGATACTGACGGTGCACTTACTAACACCAGGCACACAGAAGAGGGACAGCTCACAGAGCATCGTAGTAGCTATACCTTTTTCTTTTGGAAAGACAGGCACATCTTCAACGTTGGGTTTTGTTATCAAGACCAAGATGGTTACTCAGACTCCAAAAGGCCCAGTCAGCATCAATAAGTGTTTTGTAACTTTTCATTTCCAACTGACTGACAAATAACATGCAACAATCAACAATACATAGCCCCGACTCCTGACATTGATAACGAAACAAAAGAAGAATTTGATTCTAAACTTGAACAAGTCCTGTCATCTGTCCCCCAAAAAAAGATCATTCTTCTTAGCAATTTTAATGCTAGCGTGGGCGGATACTCTGAGCTAAGGAAAGGAAGGGGTGGAGAGAGTCAACTCAAATGGAATTCTTGTATAGTCCCCAAATGATGTAAATAAAAGAAGCCATCATGGACAAGGTTTAGTGTCAAGGGCTTGAAAGACCCTGCTAAATTGATCATATCAAGCAATGCCTCAGTAGGAAAGAAAGGCATCTACGAAGTGCATGAGGAATCCTGAAGTTTTCCACAAAGAAACGTCAAAACTGGCTCAATGAGAACATTATGGAAACACCACCATCACTGGAGCCATTTTTATATTGCACCAGCTCCATCAGACAGGACATGCTGTAATGATGCCTGACAACCAGCTCCCAAAACAGGTCCTATACTCCCAACTCACCAATGGTCATCACTCCAGAGGTGAGCAAAAGAAGAGACTGAAGGATACCTTAAAGGCTAATCTGAAGAAATGTGATTTTAACACTAGAGATGCACTGATATATATCAGTGTCATATTGGATTGGCACCGATAAAAGGATTTAAAAGGATTGGCTATTGTCTTTTTTTGGCTGGAGTAGCTGATAATATGCCAACAAATACAATATGCCTTCTGCCTGGGGTCCCTGGATGCCATGTGCATGTGTGCAGCCGCACATGGCCAGGAGTGCAGCCTGGCAGTGTGCAGAGCAGTGCCCTGCAGGTAAGCCTTGGGGGGAAGGTGTGGCAGAGGGAAGAGGCATGGGGGAGCAGATCGAGGCCCCCACAGTGAGGGAGGGAGGTAGCGGGGTGGGACAGGGGCAGGGGCAGGCACTGCCCAGCCAGGGCAATGAATGGACCCCAGGAGCCAGGAGTGGGAGGAGCTGCGGGTGGCTTGTCCAAGGGGCACGGCTCCCTGCCACTACATGCACCCCATGGGGGAAGCAGAAGGGGGCATGTGCCCTCCAAGAGTTGCGCATGGGACAGATGCAGTCTGCCTGCTGTGGGTTTGGGGCTGTCCACCCTCCTGCATTTTGCCCCAGGAGCCGCGCACTGGCTGTGCACCCCCTGCTCACTCAGCAGCAGTAGGGGCAATGAGTTGTGCCTCTGGGGACTCAGCACACAACTCCCAGGACAGAGGGCAGACAGCCCCAAGCCTGCAGCAGGCAGCCCACACCTGCTCTCAATCTACTTGGCTCCACTCCTAAAAGCATCCCCAAGCTTAAAAATGGGGAAAGTGACACAAACTAAAGCTTTATCTCAAGCACCACTGTTGCCATTTTTAAGCACTGGGACACTGATCCCAGTAAGTTGGAGAAATACAAAAAGCACATTCATGCAATATTCTGTAGGAAGCAGCTAGATTTATCTGGAAAAACAACAACAACTAATTCTTCATAGTAATTAACTATCCTGTTACTTGCAAGAGAACTATTGTACCCTTTCTTTTGTCTTTCACTGAGACATTAAACTGTTGTATAAAAGTTCAATATTCTTAACAAAATTAATATTTGCAATGTTAATCATGTTTTGCAATGTTAATCAACTGCAATATTTGCAATGTTAATTGATAAACTAGCTTAGAGCTAAACTTAGTGAATTCCTAGTCACGCCTCTTTCCAAAACGCTTTTTCCAGATTTTTACATATCATATCACTTTATAGTCCACGCTGAAGTTGAACTGCATTCTTAAGTTTAAATCGTGTGTGTAACACAGATATTACACTTCCAGCAGGAAATATTATTTATGTTTATTCATAAACATGGCAAATGTTTTATCAAGACATTGTCAAAACAAACAAGGATGGAAGTGAACTAAACTAAAATGAAGTCTCTTTTTGCTCTCACCTAAGCAGTATTGCTACTCATATCTGAGGCATAACAGTGTCTAAGCTCTGCCTCTGAAGGGGCCTGACACCAGGAGTGTGCTGTGAGCACATCTAATACCTGCTAGCAAACTGAAGCAACCACAATTACCTTCACTCAGAAACATGGCAGCTGGAAGAGGAGATAGGGGTGCCAGATGCCCACAATTTAAGTAACAGCTTAAAGATTAGAGCACTCGCATAAGGAACAGGATACCTAGGTTCAACATCCGCCTCAGGGGTTCGATTCGACATCTTGCAGGAGGACCCCCTCACCACGAGAACAGAACAGAAGGTGGGGTCATAATCACCCTCCTCTTGGAGCTGAAACACTTTGCAGTGTTCATCACCTATTAGTGATGAAAAGGGTAACATGAAAAAGCAATCGCATTTTTGTTGACTAGTGGTCAGAGTGCTTAGTTGAGAAAGGAGACCTGAGTTCCAGTCCCTGCCCTCCACGCTGCTCATGCATTTTACATAAATGTCTGTTTTTAAATGAATGATCTGAACTCTGGCAGCAGGAACCAGGGATCATCTCACGTGCTTGCCAGACCCTGTGACTCTTTCACTGTTGGCTGCTCTGAAGCATAGCTTCAGCAGGGAGGCGCCACGAACCCAGCCTTGTCCACAGCCTACATGCTACTGAAGGTCAGCTGAACACAAGAGACTATCAGTAGTTGGAAAACTAACATCCAATTTCATCCAATTGAGAAAATGACAGTTATTTCCTGTACTTTTCTCAAAGGAACACTTACAGGCTAATGTTTTTTTCAAACATCCTGAAGTAAATTATCAATTTATTATTAGCAGCAGTTTGACTACATTGAAACGGTAATTTTAACAGTCTGTGTCAGTTGTAAAACAGTCAATTAAGGTCCTTAGAGAACCCCAGAGGCAACATGATAAAGAGATATTTTTCTAATATTTCACCTACTGCCTCCATACGTTTTTTCTTTTAAAAAAGAAACATAACAGTAATAACCATTTATATAACCATTTAAAGACTACAGATGACTAACAGTGTCCTATAACCAGCTCTGCTTTTGTAAGTGAAGACGACACCAGAATCATATGCTGCAGTCATGGGAATGTGGGCAAAAGGCAAGCATGAAAAGTTCTCCATCAATCCTATCCCCAATCCTACAGAGCTCTTCTGAAGATCCCCTATACGGTATACTGGTATGGACATTATATTCTTCCCAAATGATATCACAATGTCTGTGCATCATCCACCTTCAACATTTTGAATCATCTGAGGTTACAGACTACAAAGGAACCATACCGTTATATTTAAGGAAAGGATCATCAGGAGGCTATGGGAAGACCTATTAATTTTCACATATGGAAACATGGAGGGTTCCCCCAATTCTTTTTTTTTTTTCCCCCTCGACTGTTTCACCAAAAATATTCTGAAAACAATCTGTCACTGCCACAGGTGTTTCCTTCGGAAGAATACATTGATAAAACAGTCATGCTGGCCTAATCTAAAACATTTACCTTTAAGTATTGGGAGCAATGCCTTGCATAACAAGTGCGAGCATCAGAAACGTCAAAGGAAAGGATCGTTTCAACTACACTTATTATACAGTAGTGTAAGAACTAAATGAATCTAATACTCAAACCACTAACTTCTTTCTGTGGCTAACCCAGCTCCTTGCTCTCAGGGATGTCCATATCAAATCAGTTAAAGGATTTTTGTTAAAGAGTGATCAGAGCTAAAAATAAATTAATAAATAAATAACATCCCGTCACATACTAGCAACAAGGGAATTTCTTTTTCTCAGTCTCTGCCAGTCAGACTGTAGTGACTGATGAGAGAGGCAAATGGCCTCTTCTGCTGTTCTCACCCTCCAAGGAGTAGAGGAACTTAGTTTGATTTTGTGTGTGAATAAATCCAGTGCTGCTGCTTGGGAAATCTTTGTTCAGTAGCAAACCAACTTTAGTTAGATGTTGATAAAGCACTGGATTGGGTTAGTTGAATGTTTTTTTCTCCAGAGTGAGGAATCCTACAAATCTTATTTAAAAATAATGCATAGACTGTCCAAAACGTAATAGCTTAGCTCACGCTACCTGCACTCACCAAAGAAAGTTTCTTATTAGCCACTGATGAATAGATTCCTTAAGATTTGAATATTACAATCTAGAAACAGTAGTCTCTTTCTTAAGGGACAAAAATTAGGTTATCACTTTTTACTTCTTCTACTACCAGTCAGGATAGCTTATTGGAGAACAAGATGGTTTCACTCCTTCCTTGAATACGCAACATACTTTTGTTACTTAAAACCCAGATGCAAATTGTTGCCAGTGAAGATGTGCAAGCCAAATTTAGCAAGGACAAGATTAAAATGCTGGCAGTCAGAAAAAAGTTGTGCTTGTAAGCTGAGTAGAGAGAGGTGTTAGTCTGAAAAAAGAGAGAAAGCAGGGCACTTTTCACCAGTGCCATTAAACACGTTGGTTCCAGGGGCCTCCAGCTGCCTTTCTGTACAGCTGACAGACCGTGCCGCCTTTCTTTCTGCAGCTGATGTCAGATCAGTTCATTCATTCTTACATGTAGAGATGGTCCCAACCAGCAGGTCCCCACATGACACCCAGGCCAGGCCCTGCGCACCATGTCATGAAAATTATGTAAATTTAAGATCCAGTAAGCCAAGCATTATCATCGTGAATGAGGGGAGTTGGAAGGAGAGGAGGGATGGGTTGATGTTATGATACATGCAGGCTCCAGCACGAGCAAGGCTCCTCAGTGTGATCCTGCCCGATGTCCATTAGCAGACCTTGCAAAAATAGGTCCAGGATGAGGGAGAAAAGTTGAGAACATAAAAGAACAGATTTGAAAAGTGCAAAAGGGAAGTAAGGGCTCTCTCCAGACTGTGGAGTCTGGTGGCCTCAGTCTGTCCATTAAACAATGGGAAACTTACTAGCGGGAGAAGGAGACCCATTGTTCAGCACACAGACTGAGGCCACCATATTCCATGGTCTGGGGAGACCCCTTACTTCCCTTCCACAGTTTGCAAATGTGTTCTCCTTCTTTGTCTCTTACATCTATATTTCCTCTGGGCTTTTCATTCATAGATCTAAAAGCACTTGGGAAAAGGTGGACAAGTGCTGTTATCCCCATTTAGCAGGCAGTCTTTGCAGTTTTCCCTATGTGACCTGCCCATTAGCCACAAATAAGTCTTCAGTACTGTTTGCTTGAAATACTCGTGACATATTTGAAGACTGTTTCAAATACTTAGCCTAGTCTCACCATCTGTTTGGGGTCTCCTACCTGGTGTAACTGCGTGACAGTAACTCACTAAAGATAATGTTTAAAATCAGTACTTTTTTTTGTATAAACATGCAAAGCATTTTTTCCAAAAGAAAGTAAACAGAGACAGCCAGCCACTCTGTCAGGACAATGACCCATTTGTTTAATTGGGTTTTTATTCCTCTATAAACAAGTTATCATAGAAAAAGTCTACTTTTTCCAAGACAAAAACTAAACATCCCTCAATCTGGAAAGTTTTAAACTAAAGGTGACCTCTCTCACCAATTACTTTAATAAAATAAAAAGGGTAAACTGAATAAGCATTTTGGTGTTTCTTACTCCCTTTAATACATCATTTAAAAACTCTGCCAAAAAGAAAGATGTACAAAACTGGACACTTCTGTTAATAAAAACATGCCCTTAATTTTTTAAATAGTGAATACAAACATCATGTTTCAAACTTCCTATATCTGCACCTTTATTGTTTAAAGTTTCACCCACTGTTATTCTTAATGTCAACTAATGACTGTACCTTGACTTTTTCAACAAAAAAATTCAAAAAATTGCAGCTTCCACTAATAATCTTTACTCAAGGCTGCCATCTCCTGTCAGTTTCCATCAACTTGCTTCATGGGAAAATATAGTTTGTCCAATTAATTACAAATCTTTGCTTCTTTAACACGTTTTATAAATGTTCACAAGACAGAGATTTTTAAAAGTATGTAGCTTGTAAGGGGGTGTGTGGAGGTGATGTGTGCCTGTGTGGGAGGAAGCTGCCTGGCAGCGAGGGCAGGGACGAGGAGGTGGGGGCGCATGCAGCAGGGCTCACCCAGTCAGCAGCTGCCCCCGCAATGCTCCATACGGCAGTTCCACGCTCCTGCCCACACCCGCCAGCCCTGGCCCCAGCCCGGCTCCCAGCCAGCGCACAGCTTTTGGCGGGGCTGTTCTCAGCATGGCCACAGTCGGCCACGCTCACACTGTCACTGGGAGGTGAGGGCAGCACAGCAGCGCCAAACCGGCTGCAACCACACCAGGAACAGCCCTGCGGGAAGCTGCACACTGGCTGAGGCTCGGGGCTGGCGGGGCTGTTCTGCTCCCCTTGCCTCCAGCTGCAGCTCCTGCCATGCCTCTCCAGGATGGCACAAAGCTTCAGTTGGCAGCTCCTGACCAGTGCATGGAGCTCGTGCTCCAGGTCACCTTCCACCTGCTCTGGCTGCCTGCAGGTGGCTGCTCATTGCACTGAGTGGACAGAGCGGGTGGAAGGCTGTTGGGTGCTAGAGCTCCATGTGGTGGGCAGAAGCTGCCAACTGAAGCTTGCCGCCTGCCTGCCCAGAGCAGTGTGGCAGGAGCAGCAGCCTCAGCTGGAGGCAAGGAGAGCAGAACAGCCCCACTGGCCCAGGCCTCAGCCAGCACGCAGCTTCTGGGAGGTGAGGAAGGTGCTGTTCCTGATGTGGCTACACCCAGCCAGATGCTGTTGTGCTCTCCTCATCTCCAGTGGCCGCTCCTCCTTTCCCTTGCTGCACTGCTATGGGCAGTAAGGTCCTGCTGGAGTTGAGGGGAGCAGAGGCGCAACTGGCTGGCTGCAGCCACAACAGGAATAGCCCCACCAGAAGCTTCATGCTGGCCGGGGCCCACGCTAGCAGAAGCGTAGCACAGGCTGCCCTGCCAGGAGCATGTAGGGCTCAGCCTCATGTTTGCGCCACAGTGGCAGCCACGAGCCAGATCCAGTCAGCTGGCAAACCAGATCCAACCCTTGGAGCCATATTTTACCCACCCTTGCTCTAAGCACACTACAAGATCCATCGTATGTAGCCAAGCTCTACATTACAACCATATCTGCTCTGATCTCACCAACCAGAATGCACACCTTAATGATTCCTACGGGATCCTTTCTTCTTTGCTGCCTGTGAGTGAGCAGGCTTAACAGCTGTTCCTTGTCGCGTTGGGATCTCAGGGACCTGCACCTCATTCTTCCTCTCTCTTCCTGCCATGCCTTTGATGTGAAATTAGTTCTCAGGAGTCTAGATGGTATCTGGTGTGATGATCCTATGAGCAATGTTGGTCTTCTACAGGGCTCCACCACCCCCACACCCTGCCCTTTTCCTCCTGGGTGCCAAGTCATTTCTTCCTGCTGGTACTGAGTGCAAGTTGCCAGTTCTTAGAGCCTCTCCAGCCCGGCGGACTGCGAGCTTCATGAGAGATCATGGCCGGGTCCTCTAGATGGGTCGCTCCCTTTGAATGTCTCCTCCTCCTCAGGCAATAGTCCTCCTTCTCTCTGGGATCAGCGGGTCCAGGACAGATCAAGTCTCAGCTTGCTCAACACAGGATTCAAAATCAGGTGCTACTGGGTCTAACATGTTGGCCCCCGGACTTGATTAACCAGAACTTAGGTGTGCAAGAAATTGGGCTTTTCCCCTGCTATACTCCCCTCGCTAGTGACTACTACATTACAACACAAAGAAAAATTTCTGGGTCTGTGCTGGGCTTCAGCTGCACTATCCACAGCCATCCTGAGCCGGGGCTCTTTAGCTCAGTTCCTCTGGGCAAATTCCTTCTTTACCCAGGTCTATCCAGGGGTCTCCAAGGCTGGCTGCCATCAGTGTCCCTTCCCGCTCTCTCAAGGATGCAGTACTCTCTCTGAAGTACTCCTCCTCCTGGTGCCCCTGTCTCCCTGCCAGTAAGCCACCTGAAAGCCCCCACCATCTGGCTTTACTTATCCGAGGGATAAGTCAAGTTCATAGATTTCATATATCATACTCATTAGAGCTGGAAGGGACCTCTAAGATCATCAAGCCCAGCCCCCTGCCCCAGGGGCAGGAAGTCAGCTAGGGTCAAAGGATCCCAGCGAGATAAGCATCCAAGCATTTCTGGAGTTGGTTCCTCAGTCAGGATTGCAGTTTTCCTGGGATCCCATGAGGGATGGGAAAGTACTGCCTGCCTAGGACCCTGCCACAGGAGTTCTCTCCCCCCACATCTCCCCAGCAGCCCAGTCCCCCCAGCTCCTGCCAGGTGAGTTTCCCACCCCCCAGAGCACCAGGGGAGTACTATTTGTTCTGTCTCTGCTGACAGAAGCTGCCAGGAGGCTTGGGCTTCCCTCAGCGTGTCGGGCGGCGTGGTCTCCTGGATCTGGCCAGATGAGTCATTTTTTCCCTTTCAGGGCTTATGAGCCAAGACAGCACCACTTGTCCAAGCCCCAAAAGGGGCACTTTTCCCCGACCTAGTCCCTCCTGCAGGGTCCTCTCCCCAGCCCCTACTACACTCCATCTTTCTCCTTTTCCTCTCCCTCTTCCTTTAGTCTCATATGCATCTTATTTAGTCTGTATGATGCATCTCTACCTGGTTTCTTCCTGATTTCAGACTAACGTGGCTAACTACCTCTCTCTGCCTATAGAACTATCTATCTGTGATAAGATCACAGCACCGCTAAAAGCATGAAAGCACTTGAGATTCATATTTAAATAGTTGCTAGTTTTTGTTACAAAATGTGCACATCAGTCAATAAGTGACTAAGGAGCTTAGGTGGCCCCTTGAGCTCCTAGCAGCCACCTAGTCAAATGCCTACTGTATGGGACCATAAATTAAACCAAACAAAAATAGCAAAATACTGGGAGTACTAAAAAAGTAAATTAATTGTATACTGTATTTTGATTTACATATTACTGTTCCTTTGATTGTTGAGACTACAAGGGAAACAAAGGAACAGCCCAAGATCTTCAGTCTGGGTAAAAAAAACAGATTGTAAAACAACAATAATAAAGAGAAAATAATAGGGCAGTGATAATAAATATTCTAATTTCCAAAGAAATTTTGATTACCTGGTTTTGGTGTTGCATGGACATTTTTAGTTGAATTGGATGGTTCACTGGACTCTGGCTTCTCCTCCTTTGCATGTGTCTGGAGAGATCCAGATTCTGCTTTCTCCTCAGTTACATCGTTGTCCATTTCTTCTTTTTCCTGGACTTCAGTCTCCACCTTCTCTTCAGATTCCACGTGCAAGGGTGTCAGTTCAGGCTGACTGACATCAGATGTACTTCTTAACACGAAATCACTGGCAACTGCATCCCCTCCATGGGAATCCATAGGCTCTTCTGAAAATGAGACAAGCGGCAATTGACAATGTAGATCAAATGACAGATGCCACACCCACACATTGCAATAATTTATTTTCAAAAGAACCCAAATAAACTACAATGACTATCGAGAAAGCAGACAGATTTATGATCTCAACACCATGAATTTTAAAGTTATCAAAATATGAAACAAAGGAAACTGGTTCCCCAGTTTCCCAACCCATTACTTGTTTAAATGGTAGGGGGGAAATTGCAGAGCGAAATTCACTATGTAATTATAGCTCATATTTTGCTCATGCCAATATCCAAGTTATTTCCAACTTTAATGTTTCTTAACATAAAGACAAAGATATTGTTCTTTTGTTCCCATATCCGCTCACCCTGAAAATAGACCACATTTGTACTGATAATATAAATACATCTGTGAGAAAAGTTATGTGCTTTACTAGAGTGGAACATTCTCTACTGTCACAGGATATGTGAGAAATATGTTCATTTTATGATGTAATAAAGAGGTGCTACACTGCCAACAGAAGCAGTGAGAAATAATTTAGAACCTCACAAAGATAGCAACCAGTTTCTTGTTTCTTGATGCTAAACCAAGAAGTGACTGTCCAAATGTACAGGACAAAGAGCCAGCCTGTCCCCACTCATCTGTTCAATGATATTCAGATTGCAGCTTCAACAACAGGGTTGTGAACCTAAGCTGACTGAAACATCCCTTGCAAGAAAGTAGCCATCTGCACAATGCAGGTGGGGAAAACAAGCTATGAAAAAAAAGGTAAGGAAACTTGTTTTGCTTTGGATCAAGAAGGGGGAAAAATAATTTGTTCTCTGCCCTATTTCTGGGGCAATGTAGCCTAATCAGGAGTGGGTAAAATATAGCCCGCGGACCGCATTCAGCCCACCATGCAACTTCACCTGGCCTGCAGAGCCCCACTGTAAGCCCTGGCCCTGGGCTGTCCTCTGCAAGCCAGTACGTCCCTACATGAGGTCCAGCTCTGCACCCCTCACCCCAGCCTGGCCTGACCAGCCCTACCCCTGAGCTAGGAGGTAAGAGAGACAAGACGACTTTGCCCTGCAAAGGCTTTTGCTGGCCGCCCCGTGGCTGTTCCCAGCCTCCCTGCCTGCAAGAGTCAGAATTCAAGTACAGGCCCCACTGGGCTGGGGCCAGGGACTTTTGCTGGGGGAAAGGGATGGAGCACAGGGAGCCGTACATTATGAGGCCGGGAGGGGCTGGCCCCGCATGCTGCTGCCACCTGAAGCCAGGGACTTGGGTGGGAGCATGGGAGCTGCATGTTATGGGGCCAGGTGGGGCTGGATCCACCCCCTGCCACCAAGTGCAACCGGGGACTTGGGCAGAAGCGCCATGGGGCTGTGCGGGGCTGGCCCTGCTCACTACCAGCATATGCAGATCCAGAGCCTGGCACACTCAAGGGACTCCACGGACCCCTCCCCACACCCCACAGCCTTCCACTCCCCGAAACACACCTGCACCCTCCCACACCCCCCACACACACTCCCACCCCCCACCATAACACCACACACACACTCCCACAATCCAACACATACCCCCACAAACACACAACCCCACCTCCTTACCCCCCACACACAATATACAAGAGTAAGACTGTATTGTGAGCTATTATGCAATCACCACTATATACACTATGCAAACACACCTAAATCAGGAAAAGGGTATTTTTTAAATAGTATTAAAATAAGTTA
>NW_017728951.1:11177984-11179114 GCF_001723895.1 Crocodylus porosus | reverse complement strand
TGTCCAAAAAGCACCACAATATTAAGTATATTATTTATATGCAATAAGATCTTACCTTATTGTATACTGAGGACAACATGTTTGATTCATAATGGGCTTGTAGACATACTTCCCACTTCTAAAAGTAATAAAAGTTTTATTACTTTTTAATCTGTGCATCAGATAAAATTCATTCACTGAAAAGCCTAAGTTACTTTAAAGTAAATGAAATTATTCCTTCAAGCAATAATATCTACATAGCAGGTTCATTCATTTGCTATCATGCAGCATTTCCACATTCTTATTTTAACATGAAAATTCATATTTAGGTCTTTCTACAATGCGAATGGTGACATGAGAACACAACTATGAAAGTCTCCCATCTTAACCATGTCTCTCCAAGACGTAATTTTTATTCTGAGCTCCCATCGGAATATGACAAACTTTTTTATTCAGTGGCAAGCTTCTCTTGAAGACTGGAAGGGCCTACTTACCTGTTTCTGACAATCTAAGATTTCATTTTTCTAAAAAATATACAATTTTCAGCACTTGTAATTACTAAGAGATTTTTTTTTCCTACTACAGGATCATCTTTAATTCTACCTGCATATAGACCCAAAGCATCAGTGCTTGCTCACAAGTTTTGCAAGCAGCAAAATAAAGTTAACAAGACTCTGATCAGTTAAATCACTGACTGAACTGAAAATTACAGTCGCAAGGGATGTTAGGGAGCTACTGAAAAGGAAAAAAAAGAAGCATATATGCAATGGAAGAATGGCTCATCAACCACAGAGGAATACACCTATATTGCCAGGGCCTCCAGATACAAGACACAAAAAGCTAACACAGGCATGGAGATCAAGCTGGCAACCGGAATAAAATACAACAAAAAGTCCTTCTACAGGTACACAGGGAGCAGAAAAAAAAATGGGCTCCACTGTGGGACCCCTACTGAATACTCAGGGGCAGGCCACAGTCGATGTCTGCAAAAAGGTAGAACTCCTAAATACCTCCGTGACATCAGTAAGTATTACTGAAATCAGACGAGGGCTTTCCACCTGACCAGCGCCCTAGGGAATGTGGGGAAGACAAGAGACTACATGAAATCAGTCCTGAACAGGCCAATTATCTCCTACAACACTTGGACATTT
>NW_017728951.1:11175135-11177709 GCF_001723895.1 Crocodylus porosus | reverse complement strand
TGGGACAGCCTCATCCTGGAGGCCCCAGGGATCGATGCTTGGACCCTTGCTCTTTAATATATTTATTAATGACTTGGAGGAGGAGGTGGAAAACTCAATGATTATGTCAGCGGATGATACCAAGCTGTGGATGACCTTGACAGACTGGATTCATGGGCAGAACGCAATCTGATGAGGTTTAACAGGGAAAAGTGCAAAGACCTTCATCTGGGTAGGAAGAACCCTCAGCATAACTACACAATGGGGGTGGTCCACTGGCTGACACAGCATCTCAATGAGACCTGGGGGTCACAATCGACCTGAGGATGAATATGAGCCAGCAGTGCAATGAAGTTGCCAGAAAGGCAAATTGAACTCTGGGGTACATCAGCCATTGTGTGGCCAATAGATCCAGGGAGGTGCTCCTCCCTCTCTATTCGGTGCTGGTGAGGCCTCAGCTGGAATACTGTATACAGTTCTGGGCACCGCACTTCAAGAAGGATATCGATAAGCTTGAGAGGGTGCAGAGAAGGGCCACCTGTATGGTCACGGGCATGGAGGATAGGTTCTACGGGGAGAGACTCCGGACACTGGGCATTCAGTCTCAGTAAGAGAAGGCTGAGAGGTGACTTGATAGATGCCGACAAGTATATCAGGGGTGAGCATCAAGATCTGGGGAGCAACTCTTCAGGAAGGCACTTCAAAGGAGAACGAGAAACAATGGGCATAAGCTACTAGAGGGTAAATTCAGGCTAGATATAAGAAAGAAACTGTTCTCTGTAAGGGCCACCAGAATCTGGAACTCGCTCCCAGCAGAGGTGGTGAAGTCACCCTCCTTGGAGGTGTTCAAGATGAAGCTGGACAGGCACCTTGTCAAGCTCACCTGAGCCCAACAAGTTCCTGCCCATGGCAACGGATCAGACTTGATGATCTTACAGGTCCCTTCTGGTCCTATGATCTATGATTCTATGGCAAAATAAAGATTGTGTCACACTTTTCCTACTGCTCCTTAGAAGATGTATGAGAAGTTAAACAGGCATGAACTAATATCCACAACAGGAAAGTGCCCAAAATGGAGACTGGGGAAAAAGTTAAGTAGCAAGATGCTGCAATCCTTCTTGTGGAAACCAACAGACTGCTTTGGGAGACAAGGAAACAAGAACAAAATTCTTTGTTCAAATAGAAAAATAAATTTCAAATTCAACCATATCTTCCAGCTTCATAAGGCAGAAAACCCACATATTCTGAAAATAACTTTTCCCAAGTTCTCTCAGTCTTCTTACTAACAGTTTATATGAATTATAGAGTACAGTGGGAGATGTACAAGATATCACAAGTGTTCTTGAACACTACAAATGGATTTTTTTTTAAGCCCCAGCAGCAATCATCCAAATAATGATTGGACACTCAAAAGTCCTGAAGAGCTGCAAGCTGACCTTTTTAAAAAATAAAAAAAAACCCCTAATTTATTTAGTTGACCGAATACAACCTTAGGAGCCTTTGGTACTCTTTTTTTTTTTTATCCTTGTTAAAAGGATGATGGTCATTTATCCATACCCCTAACCCCCCAAATAAATCCCTAAGCCTTACATTTAAACCTCTGTATTAAAGGAACACCATCAGTTTAAGACACGATGGGCACAGCTACACGTTCATTAGTGCACCATAATTATGGCGCAATAAGTTTAGTAATAACAGGTACTAACTTAATGCACCATAACTGACACTACTGCGCGTTAGTGCAGATGAATGTTTTTTGTGTGACGCTTAATGCACACTGAACTAAAGCTACTGCGCATTAGCATGGTTTTTGCCAGCTGCACTGATGTGCAGCAGAATTAGCCCAATGCACATTAAGTGTCTCATGTAGATGTGCCCATTATGCTTAAAGAAATAGTCTTTTACCTCTGCTTTGAAAGTTTTAAAATTCCAAATAAACCACAACCATATATATTCTTTACATTTATATTAGTTAGGACAATGAGAACCAGAAGCATTCTTCAGGTCCTCAGTGCTGCATATGAGGTTTTCATTCTGGAGGTTTGTTTAAAAACTGTGTGAAGATTGGAAATAAACATTTCTATTAAATGCTCTATGAAATGACCCTTTTCTGTTTTGTGCAGTCTCTTTTTTTTTTTTTTTGGGGGTGGGGGGGTTGCTTTTTTTAATTTACCTTCGCCATCCTCTATCTATAAGGTCCTGGTAATCTTGAACTGTCATCGAATGCGCCCACATGCCTGTAATAAATAGTTATACAATTGATTAACAGATTTCCTTAAAATATTAAGATAGGAACAATTGTATAGAACTATTTCAGTAAATCCAACAGTTAACTTACAATTTTTTGAACACACATCTTTCTAGGAAACAGTTACTCACATGTACCACTTCAATGACCAAACAGACATAATATCCAAATCTTAACTATTATATCCTATTATAATAGTCTTTATTCACAAGAGCCGGCTACTGAAAAGCCTGAAACTACTTCTACGGGGGTAAGTCTCTGCCCAAGGCAGGACAAGTGCTGAATGTTGGACCTATAGTTCTAAAAGCATATGCCTCTACTTACTTTCAAGCTCAAGCTTGAAAAGC
>NW_017728951.1:11155614-11175035 GCF_001723895.1 Crocodylus porosus | reverse complement strand
GGATCAGACTTGATGATCTTACAGGTCCCTTCTGGTCCTATGATCTATGATTCTATGGCAAAATAAAGATTGTGTCACACTTTTCCTACTGCTCCTTAGAAGATGTATGAGAAGTTAAACAGGCATGAACTAATATCCACAACAGGAAAGTGCCCAAAATGGAGACTGGGGAAAAAGTTAAGTAGCAAGATGCTGCAATCCTTCTTGTGGAAACCAACAGACTGCTTTGGGAGACAAGGAAACAAGAACAAAATTCTTTGTTCAAATAGAAAAATAAATTTCAAATTCAACCATATCTTCCAGCTTCATAAGGCAGAAAACCCACATATTCTGAAAATAACTTTTCCCAAGTTCTCTCAGTCTTCTTACTAACAGTTTATATGAATTATAGAGTACAGTGGGAGATGTACAAGATATCACAAGTGTTCTTGAACACTACAAATGGATTTTTTTTTAAGCCCCAGCAGCAATCATCCAAATAATGATTGGACACTCAAAAGTCCTGAAGAGCTGCAAGCTGACCTTTTTAAAAAATAAAAAAAAACCCCTAATTTATTTAGTTGACCGAATACAACCTTAGGAGCCTTTGGTACTCTTTTTTTTTTTTATCCTTGTTAAAAGGATGATGGTCATTTATCCATACCCCTAACCCCCCAAATAAATCCCTAAGCCTTACATTTAAACCTCTGTATTAAAGGAACACCATCAGTTTAAGACACGATGGGCACAGCTACACGTTCATTAGTGCACCATAATTATGGCGCAATAAGTTTAGTAATAACAGGTACTAACTTAATGCACCATAACTGACACTACTGCGCGTTAGTGCAGATGAATGTTTTTTGTGTGACGCTTAATGCACACTGAACTAAAGCTACTGCGCATTAGCATGGTTTTTGCCAGCTGCACTGATGTGCAGCAGAATTAGCCCAATGCACATTAAGTGTCTCATGTAGATGTGCCCATTATGCTTAAAGAAATAGTCTTTTACCTCTGCTTTGAAAGTTTTAAAATTCCAAATAAACCACAACCATATATATTCTTTACATTTATATTAGTTAGGACAATGAGAACCAGAAGCATTCTTCAGGTCCTCAGTGCTGCATATGAGGTTTTCATTCTGGAGGTTTGTTTAAAAACTGTGTGAAGATTGGAAATAAACATTTCTATTAAATGCTCTATGAAATGACCCTTTTCTGTTTTGTGCAGTCTCTTTTTTTTTTTTTTTGGGGGTGGGGGGGTTGCTTTTTTTAATTTACCTTCGCCATCCTCTATCTATAAGGTCCTGGTAATCTTGAACTGTCATCGAATGCGCCCACATGCCTGTAATAAATAGTTATACAATTGATTAACAGATTTCCTTAAAATATTAAGATAGGAACAATTGTATAGAACTATTTCAGTAAATCCAACAGTTAACTTACAATTTTTTGAACACACATCTTTCTAGGAAACAGTTACTCACATGTACCACTTCAATGACCAAACAGACATAATATCCAAATCTTAACTATTATATCCTATTATAATAGTCTTTATTCACAAGAGCCGGCTACTGAAAAGCCTGAAACTACTTCTACGGGGGTAAGTCTCTGCCCAAGGCAGGACAAGTGCTGAATGTTGGACCTATAGTTCTAAAAGCATATGCCTCTACTTACTTTCAAGCTCAAGCTTGAAAAGCGTGCTGTGACAGCAGCTAACAATCTCTGTTGCTCAGCTTTCGGTGAATCAGGACAAAGCACCACATTAAATGCTGCATGTTAGATAGGTCAACAATTACAAAAATGCAGTTGGGAATTTAAGTGCTCTGAGCTGGCAAAATCAAGGGTTGAACATGATATGTATGAGTGTTATTTTCTGCATGAAAAATAAATGCTTGTACAAAAAGAGATATTTTTTAATAATGTCTATTACATTACCCATAGAAGCAAGAAATGTCTACAGTGAAGCTCTCAGCCAGCAAAACAAGAAGTATTTTGAAGGAAATATGAGTAAAAGGTATATCGTCTTTCTTTAAAGATGTCTGTTGTTCATTTGATTATATTACACAATATAAGCAGGATTTCCAGTTTGTGGTACTTGAGACAAATTATGTCTCATTTCATAGGAGTAAAATTTCTTTTATATTCCTCAGGTTTTACAAAAACTAAAAACACAGTTCTGTACAGAAGATACAGATATTGTGTGTGCCACATGAATGAAAACACACATATTCTTTTACGTCGGCAGTTCACATTTTGTTTGCAAACAGTAGCAGTGGCTGCTGCATTCCATCAAAGAGGTGTTTGGATCCTCATAATAGAGGAAGTTATTCCTATATGCACACACTTCTTAATTCTGTAAGTGCAAGACACACTTATGAACAGAGGACCATGTTGCCTCTTTCACTATGTTAGAAATGGAGTATTGTTAGAATGCTGTTAGAAATGGAGTGTTGTTAGAAATGCACAGTTTGCATCTCGTACCTGATAAGAAAAAACACTGCCAAGGACTTTTCTTTCTTAGCTAGCTTTGCCACAGCTCTTCTCATACTAAATCACTCTCTCCCCCACACTCCCCCTGGTTTTCTCATGCAGATTACAGAAGCTGGAATTCAACTGACCGTGTCCTTGAAAGGGGGGGGCATTTAAACTCTTGGTGACCTAAAGAACTTTCTGAGCATGCGCAATTAGCTGATGCATATTTACTTATCCGCCCTGCATACTTAAGTAGTTAATTATAATATACATGCGATGGATGAAGTGACGTAGCCACATACATGTTTGTATGAAACGGAAATGAGCTGTAAGAGTTCCTGTTTCTGCACGCGTGCCCAGGAGGGGAAGGATAAAAACCAGCTGAAAAAGTTCCTCATGGGTTCGGAGTAATCTGAGTCTTTTTGGCTCTGCTCTGACCCTATTTGCAAATACACCTTTTGTGCTGCTAGTAAGTGTGTGTCTGAGATTTCTTTGCGTGCCTCCAGAGAAACGAACCGCTTTTTGCGTCAACTATACTAATAGCGTTTAGGACCTGGAAACAGGGTAACATCCATATAACTTCCATCAGTCTTGCACAGTATGTCTGAACTAGAGATGATCAGTTCTCCCGAGTTAGCTCCCACAACAGATGCTAACTACACTGCCCCACATCTGGTAGCAGAACAGCCAGTAAAAGATGGGTTTGCCATAAGCAGACAGCAGGACAGAAACAGACCTGCAAAAGCAACTAATTAAACGACCAAACTTTCTGGATTATCCACAAGCCAGAGGCTTTTTTGGTGCTGTATTTTTTTGAACCAATTATCTAGCTGGAAGAGATGTTAGACAGAAGCTATTATGCCTGAAAGCATTTGTCACATCTCTCTCAATTATACAGTTAGTGCAATAAAAGATATTACCATAAAAACCCTTGCTTCTTGCACAGTTGCTAGGCTGTCACATATACAACACTCTAACCCTACCACAGCATGGGTTTTTTTTCCTTAGGCAATCCTGAAATCAGGGCAGAAGAAATGCCACAGTCACCAACCTGGCAGAGGAAATACTCTGACCGAGGTAATGCAATTAAAATGGCACTGTGTAGTGGAGGGTCGCACCCTTGTCTGCTTGAGGGCAGGACTCCCTACGAGATCCTCCATAGTCGGCTTCCTCTGGCCAGGTTCCAGTGGGACAACCTTGGCTACCCACTGACTTTATGGAAGTGGGAGACTCCTCCCTAGCTTGTTCCTGCAGCTATTTGGCCAAGGGCAAGACAGAGTCAGGGGCTTCTGAACCCCAAGCTTTTGGGCGTGGGCCTACACGCAAGATGCCCGTCAAAGGATTTGGCAGCATCTGAAGCCCCAAGCAGAGGTGGACAATGTTTACCGGTAATAAGTCACGATTGCATCCCACACCCCTGAAAAAGGCATTCTCTCTCTGGCCTCACAGACCTCAGGGCCTTTGCATCTCAGCCTGTCTTGTGCAACCTCCTCCCACCTTGTTGCATTTCCACCTACCCCTTCCAGACCAGTTTGCGTGTCATCTTCCCATTGTTGCCTTGGTCTATCTTGAGGTCTGACACCCTCCACTGCAGCTTACGAAAACTGCCTTGCATGACTTCCTTCATCGGTTCTTATAATATCCATTTCATTTTCTGCGCTTTTATCTTACTTGAGTCATCAGGTCTTTTATAAAGGTCCATAAGCTGGTCCTTGACTATATTTTTTCTTGTACTGCTCCTTCACACTTTGTTTTTAAGCACATGCAGCCTTTTTTCCCCCATTTTTCTTTGTCAGCAACCACCACTCGCACCTACATAAAAGAACAACTGTACTATGAAGTGCCCCAAAGGGCACTCCCACCCTGAATTTGAAGACTGGCCCAGGAACAGCACCTGGCAGCCCTATTAGGACCAGCATTAGCACGTCTCCTGCCAACTGTAACCCGCCTTGAGTTGTCCGTAGCTCCTTGCTGCTTTATCAGCCGTGAACCTGACCAGCCTCCCTCAGTTGCAAGGCTACTCTCTGCAGCCTGTCAACTGTGTCCCAGATTTCACTCTTTATGGGATCAAGGCAAGGAGAGCTGGTCATAAACTCCCAGAAGAAGGTTTCAGACTGGATAGAGGCAGTCCTCAACTTACAACATTTTGAGTTACAACCTTTATAAACTGACACCCTGTTTCAACCTTATAACGTCAGCTTTGACTTTACAACGCTTTATCTGATGCAACGCCACGCCAGCAAACAAGTCGCTGCTTCGCCCATCTCCCTGGAAAACATCTGTCCAAACTTCCCTGGCCACTTTCTTCAAGAAATCAGACAAGACTCCAGAAAAACCTGCAGCCAAGTCTCCCAAGAAGACTCCAGCTATGAACCCTTCAAAAAGTCCGACCAAGAGCTGTTCAAAAAGTCCAACAGTCACTTCAAAGAAGTCCTTCCAAATCAATATGATTGCTATTTACAACATAAATACATCAATGTAGCTATATTACTCATCTATAATTGATTGAGTACAAAATTAGAGGTTATTTTTGGTGAAAACAGGTTATCAGTCCTAGGTTCAGGAACCAATCCCACATTTATAACATTGTTTCCTATGGGAAAATCGGTTCGAGTCACACATTTCAACTGAAGACACAGTTTTCAGGAACCAGTTGTGCTGCAAGTCCGAGGGCTGCCTGCATTAAGGAAAAAACTTCTTCACGATCTGCGAGACCGGCTGGAATAAACTCCCAGCGGGGGCGGCGCAGGGACCTGCCCTGGAGATCTCCAAAAAGGGACCAGACGCCAGGGCCATCCCTGAGCTGGGGGGGGATCGAGCTGGGGGAACGCCTGGGCCCGCCGCCAGCTTCACATCCAGCCGCTCGCTACCCCTCCCGGCTCCTTCACACCGCGGGTGCAGAGGCCCCACACGCGGCTGGGGTGGGCTCTGCCGGACGCACCCCTTGCCAGGGTGATCGAAGCCCCGCGGCCTTTCCTGCCCAGAGCAGGGGGGCGAACAACGCCTGCACCTTGGAGGGGGGGGGAGCCCGAAACCAGTGGTTCCCAGACTCAAAGCAGCCCTCAGAAAAGGCCACCTCGGGCTTCCCCTGCACGCTCGGGGCAAAGTCCTTCTGCTGCACGCCCGGGCCGAGGAGAGGGCTGTTTTGCCCGCGGCCCGGGCAGCCCCAGCGCAAGCGCGGCCGTACCGCAGGAGAGGTTGCCGGTGGCCGTCTTGCAGTACCCGCAGCGGTAGCCGCCCTCGCCGCCGAAGTACTCCACGATACTCGGCGACCCGCCGGCCGCCGCCATCTTGCCCCGGCGCCGGCTCGGCGCAGCGCGGCGGCCTTCCGGTGCGAGGCGCCAGCTCCGCCATGTTGGTTGCGGGCAAGCCTCCGCGGGGAAACCCGGCGCCGCCCGCCATCTTGCCTAAGGGCAGCGGCTGGCATGCTGCCCGCGCGGCGGAGGGGAAGCCGCTTCCCCGCGGCGGAAGGGGGAGGGCGCCCCCCCCGCAACTCACCGGCCGAGGCTTTGCCGCGCGGGGCGGCGCAGTAGCCGCAGCGAGAGCCGGGCTTGGGGCCGCGGTACTCCACCACGGTGCGGCCGCCGGACATGCCGCCTCTCTCGTCCCTGCCTCCCTCCCTCCCTTCTCCCGCCGGTAACACGTGTGCTCCTGCTGCCAGGGCTCCTTTTTGCAAATATGTGGGAAAATTTGAGGCGCGCTCGTCGTGATCCGTGCACAATTTCCCCCTTTTTAACAGGGCTCTGCAACAACTTCCCACTTGGAAAGGGGGGCAGAAGCCTCCCTGGTTTAACGAAGAAACTAGATAGCTATGGGCCAGACTGCCTGCAATAGCCAAGTGTGTTTCGTCTTTAGCCCATCTCTTTCCTCAGCCCCATTCCTCCTTTTTTTGGTGTTTTAATCACTCATTTTTTGAAGTGGCTAAACTACCTCCCCCTCACTTCTTTCCTAAGGACTGACATCTGGTTACAATTTTGCACTAATTGATCATAACAGCAATAGTGAGGAAGTATCCCCCGCCTTATGTTGAAAAAGTGATCGTTCTAACCGGGATAATCCTGCAAAAAACAAATTTGCGGGAGCTGCCTCACAAACTTGGGGCAGTTCCTCAACTTTGACATTTTCTTCGGGATGATCCATGAAATAGGGGGCCGAGTGAACAGGTGCCATGTGAAAGCAAGCAGCTCCAATGGGTGGTTTCAACACTGAAACCCCCTCGTTACCGGGAAAGCCTTTCGCTGTTTGCCTAAATGCCCTTCAAAGCTATCCGACACCTCCAGGGAAAAAATCTTACCTGATCTATGCATCAAACAGCTGCTCAGCACCCCGCTCACAAAGGATTTCACAGAAGAGTCAATAGATGGAGAAACCCTCTGGGCAGCATTTCTTACCTGGGAAGGCATCTCAGCTCTCCTGTGAAGCTCTGATGATGCAAATTACCTTAAACAAAAGCAGGAGAAGGATCTCAGGATTTTAAAAATGAAACCTTCGTGTCTTCCCAAGCAGAAAACAACTTTGACCACCGGAAACCTGAGATTCTGCTCCTGCCTTTGTTTAAGGTAATTTGCATCATCAGTGATCACAGCCTCGCAAGACAGCTGAGACTCCTTAGTAGCTAAACAGCTGCTACCGAGAGGGTTTCTCCATCTACTGACCCCTCTGTGAAATCCTACGAAATATCCTGGGTAGAAATGAAAGTTCATAATTTGATAAGATGGTAACGTCTTTTCCCTGATGCCTGATGAAGGGTCTTTGCACCCGAAAGCTTGCAATTCAAGCCACTTTTTTTCAAAAATCTTGTAAAAGATATCACACCTGCCCGAAGCCCTGATTGCTTCAAATCTATGGGACTTCACCACTACTGAAATGCTTTGCTGAATATGGATAGTTGAGTAAGCGATAATGGAGGGAGCTACTTCTAATCTAGAGCATTAATAGTAGGTATTACTGCATGCAGGATAAGCAGGAGTCCAATTCTTTCCTTGCCTGGTTCTGCCTGCCTTTAGTTCCAGTAAGTTGCCCTAACACTTGCAAGTTAAAGATAACTACTTCTGCTTTTGGAGGCGGCACTATGTAAGGCAAGTTCTTTAAGACTGGGAAGGAGAGTGCTATTTAAAAAAAAGAGAGAGAGAGAGCGAGAATGGTATGAGAACTATAGAAGAGCTAGCACAAAGTAACTGGCAGGGAAGGAGAGGGAACAAGAAATAGAAATTATTCTTCTACTCTATTTAGCACTGGTGAGATGTCGCCAAAATGTCCATGTCTAGTTTTCGGTCCCACGCTTCAAAAATGACACGGACAAACTGGAAGGAATCCAGGAGACAGCAATTAAAAAGATTACAGTTCTAGAAAACAAGTCATAACAAGGAAAAATTGGGGAAACTGGGACCGTTTAATCTGGATAAAAGGGGAGATGTGGTAACAGTCTTGAAATACAAGTGACGACTTGAGACCCTCTGGGTTAAAATCTATGGGGAACACGGCGCAGGGGATACTATGGTGGTCTACTACAGACCCCCTACCCAGAGTCAAGACCTTGACCAGGAGTTCACCAGGGAATTGGCTGAGGCTGCACAATCCTGGTGTATGGTTGTCATGGGAGACTTTAACTATGACCTCTATCCTGGGGAAAGTCCTGGAAAAGATTATCAAGGAGGCCATCCTTAACAGGCTACCTGAAGGTAATATCCTAAGGGACACCCAGCATGGGTTTGCTGTGGGTAGGTCTTGCTTGACCAATCTCATTTTCTTTCAGGACCAGGTGACCTATCACCTGGACAAGGGGGAAGAGATCGACGTTACATACCTCAACTTTAAAAAAGCCTTTGATCTGGTATCCCACAATCACCTCTTGGCTAAACTGGCTAACTGCGGCCTTGATGTCACCACGATCTGCTGGCTGGGAAACTGATTCTGCAGTAGGACCCAGGAGGTGGTGGCTGACGGGAGCCAATCATCTTGGTGTGCTGTCACTAGTGGGATCCCACAAGGCTCTGTCCTAGAGCCTATACTGTTTAACTTCTTCATCAATGATATGGACATTGGTGTTGGAAGCGGACTGGCCAAGTTCACCGATGACACCAAATTCTGGGGTAAAGCATCCACACCTGAGGACACGAGGGTGATCCAGGCAAATCTGGACAGACTCATGAAATGGGCAGATAAGAATTTGATGGTGTTCAACACCGAAAAATGCAAAGTTCTCCACCTTGGGAGGAAAAACCTGCAGCATGCTTATAGGCTTGGTAGTGCTACACCAGTTAGCTCTACAGATGAAAGAGACTTGGGGGTCATGGTTGACCACAAAATGAACATGAGCCTTCAGTGTGATGCTGCGGTTAGTAAAGTGACCAAAACGCTGGCTTGCATCCATAGATGCTTCTCAAACAGATCCCAGGACGTCATTCTCCCGTTGTACTCGGGCTTGGTGAGGCCGCAGCTGGAGTACTGCATCCAGTTTTGGGCTCCGCAATTCAAAAAGGATGAGGAAAAGCTGGAGAGGGTGCAGAGGAGAACCACACACATGATCAGAGGGCAGGAAAACAGACCATATGATGAGAGGCTGAGAGCAATGGGGCTATTCAGCCTGGAAAAGCGCAGGCTCAAGAGTGATCTGGTGGCCACCTATAAGCTCATCAGGGGTAGTCATCAGGATCTGGGGGAACGACTGTTCACCAGAGCCCCGCAAGGGATGACAAGATTGAACCATCACAACCTCCACTGTGACCAGTTCAGGCTGGACATAAGAAAGAACTTCTTCGCTGTCTGAACCCCCAAGGTTTGGAACAGACTGCTACCTGAGGCAGTTCAAGCACCTACATTGAACATCTTCAAAATGCATTTGGATGCTTATCTTGCTGGGATCCTATGTTCCCTGCTGACTTCCTGCTCCTGGGGCAGGGGGCTGGACTCGGGGTCCCTTCCAGCCCAAACGTCTATGAAATCTATGAAAAAAATCATTGTGATGAAGACACTGACATGCTCTTCTCTTCATCCAGAGAAAACAGGACAAGAAGGAACTGTTTTAAATAGCAAGACGTGAAATTTAGGTTAGCTATTAGGAAGAAGTAATTAAAAGTTAAGCACAGGAACAGATTACCAGAGAGACTGTAGACCGGGGCTGGCAACGTTTTTGGCTAGAGTGCCAAACCTCCCCCCCCAATGTCTACCTTATAAGGTACCAGAGTGCCAGCATGCCAGAAAAACAAAACTGGGGTCAGGGGTATATGGCAGGACACACTGCATATTCATAAGTTAATAATCATAAATGTTGCTCCTTCTATGGTAAACACTGGTGACAGTAAATAAAACTTCATCGTCTACTTTTGTTCTTATGTATGCTTTTTTATAAAGCATGTTGTGATGAAGAAAGAAAAAAAGGGAAAGAGAAGAGAAAAAAGATGAAAAAATAAAAAGATAAAGAAAGAAATGGAGAAAAAAGAGGTAAAGAAAGAAAAATGGGAGAGAAAAAGAATACAGAGAAAAGAAAAAGAAGGAAAGAAAAGGAAGAAAAAGAAGAGAATCTTGTTTGGTATCCCTCGCCACCGATGTCTCCCCACTGCTACCACAGCAGCAACCAGGACTGGGGGGCTCAGGCCTCCCCCATGGTCCCGGAGTGGGGAAGCCCAGGCCCAGGGCTGGGAGGGAGGGCCCAGCCAGGGCTTGGGCAAACAGATGCCCCATCCCACCCAGGAGGAGGCAAGGATGGGTGCTTGGCCCATGGTCCAGGCAGTACACACAGAAGCAGGTGCAGGGGGAGACACTGTTGGCAGGCTGACCTGCCTGGCCCCTTGGGAAGATGGGAGCTGGGTGGGAAGCAGGGACTCCATGGGCACAGGCCAATACTGGTGGGTGAGTGTGGGTACCCAGTGGCACCCAAGGTAGGGCCTGGCCTGGCCTAACAGCTCCACAGGGATGGGGACAGCCGCCCTGCCCATGAGGGGATGCCACCTGGCCAAGGCAGGACACCATGTTCAGGACACTCCTGGTTCTGGGCTTGGGCTCTCTGTGCACTGAGCACATTGTGAGTGGGGAAGAGCCACCCCCGGTAACAGGGCTTGGCTTCAAGAGCCCCCCAGGCCCTGGGAACACCTCTCGTGGGCAGCACTCGGGGCCAAGATGGCTGGGAACCTGCAGCACAGTGGTCCTGCACAACACTGGCCCCAACCCCTGAAGGGGAGCTGCGGGGGGCAAGGCCAAGGCCACAGCAGCCACAGTGGTTGTTCCTGGGGGGTCCAGGGGTCTCCCACAGCTGGGCCCCCATACCAGAAGCAGCTCCACCCTGCTCATGCTGTGCCCAGCACACAGGGAGGTCAAGCCTGGAGCAACCTGAGCCTAGCATCCAACCCCAGCCAGGCAGTGCAACAACCCTGTGCAGCACCTGCCTAGGTCCTGGCCCAGCCCACCCACAGCTCCCCTCCAGGGGCTAGCCCAGGCCTCAGGGCACAGCCCAGAGACAGGGGGCAGGGTCAGAAGAACACAGACAGCATCTCTGCCTCTGTTCTCCTGACTTTGCCCCCGGTGCCAGCCGTGGTGCTGCCACCTGCAACTATTCCGGAGAGCCTAGAGCAGCAACTTAAACATTTTTTGTTTTAAACAGTTTCCTCTCACACCTCCTGGCATGCTGGAGAAAATGTCTCCGCATACCACTAATTGGCACACATGCCAGGGGTTGCATATCCTTGCTGTATATTCTCCATCACTAGAAGTTTTTAAGAGCAGGTTAGACAAGAAACTTGACAGGGACAGTTTAATCTGGAAAGAGCCCATCTTGAGCTGGATGACCTCCTAAGATTCCCTCCAGCCCTTTTCTTCTACGATTCCCTCATAAATTTGCACTTTCCTGTGGTGTATGATCTCTCCAGTCTTCTCTGATTCAGATGCTCTGGAATCACAAATACATCTGAAGTCCCTCTCCGCACCCTTAAGGAGCTCCATTCCCCTGATTCCTCACTTTCACCATGATTACTACTAGATCATTGATAAGAATCACTGATAACTACAAGCAGGACCTAATTTGTAATCATTATACACCTTGTGTATTCCTGACCATTACAATATCCAGTATATTTCCTTTGTTATGAAAAGCTGAAAAAGAATTAGCAGACAATACAAAAGAACTTTATTACAGAATATCACAATAGGATGAAAGCACACTATGTTTTGTGACTGCTCCTACCACAGTAAGTGGCATACACAAATAAAAAAAAGATGTATTTTTTATATAAAAATTGTCATTTAAATTGTTTTCATCAAAATCAATTTAATCATACAATATATACATATAAAACTTATATTTGAAGTAAATATTTTAAAATCCTTTTTTCTTTAAGGCACCTGGAAGAGAGATATAAGAGTAAGACCGTTCAATATTTTCTATATCTCATTGCAGCACTGGATAAATGTATTCAAAATCAGAGTTTAAAAAAATTCTATAAATAGCCAAAAAAAGTTATTTGGGTGAATCTGATATCTTTTATTAGACCAAGTTAAGTAGTTGGAAACTACTAGGCAAGCTTTTGGGTTTAAAAACCCTTCATCAGTATCTTCAGGTTTAAAAACCCTTCATCCAGCATTCCATCCAGGAAGAGCACACACCAACTGCAGATGCTTCCTCAGCCCAACTAAGGGTTTTTAAACCCGAAAGCTTGCTAAGAAAATGTTTTCCAGCTATTTAAGTTGGTCTAATAAAAGATATCAGATTGTCTGCCTATGTCCTTAGACTAGCATGGCTACACCAACAACCTACACCCCTATAAATAGCCACACTGTTATAGCTTCTTTATTTTGAGACTCTTAAAAGTATGTCAATTTATTAACCTGAATGTCCCAGCAAATACTTTAAGCTGCTACTGCTTTTTAAAAAAAATCAGTAAATATACAAAGCTGCTAATCCTTGATCCTTCACAGCACTACGTTTTGCAATGCTTTGAAAGCCAAGTAACAAAAGTGCATCTACTTAGTCCACCAGCAAATGTGAAGACTTTAACTCTTAAATTAGATGAAAATTAGATGCAGAGAATTCTGATCCATAAGAACAAGATCACCAAAGCAGAGAGATAAATTCACAAGTTTTTGTACAGAACCCACCATTGCAGGCACTGTGGAGCAACTAGATTGGCTCACTTTAGTACTACTTCCCAGATATACTTGAAGCAAAAAAAAACAACAGAAAAGAAAACAAAAAACCCAACTGCCCTAAACAACCATCAAGTGTGCTAAGTGCTATATATAAGCCATAGCTAGCTTCTCTGCAAATCCTCCAAATATACAAACATGCACTGAGAAGGTTGTGACCTCTCCTAAATCAATTAAGTGAAAACTTACCATAAGAATTAAGCAAGATCCATTTCATTGTCTTAGCTGTGAGTGGGAGGATCAATCATAGATTCTGTAATTTCAAATGTTTCAACAATATCCTGAGAAGGGAGAAAAAATATTAAAAACATCATTTTTAACATTATTGTCAAACAGCTATTTTAACATAACAGTAATATTTTCACCAGAAATAGAAGGGTTTCCATTCTGCATATTAAGTCTTCTATGTGTACACTATGTAAGCAGCAAAGGATACAGAAAGATCCAAGAGGTATTCCTCCCTCTCTCCCCCACCCCCTAAAACAAAGGGAAAAAAAACCTTTTTGTTTGAGGTGTATTTAAAAGTTATATTTAAAAGTTAAAGATAGCAAGATCCTTTAGTTTAACACAACATTGCTGACCCTCATTATAATCCGGGCCGCTATGTTCTGTCCCCTCCATCCTCTGCAAAACAAATGTATAACAGCTATCAGTTAAAGGAATAATTGGCAGTGGTTTTCAGTCTTTTTACATTTGCATACCTATAAAAGATTTCAAATGGAGATGCAGACCCCTTTGAATTGTAAGTGTGGATATTCACATACTTTTGATTGATCATAGTCATCTTTTGATGACCCCTTAGACATTCTGCAGATTCCCAGGGGTCCATGGACCAGAGATTGAAAACCACCGAGCTGGGGAATATACAGCATAGCTGCCTGGGTACCAGCTCCAGCAGGCAGTTCATCTCATCACTTTATGTCGCAAATATTGTTGCTTCATGCTGTTTTCAAGACCCTGTTAGCTTTAAGGATTTTTATACAATCAAATCAAAGGGATGATGCATTCTAGTATCAGAAACATTCTCTTCATCCATAACTGAATGCCAGGAAGCTAGGTAGCAGTCTGGTCTAAGTGCCCATATCTACTTGGCCTTCGTTTAGTTCAGTAATTGCAAATAATTTACAGTTAAACAACCTTAAAATTACTGGCACCCTGTCATATAAATGTAACAGGATGTCAATGGACTGGAATGAAGTCTCCATCCCATCTCTCACTGGGATCTTTCTTGCGTCTAGAAAGACAGACATGCTGATTGTAACTACTCATGTTACATGGCCCATAAATGATCTGAATTGATATCTTAATATACAACTAGTTATAAGGTGTACTACTCTGGTTTCACATAACAGAAGTGTACGGCTCTTCTGAGGCTCATTATAAATAAAAGAAAGAAGCCAAAGGCATTTTATCTAGTTTACCTTCCACTCTTGGTGGCTGAGAGATATGATTGCCTGGTGCCGTACTTGAGCATTCGGGTCATTTCCTCTTCCTTCGTTGCTCTTGGAGGGCTCTGTTTAAAATGTTTTCAGAACTTACACTGTTAGAGACCTTTTAAAATGTTACAGTTCACCTCAGGAACATAGAAAAGTACCAAATCAGATGAAATTAACTATTCAGTTAGGCAAGTATCTTGTCTCTGACAGAGGCCTCTACCAAACACTTCATTAGAAATGTACATGGACACCTGAACCCATCAGAAGGTGGTTGATTTACATCCTAAATCAAGGATATCAAACTCACCCCAGTCCATCCTCTTCCCTTAAAAGTCTATGACACCCATCTTTTTTTTAGGGTTCCTGCATTACACACTACACACTATCATTTAAATAGTTTTTTAAAATCTTTATAAATGTACTCCTCTCAACATTTTCTTCACCTGCTCAATTCCCATCTTTCTTGTTGTCCATCATCATATCCTTTTTGGTCACATTCACTTGTTTTGTTTAGATACAGATAACTTTTTGGCTCAAATACAGTTTGAATACAGAGCCAATTAAAAGGTAACTCTAAGTCTTAAGATCACTTAGAGCCAATTAAGAGCCAATTAAAGGTAACTCTCATCTTAAGACCACTTCAATGGCTTGTGAGACATGTTCCATAAACTTATATACCTTGCTATTTAACTATTTTGGCTGGGGGGAAGAGAAGGAACATAAATTATAAGAAGGTAGCCATCCTACAAGTATTATTACACCAACATAACCTACAAAATGTCTCTTTTGTAGTCACATCACTTAGGGACTGATACAATGTCCACTGAAGGCAACTGGAATTTCACTAGGAAATTCAATGAGTACTGGTTCATCTTAAGTTCCATGTCTATTCTTCAAAATATCATCAATCCTCTAGAAATACAATTGTTTTGATGATATAACAGTAGGCTGTCTCTTTTAAAATGTTAATGTTATTTTACCTATTATTGGGAGTCTGTCCTGATCCAGCTTTATTCTTGCAAAGCCATCCTAGAATACAATACAATTTGTTTGACAATACAGAAACTGGATTTATTCAGTTAATTTAACACACTGAAATAGGAAATGAGTATTACAAATCAAATTTCTTCATATAGAATTATACAATACAGTCCCAGTGGAGTTGTATATGCACTAGAACACTGATTTTTTGCATGGTTAGTTTCCTTAGCCCCCCTATACAGAGGAGAGTTTGAAGACTAATTAGGGGTATATTACCACAGCAAACAGCTGTGCAGGACCACTGAGGTACTCCAGCTGTTTGCTACAGCTTTTGCTTCAAAGAGCTCCACTTCTCTGAGCAGATGTGAAGGATTCCTAATGAGCTCCAGCTGAGTGGAGAAGTAGTGCCCTGTGACACAACAGCTGCAGGAAAAACAGCTGAGTGGATTGTCCATAATACAGAAACCTGCTAAGAATGAAAGAGAATATGAAGTCTGGATTCTACTATATATCCTTGTATCTAGAACCTTACTGACAATTTCATTAGCAGGCTCCCACATTGTGTGCCAAGGTCAGTAAAGGAAATATTACATCAGGTTGGTCCCAAGGCCACTCTTCCAGGAACACAATTAATAACCTCACTTAAACCAAACACTTTCTTTATCCCCACCACCAATTACATACTTTAGCCATTTCTATCTATCTCATTTCCTATACTAACCCCCACCTTTTCCAGTTTAAGTAATATATTTCCCAGATGACATCAAATGCTTTGCTGGAGTCTCAGTGACTGATGTCAACTATATTCCCTTTTTTATTACAAAGTGAGTTAACTTATCGTAGAAAGGTATCAAGTTAGTTTGTAGCAAAAGAATGATGCAATTAAAAAAAATATAAGAACCTGACTTAGTGATATCATTCCTGAATACAAGATAAAATTTCAAGAAGATATTGCTCCTTACCCTTATAATGAAGGACACGTGAAAGATGTTTTCCACAGTGCGTGCAAAAGAGTTTGGATCAATCACAAAATCAAAGAAGGAAATAGGTATTTCAGCTAGAGACATAAGAAAATAGTAGTTATCAAAAAACTGTTGATTATATATACAAGCTAACAGAGATTTGATCACATTTTTTTTCAAAAGTACATAATCCATGCAGGGCTTAAATCCCTAAAAGAGATAAATTATAAAACAGTTTTAATTTGAAAATACAACTAAATGTGCAATCTGATGATTTTATGACAGATATTTTCCCCCTCTTTCTACTACTCTCCCACACATGAATGGAAGTAAAGTTCAAATTGTTATGGTTTCATTCTAGTTGTTGTTGTCAAATGTTACAGTTTAAACAACAGTGTTCTCACTCCACAGGGATCACAAGTATCTTCTTGGATAAGAATGCTTTGTTTCTGTCGTTAACAATCTGCAATAGTCAATTTATTGAAGAATCAGTAATCCAGTATGGACTTTTTCCTGTCTTTATTTAGAGAACTCTGCTATTCTGGGACTTAATACCCTATGGAACAGAAAACACTCCCACTGGGGAATACGTGTGTACTGTTCTAGTCTAACAGTCATATATTATAGTTATTTGCATACAACACTCACCTTTCCCCCTAAAATCAACCCTCCAAAATTGGGATGCTTACTTTCAGCAGGGAAGCTGACTTTATTCACCAGTAATTCACTGCATGGAGACACAGAAAAATAAAGACACCGTCCTGCAAGATGGCACACACTGCAGTGTTCTATATTCCCATTATCTTTGTTATGGGATAACACTTGCTAAAAATTTGTGTCCATTTGAGAACAGCTGTGAAAGGGTTAAACACTGAACTGCCCCCCACCCCCCCCACACACACACTACTTTCTGGAAGAGGCAGAGAAGCTGGTAGGCATTTTGCAGCTCAGTGTCTTCATGAAAAAGCCAACTCTAGGCCACGACGGGGGCAAGGGGGAAATTCTACTTTCTAAAAACATGGGGGCATGTGGTATGCGAGAAAATATGGTAAAGGTTTTTCATCATAGGTTATTCCAGGAAGATGGGCAGATGATTAACAACAACAATTATCATTATCACCATTATTATAGATCAGAAATGCCAAAATGGCATCCTTTTCTACAAATACAGTAATACATCATGAGCAGCCAGCATTCACAAACAGCATATTTACTCAATATGAAAAACACACATTTAGAATAAAATAAAAACAAAATTGCTCAACCCAACTAAAACAGACACCTGCTCCTGTTTTAAGATAGCCCAACAAACTGAATACAAGACAGAAAATACAAACAAGCAAAAAACAAAAACAGGAATAAGGAAAAAGACCAACCACAGTGACAGGCTACTAAGCAAACTGTCCAGGAACATCAAAATCTGGCAGGAAAAAAAATAAACATTCCTCTCTGTTTTGACAAACCCCAGGCTGCAAACCCTGAAAAAAGCCAACACCCCATGAATGCAACTTCATTTAGGAGGACTTTTAGTATATTCTAATGGCCAATAAATTCATGCCATTCCAGAGTAAAGTAAGAAAAGTGAATTCAGAACCTGAAGGGTCTCCATTTAACTCCAACATCAGCACTCCTGCTGACTGGACCTATGGAATGACAAGACCCAAGTTACTTATGGCTTTATAGGTCTGAACTGCGTCCCTAAACCATCACCACAGAATGGGCAGACAATGCAAATTACAAAGCACTTTTGTTACATGACAAGACACTTTCCTTAACAAGTAAGGAACTGAGACCTACATTGGACTCAATTTTGGAGTAAACTGAAGCTTCGGTAAAACATGTAACTCTAAACCTGTAGAGACTAAAGACTGGATTTAGAAAAGTGCACGAAAGAAAATCTTGCAACAGTCTATAAAAGCTGTAAAAACCAACCCTTGTTACTGATACTATATAAATTTCTAAAAATAAAATCCAATTTTATTTGACAAATCCAATACAACCTAAAATAAATCTGAATGTAAACTGATGGATCAAAACTTTCAGAGACTACTATAATCTTTGCCACATCCTGACTACCACCTTCATTTCTAGCCTATCCAACCTGCTTAGTTTTAACCGACAGTTGTCTATGCTGTTTTCTACCCAACACAGACACATACTTATGCACAATGTCTGGGTCACACAAAACAGAGATCTAAAACTGAGCGTCACTAGTATATTCAAATTGCATTATTTTCTTACTAACAGTTACACATATAAATCTAAAGAGACAAGTGATCAAATGGGACTGTAGAAAAAGCGTGTCCAGGGCTGAAAACCAATCACACAAATCTGCCTTCAGAGATTAAAAAAAAATTAAAACTGTTAAATGATCCCCCAATCTACTCTTATTTAAGTCTGAACAAGCAGCAATACTGCCTCAAAATCAACTGGAAAAAGGAAGTTGGCAGAGCTTAAATAGGAGAAAGGATCTCTTCTATGGACTAAGCAACAGGGATCATTGTCCAGTGCCATCATCCAGTGCAAAAAAGAACAGAAATCAAAGATATTTATACACTGTGAAAACTGTCATGCTACAACCATCTACGATTTTAACCAAAAGTAAAAAATTCAATATACAGTACTCCACTTAAATTGCAATAATTGCATAAATGCATAATTGCACAGCATATAGCTAGACCTAATTCATCACGCACTGTTTATATGGTAACAATACTGGATATCAGTTAAGTGCAAAATTGACTTAAATCCAACTCCACTGTCTAGTTTTTATCTTATTTGTACTATAGTTAACTGCACCAGAAACAATGAAGTAAAAGCAGCTGTCAAAGGACTTTCAGAAATCTTAAAAAGAAAGGAGGTAGTAGCCATGCATTTCCATTAAATTTCAAAGTTTCAGTTGCAGACCCCAAACTGAGGATTCAAAGCCATAAAGGAAGCCAGTCAGTTCCCAGGTTGTCACACCACTGACAACACTATAAAACAATCCCCATTAGGTACACGGTGCTATCAGCCTAATTGGACTATTAGAGAACTTGAATATAGAAAGGTGAGCCAGTCAGTTTCTAGACTGCTTATACGAGAAACATTAAGTTTAGATAAGAGTATATTCCAGGGAAAGGCATATAAAGTGCTGATGAACATGGACAAAAATTAAAAAAATAAAATAAAAACAGCACTTTACCGGAAGAGGAAGAGTGTTAATTCAACCCGGCTCCCCCCCCATCTGTACAGATTAGGCACTTCAGCGGGTCTTTCTGGCACTTTTATCTAAACCCGATTCAGTCAGCTATTACATAAAATTGCCAAAAAGCCCCGCTGAAGTGCCCGTTCTATACAGATGTTGGGCAAATTGGGTCAAACTAACATAATGCCTCTCTGGGCACGCACTTTGGAAGCGTGGGGGGCGCGTACCGAGCTTAAAGTAAAGCGCTGTTTTTTGGGTTTTT
>NW_017728951.1:11152057-11155514 GCF_001723895.1 Crocodylus porosus | reverse complement strand
ACTTCATTTAGGAGGACTTTTAGTATATTCTAATGGCCAATAAATTCATGCCATTCCAGAGTAAAGTAAGAAAAGTGAATTCAGAACCTGAAGGGTCTCCATTTAACTCCAACATCAGCACTCCTGCTGACTGGACCTATGGAATGACAAGACCCAAGTTACTTATGGCTTTATAGGTCTGAACTGCGTCCCTAAACCATCACCACAGAATGGGCAGACAATGCAAATTACAAAGCACTTTTGTTACACGACAAGACACTTTCCTTAACAAGTAAGGAACTGAGACCTACATTGGACTCAATTTTGGAGTAAACTGAAGCTTCGGTAAAACATGTAACTCTAAACCTGTAGAGACTAAAGACTGGATTTAGAAAAGTGCACGAAAGAAAATCTTGCAACAGTCTATAAAAGCTGTAAAAACCAACCCTTGTTACTGATACTATATAAATTTCTAAAAATAAAATCCAATTTTATTTGACAAATCCAATACAACCTAAAATAAATCTGAATGTAAACTGATGGATCAAAACTTTCAGAGACTACTATAATCTTTGCCACATCCTGACTACCACCTTCATTTCTAGCCTATCCAACCTGCTTAGTTTTAACCGACAGTTGTCTATGCTGTTTTCTACCCAACACAGACACATACTTATGCACAATGTCTGGGTCACACAAAACAGAGATCTAAAACTGAGCGTCACTAGTATATTCAAATTGCATTATTTTCTTACTAACAGTTACACATATAAATCTAAAGAGACAAGTGATCAAATGGGACTGTAGAAAAAGCGTGTCCAGGGCTGAAAACCAATCACACAAATCTGCCTTCAGAGATTAAAAAAAAATTAAAACTGTTAAATGATCCCCCAATCTACTCTTATTTAAGTCTGAACAAGCAGCAATACTGCCTCAAAATCAACTGGAAAAAGGAAGTTGGCAGAGCTTAAATAGGAGAAAGGATCTCTTCTATGGACTAAGCAACAGGGATCATTGTCCAGTGCCATCATCCAGTGCAAAAAAGAACAGAAATCAAAGATATTTATACACTGTGAAAACTGTCATGCTACAACCATCTACGATTTTAACCAAAAGTAAAAAATTCAATATACAGTACTCCACTTAAATTGCAATAATTGCATAAATGCATAATTGCACAGCATATAGCTAGACCTAATTCATCACGCACTGTTTATATGGTAACAATACTGGATATCAGTTAAGTGCAAAATTGACTTAAATCCAACTCCACTGTCTAGTTTTTATCTTATTTGTACTATAGTTAACTGCACCAGAAACAATGAAGTAAAAGCAGCTGTCAAAGGACTTTCAGAAATCTTAAAAAGAAAGGAGGTAGTAGCCATGCATTTCCATTAAATTTCAAAGTTTCAGTTGCAGACCCCAAACTGAGGATTCAAAGCCATAAAGGAAGCCAGTCAGTTCCCAGGTTGTCACACCACTGACAACACTATAAAACAATCCCCATTAGGTACACGGTGCTATCAGCCTAATTGGACTATTAGAGAACTTGAATATAGAAAGGTGAGCCAGTCAGTTTCTAGACTGCTTATACGAGAAACATTAAGTTTAGATAAGAGTATATTCCAGGGAAAGGCATATAAAGTGCTGATGAACATGGACAAAAATTAAAAAAATAAAATAAAAACAGCACTTTACCGGAAGAGGAAGAGTGTTAATTCAACCCGGCTCCCCCCCCATCTGTACAGATTAGGCACTTCAGCGGGTCTTTCTGGCACTTTTATCTAAACCCGATTCAGTCAGCTATTACATAAAATTGCCAAAAAGCCCCGCTGAAGTGCCCGTTCTATACAGATGTTGGGCAAATTGGGTCAAACTAACATAATGCCTCTCTGGGCACGCACTTTGGAAGCGTGGGGGGCGCGTACCGAGCTTAAAGTAAAGCGCTGTTTTTTGGGTTTTTTGATACCTGTAAGCAACCATAGGGTATATTCCAGTTCCAGGGTCATGCACCTAAACAGAGTACAATGCAGTCTGATAAATTAACAGACTGTCTACACAAAACTGGTTTCTTAAACGCACACCACGAAAACCTCTTCAAGGCAAAGTGTCAGTTCTTCTTAAAGACAAGGACTTGTCAGTCTTTATCAGAACTGTGCTTTTCTTCTATTGGCCCTCACACATGAGAAAGAATATGGATCTTAAGCACAAGATACAGAAAAAAATTTCACACCACCTTCACAAAAGAACTTTGGCCATTAGACCCTATTAGTTTTTCTGCTTCTATTGTAGCATCTTCTCCTAATTCCAAAACAAAAGGATCATTAAGTATCTCCTGGAGCATAAAACCTTCCTGCTTAATGTTACATTAACTAAACTGCAGACATACTTACGATCATTGTTAAAATGAGTCTGCAACAATCCCAATATCCTCTCTACTTCTTTTTCTGTGGCTTCCTGATGAGACTCCTCCATTCTTTTCAACTGAAAAAGATCCCAAGAAGAGTATACCAATAGTATATAAAACATTGTTACAAAAGACTAGGAGTAAGAATGTTTCATCATAGACAAGTTTTTTTTTCAAGAAGTAACTGTTACTCTTTTGGATAGTTTATTACTTGCACAAACTAGGCTATCACATTACTTTCTAGGTAGTACATACTAAAAATTATAATGATCATTAACAGTCTAAAGCAGGCTTGTCCAACAGGCTCCCACCTGCCTGAACAGAAGCCCTGGCTGAACAGCAGTCTCAGAGCTCCCCTTCCTTCCACTGGCTTCTGGTGCATGTTCCCACCCCAGGAGATGGGGCAGCCTGGCACAGCACAGGTCAGCCCACTGTGCCAGGGAAGCCAGCAGTCCAAAGCATTCATGCAGCACATTGCCACAGAGGAGCCCACAGGGAGCTGAAGGCAAGGTGGGAGTGTGCCTGCACATGGTGCACACTGTGCAGCCCTTGGTGTTTCGGGTCATTGAACTTGTGACCCCTGGCCACTTGGAAGTTGGAGATTCCTAACTAAATACAAACATAAAATTAATTGATATAACTGATGTTTCTGAAAAGAATATAATTATCTCCTTCTAGTACTAACCTTTTCACAACCATTTTTGTGCTGTTTTATTGGACTACTGCAAAGAGCTCTGTATGCAGCTATATTTAAAAACACTTAACATTTTCCCAACCTAACATTACCAATTGAGTAAGAAGCTGAGCTGTGTTGATTACAGAATATATATATATAATTTGCTTTTAAATGCAATCCAGAGTCTCAGGTTATTCAGGCTTTTGCACTATGGGGAAAGATTTCATAGATTTTCATAGACATTAGGGCTGGAAGGGACCTCGGGAGATCATCGAGTCCAGCCCCCCCACCCAAAGGGCAGGAAGTCAGCTGGGGTCATAGGATCCTAGCAAGATAAGCATCCAATTTACTCTTGAAGGTGTTCAATGTAGGTGCTTGAACCACCTCCGCTGGCA
>NW_017728951.1:11141229-11152046 GCF_001723895.1 Crocodylus porosus | reverse complement strand
AGGGTATAGCCCTCTATACCCGTGGTCCAGTCATGGGTGGAGTCCCATCAGGTCTCCGTTATCCCAGTGACGTCATAATTCTTTGCACTGAGCAGGAGGACCAAATGTAGGCAGAATGCTATTTGAGAAAGCTATTAGCTACCTAAGTCTATTTGGATCTGGCCCTTCTGAATTTAAAAAATAAAGCTTACCTTGGTCATTTATTTTTCTTAAGAATAATGTTTGCTTATACACTTCCACCTGAAATCTACAGTGAATCACACTGAACAGAAAAATAGATCATTTGGTAAAAAATGAGTCTGTTGATATTTTCACCTCATATAAAATTACCATCAAGATGAATCAAGAGACCAATCCTTAAATCATAATCCTTCTCTAATACAGTTAACCAGAACAGAATAAGAGGTAACATGGGCAAATAAAAATAACGTAGTATGCTACCAAAAACTATGATTAAAATATTAATTTACAAACCTGGGCAGGCATGGTACTTCTTTCCTTTCTCCCCGTTTTCATTTTCTGCCTCTCAATCCGTTGCCTGGGTACAGGAGGATCAGCACTGAAAGATCCTAACCTACTCCAAACAGAAAGGCAGCTTTTACAGTATGCACTAGAAAAGTTGTTCAATGTTTTTTCTGAGTAAAAGTGGATTTAATTACAAGGAACCATATTTTGAAACAAAAAAACATTCAAAATAGGACACAATATATCCAGTGGATAGAGGATGTAGAACTTTTCCTTTCACAAGGTTCAAATTTGGGCCATCTCAGTAGGTAACAAAGCATGCAAAATTTTTGCTCCATCCTCCAGGATTTGGATATTTACAAAATAACAGCATTAAGGAACCATAGCTGGAGCCGGGAATATGTAGTTCTTTTCTTAAAATGAGGACTAACACAAGTACAGCTGTTTTTACATATACGTTTTAGTGTGCGTATGCGCACACACACATATATATACATGTTATCAACATTCACATCATAAACACTTCAAGTTACTTAAAACCTCAAAAGTAGAGAGGAATCCAAATCAGACTTTTACTCACTCAACTATCCTTGATCATTTTTTACATATTTAAAAAACGCTATGTCCAAAATTTAGGGCCTTACATTTTAAAAATATAAACATTAATCTGAGATAATGGCGGCACACAAAGTATGTTATCTTTCTTAACATACTACTAATAATTTATTATTATCCAATGTAGTCGTCAGACCATATAGTAAAAATGGTTAAATTAAACACGTCATCCTACCTGAAATGATACTGGTTAGGAAAAAAGATGCATTAGCAGGGACAGGATGACTACACAGATCTTCTTCCTCTCTTTTTAAGATTTGACTAAATTAGGCCCAGCTTACCCTATGGCAGTTCCTACATGAAGTTTAAGTTTGGGGTCTGCACAACCATAGGTCATTTGACAAATGCCAGAAGACAGCACCTCCAGAAGATGGGATGACCATTCACAGAGAGAAAACATCAGGAAGGCTCATCCACAATAGAGCTAGGACATTGGCAGCATGAGGAAGCTTGCCAATATTCAGGTTGTTTCCTCTGAAGGAGCTGGGAAAAGGAGAAGGTCTTCAGAAGCAATCCAGCTACAGAAGGCTAGAATGGACTACACTGGCCTCAGGAAGACATATTAAAGCAGACCAACAGCAAGAGGTAAAGAGGCCAATGCGTGGAGCTCATAATATTCACAACCTTAAATGACCAGGCAAGGCCTTAGGAAGAAAAGCTGGCTCCTGTACTACACGTCTGGTTGCATCTGCCCAAATGAAGAAACTGTCACCTGGCATTCCAGCAGAGGAATATAAATACTGTTTATTTAACGTCAAATGCTTAATAAATCAAATACAGATCAATGGGGGTGAGCATCATATAATACTTCAGTGCGTAGGATGTGTGTAAGGAGAGAAAGCTGCACTGCCATGCTAGAAAAAAAGCCTGCTCTGAACTTCAATCTCCAAATGAGACTTCTGCATTCATCCCTATACTCCAATACAATGCACTACCTAAAGGCTGATGAACCAGCTCTCAAAGGAATTTATCCTTAATATAAGATCACGTGCTGCATCAAAATACACATGAAGATTTTCCTCGAGTAGGCTTACATGTAATGAAAAGAAGGAGCTCTTCTGAAGTATGTTTCTGCTTCTGCTCCCAGTTTATACCAGGCATCATTAGGTAAATATCCACCAGCACTGCCTTCTTCATCACAGTCGTTATCTTCTATACGATTCAGGCCCATGAATGTTAGCTAAAAGAGACAACAAAAGCTACTGAAAAACATTTACGTTTCACTTACAGCAGCATCACTGAATATTCATTCTTAAGATTGAGCATCTATCATGACCATCCTGCTGGATCAATGCTGAGTTTTAGAATACTGCACAAAAGAAATCTCTTATAATTAGAGTAACGAGTGAAAATGGATGGGTAGACTCATGAGTCATTGAACTACAGAATCATACTATGTAAAACGTTACTAAAACAAAAAGCATTTAGATACTTCTATCTAAATTAACCTAACAAAAAAAATCAAATACAAACTAAACTGGCCTCCTTCTAGAGGTAGCAACAGAAGAAAATCCTACATTCACCATTCCAACACCTGTATACAATTACTTGCTACAGTTGTGGTTCAGTGGTAGAATCCTTGTCTGCCACACAAGAAACCTGGTCCAATTCCCAGATGTATATAGAACTACGGCCACTGAAACACCGACCGTGCAGACTCAGTCTGACCTCTGGATTCTGTCTCAGTGGTCTAAAGGGGTGGATGGAACGCTTGGGCACTCTATTCCTCTGTACACCTGCCTGAATAGGCTTCTGTCAAAGGTCCCGTGACCTGTCACCCATACACCATCCAAAGGGATCCAAAAGGATCAATGGTTGCCTATTTTGTTTGCATAGAATTTTTTTTAATATCTTCACATGCCTATACATTAAATGGCAGTTCAAATGACAAAGAGTATATGATAAATTGGAAAAAAGAGACACACAAAGTAGCACCTATTCCTTTCTATCTAGCACTAAAAGCCAGTCATTTAAACACTCCTGAAAAGAATCTCATTTAGGAAAACAGGATTGGAAAAAAATGATTCTCTCATAAATTAGCATTTGATGCAGTAAAATCATGATCCTGTAATGAAGTCCAAGTAAGCCCCCCATTTGGAGGCTACATTTGTAATGTTACATGTTCACTCATTAAACCTATAAATACATAATGTAAAGTGAAAGATAATTACTATGTCTTTATAAAAAATTTATGAGAAAAATCTATCCTGCTTGGAGGAAAATTGAGTGAAGAAATTAATAAACATTAAGTTTCACTGGAAAAGTATAATTTGATCTGAAATCCGTAAAGCTTTTTTCTTTTATATCTCTATTACAAATAGAACAGTTCCCTGCTACATTACAACCAGCTAGCAGCTTCGAACTTACCAAGTCTTCAGCAAAAGCTGGCGAGTCAAACGCTGTCATATCAGAGTGCAGTTCATTTGCTTTCTCCTTTCCTAGGTTTGATGCCAAAACCAGAAACTGAGCATCCAGTGCAGCCTCCCTTGCCTGGGAAACTGTTATGGAAGAAGACAACAAACGTGCATTAGCAATATGTGATTACATAGATGTAAAAGTGCACACTACCCATAAAACCCACTTAAGCATGCTTTAAATGTAATGCTTAGTAGATTCAGTTGCACAACTCATACATTTCAGATAATTCACTGATTTAATTCATTTGACAATTCAGCAAAAAGTAACATCCCCTAGTAACAGAAAACTTGCAAAATTGGGAAGCCATATATAATGCAAAGTTGAATTTTCTTCCTTTACATTTTTGCTCCCTAAAAATACATTATCTTGAAACTTTATTCAATGGCCTTTTGCCATTACACTATTTTCATTCATGGTGCACTGCAGAACCTAAATAAAGAAATAAGGGTCATTTATTAAACCAAATCATCTTTTGCAAGTATAAAATTAAAATTCCAATCTATCCCATTCAGACAGTTCCATTTTCCGTACAATTTATTCAAGAGTTGTAGGTTTTGTGATGCAGAGTATTGGGCCTCAATTTGATACCCATATCATTTTTTCATTCCATATATCATCTCCATTGTTTTGATGGTCAAGGAAAAATTTCTAGAAAGAGCTAAAGGTAAAGTCTCACCTCCGGTGAACAATTTATTGGCTTCCTCCAGAGCTTCTGTCAATTTATTGCTTTTTGAATTCAGCATAGCTTCACGATTTTCTGAGAGGAAAATTAGTCAGATCTTTACTTACTACATAGAACATTGGCAACAAAAAGAAGATACTTAAGTAATCATTTATGTGGATCTTGTTCTTATGAACATTTGTACACACGCTTAAAATTAAGTGTGCATCCCACTGATTTATAGGGCACTCCTCAGACTTAAAGTATACAAAGAGGTATTTGTGGATCAATACTGTAGCACCTATAACCAATACATTTCATATTATGCACACTACTACTGTAAAATGAACTTTCCTGAAAAGCTCCAATTGATAAAATGTAACTAAAGGGTGAGTAAAAACATACATCTTTCCCCCCAAACACTAATATGACTACATAACCACTCTATTTCCTGCAGTTGGAACTCTAAAAAAAGACCTCCCAATTTACTAGATCTTTGAATAGATCTACACCAAGTAGTTACACACCATTTACTGATGGCTCTAAAATTTTTAACAAGGATTATATCAGAGGATTAACTGGATTTTGTGAATTTCAGGCAAGACCAATGATGCATACTATTTCATCTATTAAACATTTCCATAAAAACACGCATGGCTGTTGATTTCTGAAGATCACCATGTTAGGATAAACACAACACGTCAAATGAACAAAGACACACGAGGAGGATCCACATGCCCGATTCAAAGTGTCAAATGATTTGACTAAATTAGGGGTGCACTGTTAAAGATCATTTTGGTGGATACCAGTGGCCAATTATTAACCAGCCATGTCAGCTGATACCAATCCCATAGCCGATATGCAGCCTGGCAAAATGGAGAGCAACTCCTTGCTGGTACTGTGGGGGAGAAGGGGCATGGGGAGGCCAGACTGAAGCCCCCTGCTGCTGTGTACACCCCTGGAGGAGGCACGGGGGGCATGTGACCCCCCAGATTTGTGTGTGGGGCAAGAGTGGGCTGCCCCTATGGGCTCATGGGCTACGCTAGCCTCTTCCCAGCAGGGGGCTGGGCTGGGGTGAGGTGGGGCAGGTGCTGGGAGGGGGAACTACAGCAAACTTTGGGGTGGCTATAGCCCACCCTGTAGCTGCCCCTCCCAGCGCCACCCCTGCCTACCCTGAGCACAGCTTTGGCCCACCCCCACTACCCTGAAGAGACTGGAGCAGCCCTTGGCCCCGAGCCCGCAGCAAGCAGCCCGCTCTCACCCCACACACATCCAGGGGGCACATGTCACTCATTCCTGCCCATCCCACTCCCTTCCTCACTGTGGAAGCCTCAATTTGCGCACTCCCCCTACGACCCTTCCCTCCCCCACACTCATTTCCCCCCACAGACTTACCAGCCAGATGCTGCTCTCCAAGCTGCTGGACTGCATTCCTGGCCACATGCATGATGCAGCTGCACACATGCACATAGCATTTATGGGGGACGTTATCAGTTACACCGGCCAAAAAAAGCCAATTACATTAATTTTCCTTTTATCAATGCCAATCTGATACACGACTGATATATCAGTGGTGCACCTCTACTTTAAATTCTTGATAAGGTTCCAGACACTATCATCTTTTTTGGCAACTGGCTCAGTTACTCCAAAAATGTTCTGATCCTCTTCAAAACTGCTAAGTACAGCAAGAATCATAATGAGGCCCTTTAAAAGAAGAGGGGAAGTTGCCACTGGTGGGGACATCAACTAAGTCTGGGGGACAACTAAAGGGAAAACAGGGATGGGAGTTATCACAAGTTTAAAACAAGTGCTAAAAGGATGGACGCAGAGCAGAGCACAACAGACAGTGCCCACTTGCCCTCAAACGAGTTCAACAAGACAGTGGATACTGCCCAGTGAATCTCTGCCCAGAGTTCCCAAGGGACCTTCCTGGTCAGGTATATCCTGGGTCTTGGTGGAGCCACAGACAGGGAGTACGTAAATATAAAAAGGTGCAGGGAAGTAGGAAAGCCAGAGCCTCAACAGCAGGCTCTGGAGGAGGCAGTAAACGGGCTGCAGCCTGGTAAACTCCAGACAGATGTGCACCATGGTGTCTCTCTGCTCACACAAAGTTAAGGCATCACGAGTGTTTGTGAAGTGTACCATATATATATGCCTGTGGCAATGGCTCCATGGAGGAGCTGCCAGCTGAGGTTCCTGATGGTCCATGGGCTCAGGGTAGACCATGGGCTCATACACCAGGGACTGCGTGACACAGGGGACTGGGCCAGATGGATGCACTGCAGGGGTGGACAAAATACAGCCTGCAGGCCACATCCAGACCACCAGCTGATTCTATCCAGCCCACAGGTAGACAGTGGCTTCAGCTCTGGCTTCTGCTGGCACTGCAGAGGGCATGAAGCAAATCCCACCAACCCAGCACCACACAGCAAGCTGCACCTGGGCATGCTACACTTGGGAACCAGCAGCTCCAGCTCTCGCTTCCGCTGGTGCTGAGGGACACTGAGCAGAAGCAGTCCTGCGCACCCACCCAGCTCCACAAGGCAGGCCCTGGGTGAGCTGCACTTGGGCCCTGGCACCCCTGCTCAGGCTGGGCCAGCAGCACTCTGCCTACCTGCAGCTTGAAACTGGAAGAAGCCGCCTTAGTTGCTAGGACCAGGGTTTGAAATACAGGGAGGCTCAAGAAGGCTGAGCTCCTCCATAAGAGATGAGAGCCCCCTTGGCCTGCCCCACACCTTTCTAAACAGCTCCGGTGGTGGCGACTCCTTATAGCTGCCACCGCCACAGACCCCATCAAGAGTCGGAGTTTAATTCAAGCCCCTAACTAGGACCATGCAGTGGGCACTCTGCACCCATACCCAGAGGTGATGGAATTTCCCTGGCACTTCCCAGCATGTGAAGCACTAATCATGATCCCAGTCCCCACTCTCACCTTACCCCATGGAGCAGCCAAGCCAACCCAGCCACCTGCCACCTCACAGAGGCACCCAGCGTAGCTCCCATCCCATCCCATCCCATCTACCAAGGTGAGGCTGCCCACAGCACCCTGGGCCTGAGGCTCCTCTTGAAGGAAGGTGGGTGCAGACAGCAGGCCCTGGAGGAAAGCTGGGACAGGCTGGAGGGAACTGCTGGGTTTCCCAGGCTTTGTGGGGGCAAGCGCGGATGGGAAGGGTTGGGGGCAGGTGGCTCTTAAGGGGTATGTCAGGGTGCACAGGCTGTGGCAGAAGTTCCCCTGAGATCTGGGAGGGGCTGGGCAGCGGCAGGGCTCTGCTGAGGCGGCGGCGTGTGTCCTGCTGCCTGCTCTCAGGTCCCTGGGGACAGAGACTTTATGCCGAGCTGTTACACAACTGCCCCTCCACACCCCTCAGCACAAAAATGCCTTTTTGAAGTACAAGTAAAAACCATTATACCAGGTGTTTGATTCTTAACCCTCTAACCTTTTCTCTCTCTCTTGTTTGTTCAAGTGACACCTTCAGCACTGGCTTCCTACGTGTGGCCCTCAGCAGTGCACAGGCCTCCTTAGCACCAAACAGCAGCCCTCACCTTCTGTCGTATCACACCCGCCCCTTCCCAGGCCAGTGCTGTCTGGTGTATGATAGCCATCCCAAAGGGATGTATGATAAATACACATGCATATACATATATGTGTATGTTTGTGTAGATGTATGTGTGTGTATTCTTCATTTGAAAACAAGCAGCCGTACGAAAGGGCTCATGGCAAACCCCAAAGTAGTTCCAGGCTCCCCGAGAGCGACTTGGGTTCTGCATCTATTCACTGCCTCCACCGTCATCGTGTGTTTTGAGCACTTCGCATATTATTGGCCACACATCACAAGAGGGTTGAGATTATTGTACGAATGCAATCACTGTATTGTTTTGTAAGACAGACTGCATTCGTACAATAATCTCAACCCTCTGGGCTGTGTAGCTTGCTGTGTGGTGCTGTGGTGTACAATAATCACGTACTATCATACAGAACAATATGACTGCATTCGTACAGTAATCTCAACCCTCGTGTGATGCGTGACCAATAACATGCAAAGTGCTCAAAACACACGATGACGGTGGAGGCAGTGAATAGATGCAGAACCCAAGTCGCTCTCGGGGAGCCTGGACCCACTCTGGGGTCTGCTGTGAGCCCTTTCGTATGGCTGCTTGCCTTCAGACGGAGAATACACACACGTGTACACAAACACACACACATATGTATATGTGTGTGTGTATTAAATATATGTGTATACATATATACATATATAATATATATACACGTGTGTGTGTATTATACATGTGTGTATTATATATGTGTGTAATACATAGCACACACACACACAAAAAATACACACACATATACATATTTGTGTGTGTATTATATATATATATATTTTTTTTTATTTTGTGAACAGAGAAATCCTTCAGTTTCGACAGCTCATGTCTCACTTGCTACAGCGAGCATACCGCGTCATGTAAAGACGACTAATTTACACTTATTTTCATTTTTTTCCCCGGGCACGACCGTTTCCCAGCAACCACCATCCCCAGGCGCGGCCCACGAGGCCACTTCCCGGGAGGCCCCGGCCCCGCTCACGCTGCACGGTGTTGATGAGCTCGCGGTACTGGTGCCGGATGAGCCGGCGGCTGCTGTCATCGCCATTGGGGCTCGCCACCCGCTGCCGCTCGGGCTCCTCGTCGCCATCCTCGTCTCCGCCGCCGGGGCCCAGACCGCCGTTGCGGGACGTGGAGGGCCGCGCGGGACGGCCGCGACCGCGACCGCGGCCGGAGCCGGAGCCGGAGCCGGAGGCCGCGGCACAGCCCATGCCAGCCTCACCACTCCCTGCTGCCTCCGCCATGACCCTGCCCCTCCCCCGCCAGGGCGTCTCCCAGGCAACCGCGCCGTCAAGAGCCTTCCGACCGCAGCGGGCGAGGGCCAGCGCGCCCCCTGCCGGCCGGAGGCTGGGTGCAGCGCGACGGGGGTCCCTATGCCCCTTCCCCGTGCGTGCAGCCCGCACCAGACAGCAGGGCAGCCCCACTGCAGCGGGAGCCTGGATTTCCCCCCTTCTCCATCCTGCCTCTAAAGAAAGCGCGCTTGGAGGGGTGCCAGCCCCGCAGGATGGCCCTGGAGCCTCCAGCAATTGGATATCAATCTCCAGGAGACTCCTGAGTCACCCGGGGGATGCATGGTAGAGCATTCATTAAATGCTGAATCCGATTTATTAGGGTAACTATATTTCCGGGATCAGAAAAGAAGACACTTGGTGGGGGGGGTATATAATTGGGGGTGGGGGGTTAACATGGGCAGCTGGTGCCTCCTAAGTCTGGGGGGACACCAGATTTTTTTTGGGGGGTCCTCCAGCAGCTGATAGCCGAGCCAATGGCAAAACCAGAAGTGCACTTCCAGTTTCGCGGCTGGCTCAGGGGGTGCACATGCACCCGCGTGCACCCCCTATGTGTCACCAATTGGTATTAATATGCCCGGGCTGGCCTCAGCCACTCACTCCTAAGCCCACCCTGCCCCGCACTGGTGGTGCCCTTTACTACCAACCCAGAGACCCCTGTCCCACCAGCCCTGCTGCCCGTGCAGCTCCTGCGCACACGCACGCTTGCCGGGCCTGCATGCAGAGCTCGTGACCTCCGACAGCCAATCGGCTTGCCCGCTGCTCACAGCCCCAAGCATCCAAGCTGCTGCTGCTGCCCAGGAAAAGCAGAGGCAAAGCAAAAACCCAGACGTGCTCACATTTTAAAAACCCGCCCGGACACTAGGACAGGGGGCCAAAAAAGAGGATGTGTCTGGGAAAACCGGGATGTATGGTAACCCTCGTCAGGAGGCAGCAGGTCTCCTTCCTTGCTCTGGTAACCCAACACTCCTCATGTGGAAGGATGATGGAGAATGCCGGTGCAGACGTTACCACTCCTCCATCTCCCATCCTGTGAGCCCTGGATCAGGCAGGCCCATTCTTGCTAAGAGGCCTGAGAATGCATATGGGGGGTTTCAGTGGAGCCTGTCCCTGGCCTGGGGAAGGATGGGAAACACTCCTGAAGCTAGCGGTGCAGGAGGAACAGCGAAGAGCAAAGCTAGACTCACTGGAACAGGCCTCAGCAGCCCCCAGGCTGTGGCTTACACTAGAATATCATTGTGGAGAAGCTCTGCCCTCAGGCAAGCGGTGCAAGCTCCTGGTGAGAGCAGGCATCAGAGTTTCCTGTTCTGCCCATATGGCAATCAGCAGCCTGGAAACTGTCGCCACTTAATGGGGGTGAGGTGGGGGAGGAAGGGGGTAGTTCAAAAAGCAAAAACTTAAACAAATCATGGCTGCCTACACAAGTGCTTGGAGGTGGGGGAGGCGGAGTATTTTAACTAAAGCAGTTCCCGGGCAGCCGCTCTAATTGAAATGCTTCACCATCATGTGTATTAAGTCCCCAAATGTTTAAAAATGGGTATGGGACGTTTAGGTAAACTTCATGCTATGAGGTTTAGTTCAAGCACCCTATGGCCATTTCAAAATCCCTTCTGTGCATGTCCAGGGTGGCAAGGCTACAGCACCTGGGTCAGGAAGTATTGCCCAACCTGCACAATTCTTGGACATGGCACCTGATCAATGAAATGTGCCATATGGCATCGCTCTGAGCAGCACTAAGGGAACAGACCCAAGCTTCCCATTGTATT
>NW_017728951.1:11099623-11141129 GCF_001723895.1 Crocodylus porosus | reverse complement strand
CAGCACAGGTATCCTTCATCTACACTACTGGCATCCAGAAAGCAACGAGACCAAGAATCTCTAGGAATGAGCAAAGTAGCTAGGGGTAAACAGCATGGGCACTGTTGCAAAGAGAAGTGGATAGAGGGAAAACTTCTCCTCTAGAATGAGGGAGGGGAGAGCAGTTCCAGATCCCAACATGTAAGAAGATGACAGAAGAGCTAAAGAAAGTCCAGAGAAGGGCAATCCAAAGGATGGAAAGGAGTCTTTGTAGGCCCACCTCTTGCAAACTTAAGCATGTGCATAAAATCACTGAACCTGCCTGCAGAACTTCAGCAAGTGCTACCAGCATCTACCCAAATAATTTCAGGTCATGCTCCCGCCTGTCTTTTATAAAGACCCCCAGCCTTCAGTTCAGGACTTCTGACCCCTGGGTAAGCTGTTCCTGTAGTTAAAAACCTGTTGTGTAACAATAAGCATGCACCTTATTGCTAGAATGAATCTGTGCAGTTACATCTTCCAACCACTGCATTCTCTTCTCCCTCTGACTGGAAGATTTAAGAGCTTTACCGATTAGAAACTTTCCCTACGTAGAGATGCTTTTAGCCCGTGATCAAATTGCTGTGAAACCTTCTCTCTTTTTAAGTTCCACAGACAGAGCTTCTTTAGTCTCTCACAGTGAGGAAGTGTTTCTAGACCTAAGTTCAATCTCGTATTTCTTTTATGAACCTTTTTTTAGTTTATCAGCTTTCCATCTAGTGTGAACATGACAACTGGATACAGCATCCAGTAATGAGCTCACTGATGCCATAGACAGTAGTAATATTGCTTTTGTATTTGTGATCTATGTTCCAATGCATCCAAAGATTTCAATACTCTTCTTAAATGATGATTCCTAAGGTAACGTATTACTTTATGTGAAGTGGATGATTTTATGCACACGCTTAAGTTTGCAAGAGGTGGGCCTACAAAGACTACATGCATCACAGGTAACAACTAGTTTTTAAGGTCATAATACATATGATGGGCTGGAGTAAAAGAAGCAATAGTTAGGATAGAGATCAGGAAAAAGCACTCCGTCCTACTCCCATAGAGACCACTGGAAAAATACCCCTTGACTTCAGGGATAGCAAGATTGGAGCCAAAGATCTTGAGAGGTAAAGCAACTGGGCTGGGGAACAGACTCCACTGCATGGCTAGAGGTGACCTCTGTGTAGAGATTACAGAGCAGATATAGCAACTGGATGAAATAGTGAAGAGCCTGCAAAATGCAAGGGGTCAGGTGTGGGAGCCAAGAGACCTTTTGTGGGACAACTTCCTGGGGTTGTGTTAGCAAAGGTTTTACAAGCTATTTACCTCTGACGTGTATAAAGAGTCTTCTGTATCCCAGGCCTGGCACATGGCAGCATAAACCCCTGTAAACAAAAACACATCCACAGTCAGCTCACCTGGGACTCATTTCCACTTCTATGACTGATGCTTTCAGCTGTTGTTTTAGCATCACTGCAGAGTAGCGTCCTGCAAGCTTTTGCGCTAATGTGCTGTCTAGGTGGCAGTGTACCGCAGCAGGGAATGCTGCAGTGAGGTACGTGGTGCCTGCTTCTGTGCATGTTGCTTTCCCAATCGGATGCCATGTAACCACCCATTAGTGTGGTGCTGGCGGGATCTAGGCAGCTCTAGCTCCTGGCTGAGCCTACTGATGCACACACACCACCTGACTTCCCTCTCAGGGGAGGGACAGTTTAGGCAAAGCACATGCCCGTTCCTCATTGTGGTGATCCTTGCTGCAGTGCTGAAGCACACAGACATGCCCAATGCATAGGAAGAACCAGTGCGTGCTCTCTCTTTTTTCTGGAGCAGGTTTCTCTATGTTTTGGTATGTTTGTATAGTGCCTAGTGCGTGGAAGCAAGGGTCCCATTGTGCTGTCCTAACAGGAATCCGCACATATGAAAGATCTGGTTCTTCAAAACCCACAGATTAGGTACAGCTTTGGATTCATTTTGTGGGCTGTTAGTGGAGTGTCTCTTTGTGGAATTTGTGCAGGGAATTGCCAGACTGAATGAAAACCACATGGAAAGTGTGAAGAGCTTCCCCCTTGAAAACATGCCTTTCTTTGCCAGAAAAAGTCTGTGCTGGATAAATCCAGCCCGGCAGCACAACTATTCCCTAGAATACTGGATTTTTGGGGCAGTCTTTCACCATCCAAATGATCAAATGATGAGATTAAAGGAATGAAAGAATTAAAGGAATTATAGACAATTATAAAGACATTAAGGGAAAAAAATAGAACTCAAAAAAAAGTGAAATCTCATACATTCACCTGCTCTCTCTGCTTCCAGTGCTGGGTTTGGTTCCTCAACATTCTCACTAAAAAGGAAACAGTCATTTGGATTTAGAGACAAACAAGAGTGCAGGGTCATAGCATTAGCATTTCACCAGTATTTGTCATCTTTGGTTCTTGTTCTGCACCCTGTTTTGTGCCTAGCACGTTGTCTGTGCTTTAAAAAACAATGAAAAATCACTGATAGTACTTTACAGATTCTTGCCCACATCCAGCTGCTTTGAGGTGAGAGCCATGTCCTACTGAAATACTATGTGGCTGGGGATCTAGAGTCTGGAAATCTGCCTGCGACTCTGCCACTAATTTGTTGGACCGCCTTGGGTAACACACTTCATCTCACAGTTCTCTCTCTGGAATGGACTCTTAGGCCCAGTCCTATGTACTGTTCGGTCATGTGACTACATTTCTTCAGCCTTATGCAGTTTGGGATTCTAATTCTCCATGGCGGAATAGGACCACCCTTTGAACCAGCCACCGTACCCTTAATTTAACATTTGGTGGCTGAAATGGCTACATAACACAGGGGTTGCTTCTTTACATTTGGAAGCAGGATAAAACCTTGGACCACCTCATATCCTCACTTACCTCCCTGTTTTGGCTGCCAAGGGGGAAAGCTTAGAGAGGAGAGATGGAGAAAGCTCTAGGCAAAGCCTAACTTATGACCTAGTGGTTAGAGCACTGTGTTGGGAAAAGATGATGTAGGTTCAAACTGTTCCTGGGTAAGCCGGACCTAGGACCCATGGTCTGCTGCTTCCTGGGCAAGTGGGTACACCAGTTAATGCCCTTCTGGTAAGCAGGGGTAGACGGTCCTCAAGCTCGCTCTCTGTCAGAGCTGTATCTCAATCAGAAACTGAGAAATCAAAAGGTGTGACCTGCTGTGGCGACATGTCGGGCCCAGTACTGCTCCGATGACAATGCTGCAAGTGACGCCCTTGTGTGCTGGGAAAGACGCACCTGGGAACTCCCCCCTTCTGACAGCTGGAAATATTTACTGCTTCGAACTAAACAATTGGAAGCAGTTGAAAACATTGGAGGGGCCATGGCCAGGCCCCCAGTCTCACAGAACTCATACTTTTGGGCAAAATCTGCCCTCAGGTCCTCCACAGCCTTATGGAAAGAGAAAGCATCAAGATCCTCTGTCTGCAGCCCAGCTGCAAGGCAGGATTGCATATGTGGAGCCCAGTTCTCCAGCTCGGGGAAGACTTTATAGACTGTTTCCCTAGTGCAGTGGCTCTCAACCTTGTTAGGCTCAAGGCACCCCTTGGAAAATGCAAGCTCTTAGTCTTCATTTGCTTGAGTACAGAAAAATATTAGAGCAATTTTTCTGTTGCAAAGACCCTTAAAGGATCGCAATAAGCCAGCATGGTTTTAAATGCTCTGGATTTCTACTGGAAATCTCTGGGTTTATCTTGTAAATTATGTTTGCAATCCTACAAGTGCTAACATTGCTTGGCATCCTGCTGTACCCCTGAAAGGATCTCAAGACACCCCACAGTGCTGTGGCACCCAGTTTGAGAATGTTATCCTAGTGGATTCTGGATGTACAAGCAGATGTAGCTAAGAGAGATGCCTTTGCTCTAATGCCCCTCTGCTGAACATGTCCTCCCATCAACTGTGTTTATGTAGATTGATCTGGGGATAGGAAGGAAGCATGTATCATGGTGGCAGAGTATATTAGCCTTGTATGGAAGGTCAGAGTCACTGGCACAATCTGGTCCCACTGTGTAGCAACAATGAAGAGGTCTGGTTACCAGCAAGCAGAAAGTTGGACAGAGCCCTGCTGAACATAGTCTAACGTAGGGACAGCTCCGTCCAGAGATCCCAGATGATCCCACTCTACCACAGCTGCCATTCTTGCTGTACCACCAGAAAAGTTACCTTAACTTTTCACTGCCCAGGGATGAAGCCAACAGGCTCCCCAAATACAGAGAGGATGTCCAAAAAATTCCTGCATTATAGAAGTATATTTTAGTTGGGGTCTTCTCCACAGATATCTTAGCCAGACTTAAGGACAAGGCTGTCCAACTTCTAAGCAACCAGGGGCCACATACTTCATGGGTTGCAAACCTTGCAGGCTGTACCACTGAGGATCATAGGCCTCTGGGCTCTACACCACATGGATGGCCCCCATTGCACCACGCATCCGCACCCCTTCCCCGTGCTGAGGCAGGCACCTGCATGTGTTCCCCAACACACCACACCAGCAACCCTGTGGGGACTCCTGGCTCTAATTGCTGCAGTGCATGCCTGCAGTAGTGTCAGAAATAGGTTAAGCAATCATGCATGCAAGTATTTATTGTGATACACATCGTAACCAGGCAGACATCTTGAAAGATTCACTTTAATAACTGAATTCAACCCAGTCATATTTCATTCTCTTTAATAGAACAGATGCATGTTTTTCTTTTTCAATAATCCAGTTCTACTCATTGAAATCATTTAGACTAAAGAAAGACTATACCTATTTAGATTGTCTTCAGAAGGAGGCTAGATAATCACCTAACCAGGGTCGTTTAACCCCAGCATCCTTTCCTGCCATTGCAGGGGGTCGGACTTGATGATCTGATTAGGTTCCTTCCGACCCGACCAACTATGAAACTACGAATGGTCTCTTCTGTCTGCTGCCGCTCTTTTTCTTCCTCCCATTGTTGCTCTGCTTCAAGTTTTTCCTCCACCTTGTCCTCTCCCTCCTCGCTCTCAGTGAAGTGGGCTGCCAGTTGTGCAAAGGGGTCCACCTTGTGCTGAAGAGCTTTCAGAACGCTCAACGCAGGCTTCATTCAGCACCTTCCCAAATGAGGTCCTGCTGAAGGCCTGAAATCAAAGAGAAAACTTTTGAAGACGGCATCTCCTTAGAATCCTTTCTAAACCAGCTTTTCCTATAGGAAACTAATGGGAGTGAACTAAACCAAACCCCTTTTAGACTTGCATTTGGATCCATCCTATGAACTTCAGCTGAGCAGTCAGAAAAATCGGCACTGTGCAATGACAAGTTCTGTTAAAGGAAAACCGCTTTGTCCATCTGTTGCATTTCAACTTTCTGTTTGAAAGCAAATCAGAAACAAATACTAAGGAACCACTATGAGCGTCAACTATTAAGACCAAATACTTCTAGGCCCCAGTTCAGGAAGGCATTTAAATGCACTTTTCTAAGCAGGTGACATTAATTCCAATTGGGCACTAGCTCAGGCATCAAGTTATTCTTTGTCCTAGGTCCAAACATTGCAAATCATTGAAGCCTGTAAGCACTTCTATTAATTCCCATTGGATTTCTGTACTTAAGTCTTTTCCTAGATCAGGCTCTAGCAAGGTCACAAATGAAGTTTTTTTGGGTTTGTTTGTTTTTTAATCAATCCATACGTGAACATGCCTGTGTCACAAACTGGTCAGTTCCCACTCTCTAAATAGAAACTCTGGTGTTATGATGAGACCCAACTACTCAATCCCATAGGTTGATAAATAACCTGGGTCTGGGGTACAGGTCACTGCTTTCACATCTGGGTTACCTGCACTGATTTCCTGGTTTACACTCCATGTCTGATATCATTATTTTGGGCAGCAGGACACAGCAGTAAGATCTTGGAACCATTTTCCAAGCCATCCAAAGCTCAGAAACTGGGCTTAGCAAATAATTTCTGACACACCTTTTGTGTTTTACTTTGAAAGAGGATAAGAGTTGCAGCTCTATGGACAACAAGCTCCTGAAACCATCCGCATCACACTGGACACCCACACCACAGCCCCCGTATTTATCAGTCTCTAGTTTTGACCCAAGCCTTTCAGGGGAGGCAAAGCCCCTCATTCTGTCATACATGGCCTTCTCTTCCTAGTGATCAAATGGCCCTTTTGGCTTGAAGAGCCTTTGAACTAGTCTCTGCCATCAGTGAGCAAAGCAAAGAGCTGTGGCTGTCTTGTCCATATGCTTAACCCAAGGAGGGATTCCAGCCCTCTTCTTATCCCCAGATAGATTTCTTGGAAAGAGAGTAGATTCGAGATTAGTGAATTTACTGACCACTAACCCCAGGGTCCTCCACACTGACGACCCATTGCAGGCTCTTTAGGAGATGGTCCACCACCTTTATAAGAGCATTCAGCATTCATAGTAGGTGGGCTTTCAATGCTACATGAATGTCTTAACAAAAGATCCAATTAGAAGCAAAATAGCATTCACAAAACAGAATTGCCCCTGCCTTATTGTTTCCACTTACCTCCCCTGGTCTTATAACTGGCTGTCCTGTGCTACCTAGAGAGAAATGACTGACTTTTCTTTGTGCCTCAGATCTCAAACTTCCATCTTCAAAACACTTCTCAGCTAGTGATACTCTCAGGCCATCCCCAGTTTGAGCAATGAATGCTTCTTGCAGTTCCTCAAGTGGCTCTGTTTTTATGGAAATGACTCATAAATGATAAGGTACCAAGCCTGGAGCAATGGGTACATGTTGGATTCTAATATGAGGGATTATTTTCACAGGTACCTCCTCTGTCTCTGTCGGGGTCTCGTTTACACTTGAACCTGGGATTGCCTTTTCAGACCTCCCTGTCTTAGGCTCTGCACTAGCAGACCCTTGGGAAAGAACTTTGTCAGCAATTCTGTCTGGGTTCATCACGCTCTGGCTCTGTGTTGGTGGACTGTCACTAACAGCCTGTAAAAAGGGACAATCAGAGAGTTCCTCAATTACTACAGCAGCAACTTCTTGAGGAAAAAGTGCACTGAAACCTGCTACATCATCATAAAAGTCTTGATCAGATCCAGATTTTTGTAAAACATTCCTGGAAATAGAAAGAACAACTTGATTAACTGCTTCTTTGTGTTCTTGGAGTAGATGATGTTCTTCATCTGTAGCTGCCACAAGGCTGATTTTATGTTTGGAGAGCCCTTGTTCCACGGCCTGCTTAAGGTTCTCAGCAATTTCATTCACTTCAGCTCTTGATAAACGTCTTCTGTACTTTGGGCATCTGTCATCAGTTGAACTTCAGACTTTTGACAGGAATCTACTTAATATTTCTTCCACAAATGTCATGGGCACCACAGGAATATGTGGGTTTAAAGTTGGTTTTGGAATCTTCTTTATCGTGCCATGGTCAATAGGGAGTTTTTCAACAATCCCAACACCTTCTGTTGCTGAAGATGAAGTAGGCAATGTCTCCTCCTCTGAACTGGTTTGAAATTCAGGTTTGGCAACTTGTTTTGCTATTGAAGTTGCTATCCTATGAGCTAAAATATCTTTCCTGTTTTTTAGGTGTCTGCAAACCAAAATGTCAGAATCAGAATGATCTACCGTGCTTGTGCAAGCTGAAGGGAACAGTTCTCCCATAGCTTGGCCGTCTTCAGTGTGTAAAAATTCTCTTTCAGTCTGTTCATTCATGTTCTTCTGATGTTGTGACAAGAGAACTTGCAAAGCATGTAGTGTTTTTCTAGTTGCATCATTCAGTAACAAAGTCCTTTCTGCAACCAAATCTGCAATGAGAAAGAGGGAAAAAAATGTTGACAAAAGATTTGCTGCTAGTTTTTCTATGCTAAGAGGAAGTATCTTACTAAGATCTGATGATAAGCTGTTTGGGTTATCTGAAGGCTCAGTAACATCTCTTAGTGTATTTTGAACAATACTGTCAGCTTTAGCATAGCGGTGAAGTGGTAATACTCCAGAAAGAGAGTTATGCAATGGAGTCCCAGAAATCTCTTGGAAGACCAAGTCACAAAGAGCTTCAGAAATAATCATGCACCCACTTCTTAAACAGTTCTGCATGTTGAATTTGGACTGAAACTGTGTCAAAAACTTGTTATAGACCAAATCAGCAATTGTTTGAATCATATCATCCTCCCTGGATGTTCAGTAGCTGGCTAGAAGAGTTCTCAGCTTTACAGATTTTTGCCCCAACTTTACTGATTACCTTCATGTGAGCCAAGTCAAATTCCACATTTTCCATTTTCTTTTTTGTGGAGGAAGATGTGCTGACAGTGGCAGGGAGAATGTTAGCTAAAAGCCTGCTAATTATTTCTTCCAAAAATCTGTGGCATACCCCCAGAGTAGATGGTGTGGGACTTTGGCATTGGGCTTTGCTTTTGATAGCATCTTCTAAAAGCTCGTCATCAATTTCCCCAGGGTCTAGAGGCTTATACAAAGCTGAAGAGGGGGCTTTGGCTAAGGGCTCTTCCTGTAGGTAATCAGTCATTTCTCTCCTTATGAAAACACCTAAACTCTGCTGACACACTCTTGTTGCTTTTCATGTCTGCATGAACTGAAACTTTGGAAGCACTTTCTTGCAGAAGGTCAAGTAAACTGGAGTGAATAATTTTGGCCATCAATGCATCTATATCAGGGGAGAGACCCTGATCTTCAGGAGGCCATAGGTCTGTGGCTTGACATATGGAAAGCTTATTTAATACTGAATAAACCACATTCATGCTGATCTTGAAGGATCACTTCCAAGGATTGTGCTGTTGTGAGCATACAGGTTTTGTAAAAGTTACTATCTACAAATCTGTGGCCAGCAGGCTGTAGTGCCTTCTATGGTTTGTCACTGTTGTTTCCCTTGGTGTTAAGAAAAGAGTATCTGTTACACAAGCAATCACAATACAGCACATCTTGTAGCATTATATCCTGCTCGCTTGTTTCCGAAAAGAATGTGTAAGATTGTGGGACGATGCCAGTTGGTGGCTCCTGCGCAACAAGACGCGTCGTGGCAGGATGCACTTTATCTTTCAGTTTTAACATCATCAGCTTCCACTTTTGAGATCTCCCCATGCCCTGACATTCATACCTTAGAGGAGGATCTTTTCTTGTTTGTGCCTTTATTAGGGATTGGCACAGCTCTAGGCTGCTGGTGAAAAGCAATACATTCTAGGATAGCCGTAAATGTTGAGTGTAAACTCCTTGCAGGTCTAGGAGTCTGCGTCCCAGACTCTGCTATAAAAACCCAACTCTGGGGGTGAGTAAGGGTAAAAGTTTGGTCCTACTGAATTAAATAGGAGTTTTGATATTGACTTCAGAGTTTTCCCTGAGGTACATAACCATTTTAATGGAAAGACGGTGAAAAGACAAATATAACAGTAGAAACAATACCTGGAGATCAGGACCTTCAAGCATTATAGAACTCTGCTCATCAACTTTAAAAACCGACAGGGTCCGGTTTCCTTCTGTGCTGTACCCTGATCCTGCAAACACTGATGCAACTTGCTAAGAAACAACCATGGGAACAGTCCTGTTGAGCTCCCTGGGATCACAGGCATTCTTGCAATCAAGCATGCGCATGTTGTTAGATTGGGGCTGTAGTCATCAACTTCTTTATGAAATTCAAAATAGAACTGCCAGCAAATCCTTCGGCTATTATTGACTCTAGCCATTTACCAATTACCTCATTAAGAGAGAGAGAGACATATATACACACACATATATATACACATGTATATATATATACACACATACATATATATACACATACACACACATATATATACACATGTATACACACATACATATATATATATACACATACACACACATATATATACACGTATATATACACACACATATATATATACACATACACACATATATATACACACACATAGATACACACACATACACACACACACATACACACACACATTGTACTGTGGCTTTGTTTCTAACCTTTATTACTTTATGAAGCATATGGTGTTTCCTTTTGCTCTGTCACTTTCTCTGTCCATCCATCTGATGTTTTTCTTTTAAGAAGCTTTTGAGTTTTTCATAGTGCATGTAAACCCTGGCTACATCTCCTGAGAAACATATAAACGGTTGGTTACTATCACTTCTGCTGCAATCAGTTTCTGCTCCACCCCCTCCTTCACTTGGGTTTCTTTTTGCTTAAGTGATTGTTAACAGATCCCAGGAAGTTGCTAATAACATTTGTGAGCTATAGCTTGCAGACTGTTTCAGTGGCATATATTGCAGATGAATTATCGCAAGCCACATCCTGTCTTTTTGAAAGCAGAATGAGAGGTGGAAGGATGCACCTCTGCCTTATGAGTCAGGAAGGGAACCATGCTCCATATCTCTCTTTACTATGAGACGTTCTTAGTCACCTTATCCGTGCATTTTGTAGTAATGCCTTGCAGTGGGATGTTAGATATCCAACTGCAAGCTTGAATGCTTGGCAAGGAGCCAAGAATGAGGAGAAATGAAACTGGGATAAGGCCAAGTTGGAGGGGACCCAAAAGCAGAGGTCAGGCTTGTTGGGGAGAGAGAATAGGCACAGGGCCCTGTCCAGATCCTGGGATAGATCCATGAGTCTCCCTACTCTTCTACTGTCAGGAAATTTCTGTGAGGCTTACTTGGAAAGTGTGCCTCCCTCCCCCTTTCCCTCTCTCTCTTGCTCTCTTCCTCTCTCTCTCTCAGCTGGTGGACAGAGAGGTGGACCAACCCATTGTTGCTGTCAGTTCCTGAGTCAACTCAGATGGCAGAACTTACTCTTCCTAATTTCTACCAAGTGCCATTTATTGCCCCCTTTTGTCCTGGCAATGTACTGCTGCTTAGTCCTTGTTTGCTGCCTTCCCTTTCTTGCTGAAGGGGCTTAGAGACAAAGTTTTCTCTTTCTTGAATGTGGAGTCATGGCTCTTTGGCCAGATAATGAGCTATTCCCCTAGGATTCTCCACTTCCATTTGTATTTTTTGTAATGTTTTCCTCCTGTCCATTCCTTATTAGCTTTACCTTGGGGAATTAGGTGATGTCGTGGGCATATAATTACAGGTTTAATCTCTCCTCTGTTTGGCAACATGGAATGTAATTGGATCACAATCACCTTGCGCTAAGCAACCACCTGGCCATTGTCTCGTAGCATCAAATGCTCTGCCCCATGATTGGCTATGTCTGTCTCATTTGAATAGAAGGCATATCCTTCCTCCCAGTAGGGTTGGAGTATTGTTGTAGTCATGACGGTCTGGGCAATATGCAAGGATCAAAGTGATTTTAGGGACATCTTTTCTTGAAGAATTCCCCACTTCAGTTTCTATGTTTTCTGTCATGTTTTTCTCCCAGTCACAGTCTTTTTGCTTAGTTCGAAAAGTTTCTGGGCCCCAGGTGCCTGTCTTCTGTGCCCTTGTCTAACATCGCTCCCAAATTTTACACCTGGTCCAATAAAAGACACCCCCAAAAGTCCCCTCCCCCTTGCACTGCCTTTATTAGCCGCAGAGACACAGAGTCCCTAGCCACATGCTTGACTTCTTCAAACCCCTCCTCCTCCTGCCCCCCTCCCCCTTCCTGACCCTGAGTCTCTGCCACCCCCCTGAGCCCTCCCTGGAAGGAACCTGCGGAGAACCCCAGTCCTTCACTGCCTCCCCCCAGATCCCTTCAGGCACAGCTCAGCTGCTCTGCAGAAGCAGGCATAGGAATAGGGAAATGGCAGGAGGAGAAGGGAAAAGAGAACCAGAGCAGGGAGGAAAGGCCCCTGTGGAAGTCAGAGGAGTGGGGGGGAGCTCTTGTTGGGTCTGCAGCAGTCCGTACTTGATCCCCAGGGGCTGAGACTTGGAGCAGCCCCTTTCTTTTCAGTGCAGCAGAGTGACAGACAGCTGGAGAGACAGACAGAGCTGCAGGGGAATGTGGGGATCAAAGCTCCCGCCCATCAAAAGGGCACAGCTGGGTATTTTGTTCTGAGGCCAAACCTTCCCAGGGGCCTGAAGTAACTGAGATTTGGCAGATCTCTCAACTGGCTTTTACACCAAAGTTACAACCATGTTGTTGCATAGTAGGGCCCTGTGACCTGGGCCTAATTACACTGTGACTGAGAAGGGCCACCACCCTTAACTCATTAACCACAAGGAAGAGTTGAGGGCTCGGCAGAGAAAGGGACCCAACTGCACCACTTGGCCCAAACCTGGTGGTACCTGTGGGGCAGGAGCGATAGACAGGTAAGTGAGGTGGCCCTGGGATCAGATTTTCCCTCACCTGTATCAGCTTCAGCCAGAGAGTCCTGCCACCATGAAGGTCAATTCAGGCTTGGGGTCCTGGAACGTGCCCAGCAGGCTGATGTCAGCCCTCTATGAGGTCACTGTCTCTCTGGCCCAATGCCTGGTATCCTACCAGCGCATCTCTGTGAGCTCACTGTCTGCCCCACCCGGGCTCATCCCCCACCCGTAACAGCCCCTTCACCATATCTTGTATCCTATTCCTGACAGTGTCCAGTGCCCAGTGCCAGAGGCTGGAGAGAGCAGGACAAGAGAACCCCATCCTGGAGTGGGGGGACTAGTCTGGCCAGAGACGGGACAGTTCTGCCAAAGTCCATGTAGTGAGTGCGAGCTGCCCAGCAGTGCGAGTGACAAAAACCAAAGGTGTTTATACACATGCTCTGGGAGCGTGGGAGGGAGGTGCTTTAGTTAGAGTGGCTCCGTAATTAAAGCCCCTGGAGCGTCACATTCATTAGTGTCTCCACGCTAAAAAATGGTGGTGGGGGTACATTAACTACAGCTTGTTGAAAGAGCCGTAGTTAAAGTGCCCCCACCACTATTTTTCAGCACAGGGACACTGGTACACATGATGCTGGAGTCTGCTGGAGTCCTCCGTACAGGAGCCTCAGCTACCCCTTGCCTGCCTCCACTGCTGTCTCTTCTCCTCATAACATCTTCATAATTTCTCTGTGCTTCCCCCTCCCTTGTCCAATGTGCATCTCTTTCCTGGCTACTCCTGCTGCACTTGCTAGCTCCCCCTGAAAATGCTTTGTAGCTCTACATGGCCTTTGCTGTCCACCTGCCATTCTGCTAGGTCCTTTCTGCACCTTTCTGTGCATGTCCAGACTGGCAGGGCTACAGCGCCCAGGTCAGGAAGTACTGCCCAACCTGCACAATTCTTGGACATGGCACCTGATCAATGAAATGTGCCATATGGCATCGCTCTGAGCAGCACTAAGGGAACAGACCCAAGCTTCCCATTGTATTGGGAAGATGAGAGCAGCAGATTGCGGGGAAGGGGAGACATTCATACTAGTCCTGCAGAACCAGCCAACCTGAGCAGAGGAAAAACACAGCACAGGTATCCTTCATCTACACTACTGGCATCCAGAAAGCAACGAGACCAAGAATCTCTAGGAATGAGCAAAGTAGCTAGGGGTAAACAGCATGGGCACTGTTGCAAAGAGAAGTGGATAGAGGGAAAACTTCTCCTCTAGGATGAGGGAGGGGAGAGCAGTTCCAGTTCCCAACATGTAAGAAGATGACAGAAGAGCTAGAGAAAGTCTTGAGAAGGGCAATCCAGAGGATGGAAAGGACAGAATAGGCATTAACAGCATTTGTAGACAACACTTTTTAGTGAGTTAAATGCCTTTTGCACCGCTTTAATGGCATTGCTGTTTGCACATTCAGTGGCATATTGCACATTAAGTCCAGCCACTGGAGCACATTTGGTGGCGTAATGTGAGGCAGGTAAGGATTGGGATCTAACACAGGTGTAAACAATATGGGGGTTTGCTTTGTCCTAAATTGAAGTGGTGTTTTTAAAAAACCACTGCTTCAATTTAGAGAGAATTAAACCCCGTGTTGTCTACAAATGCCCTAAGGCCTCAAATGTACAAAGTCATCATAGATTTGAAGGGCCGAGCGAGACCAGCGTGATCACCTAGTCTGATCCCCACTGAACCCGCCTGCAGAACTTCAGCAAGTGCTACCAGCATCTACCCAAATAATTTCAGGTCATGCTCCCACCTGTCTTTTACAAAGACCCCCAGCCTTCAGTTCAGGACTTCCGGTGAGGGACAATTCATCAGACCCCTGGGTAAGCTGTTCCTGTAGTTAAAAACCTGTTATGTAACAAAAAATAGCGTGCACCTTATTGCTAGAATGATCTGTGCAGTTACACCGTCCAACCACTGCATTCTCTTCTCCCTCTGACTGGAAGATTTAAGAGCTTTACCGATTAGAAACTTTCCCTACGTAGAGGTGCTTTTAGCCCGTGATCAAATTGCTGTGAAACCTTCTCTCTTTTTAAGTTCCACAGACAGAGCTTCTTTAGTCTCTCACAGTGAGGAAGTGTTTCTAGACCTAAGTTCAATCTTGTATTTCTTTTATGAACCTTTTTTTAGTTTATCAGCTTTCCATCTAGTGTGAACATGACAACTGGATACAGCATCCAGTAATGAGCTCACTGATGCCATAGACAGTAGTAATATTGCTTTTGTATCTGTGATCTATGTTCCAATGCATCCAAAGATTTCAATACTTTTTCTTAAATGATGATTCCTAAGGTAACGTATTACTTTATGTGAAGTCCATGATTTTATACACATGCTTAAGTTTGCAAGAGGTGGGCCTACAAAAACTACATGCATCACAGGCAACACCTAATTTTAAGGACATAATACATATGATGGGCTAGAGTAAAAGAAGCAATAGTTAGGACAGAGATTAGGGAAAAACACTTAGTCCTACTCCTATAGACACCACTGGAAAAATACCCCTTGACTTCAGGGATAGCAAGATTGGAGCCAAAGATCTTAAGAGGTAAAGCAACTGGGCTGGGGAACAGACTCCACTGCATGGCTAGAGGTGACCTCTGTGTAGAGACTACAGAGCAGATATAGCAACTGGATGAAATAGTGAAGAGCCTGCAAAATGCAAGGGGTCAGGTGTGGGAGCCAAGAGGCCTTTTGTGGGACAATTTCTGTGTGCCTGCTTCTGTGCATGCTGCTTTCCCAATCGGATGCCATGTAACCACCCATTAGTGTGGTGCTGGCGGGATCTAGGCAGCTCTAGCTCCTGGCTGAGCCTACTGATGCACACACACCACCTGACTTCCCTCTCAGGGGAGGGACAGTTTAGGCAAAGCACATGCCCGTTCCTCATTGTGGTGATCATTAGCGCAGTGCTGAAGCACACAGACATGCCCAATGCATAGGAAGAACCAGTGCGTGCTCTCTTTTTTCTGGAGAAGCTTTGTCTATGTTTTGATGCATTTTGATGCTACTTCTGGGTGTTGGGTTACTATACAGGCAGTCCTTGACTCACAACATTTTGAGTTACAACATTTCACACTTACAACGTTTATAAATTGAGACCTTGTTTCAACTTTACAATGCCAGTTTTGATTTACAATGCTTGATCCAATGCAATGCCATGCCAGCGAACAAGTTCGCTGTGTCGCTTATCTCCCTGGAGAACATCTGTTCAAACTTCCTTGGACACTTTCTTTCAGAAAGCAGACAAGACTCCTGAGACACCTGCAGCCAGGACTCCTGAGAAGACTCCAGCCAAGAACCCTTCAAAAAGTCCAACCAAGAGCAGTTCAAAAAATCCAACAGTCACCTCAAAGAAGTCCTTCCAAATCAATATGATTGCTATTTACAGTATAAATACATTAATGTACTTATAGTACTCATCTATAATTGATCAAGTACAAAATTCTGGGGTATTTTTGGTGAAAGTAGAGTATTGGGCCTTGGTTCAGGAACCAATCCCCCATTCATAACATTGTTGCTCATGAGAAAATTGGTTCCGAGTTACAACATTTTGACTTAAGATGCAGTTTTGAGGAACCAATTGTATCGTAAGTCTGAGGACTGTCTGTATTTCCAATTTCCAGAAAGAGGACACCTGTGGGGGGAGAGGGGAAAGTGGTATATGATAGCAGGGGCAGTGATATGCCCCCTACTCCCCAGGCCTGCCAGTGCAGCTCATTCCCGACCCGCAGGTCCTTGCCCCCCACCCCAGCCCTGCAAGTGCCCTGCACTCCCAATCTGCAGCCCCTTGCCTCCCAGTGCTGCTAGCGCCTTGCACTTCTGACCCGCATCCCCAGCTCCCTCCCAGCCCTGCTGCCCATGCAGCTTGTGCTCACACACACACACACACACACACACACACACACACACACACACACACACACACACACACACACACACACCCTTCTAGCAGCTGCTGAGGCCTGCATGCCGAGCATGTGATCTCCCAACAGCCAATCAGCTTCCCCGCTGTCCCCAGCTCTGAGCAAAAGCAGATGGAGAGCAAAACCCCATACATTTGCTTGCATTTTAAAAAATCTGCCTGGACTGAGGACAAGGGGCCAAAAAAGAGGACATGTTTGGGAAAACCCGGATGTATGGTAACCTTACAGTAGTCCAATGGGGTTTTTTAAATGTAATAGTAATGTGCATTTTCCTTCCTGATGTAAAGTCATTAATGCTGGGGGTTGGGGGCTGTATCTCTTGCCCCAAGTCACTTTTAGTCCTGCATGTCCAGCTGGCAGCAGCCATCTCCCAGTCTGACGACAGTCTTCCCATAAAGACTGCTCTCTGTGTGCAGCGAGCAGCTGGCACACGCCTACCTAGAAGGCGACTTCTACATCATGTCTGAGGAAGCTCAGTTTTAGTTTTGACTGTATTTATTTTGAATCTGTTCTTTCCACCCGTTACACGTACTGCCTCAATTGCCTTGAGACATAGGTGGTGACTGAAGGTGCTCCGGGGCTCAAGCACCCACTGAAAAAAATTAACAGGTGCTCAGTACCCACAAAGCCACTTGCAGATGCTAAACAATGGATAAAAAAACATTCTTTACCAGAAGAAGCAGCGTGTGACTTCTGCCCAGCTCTACAGTGTCTGTAAAAATTGGGCACTTCAGCAGAGTTTTTTGGCCTTTTTAGCTAAAGCTGATTCGATCAGCTATTACATAAAAATGCCAAAAAATCCTGACTAAAGCTCCTGATCTATACAGACAATGCAGAGCAGGGTAGAGTTAGCACACTGCCTCTTCTGGGCATGTGCAGGGCTCACCATGGGAACACACTGAGTTAAAAGTAAAGTGTTGGGTTGGTTGTTTGGTTGTTTGTTTTTTGGGGGGGTGCGTTGCCGGTGGCAAAAAACCCAAAAGTCGGTGCCTGTCTGGAGACCAGGTACACGTGCAAAGTACTCATCACACGATAAAAAGCTTAAACCAGCTATAAAGTTAGGCCTATAAAATGTGTACTAGCTTTATAGTTAGTTGCTACTGAGGTTTAATTTGCATGTGCAGCTGGGTCTGCCCTGACCCTGGGAGCCCTCTCAGCTGACAGGGCTCTCAGTGGCAAGGGTACACCATACCCAGCATGAAACCCCCAAGGGACTGCAGCAGCAGCAATCTCCAAGGCTCAAGAGTCCATGAAACCCCTGAGCCTTGGGGATTGCAGCTGCCATGACCCCTCAGGCTTGGGGTGCATGAAACCCCCAGGCCCGTACGTGCAGCTGGGACCAAGAGTCCCACATGTGACAGAGCTCTCAGTCCCAGCTATGCACCTGGCACAGCTGGGACTGATAGCAACGTCAAGTGCAAGGACTCTCGGTCCCGGCTGCGCCTGGCCCCAAGGCTGGGAGCCCGCATCTTGCTGATGCAGGGGAACCCAGGATTGGGCTCCCTCTACACTGGTAATAAGGCATGATTCAACCTAATGCATGATCCCATAATTGCGCCTCCTACCATGCGTGTGTTGCAACTTGCTTATAGCAGGAGGCATGGTTGTGTGGATCACCCATTAGATCCAGTCTTGCCTTTATCTGCACATGTAGAGGGAGCCTTACTAAGATCAGTCTGTAGCAACAAGCTTGTCGAAAAACAAGCGCGAAAACACTGGCACCAAAAGTAAGCACTCCACTGCAAATAATGCTCCCTCACTAGGAGAAGATGATGGAAAAAGCATGTAATGATGTGAGTTATAGTGTTGTAAGCAGTCCTGGAATGTGTTCAGATGCTGCTATGACAAATCTGGTATGGGAACCTACATAAATTAGAATCAGGACTTTGTGCAAAGCTAATCTCCAGGCAGTTCACAGGAATTTAAAACCAACAACTTACTGTTAAGCAAAAGGAGCCCATGGCTAGCAAGACCTCCACAATCATCTCTATTTTGCATATTAGAGCTCCACATAATCAGGCCATCCTAAGAAACAAAGGATGGCAAGCAAACAAGAATCCTGATTAACTGAATCAGTGAAGAGCTTTTGACTACAGTTTCTAATGTTAGGGTAAGACTGATAAACTGCCATCAAAGAAAACATTTGTATACATTTTTAAATGAAAGTTTCAGCTATTTTTTTTTAGTTTTGAAAACTGTTTACAGAAGATCCCAGCTTGGTCAGGCATTCCCCAGGGCAACAGGTTTTTTCCATTTCATAATTCTTTTACAACACTGTCCAATGTTTATCTCCCACATAAAGCCTTGGTTTCCATAAAATAGAGATTCCAGAAGTATGAAATACTAGTTTCCAGAAATCCTATCTGGCACTGCCAGACGAAAATCTGACTTTCTATCCAGCAGAGGGCAGTGATACACAGATTGGCAAAACACATTACAACTTTCAAAACAAATATTCTGTTTTAATTAGAACGCTTCCAGCCATCATATGCAAAACTGCTTCTGCAGAGACAGTTCATGTGACATATTAATAAAAACAAGATAGTTCAATTTTTTAAAGTAACTAGGACAGATATTTTATCTTCTGTCCATAAAACTTTTTTAGGTCCTCTCTGTAACAGTATACTTTCCTTGAAATGACAAGTCTACATATACCTCCACTATATATACCTAAGCTGCTGTTGCAGCTTTATTAGAAGAGACATGGTGTGCAAACCAACCCCTCTTACCTAGAAGAAAATTCAAAGAGTACCCCAATATTCCTTCCCTCAGGTACAGAACCTTCACCCTTTCGTTGTAGTATATGCCAAAATAAATGTGCATATTCAGGAAGAAAGGACAAAACAAGTGTACCACTACTGAAGAAACTTCCTTACGTTTAAATACTGCACAATGGAAATGCTGCCCAAAAACAGCTCTTTCTCATGCAAAGGGGGCCCTAATGAGGAAGGGGGTCAAGGCAAACTAAAAATTACTCACATATCAGTATTGCAAGTGAACAGAGAATGGGAGTAGTTTTAATGGCTCTGCACTAAGTAGTGAGCAACCAATGCACCAACCCTGGACACCCATTAAGAGAGTAACCCCACAGCCACCAACACTGAAAGCAGCTCCCACAGCCCCTGGCTATTATGCCTCTCTGGTTGTTTGAATTTTGTTGCTTATTTAGGCCCAATCCTGTGGTCCTAACATGGACATAATGTCATTGGCACAATGACGGTTTTCTCTTAAGGCTTTCTCTTAATTCAAATGATCTGGAAGAATTCTCCTGGGTTTGTTTTCCTGGTAGAAAAGGTCACCTGGAGACTCCTGAACAGTCGTTTGAATGCTGAAAAGCAGAGGGCTTGCAGTGTGCAGCCAAGGAGCCCATACGCACAGATTTCAGTGTGCTCTTCAGGCTCCTTCAGTCTGTTCAGAGACAGAATAGTAGCACTGCACAGGGCGACTGCCTGTCCCAGACTGCTCAGAGTCAGCCTTTGTCTCCCTATAGCCCAATGTGGGGATTGCGAAGGGGGTATGTTCTGCTTCCTGCCCAGCTGGAGCAGTAGAGCTCAGCAAGTGACACAGTCTCATGGGAGCAATTTAACCCTGGTTGTTCCTGGGTTATTTTTCTCCCTGAGCAGCTATTTTTACTCTGGGAGAAAAATCCTGAACATTAGTATATTTGTCGTTGCTGCTGGGATAAGAGTGCACGGATAAGAGTGCAGCAGTCACCCATTATAAACAATAGTCACTAAACTGTTCTGGAAAAAGGTTGGAGACGTGGTAAGGAAAATAATAAAATGCCCACTAACAACTAACCCCTTGGTGTTCTTACTGAACTTTCCTGAGAACGCTACAACATATACGAATCATAAGGAACTGATCACTCACCTTTGAGGGGCTGCAAGAATTACAGTCTCAGAAGCCTGGGAGAGAAGTGACACCCCTAACATCACTGACTGGTTTTAAAATGTTTGGGAAGTTTTAGTAATGGAAAAATATGCCCTATCACATCAGTATTCTTCAATAGAGAAAGAAAAAAAGAAATTTAGAAGTTTGGTGGAAATTCTTGGAATTAGCTGAAAAAGAACGTCTGTTAAAAAGAAACATCTTTGAATATTGAAGGAAAGTGCACATTCTATCAGGTAACTGTTAACAATTTTGGAGTACACTCAAAATCTAAAATCAGAGATGAGTAGAAGAGAGTGAATGAACTTTGCTTTATTCAAAATTCTGAAGAAAAAAGAGGGGGTGAATTATTGAGATAATTCAGATTACATATAGAAATGAAGAAACACAAAAGCTCAACATTGAGGCTAGGGACAGACATTACACATAAACCAGTTCATGTGATCAGAAACTGGTTTAAACCTGTAACAGAACAGATGTTCAGTGCATATAAACCAGTTTGAAAATGACTGAAACCGGCCTGAGATACAGCTGGTTGAATGTAGTATCAGACTTATCTGATTTGGGTCAAACTGGTTTATGCAATGTCTGTCCCAGACCCCCTGCTGGTTTAAGATAAACCAGACTCCCCCAGCATCGCAGCATGCTCTCTGGGCTGGGCAGGGCTCCCTGCTCCACAGCACAGCTGGCCCCTCCCCTCTGCTCCCTGCTTGGAGCTCCAGCAGAGACTGCAGGTATTTGCCTGGCTCTCCCCTGCTCCCCTCCATCACTCCCTGCTAAGCAGGGATCTCCACCACCCCTCTGCCTTACACAGACACCTCTCAGCATTAGCTAGCAGACCACATGCTGGCTACAGTCTGTGCTGTGGCAGACAGGACAAAGGCAGAATCAGCAGGTAGCTGGTAATGTCCCTCTGTTGTTTTCTAATGGGGAGATAAACACTGAGTATGGGGTGATAAACATGGCATTACCAATTCTCTGTTGGGCTGGTCAGGACAGTGGGGAACCCCTGCTTAACCAGAGTGGCCTGCCTGGGCCTGGCCATGCCCCCACTCAGCTCAGCCCTGTGAAAGGGAAGGGAGGCCTTCTAGCCCCCAGCTTCTAGCCCAAGCCACTTCAGGCATATGCCTACAATTCCTCAGTCCAGAGGGTATGTCTGGTTGATTACAAACTGGTTTAGCCTAGCTGGGTTGGACTAACTGGGAAAGATTGAGTCAATTCAGGCTCAGGCTTTTTGAATATTTGGCCCTAGCCTGAAACTTAAACAAACTGTCAGAAAATGAAAAGAAGGGAAGAAAAGAACACACAATTCTTTTGTGGACATTGACTGTTGCTGTCTGTACATATATTTTAGGGGACTGGATGTGTATTTAAATGTTAAATTTGTTATAAGTTGCATTTGTTAATAAGTAAATTTAAATACATAAGTAATGGTCACTGCTAGCTGCTTCTGGGGAAAAATAAACCCCACAAATGTACCTTATCCTTCCTCCATCCAACACATTCAAGTGAGGCAGGTTTAAATGGGAAGCGGTGCTGTGCCCTATCCATAGGAGGGAAGTGACAAGCTTCTCTGTCCCTGCTTCCAAGGATGTGAGCAAGCAATTCCTAAGTAGAGTAGGAGAGGGGTGGGTAAAAGAGGGAGATGACCAAAATATTTTGGAAGTTGAAGTGCTTTATGAGCTTCCCACCAAAATAACCTCACTCAGCCCCCAAAACCCTAATGCCAGTCCTAAACAGCTCATGAAGCAGGCAGAAACCAGTAGAACAGCACAACATTATTCCACCCCTACTAATTGCTTTTAAGACGGATATAATTTTTAGCAGCAATACGGTTGTATACTCATTTGGCACGTCCCCTGCTAGCTAGCTTCCCTAATTTTAATTTAAATGATAGGGAAGGCAAATAGGTTATAGCCACCAAGATATAAGATAAAACGATAGTGGGCAAAACTCCTTTTGGAGTCATGCCTTTGAAGTGCAGAATATGGTCCGCATTCTTAAAACGGAGAAAGAAAAACAAGCTGCACTTTGCATTACCTGGGGGCTGCCCGTCCCTCATGTTATTCCCATCCACCAACTGAGAATTCCTGTAGCAAACTGACGTGTTACAGCCATAGAGCTCCCAGGGTCAGATTCCTTGCACTTCATTGCATAGTGTTCTCAAACATAAGCCAATTCACATTAATAGAACACTTTCATGTGATCCAGGGGGAAGAAGATCCATCCACCAACAAGCAAAGCAGCGCAGAAGGTTATAACCTCAGGGACAGAGTGGAATACTCTTTTGATTTTCACTCTAGAGAAAAAATTGGGTAAGTCATCTTTTCACTAATCCTCTTCATAAAGCACAGCTTGTTAACATGGATTTGAGCATTAGAAAAAGGCAAAGCTTTTCTGCTTACCAGAAAAATTAAAGGCTCATTTCAGGCTTTATGAATTCATAAACTTTTGCAACGCTTGTTTTATAATCTGCATAACTTAAAAAGTAAAGCTTCAGCAGGAGTCAACTTTAGGTTCTTTCTAACAGAAGGAGACTAATAAGAATGCATGCATGTCCTAGAACAGGTTTTTTAAAACATGTTGCAGCATTACAGACAGTAAAAGCTATCTGCAAATGCTGGACTGTTTTATTATTATTGTTCATGACAGTACCCCACTGTTATTCTTTTCTTCCTAGAATGCCAGGAATAGCGCTAGGATTTATTTCAGAAAGTTTTGCTTGTTGACTTTAAGTTGCCATGGTGTAAGGACAAGAATGTGTGTTTCTCACTCAGAAGTTCAGTAATTACTTTAGCTGACTACTCACTCAAAAGCTTATATATATTTTAATCCATGTTCTTAAGTGACAATGGCCTATAAAATGTTGCCCTTTCCTGCACAAGTAAGGTCATCTGGCCCTAAAACATGCAAGGGCAGAATTTGACCCTTGGTGATCCAAAACCTTTTTCTATGTTGTCAGGCAGCTGACGTTTCATCCAGCATTTCATTTGTGATCACTAATCAGTTTAATATACTTCTCCAATAGTCTGAGATACATTAGACTTGGATTATCATACTGCTATGTTGAACACCGCCACAGTAAAACTGATGTATAATATTAATGTGCAAGACCACTACGTTGTTTCAAGTATTTCTGGCATTTAACATAAAAATGCTAAGCTACCACTATCAAGTAGGTTTTTGGAACTCTATTTTAATCTTTTACTTTATTTTACTGTATTTTAATCATTTACTCTATTTTAATCTTTGCCTCAAAGAAAAAATGTCATCATTTGCCGTAGAGAAATGAAGTATAGAATTGACAGAAGTAAATGGTCAAGTACCTCTAGGGGTACTTAAAAGGGTCCCAGGAGGAACTCTATGCGCGCGCGCAGCCACAGCACAGCACACAGGCGGCCAAGAGCGCAGCCTGGCCACATGGAGAGCAGCCAGGTCCAGCTAGTAAGTTTGTTGTGGCGGGAGGGAGTCGGGCTGGGGCAAGGACTGCCCAGCCAGGGTGGGACATGGGACTGAGCCATGTGGGGGAGGTGGCAACCGCCACTGCGCACACCCCAGGAGGGCACAGGGGGGAGGGGTGTGCCCCTGGGTCTGTGCCTGCAGCTTACCCCACCCGGTGTGCAGATCCGGGGGCAGACATCCCCCTGTGCCCTCCTGGGGTACATGCAGCAGCAGGAGCCTCCCCCCCGCCACCAGTACCACCCAGATGAGATGCTTGCGGCTCTGTGCTGCACTCCACCCTGGCTGGGCAGCGCCTGCCCCAGCCCCTCCCTCACCATGGGGCCCTACGGGGGCAGGGCCATGGGGGGGCTGCAACCACTCCAGAATTCCCTGTAGCCCCTCAACCCCTCTCCTGGCACTGCTGCCGCCCACCCTGAGTGGAGCCTGGCTCAGCCCCCACTAGGAAGAGCCCAACACTACAGCTCATAACAGCAGCCTGCCCACCCCCTGCATGCAGATCTGGGGGCACATGCTCCCCAGGCCCACCCGGGATGCGTGTTGCAGCAGGAGCTGTCCTGCAGCCCACCCTGGCTAGGCAGCACCTGCCCCTGCCCCTGCCCCACTGCCTCCCCCACCGCAAGGCCTCTGTTTCTCCTTCCTGCCTTAAAAGCAAGAAAAAATATAAAGGGGTACACGAGCTGAAACTTTGACACAGAAGGGGTACATTTGTTTGAAAAGTTGAAAACCCTTGGTGTAGGTCATAGGACCTAAGCTATCCAAATGCGTCAGCAAAACTGGATGGTCTAAAAGCCTGCTCCTGCTCCTGCTCCATAGGCCTGACTTCTTCATGAGCAGGCCTCTACTCTTGTTCCCTTTGTGCAACTGGAACGGGCTAGAGTTCTGGTGCATCTGAGGTATGCTGATATATATACCTCTATGAAGGTAAAAATCTTCACCATCTCTATAGCTATGGTGCAACTACATCATCTATTATTGCAGTTGCAGAGCAGAAGTGGCTGCCCAAGTTGTAACCTCACAGGGGAGAGGAAATCTAGAAGGGCAGGCTGTTGACCAATAAATCCACATAGGACCCTCATGACTGGCCATCATTCACCTTGCCACCAAAGCCCTGTAGCTTTGAGGTTGTGTTACATCTCACCCATATTCCCTGCATTTCTTGTTGTGCTCATAATACTCCTCACAAGCTTTTAGCCAGACTGGAAAACCTGATCCTTGATGCTAGGAAGTTCTACACTGCTATTATCATAGCAGAGGAAATCTCTGATGAATCCTTCCAGTAGCTTTTTTTAACCTAAATTACCCACATCCACACATGCCTCCTTAAAAACAAAGAACTGCAATGATAGTGAGCTTGGTTACTTGTTGAGGGATATCTGTAATCACTTTGCACATACTCCAAAATTCTCCTGTCACTTCCCAAAATGAGTCTGGAGCAAAGGTTTATCTAAGCAAAGTTTTCTTTCAATCCCATTCTTTGAACACTTTGTAACTACTTTTTGGATTTGATAGATTTTGATATTTTTTCAAAATCAAATTCCACAAGACAAATCCAACATGCCATCAAGTAAAAAAGAAATTGATTGGGAGATAGGTTGCAATTGTGTATTGCAACAGGAATATTCACTACCATGGATCTAGAAGGACTTGTTTTGCCAAATTTGGTTCTAAATTTAATCTTTCAGAATAAGGTTTAAAATTCCTTATGCTAACATTGCACTCAAATGAGCTCTCTTTATTGTCAGTCAAGAAAAGAACAGTGCTAGAGTTGGAAAGGTAGAAAAATGGATGTGCTTGCTGTTCTTAATTTTACACTAGAGAGGTTTTAACGCACATTGTTGGAAATTATACATAACCGCTTGGTCCCTGTGGGGACAACAGCCGCTCTCCCCCTTGGTCAGTCTTACATGTTGATAATAACAGTGTTGGAAAATTACAGAGTGGGTACAGCAGAGACCCTGCCACAGAACTAAAGGTAGCAATCACTGTAGTTCACGTTTCTCTCTCCTGTCAAAATTCACAGAAAGGAACAAAATAGTCAAAATCCCAGGTATTCCCTCTTAAGGCTGATGGCATGGAGTCAAGGGATGAGGGTAGCCCCAAAAAGCATAAGTCCTGGGCCTACCTAAACATAGTCCATTTTGCACCAGGGACATTGGGAAATACATGTGGAGGGGCAGAAAGTCCCAGATGATCATCTGGCTACTCCTCCAACATCTTCAGTTTGCTCCCTGCACAGGGTGGGGTGAGGCTAAAGGAGATTGTTTCATGAAAAAGAGTGCTGATAAATATGAAATTATCATGAAGTAAAAGTCCAATTAAAACTCCATTTCCTTGGCAGCAGCCAATAATATCTGTTTGCCTCTTAGGATGGGTCCCTTTTAAGTTTCAAATGTCAGTGACAAGCACAAACTCATAACTGTAAGATACCATAACCAATCCTCTTTTTTCCCGGCTTATATACCGGTTGAGCAGCGATGCTCTGACCTTCATTCGGGTTGATACCCAATGCTCAGTGATAAGCATATCACAAACCCTGTGGCAAGTCCCAGGATTCGAGCCAGCTAAAGCTCTTAGTGGGTTCATTCAAGAATGATGCTGTCTTGATGACAACAGCAGATGATGGGAAATCTGGACGTTTCTGTGCAAATTTAGTTACAACAACAGCAAAGATCTGAATTTCATTAACATATCCAGTGCTAGGTCCACACTAGCAATGAAATCCATTTGTTATGGATCATTCTGGGTCCACAGGGCTTGGAATTCACCTCCAGACCTGTACAATATAAATGCGGGCCACCCCTAGTAAACTCAGTACAGAACATGAGTTTTGCATGACCGTTTCAGATCAGTAACCATTACAATGACAAAAAACTGCTTTTGCTCACATAGTTTGTAAAATTGGTACAAACTATGCCAGCAAAAGCACCCATAACATTATGCTAAGTCTACGCTAGGAAGGTTTGCAGGTTCACTATACTGGCAAACCTTTTTTCTGTAGGTTAGACTGAATACAGCCAATGCCAAGCAATTAGAAAAAAAACAGCACTTAGGCTCCCCCCAAATCATGACATGTTTAAAATAACATGGGAAAGGATGTTATTTGCCTTCTGAGTTCCTGTTTTCAAGCTTCTCCCTGCCATACTGCCCTGCTACAAGGTCTGTTCCTTTTAAAAATCAGAGAGATTATCACTAGGGCCTGGTTTAAATTTCAGGCCCAACTCACTAATACCATGGCCTGATTGTGGCAGAAGCTGCCATTTTTGTGCCCAGATTGTGGTGCCCATGCCCACTGGTAGGCTGAGGGGGCAAGCTGAATTGCAGCAGCAGAGGCCTTGCTTGCTGGCACTGGGTAGGGGTGGGTTGTTTGCTCCTCGGTGGGGTGCTGTCCCCCCCCGCCACCCCAGTTTTCCCACCTGGAGAAGTAAACGGCTCCTCCTCTACCCAGTGCCAGGGCTGTCTGCCAAAGCAGTCTCTAGGTGCAATTTTCCTCCCACCCGTTCTATTTTCTTTGAAATGCCCTAACTCGGGACTTTCTTCATTCATGTTCAGTTCCAAAAGCTTCCCATGACCAGAGAGCTGCCTACTTCCTTCTCACTCAGGATAGCTCCCATCTTTGCTCCCACCCCTAAAGCAATCTAACTTGCTGTTAGGGAAGGGGCTCATCTGACCAGCAGGACCAATTCCAGAATCTAGCCACTGAAGGTCTTGATGAAAAGATGTCCGTGGCCTTTTTAGAGTCCACGACCTTTGTAGTATTACACTGGTATAGCCTATAGCCACTCCTTAGTAGGGTCACATGTTGCTCTAACCCAGTGCCTCCCCAACAAACACTGTCTATGCTGGCACACAGACAAGGACTCTTCTGGCTTGAGGAAAGAAAACTGATGACTGAAACGGTGAATCAAGGTGAATCCAGTTAACGGATAATTGGAAAGCAGGAGAACAGTCCTCTGTAAATGGCTTTATTAAAATGAAAACATAGGAAGAAACTGAAACCAAAAAATTATTCCAAGGAAAAAATCCGGTATATTTGTTTGGGACAGCTCATGCCAAGCCTTCCGGGAATGGGTGATGTGGGTTCTGCTGACTCACTGAGGCCGGATGACTAATTAGCCCATCTAGAAGGGATGTACAGGAGGAGTATTTAGAACAGTGTGATGACACTCGTGCAATTATTTGTTTTGGGGTTGTTGTTTTTTAATTTTGTCCTTCCCAAGTGCTCAAAATGACATGGAGAGGTCTGCACAAATATCTAGACTAGAATATAGTCCTTGTGTAATAATTAAAAGCGTGGTTTACAGCATTGCCAACTCCCTTGACGCTTGATGTCGTTTTTAAAGCCTATGCTTTGGGAATGTGGAAAACTTAGCTCTTTCTTTTATCGATATATATAAATACAACTATAGATAGAAGAAAGAGCTAAGTTTTTCACATTCGTGAAGCGCAGACTTTAAGAACAACACCCGAAATCATGAGAGTTGGCGACACTGAGTTTAATACCACCATTAATTGTGTTGTATTAATCACTCACTGAGGAAAACATACTAGTTTTAATGACCATTCTGATTTACTTCCTTCTTTCTTTCTTCTTTCTTGGTTTATCATTTTTGTCTCCTTTGTAGTGGCTCCCAGCTCCACTCTCTCATCTAGTGGGCTGCAGTACTGACACTGCCTTTCCCATTTCATTGCTAAAATGATCAGCAATTGAAGAGTTAGCGTTGATAGCTGAATCATCATCATACGGCTACAGTATTAACACTCCAATGATATTAATAGAAGAGGTGGTCCAAACGTGGAATCAGTTCAAAGTTGTTTCCATTTCATAGGGATAACAGCTTGTTTTTGTTGTGTAGTGGCTTTTCATGAACTTGTCATGCCTTCGTTCTTTATAAAATGGTTATCAATATTTTTTTTTAGTTAAAAGTCACTTTTCACTTAATAAAAATGACAACAGGCCTTTTGATGAAAAGAACAAAACAAAACTTTCAACAACATCAGCAGGGTTTTTTTATCATTGGAAACATTAAATATATGCAGCAAGGCACTGCTGCAAATCAGTCTCCATTAGTTTCACCTCTGCCACTTTTACAAGTAGGAATACTTAAGCTATTCTTTTTAAATCTCAGCTGAGACTCCACAAATCTGAGTATGTCAGGAGGGACAGACTACAGCAAGCAGATCACATCCTGACTGTTGCTTGAGTATATGACACTCCTAGTCTGGGTGGCGGGGTAGGCAGAACTGTGGGAAGAAATTTAAGAGCAGCAAAGGCTAGGAAGAAGACATCAGCTGTTGTGGGTTGTCTTAGCATTGATTTATTTATCAATCAAATGAGAAAGTGTGGGTGAGATTAAACTGTAGTGTGTATACTACTGTCTGGAGCAGGTTGCGAAAAACACCTTTTCAATCAGCTAAATCATTCTGCTACAGTTCAGATAAATAATATGAATGCTGATAATCCAGCTGCTCCCCCAGTACATGAGTCACCATCATGCAGTATATAATTTCCATCCCTGAGCGTTGGCCTATTGGAAATGAGGGAACAGGAGAGGGGCTGCACAAAAAAGCATGCGTTTAGAGGTTCCCCCAGAAATGAGAAGAGCCCAAGACTCTCTGAAATGACAACTCGTGAAACCTACTGTAATTTGTGACAAGAAATCAAATAGATGCCGTTCCCCCAGGTGGAAGAAAAGTTGCAGGTATGCCTGATGACTATGGGAGCAGAAAGCGCTTTATGGCCTTTGACCTGGAAGGGAATGCGAAGTTTTGGCTTTTGGTTCTTTAGGTCCAGTTACAAAGCCTGATGAATTAGGCTGTTACCTAATTTATGATAAGCTTACTGAAAGCTTATGCTTCTCTGAGCCAGTTAGTCTCTAAGGTACTCCCCTGTTCTTCTGCTAGATCTTCAGTAGAATCTTAATTGCTTAATTTCAGTGTTCAGAAGTAGAAGTGATAGAAAATGGCTTTTTACTCAACATTTTATCACTCTTCGTGGTGAGGAGAAGTCCTTGTCTTTTAACTTCCCTGGACTGCTTTGTAGAAAGGGAGGCTTTTGCTTCTGTGACTGCTAGATCTAATACAAGTTCTGCATAGAGTTTCAGACAGTCTTTGTGTTGTGTAGTAGTTGCTACTTGTGGGTTTGTATTCACACAAGCTGTGGGACTTGTCCAGAAGGGTCTCAAACAAGGGCCTAATGTTAAAAGGGTTTTATTAGTTTCTTTCTTCCCTTCAACTTTGACCCAGTGCTGTAACTTCAGAAATTCAGGGGGACTGAATCTTCCCTTGCTTGCATCTGTGTAAGTCAAAAGTAATTACTGTATTCAAAGTGGTTATCTCAGTATAAAGCAAATGTGAGACAAGCAATTCTTTAGCACTTTTTCATGGTAACTTTTTGCAAGTTAGGTTTTAAGTACTGCTTTCTAAGTGTTGCAGAGCAGAACATAAGTTGTTTTGTCTACTGTATTCTGTATAACTTTGGACTCTCTTCATCAAGCATATTAAAAAAATAGTCTCTCCTGGTTATGACATGCTCTTGGAACGTGCTGCTCTGCAGGTTTCTCAAACTATGCAGACCTATGCTTTGCCAAATTAAATTTAATTATAAAGTACTAGTTGGGACTTGACAAACTCCCTCAGTTGTCAGATTTTTACCACTAGCGAATATCACAAGCATATCAAATCCTTTGAGACACAGTGAAGGAACTGGGATTTGTTTGTCCTTTAGATAAGGAAGTAGCTAAGCTAGCCATGTATCCAAGCAGAAAGGAAGCTCTAGCCAGGGGGAACACAGGTGAGTGGGGCTATCTTTCTGTCGCTCATCTGTGCACATCTCCAGCACAGAGTTTCCCTGGTTGGTATCCACTGGTTCCTTAGACTCATTCAAGGGATAGGAGGGCTGCTCGGTGTTCCCCTTTGGACACTTGTTATTAACCTTCCCCCCGTTCCCCTCCTGTCCCTGTTTCACTTCAGTTGCCCAAGAACTCAATTCTTGTGATCCTACCTGCCTCCCTAATTAAAGGAGGCTTATAGTTCTCTAGGCTTAGGTCCATGTTTCTGTGGTGATAACAGTTAGGCCTGTATAAAGCAGCACTATGCTTCAGGGATTTTGGGGAAGTTTGTACGGTCGCTTTCCAAAAATTCTGCTACCTACCTCAAGGGAAAGTTAGGATGACTTGGCAGTCCCTAAAGAAAGTTGTTTTTTCTAATGCTGCTAATTCAGAAAAGGAGTCTAAATGTTGGGCCTGGTACCTGAGCTAGCTACAGGGTATTGGTGCTTTTCTGTAAATTTTGCTGCTGAACCACAATTAAAAGGTCACTGATGTGCATTAGATACTTCCCCAGTCATTTCTGATAGGTCTGCAGTTGCTGCAGAAAAGTTACTGAACCCCAATAAAAGAGGATGTGGCTAATGTCCTCGAGAGTAGGTAACAATACCTCTCAAGGGACAGTTCAGGCCCTGGAAAAGTTTGAGAGTGCTCCCACTCACCCATCCTTGTGAATGGTAGAAATATGTCTACAGTATTGCTATGAAGATGTTGTTTCATGAAATGGACTGCATTAGAACGAGTGGCTTGTAGTGGCAAAATATGGCCTGAGGAAGGATCATTCTGGATTCCACTTTGCCTCCGCTCACCCCTCGCTTCGAAGTTTACAAACAGAAAACTATGCTGCTCCATCAGTACAGAAACAAAATTCTCCAGAAGGATAGGTAACTTCTAGCAATACACCAACACGCGTAGCTGAGCAGTACCACTTCCTTATGCTTCTTGTTGTTATAATTGGGGTTGCAGGGCAAGATAGATCCCTATACTACTTCCTAGTATAGAAGCTAGGGAATCCATCTGGACCGTCTTGTTCTCCAACAGTCCTCAGCTATATAATAGCTACTAAGGGACTGAACCACTTATGAGTGCTGCCAAGAAGCACAAAGATAGCTTCAATTCCCCTTTGTCTCTGTACATCCCTTACTAAGCATCACTTAACTGAACTCGAGGAGCAGGGGGTGAGCCATTAGAGCAGTAAACAGTAGAAAAGCTGTCATTGCTACTGTGAGAGAAGATATGAAACAGTTTGAATAGGCCAGTTTTTCTGGCAAGATCAGTAAGTTTACAGTTGCAAGGTTTCTGTATCTACTTACTGTGTTTTGGTGTTTTCTGTTCAAGATAACGCTGAGCTCTGCTACAGCTTTAGGAATGTACGACTATAGCATACAGAGCAGTGGCCCTATTTTTATGCAGTGTTATCCCAAGCCAATGCAGTTGGGATATTTTCTGATGCTTAATTTTAACAAATGGCTGCGGATAGAGTGAAATTGTTTGTGTTCCCATGTTATTGGTATGCCTAGCATATTAGCACATCAAAACTATAGCACTTATTTATTTTTTTTTGGAACAAGTTGTCTGTTCAACATCTAGCTCTGCCTATTACTCACAGTTTCCATGCCATTTCAAATGGTAAACTGCTCATCACATTTAACCACTTGCTTTATGAGAGAGAGCTGCTGTTGGCCACAAGATTGGAGCATTACACAGTCTTACTGAAACCAAAAGAAAAACTCTCCATGCCGTGGGTTTTGAAATTCATGGTCAACATAATTTCTTTTTTCAGTTTCTTCGGCTGGAGCGTGATGGCCAGATTCTTCCATGTGCTAGGAAAGGTAGGCATCAGGATATTTTTCACTAGTGACAATACTTAACATAGTAATCAAAATAGTTTCAAAATTTGTTAAATCTACTCTGCACCATGTACACTTGACAAGTAGAATTACCAGCCCAAAGCCAAAGTTGTAACCACAGCAATGTTAAACAATTTTTTCTACTAAAAAATGATGCCAGGAGTTTCAGAAAGTGGTTTTAAGCCTTTCAAGAGAGCACAGCGTGAGATTTAATCCAGTCAATCCCCAGTCACATTCTAGTTTTCCATAGCAGACTTCTAACTTGGGTTAAAAGCTATTTCATTCTTTCCACAGAGGTTTTAATTTTTTTTAGGGCACAATACCTTTCCACATTTATTGGATTTCACTAATTAATTCTTTAAAGGGTTTATTCATCTCGGAAAAAATTCAGCCGTGGTGCAACTCCTGGTTCTTCTGTCATATTAGTTTTACATCATTATAATTCAATTAACTCTGGTGAAATTACTCCTGAATCACATGAGTCTAAGTAACTGGAGAATCAAGCCTTTAACTGCAGCAGTCATTTGTTTATGCCAAAGTCAAATGTAATCTTTAAACTAGATTACCAGTTTTAGGCTTTCATTTTGTGCTTACTGAACTGAACTGGAAACTTGTTAGTGTTGCAGAGATTTCAGTTGATATTATTATACATTATTGCATGTTTTCACATTAGTATAGTGTATTTTAAATGTTCTTTGTATTTGCACACAATACCTTGTAACAAAGTCAGTGCAACTGAACTAGCTGTAGGCCAAAGTGGCAAACAGTTTCTATATGTCAGTGGCCCATATGTAGCCAGAGGTTGGAATCTGCTTTAGCAAGAGAATGTGCATTTGACAGACAACCAAAAGAAGCAGTTCAGAGTTGCATCTTTAATTTCCAGTATAACAGGCAAGACGTGTGCTTCCTCAGATTTAGTACTTTCATTTCAGGGGTAGCCTGCCTAACAACCATGCAGCATTACAACTCTCAGTATTCCAGCTGGCTGCTTCTGCAGCGCAGCGGTCCATTAGCATCATGCGAAGATGCTGTTTTAGGACTAAAAGATTCTCAGGGAAGGGTAACACCTACTGAATCATTGCTGCTACTTTTCATAGATACTAGGGTCAGAAGGGACCTCAACAGATCATCGAGTCCAGCCCCGTGCCTAGGCAGGAAGGAGCGCTGGGGTCAGATGATCCCAGCCAGATGCCTAGCCAGCCTTCTCTTAAAGACCCCCAAGGTAGGAGAGCACCACCTTCCTTGGAAGCCCAGTCCAAATTTTGGCCACCCTTACCACGAAGAAGTTTTCCCTGATATCTAGCCTAAATCTGTTCTCTGTCAGTTTGTGACCATTGTTCCTTGTAACCCCTGATTATCCCTTGCTGCGTCCCCCTAAGGAATTTGTAGGTGACCACAAGATCACCTCTCAGCCTTCTCTTGCGGAGGCTGAAGAGGTCCAGGTCCCTTAGTCTGTTTTCATAGGGCTTGTTCTGTAAGCCCCTAACCATACGAGTGGCCCTCCTCTGGACCCTCTCGAGTCTGTCAGCATCCTTCTTGAAGTACGGCACCCAAAACTGGACACGGTACTCCAACTGCGGTCTGACCAATGCCGCATAGAGGGGAAGTATCGCCTCCTTGGATCTATTTCTCATGCATCTACTGATGCATGATAAAGTGTGGTTAGCTTTGCTGATGATTTCATTACACTGACAACTCATGTTCATCTTGGAGTCCACTATGATTGGAGATCTCTTTCCACTTCTGTGCTGCTGAGAGGGTCACGTCCCAGCTAGTAGTTGTGCTGGATATTTTTGTACCCTAGGTGCAGCACTCCGCACTTGTCCTTGTTGTACTGCATCCTATTGTGTACTGCCCACTTTTCTAACCTGTCCAAGCCTGCCTGCAATCATTCCCTACCCTCCAGAGTGTGCACTTCACCCCACAATTTAGTATTGTCCACAAACTTGGACAGAGTACACTTCACACCCACATCCAAGTCACTAATGAAGATATTGAAAAGTACAGGTCCAAGGACCGAACTCTGCAGGACACTACTACCCACATCCTTCCAGGTCGGTACCAGCTCATCCACCACCACTCTGGCTATGACTGCTAAGCCAGTTTGCCACCCAGTGGACTGTGTAAATATCTATGCCACAGCCTCTTAATTTTTTTATGAGAATGGGATGAGATACCATATCTAAGGCCTTGCTAAAATCCAAGAAAATGACAGCCACCTCTACTCCTGTGCTAAGCATTTTGTGACCCTGTTTTGAGGTTCCCCATCCCAGTAATGACCCATTCCAGCTCTTTGTACTGGACAGGCTGCATAACTATTTCCTCTGCACCCAGAGAAAAATAAGGCTGTAGTCTCTTTGCAGTGCCAGTTCATGACTTGGCGGCTTCTTACAAAATAGAATAATTGTATCAGGATGGGTAAAAAAAGATACCAGAATGATAAATGCGAATGTTATATGGTAGCCAGACTGCATGCACCTATTAAATATTCATGGAGCATTCTGTTTCAGGGAGCGCCATGGTGACAAATAAACTTGCCATGCTTCCTTAGTCCGCATTCATCTTGGAGGGTCAACAGACTTGGAGAAAACATAATTTGCCCACTTCAAAGGGCTGTGGTTCTCTTTTGAACTCCAGTTCTCTTTAGTATGGAGGAAAACAGACTGTTGTGACATCCTCTCAGCTGTTCCTTAAGAGCAGAGGTGAAGACTTGAATTCCTCTTTGCATTATGATCTGGCTTATATATTTAAGACTATACTCTTAAGAGCTTAGCAGTGATTCTGCTGATGCCAGGGGGAGGTAAAACATGGCTCTGGTGGTAGTAAATTGGCTTTTAGTTAGTTGTTGTTTTTTCCAGTTCTTTGCCCTATTCAGAAGCACTTAGTTAAAAAAAACATATGCACAATTTAGGGCAACTACCATGTGGACTTTATATTCAGTCTTCAAATACACAAGTTTTTAAATATTAGATATCTATTTGTAATACTGTAACCACAGATTTAGATCAAATACCAACTTTTTCTTCAAGATGATAATCGCTGCCTAAATTATCTAAGTCTAGTACATAAATAAACTAAAAGGGGTAATTTTTGAGAATAAGTTTTGATTTCTGGTGCATTTCTCCTGAAACAACCGTAATACTTGGTTAAGGCACTGGTAGGTCCAGACCCAATGCATTTCCTAACCATAGTGAAGAGCCCCAGTGGAAAAGTACATCTAAAAGTAAGCTTCTGAAATTGGATATTTTCTCACTGCCCAGCAGTTTGTTTGTGTTACTGGAAAATGATCACGGGAATATAAATAGTTCCAGACCCAGCTAGGCAAGGCAATGTGTTATGGGAGTTTAAATCTGTCGTTAGGTGAAGCTGGTTAGGTCTCATGTCAGTCTAAAGGATGAAGACTTGTGCCATCTGTGACAACACGGACTGGCTTAGTTAACTTTATCTTTTACAGTCACAGTGGGATCTGCAAGGGTCGCTTCCCGTCATTTTTAAAAAAAGCTTTCCTATCACATGAACAAACATGCTGCAGTGTTTCGGCTTAGGAAGCGGTAATGTGGATGAGTGGCCAGCCTTGTGCACTAGATCAGAACAAACATTTCAAGGACTGTGTTCAGTGATTTCCTTTTTCTTGATAATTTGAATTCCCTAAATACTTTTTAGTTAACTATCAATATTAACCAAGTATTTCCCCCTGTGAAATAAAGCTTGGAAAGTCCTAACTGCTTTCTTTACAAAATGAACCTGATATAAGCATGTCAGGAAATATATCTTTCTGTTCCCCACAGCAAATGTTCTTCTCTCATGATGGTTATCTTGGATAGAAATAGTTATTTCCTTTCTGCAGTGACACTCAGGGAGGTGGGGGGGATAGGAATTAATCTTAGTTTCCTGCCTTGGCCAGTAATTTGGTGTGTAATCGAGGACAAGATGCTTAACTTTTCCAGGCCATGGTTTCTCCTTCTCTAAGATGTTAGTAAGTGGCATTATCCTCTGTAAATTGCTGGATATCGCTGCATGAATGGTGCTATCTGAGCACTGAGCATAAATATTATGAAAATATGAACTTTTTGACAATGGCAAAGGTTCTGCAAGTGAAAGTGGCATCAGTCAGCTTCCACGTCGGTTTGAATAACGATTCCACAATTGGCGCAGGATGTTCTGGACACCAGGAGGAAGCGGGGGAAATATCTCAAATACATCATGGGTTATATTTCAGAGCCAAGCATGCTCTTTGATCACTATTTGTGCTTGGATTGGATGTTAAACTGAAGTCATGGGCTGATGACTCTGTTCTGAGACGCCTCTTTTGCTGGCCTGTCTTCAATATGAATAGAACTAGGGCATTTTCAGGAGGCAGACTATTTAGTAGTTTTCATTTATAACAACATATGTCCTTGCCCCTAGGTCAGAGAGGCCCATTGACATTCTCATTCACAACTTGGACTTTGTGGTCCAGTTTTCAGCACTAAATGAATGTCCTGTCATTGTTTGCAAGTTTGCAAATTTGAGATTCTCCTGTAGGAAGGAAGTTGTCAACTCCTTTGTGGATAAAGAAAAGTGGATTCAGGATAAAATCCAGAAAGGATCTATCCGTGTGGCCCTGCACAGGAGTGAAAGGGGAGGCCCTCAAGGTAGCAGTTAAAGGGGTACTGCACCCTGGCGACTCTGCTGTGCTAATATAGACTTCAAAGAGGTCAAGAAAGAAGAAACAGCTGCCAGTTCATGTCAGAGGCAGCTGCTAAGAGCTAGCTTTGCTCTTATGGAAGGAGGAAGAAATGGGAGAAACGTTTCATCTTCCTAGCAACCTTGTTCCCTTCCCCCTGTCTACCTTTCTTGAGAGCTATCACAACATTGTACCAGCTGTTTTCTGCTTCTCTGTTGTCCGTCCATGGGAAAGGGTCTCTGGGCTGAAGGAGTGGGCAGGGAACCGTATAAATTCAAAAGCAGGGGTTTTGAAGAAAGAGGCTGGAGTTCAGGAAAAAGACTCCTTGTTCTACATCCATGCGTGACTTTAAGGAAACGAGGGTTTCCCATTTCTGTGTGTGACTTCAAAAAACACACGTCATCTTTCTCTTTCTGCCTGAGAATAAGAGATTTTCTTCAGCTGCCCATAGGTTTTTGCCCCAGAAATGTTCCTTATGCTGTAGTTTGAGGAAGGAAAAACACAGGCAGGGACTTGGAAAAGGCTGGAGCCCTGCTGGTCACCTCTGACCTCCTACTCACTAGGCTTAAGCAATGTTCAGACCTGGTTTAAACTAAGAAACGTAGGATTTAGGATCCTTCATTTTCTAACGTCCTGTGTGTTACACCCATGCTAACTACCATTATCTAGTTATAGTCATGTTTCTAAAGACATAGGTGGGTGTGGGGGGAATCCTCATGAAATCATAATATGCAATTCATATGGGACGGGACAGAAATAATAGTGAAGTACACTAATCTGTCTCTTACAACTAAAAGTATGTGCCTAGTCAAGTGAAAAACTGCCTATAGCAGTATGTGGGGTAGTTTTGCAGGAGCCACAGAATCCTTAACAATTATTGGACATCATTAATGTACTCACTTATTATGTGACAAAATAGAGTGTCATTTTAAAAGACCAGGCCCTCTGCTTTAACATGACATCTAAAACTCACTGATGAGAAGAAAATGGGAACTATATACCCTCTGTGCACAGGAAGCTTCAAGACTTCTCTTTCATATTGACCCGGGGTTATTTTGTATCATTAAAGCCTTTATAAAGGTTCAGATTGTGCACATAGTTGTGAAGATTATTTTCCCAATATAGAAAATATTATTCCTGTCTAAAGTTCTTGTGTGAACTACCATGGCTATCTTTCAATATAAAATAGGGAAATATGTTTAGCAGGTTGGCTTAAAACTTGGGAGACTAAGTGGTGTGTGATTCCCCACTATGATGTGAGATTGATTCTTGGGATATTTTTTCTTTTCTTTTTTCCTTTCCTGTCCTTTCCTTTTCTGGAGTGACTGAGTGATAGGGCTTCTTGCTCTGTGTGGGGCTGGTTAGGTAATTGAGGGGTGGAGCTAGGATAGGTAGCCTTATAAAAAGGCAGGCCCTAGTGAACCATGGGAGTGGCAAACAGAAGGAGTTTGTCCCAGGGGGGAGCTAGGGAGCAGGAGACTCGGTGCATGTGTGTATTGGTAGGAGCATAGGCAAGGACCTGGGTGTGGGTGGTTGGTGGCAGGTTCCTGTGGTGTGTTTCCCTCCCTCCTTCTCCCCTCCCTCTCTTTTTTTTTTTATCCTTGTAGCATAGGTGTGCTCCAAGTAGCAAAGGAGGTACAAATGGAGTCTGGGTCAGCTGTTGTGACCTGCATGGAAGTTGCTGCATTTGTGTTCCTTCCAGAGGTTCAGGATCACTTCATCTACCCCAAGTGTAAGCTGGTGTCCGCCCTGGAGGACAAGATTGACAGATGGGAAGCACAGGTATTCATGCTGTATTGCATCTGAGACCAGGAAGATTACTTGGACAAGAGTTACAAGAGGCTGGTACTGGAGTGGCCAAAGGGCAATGAAGAGAATTGGCCACATGTGACCACTGAAAGGAGGAGGGCCCCCAGAGTTGAAAAGGAGTGGATTGAAGTCAGCAACCTCTTTCAAGCACTCGGCAGTGGAACTGCTGAGGAAGGGGCAGAGGAGAGGACATCTGCAGGTAGGAGGCAGAAGAGGCAGCAGCTCAGAGAGCAGAAAGTGCAGGGCCACAAGGACAGAGAGGGGCTCCAGGACCACTGAAGGAAGAGAAGGGTGGTGGTAGTGATTGGTGACTCTCTTTTGCAGATTAATGGTCCAAATTTGGGGGCCTAGGAGGTGTGCTGCCTGCCTGGAGCCTGCATTCAGGACCTCACAGAGTCTGCCAAAGCCCATCCATCCTTTGGACCACTACCCCTTCCTGCTTGTCCATGTAGGCACAGACAATACTGCCAGGAATGATGCTGAACAGCTCAGAGGTGACTAGGCAGGAGGATTTAAGGAGTTTGGAGTACAAGTGGTTTTCTCATCAGTCCTTCCTGTGGAAGGCAGGGGTCCAGGCAGAGACCGCTGTATCCTGGAAGTGAACGTGTGACTGAGATGGCAGTGTCAACATGAAGGCTTTGGCTTCTTTGACAATGGATGGGTGGATGTTCTTGGGGGGGAGCACCACCATCAAGAGGTGGTATCTATCTGACAGGAATGGGGAAGAGCCTCTTTGGGCACTGTCTGGCCAACCAGTAAGGAGGGCTGTAAACTAGATCTCATTGGAGGTGGTGATCAAAACCTTCCAGGGAACAGAGCATGCAGTCAAATGGCAAAGGACTCGATGAAGAAACTCAACTCTAGGAAAGGGCCAGAGAGCAAAAAAGGAGTGCAAAAATAAAGCAAGAAGGTCGAAATGCAGCTGATGAATGTATACAAATGCAAGAAGTATGGGGAATAAACGAGATGAGCTGGAAGCTTCAACCTGTGAACAGAACTATGATCTGTCTGGTAACATCAAAACCTGGCGGGACAGCTCTTATGACTGGATGTGAACATCAAGGGTTACACTCTGTTTCAGAAAGACAGGATTGGGAGAAAATGTGGTATTGCCTTATATGTAAAAAATACATATGCTTGTTCCCTGGTTCAGAAGGAAGAAGACAGCAAAGCAAAATGCATTTGGGTGAAGATGAAAAGTGAAAGATGCAACACTGATATAATAATGGGGATTTACTAGAAGCCCCCTAATCAGGAAGAGGAGGTAGATGAGGTAGTCTTCAAGTCAGTGACATATCTATCCAAAAGCTATGGGATGGTGCTAATGGGAGACTTTAATTTTCTGGATATTTTCTGGAAGAAAAATGCAGCCAAACATAAAATGACAAGCCAGTTCCTAAATTGTGTGGAGGGCAACTTTCTCTTTCAGAAAGTGAAGTAAACAACTAGAGCATTATCTATCTTGGATCTTGTCCTGACTGGCAGGGAAGAACTGGTGGAGGTTGTGAAGGTGATAGGTAACTTGGAAAGAAGCAATCATGATAGCAAACTTATGGTGCTAGATTTCAAAAAGGTAGGTTTCATTTGACTCAAGGAGCTAATAGGCATAGTGTCATGGGAGGACAGAGTGAAGGATAAAGGTGTCCAGGAGGACTGAGAGTTTCTAAGGGGCACCATATCAGAAGCCCAACAAAAAATTTTGGAAGCTCAAAAAGAATGGCAAAAGACCAATGTGACTGCACAAGGAGCTTCTAAAATGCCTTAAATGCAAAAGCAAAGCATACAGGCAATGGAAGAATGGGCAGATTACAAAGGACTTCTACCAGGAAATAGCAAGAACCTGCAGGGACAAAATCAGGAAGGCAAAGATGAAGAACAAGGTGAACTTGGCAAAGGAGTTTAAGGACAACAAGAAGACGTTTCATAAGTATGTCGGCCCGAAAAGAAGGACCAAGGAAGCTGTGGGTGCTCTGTTAACAAGGTAGGGGGAACGCCTTACTGAAGATACAAAGAGGGTGGAGCTACTCAACATCTATATTGCCTCAGTCTTCACAAAAAATATTGCCTCACGCTAGATTGTGCCAGGGCCAGGAAGCAGCCCACTGTGCTGCCTCACGCCGCTGGAGCAGTATAGCACGGGGATGGGAAGTCAGCCCAGCTGGATGGACTTCCCATCCCCAGCCTATGGTCAAAACGTTTAGGCTCTCCAAACATTTCGACCATCCTTGTTTTGTTTTGAAGCTATTTCAACGGCCTTTGTTTCGTCCTGATTTTGCTGTTTCAACCTCAAAATTTTGCACAGCCCTAATGTTCAGCTTGCGGAAAAGGACACTTAAGAGGGGAGGGTGGTAGCAGGCTTCAGATACTTGAAGGGCTGCCATAAAGAAGAAGGAAAGCACCTTTTCTGTCTTGCTGCAGAGTGGAGGACATGGACCAATGGCTCGAAGTTACAGAAAAGTAAGTTTAGATTGGATATCCGGAAATTCTTCTTCGCTGTGAGAATAGGGTGGCAGTAGAACAGACTGCTTTGGGAAGTAGTGGATTCTCCATCACTGGAGGTGTTCAAGATGTTGAGAGCCACTGGTTGGGGATGATCTAGGTGTAGCTAGCTATAGGGTTACCATATTCCCAGAACCAAAAAAGAGGACACCTATGTGGGGAGGGGAGAAAGAAAGATGGAGGGGAAATATAATGAGGGGCATGATATGCCTGTGCCTTGCCTCTGCCCCTCACTCCTAGGCCCCTGCCCCCAGGCTTGCCAGTGCCCCTCACTCCTGACCTGCAGCACCCTGCCCCCACCCCGCCCAGCTGATGCCCCTCACTCCCATCCCACAGCCC